>NC_138187.1:67745176-68945176 GCF_964194105.1 Spermophilus citellus | reverse complement strand
TGCAGGACATGTTTGGACTTGCTCCTGTATTACTTCTTTCTTCCCAATAATAATCACCTTTTTTCCCTCTAGAGAAATAGTTTTCTCTAAGTGCTTGAAAAATGCATTAGAAAGAAAGAAAAGAAAAAAAAAAAAAACAAGAAAAAAACCCCCACCCTGCCCTGTCTTCTCTTAAACAAAGGGTACTAGGCACTAGTAGCTGAAAACCTAGGCGAATACAGAGGCAGAGATGCATTCCTTTCCCCAAACAACTAACTCATCCAACCCGAAGGAAGGAAGCCATTTTGCCCATCAGTGAGTTCTCAGAATGATTCCCACTAGCTGTACTCAATACACAGGAAGAAGAGGAGAGCAAGAGGGAAGATATGAAATCACAGAGGAACAGCTTGACTGGAGGAGAAGCTTCCAGGCAGGCAGTGAGTGGAAAGGCTAGGCCTTAGGCTTCAGGCCCTGTTTCCTGTGGGCTGCAGAAGCCCTGGGGCTGGGAGCTAGAGCAATGCCTTCAGTTGACACCAGACTCAGTATGATCCCCACTGCTTTCTGGCAATTGAGACGTGTCCTTGATTTGGCTTTTTTCATTGCACTGAAGTCAGTGCCTCCTTGTCTTCCATCCAAAGCCCATCCTGGTCCTCCATCCAGCTGACTCACTATAATTTAAAAGCTGAGGGGGTGGAGAGAGGAGGCTGAGCCAGGAAACAGGAGCCCAGCATTTTCTTCTGCTTAACAGCTGACCTTTCATGGGACTTTGGGTGACTTGCTTAGCCCTGAACCCTTTCTCATTTCCCGACCTGCTGTGGTAAAGATAGTAGCAATAACTCATCAATCAAGTGGGGTCTCTGTGAAAACCACCTGAGCTAATGCAAGTGAAAGAGCATTGTGCAAATACAAGGCACTTCTATGATGTCCTTTCACTTACTGCCAGTTTCCTTTTCTCTCAGATGGGACTGATAATATGAAAGCTCTTCAGGGGGTGTGCTTCAACTAATAAACACATGATTCACCCCTTAATGAATAGAATAGGAAATGTGTGGAGCAATCAGATCCAAGCAAGCACAGCTGCTTGTGTAGTAGCCGCTATTTAGAAAACAACAACTTGAGTCTAGACACTGCAGACCTCTTTAATAAATATCTTAATTGTCAGAGCAATTGAAAACCTTAGGCAGAAGGAGAAGCCTGTGGATCAATGCTTGAGTGAAAGAGGATGGTCAGGCAACTGGATTTCTGAAAGTGTATTTAAAATCAGCATCTTGTTCTCATGGGCAAATTTTAGACACTCAGAGTTATTAATGCTACTGGCCACTGGAAAGAGAAGCCAAGACCCTACCCAGATTTCCTGTGTGCAGGCCAGTTACAAATGGCCAGGGAGAATGAGTCGGGGATTAGAGAACGTCCCAGGTATGAACTTACATGGATTCTCCAAGGGGCAGAGAAGTTAGCAAAGCCTAAATAAGAGATCTTGAGGTCAGTTTAAGGAAGAATCTTCCTCGCCCAGAGAATATTTGCTTTTAAGTTCTTAAACACCCTTTTAATTTCCTTTGGACAACTCTCTCTGACTTTTCTAAACTTAGAGGGGTTGTTCTAAAGGAAAAGACTGGTTCAACATCGAGCAAAGATAAATCAGGAATACCTGGTGACAAGATTGTAGGATGTGGCAACTTCCCATTAGGAATAGTATGTGGAGAAGCTTTGCAATCTTCCCCTCTGATTTTATACTGGCATGTTCTTACATTCCAGAAATTACCCGAGAGCTGCAGCATTCTGACAGGCACCCCCAGGTAAGTCCTGCTTAGCTTCATTCTCACCAAGAACCCTAGACCTAAAGAGAACATGATGGTGAAGATGGAAATGTTCTAGGCAGTAGTCATTCTCGCTGGTTCCAAAGCTATTCTTGGGTAAATGTGCCATAAATTAAGTCTAAGACCCTTAGAAATTTTCCAGACATATACCTGAAAAATGACTGGTATTCCAAATCTAAAAAATATTCCTATAACTCAATAACAAAAGACAAGATCTTAATTGCAGAAAGATGGTAAGAATTTAAATAGACACTTTACAAAAGAAAATATACAAAATCAAATGGACACATAAGAAATTTTAATACTGTGAATTATCAGAGACAAATTAAATCCACAATAAGATACAAGTGCCCATCTAATAGAACAGCTAAAATAAAAAAGACTGACAACACTAAATATTGGTGAGGAGGTACAGCCACCAAAGCTTTCATACACTGATGGTGGGTAGGTAAACCAGTATGACGACTTTGGAAATTGTTTATTGTTTCTTAAAAAAATGATCATATATCTACATATAACCCAGAAATTTCCATCCTTCTGTTTATCTAAGAAAAAAAACTCTATCCAGAAATAGACTTATATAATAATGTAGATAGCAGTTTTTTTCTCCAAAGCATCACCAATAACAACAAAATTTAGAAATAGCACACAGTCCATCAACATGAGAATGAATGAAAAACTGTGATGTGTGGTCATCCAATGAAATACTGCACAGAGATATAAAGGAATGAATTACTGATCCACATAACGATATGGATGAAACCCAACAGAATGCTGAGTGAACGATGCCATATAAAATCTCTGTTCATTGTATAATTTCTTTATATGAAGTTCTAAAACAAGTGAAACTTTTTATGGTTACCAACTCAGAAAAGTGGTTACTTCTAGAGTGAGGGCACTGAGAAAGAGAACAAAGGGACTTTCTGAACTGTCAGAGGATGTTCTATTATAGAGTATGAATTACCTAAGTGTACATATTAGTCAAAAGTGATTAAATTGTACAACTAATATTTGTGATTTTCGCTGCAGGTAAATAATAACTCAATTTATATACATTTATAAAGGAGAAACAAACTTTGGGGCTATTCTATGATCCTCTCTTTTAGGATTTTTTTTTTTCTTTTTAACCACTGAGCTACTTCCCCAGGGTTTCTTTGTTTGTTGTTGATTTGTTTTTGAGACAGGATCTCGCTAAATTGCTGAGGGTCTCACTAAGCTTCCCAGGCTGGCCTTGAACTCTACTCCTTAGTAATTCCAAGTCACTGGGATTACAGGCATGCAACATCATGTCTGGCCTCATGGGCTATTTTTAACATTTTAAAAAACTCTACTCAATGCCAAAATCATTTTTGAGTCTGAAAGCAAACCAGTCTGAACTGTCCCAGATGTTAATGTCATATCCTTGCAACCATAGACACTACAAATTGAAATCAGCTTTTGTGATGCGAGTACATGTATACTAAATCTATCACTTTATCTAAAGTCAGGAGAAGCAGGCAGGTTACAGCTCTGCAGAGGGGTCACTGGGAAAGTTAAGGTGATTCTTTTTACTCTTTTATTCTCTCTGGGCTTTATATTCACCTGTAGACCAATTGTCTGTAAGTATAGACTAAATGTCCACTAGACTGTTTTCTACTTCAACTACTGTCAGGGAATTTTCTGAATGAATTAGCAATTAATTAATTAGCAATGGTTTCTCTCTTGTATGTTACATCTTGCATGTTCTCTCTTCCAAGAGGAATTTTTTAATCCCATGACATCATATAGTTCTCCTAGTTATTTCCTGTCATTGAATTCTGATGACACTATTGTATTTTAAAATCTAATCATATATTAACTGTTTTAGAAAGCCAAGTCTCTAAAATATTAAAAGCATAGTATGGGCTGGGGATGTGGCTCAAGCGGTAGCGTGCTCACCTGGCATGCGCGGGGCGCTGGGTTCGATCCTCAGCACCACATAAAAATAAAATAAAGATGTTGTGTCCACTAAAAAAAAAATATTTAAAAAATTCTCTCTCTCTCTCTCTTAAAAAAAAAAAGCATAGTATATTATAACCTGTGGAGTTTATTCTAGGAATACAAAACTGATATACAATTCAAAAAGATAAGATACTGAGTTAAAAGCAAAATAATTTTTAAAAATGTGGAGTTAATAATATATAGAGAACTAAAATTTATATAAAAAAAGTAAAAATGTATTATGGGGTGTATAGCCTAGATAGAAGCAAAATTAATAAAATAATAGCACAGCAATGGAAGTGAGGGAATAGAAGTACACTGTTGTAAATTTGTAGAAACTACATGAACTGATAATTCATAGTACAATGTAGACTGAACATCACTAAAGTTGTATAGAATTATTATAAAACTAAAACAGCTTAGAAAACTAATTGTGAAAATTAAATAGAATGTTAAGAATATTCAATGAAAGGCAGAAAAAGAGGAAAAAGGACAATTGAACAAATGTAATAGAAAATGTAGCAATATGATATTTTTCAACCATTTAGAATTATGTTTACATTAAATGTAAAAATATAAAATATTTAGATTAAAGGGCAGAGATTGTTGGCTTGGATTAAAAGGCAAAGCACCAACACAATGCCATCTACAAGAAATCCACTTTAAAATTGGCTAAGCATAAAATCATAGAAAATAGTAGAGAAAGCGAACAATCATCAAAAGAGGGCTGGAGTGGATATATTAATATTAGATAATAAGAACCTCAAAACAAGGAAAATTATCAAATATAAAGAGTCACACTTCATAATTATAAAATTTCTTTAAGAAGGATTACTGTCAGACTCTATATTCCTAATGATAGAGCTTTAAAATATGTGAAGCAAATTCTAACTAAACTGAAAAGAAAAACAGACAAGCTGACAAATATATTTGAAGATTTAACCACTCTTGCTTTGTAACTGAACAAGTAGACAAAAAAATCAATTCGGATATACAAGACTTAAGAATACCGAGCAACTGGAACTAATTGATATTTATAGCACACTCTACCTACTGACAGAATATATATATATTTTTCAAATGCATGTGGAACATGTACCATGAATACTTTGTCATAAAGGTCTCAGCAAATTTAAAAGAATTGAAATGGTACACAGCATGTTCTTGATCACATTGGAATTAAATTAGGAATCTATAGCAGACAGGTATCTAAAATGTTCTCCAAATATTTGGAAATGAAATAACAAATTTCTAAATAACTCACAAATCAAAGAAGAAACTATAAAGGAAGTTAGAAAATATCTTAAATTTCAATTAAAACACAAGATACTTGTAGGGTGCAACTAAATTAGTGTCTCAAGGAAAATTTAAAGCTTTAAAGCTAATATTAAAAAAAGAAGGAACTAAAATTAATGGTTAAAGCTTCCAGCTTAACCTACTGAAAGAAGAAGAGAAAATTAAACCCAGAGCCAGCAGGACATATACAGTGTTAAAGATAAGAGCAGATTCCAATGAAATAAAAAGGAAAAATAAAGATGAAAAATAAACTAATAAAAATCCACAAAATTGATAAACCATTGACCTGACTCACCAAAATAAAAGGAAAAATTGTTAGTATGATAAATTATGCCACTCTAGATTTAACAGATATTAAAAGAATAATGAGGGGATATTTCAAATGACTCTTGCCAAAAATTTGATATGATTAAGAAAATTATGGCAATGGGTTATATCTGGTCTGTAACTTGTTTTAGCTAATAAAGTTTTATTCAAACACATCCATACCCATTTGTTTATGGATTTTCCATCTTGTTTTTATGTTAAAATTAGCATAGTTGATTCATTGCCACAAAGTCTGTATGGCCACAAAACCTGGAATATTTAATATCTGTCCCTTTAGAGAAAGTTTGCTAACTTCTGACCAAGAAAAAGCAGAAAAATGATTGAAAAATACACATTACCAAAACTGATTTAAAAAAAAGAAATGAAGAAGAATTTACTTATAAATTATGAATATGTAAAAATGTATGCATTTATTATCTATAAATAAATTTTAAGTCATAACTAAAAGCTTTATACATACAAATCCATGCTTAAATGATTCTATTGGTAGAAGTTATGAAATATTTAAGGGAGAAATAATACCCAATCCTACACAAAATGATTCAGAAAATAGAAGAGGAAAAAACCTTTCAAAATTCAACTCATAAGCTCAGAATACCCTAATACTCAAAATAGACAATTATATAATAAAAAAGAAAACTACAGACCAATATCCCTTATAAACAAAGGCACAAAAATTCTTCAAAGTTAGTAACTAGAATTCAGCAATATATGAAGAATATATGATTGCTATGGGGATTTGCCCCAGGAATATAAGACTAATTTTAAAACATTTGAAAATCAATTGATGTAATTAACCAAATTTAGTTTTTCTTTTTTTGTGCTGGGAATTAAACCCAGACCTTATGAATAGTAGGCAAAGTGTTCTCCTACTGAGGTAAATCCCAAGACTTACAGCTTTTTTAAAAAAAAAAAATCATGTTACTCAACAGATCTGTATTTAATAAAACTTAACCATAATTTATGATTAAAAAGGATAAAATCTTTCAGTTGGTTTCTGGAATAGAAACCAACTTCTAAACTTGAAAAGGGGAATCTATGAAAAATCTACAACGAACATAATACTTAATGAAAAATGTTTATGCTTTCCACCTAAGATAAGGAAGAAGAAAAGAATATCCACTTCCATCACTTTCATTCAACACTACAGTGGAAATACTAGCCAGTGATGTAAGTAAGAGAGAAAAAAAAAAGGAAAAGGAAGAAAGAAAACTTGATACAATGGAAAGGAATAAGCAAGATATTTTAATTCATAGAGAATATGATTGTGTATATTAAACATCTAAGGAACCTCCAAAATCTGTTCAAATTAAAAGTTTAATTTTGCATGTCAACATTTTAAAAATTCAGCATTTAAAAAATCAATAGTTTCAACATCTCTAGCAATTAGAGAAATACAAATCAAAACTACTCTCAGATTTTATCTTACTCCAGTCAGAATGGCTGCTGTTAAAAATATAAACAACCATAAGTGTTAGTGAGGATGTGGGGGAAAAGGTACACTCATATATTGCTGGGGGGACTGCAAATTGGTACAGCCAATATTGAAAGCAGTATGGAAAATCCTTGAAAAACTGGGAATGGAACCATCATTTGACCCAGCTATACCACTCCTTGGTCTATACCCAAAGGACTTAAAAACAGCATACTGCAGGGACACAGCCACATCAATGTTTATAGCAGCACAATTCACAATAGCTAAACTGTGGAACCAACCTAAATGCCCTTCAGTAGATGAATGGATTAAAAAATGTGATATATATACACATGGAATATTATTCAGTATTAAAAGAGAATAAAATCATGGCATTTGCAGGTAAATGGATGGAGCTGGAGAATATAATGCTAAGTAAAATTAGCCAATCCCCAAAACCCAAATGTCAAATGATTTCTCTGATTTAAGGATGCTGATTCATAATATGCTGCGGGGTGTTGGAGGGGAAGATGGGAGGATTTAAAGAACTCTAGATAGGGCAAAGGAGAAAGGGGGAGGGAATGAGTAAGCATAGGGGTAAGAAAGATGGTGGAATGCTATGGTCATCATTACCCTAAGTACATGTATAAAGACAAGAAGGATGTGACTCTACTTTATGTACAACCAGAGATATGAAAAATTGTGCTCTATATATGCAATATTAATTGTAATTCATTCTGTTGTCATATGTAACAAATTAAGATTTTTAAAAAGAAAAAAAATCAATAGCGATTGAATTGAAACTTTGAAAATTGAAATGAACAATGCTGTTATAATAGGATTCAAAACATGAAATACTTAGAGACAAATTTAACAAAATGTGCTTAAGACCTGAGGAATAAATAGCACAAAACAAATCCAAGAGAAAGTTTAAAAAATTAAACACACGAATGATGTATTTTGTTTGTGAATTTGAAGATTTAATATTAAGATGACAATTCTTCCCATATAATCAATAGATTCAATGCAATCCCAATCAAAATCCCAGCTAGAAAGCTGGTTCTAATATTTATATTTATATTATCCTTTTCTGAAAAGAGCCTATAGCATCCCCCCCCAAAAAAAAAACCTGACAAATGAAAAGAATTAAGTTGAAACACATACACTAGTAGATTGTAACATTTACTGTAAATCTACATCAATCAAGACAGTGTGGTACTGGCATAAGAATAAACATATATATATTCAACAGAATAAAAAGTACAGAAACCCATGGCTCATTGATTTAGTAAAGGGTGTCAAGGTCATTAAATGAGAAAATGAAAGTTTTTTTCCAAAAATGTTGCTGAAAATCTATATATGCATGTGGCAAAATGTAAAATTGTAATAATTTGAATTCACCACTCACATTATATCCCAAAATTAATTGGAAGTGAATTATAGCCCTAAATATAGAAGTGAAATCTCTGATGCTTCTAACCAGGGTTAGATAAACCCTGGTCCACTGGCCACGTTTAACCATGTTCATTTGTGTGTTATCAATGGATGCTTTTGTGCTACAATGGCAGCGTTGAATTGCTACCAAACTGACCATATGGTCCATGAAGCCAAAAGTATTGATGATATGGCCTTTTACAAGAAGGTTACTGACCATTGATCTAAAAGAAGGCACAGGAGAACATTTTACGACTTTGAAATAAGGAAATATTTCCTAGGACACAAAAGACACTAACCACAAAAGAAAAACAGTAAATAAATTATTGTCTTTCATGAAATTTTTTAAAAATTAAGTCTTCAGAATACATTATTAAGAAAGTGAAAAGGCAGGGAAGAGACTGGGAGAAAACATAGTACTTAGACCTGATGAAGAACTATAAAATATAAAGTACAATTATTGTATTATCCAATGCAATAATAAGACTATCAAATTAAAAAATAGGTAGACTCAAACAGATACCTCATAAAATATTATAAGTGAATAGTCAACAAATTTCTGAGAGATGATCAATATAAGTTATCTCTAAATGAAAATTAAAAATGTAATGAGAGCCAGACATGGGCAACTCAGGAGACTGAGGCAGGAGGATTGCCAGTTTGAGGCCAGACTTAGCAACTTAGTAAGACTCTGTCTCAAAATAAAAAATCAAAAGGACTGGGGATGTAGTTCAGTGGTAAGTGTCTCTGAGTTCAATTCCTAGTACAAAAATAAAATCAAAACAAAACAAAACAAAAGGGAATGAGATAGCACTACATACTCACTAGATGACAAAAGTTAAAAAGACTGACAATACCAAATGTTGGCAAAATGTGGGAAAACTGGAAGGCTCATACATTGATGGTGGGAATCTAAAATGGTCTAATGATTTTTACACTTATCAACTTTCCAGCAACTGCATTCCTAGGCATTTATCCCAGAGAAATGAAACACAGACAAAAGGCAAACTACTCAAATGCTAATTTTTATGAATAGAACAACGAAACAGTACATTCAGGCAATGGTGTACTATTCAGCTATAAAAAGGAAAAAGAAACAACCCATATGCTACATGATTAAATTCATATTATATTCTACAAAAATAAGACAAAATATAGTGACAGTACATCAGTTGTTGCCTAGAACTGGGGCAGAAGCTGGGTTGTGATTGACTACAAAGGAACTATAGGGACCTCTTGCTCGAATGCTCTATATCTTAATTGGGGTTTGGGATATAGAATGTATACAGTTGTCCAAATTTACTGACCTTGCTGAATACACTTTAAATAGGTACATTTCATTAGATATCTCTTATATTTTGAGTAACCCCAATATTGTTGCTTTATAAAAAAACACTTCTTTGCCCTGAATTATTTTCTAAATATTTTATTCACCACTTAGGACCACTACCCAGTGATGTAGGTAGATCTGTGTTAAACAGGAAGGAGCCTCCCATCCATCCAGGAAATTTTCAGTTAATATTCCATTAGTTGCTGCTGCCCTGTGAGCAATTCATTCTTATTTGCACCATCCACAGCTGCTGAAATCTTTTGCACATATTCAGAATCTGACTGAAGGACTCTTTCCTGCTTGAATGTATGCCAAACTCCTTTTGTTTGGTACTCAGGACATTAAAGATGGCTCTAGTTTCTTCAAATAAAAACTTATTGGCTTGAGGAGAATAATTAGATCATTTTTCTCAGGTTAAATGAACCAGTATGTATGAAGCCCTTGCTGCTATGCATCTAGTATTCTGGGAACTCTGTAGCTCCATGAACTGGGAACAATTACCCCTGAGCACATGAAGATGCTCAGATAGTGGGAGAGACGAGGTTTTAAACAGACAACAGTCATAAAGTGGTACTTAGGAATATAAGCTAAAAATCAGAATATGCCATATATTCTAAGGGCTTTAGGAATTCAGAGAACTGTAAAAACATCCTGAGTTTGCTAATCAGAGAAATTTTTATAAAGAAGATTAAATTTCAATAAGCCCAGAGCAACCTCATTCCTTTAAACATGCTTCCTGGGAGGTTATCCTGTCCCTTGGGTCCTTTCAGGCTCCCTTTTCCAGAACCCACAGGAAAAACAGGGTCATTTCCTAACAAAGCTGGTTTTTCTCGGATACACTTAAGGGAGGTTACTGAAGAAATATGCAAAGTGGGCATCTCTCTGGATTGCAGCTGGGAGATTTTGCAGGGTTGTGGAGAGCAGAGTTTTCTACTTTGGAGTTTGTTTTTGTCATCTTAATTTCTATTTGCTTTCTCTGCAGCTTAGTATGCCAAGGGACTATCAAGATCCTGAGATCTGCAAAAGCAGGCTCTTAGGTTGTGAATTTTCTTGCTAGATCTAGTAGAAAGAAAAAGAATATCAAGAAAGATGGCAAGGTTTATAAGTATAGCATTATTAGCTGAGAATATACTAGGAACAGAACATATGATGTTCTGTCTTCTACCTTTCAGGTTCATCAGGCTTTTCATATATAATAATTAAGATGAAATATTTTTTAATTTTTTTATTTTCAGGGTTTTTTTCCAGTGTACAAAACATCTTTATTTTTATGTGGTGCTGAGGATCGAACCCAGTGCCCTGAGCATGCCAGGTGAGCATGCTACCGCTTGAGCCATTTTTAAAAAGACAAATTGAAGAACTATACTTTGCCTATTAATACCTATTCCATAGGCTAACCGAAGCTATAATACAAAGGACTAATATTTCTCTCTCTCAACTGATCATTGTTACATCAGATATTGTTGCCCTATTTGAAGCAGATACTCCTAATAAAGTGAGTGTATCATCTATTAACATAGTAGATAATTTAGTTTCTAAAGACCATAAGCTGTTAATTTATGACCTCTTCCAAGTGACCTACTCTAGCATTGTTGTAAACCCCACCCATTCCATTTGTAAATTATTTAGAACATTAATTTTCAAGTTGGTAGGAAAAGCACAAGCTACTGACTCCATCTTCTCATATCAAATACATAAAAATAAGTGTATATACATTATCTTACTTGAAAAGATCAAGAAGAACTATAAGGGACCCAGAAACGATGAGAAATTCTGAAAAAATGCAAATGGAAAATTTCACAGGAGACATCACTCAGGAAGAAGTTGGAGGCCATAAGAAGCACAGGAGAAAGTTTCTATGTAAAAGCAGGGGGAAGCAATGAATGAGCTTCCATGTTGGAAGATACAAGTGAAGCAGCAACCCAGAAAGGTAGCTCACTGATACCAGGGAATCTCAACTGCAGAAATTCTCAAGTGGGACTCCTTTACTATTTGATGACAGACACTATTATGAAAGAGAAATAATAACAAGAGCTAATGAAAGAATTTATCTAAAGGCTCCAGAATTATAGCTGTTAAAGAAAAAGATCAACATCAGATTTTCCATGTACAATATGTTAGATACAAGCATGGAGCAATCTCTTAGATAGAAATGAAATAATTATGAACCTAAGTGGTAAATACTGCTATTTTTTTTTTCTCATAATATATACTTTGTTCTCACTTCTTCCTAACAAAATCCTAACATTACTCAAAGTAGCACTATATGCCCACTTAACAATACTTCTGAAGACTCCCTTGCAACTAGAACTGGACATTTGACAGAGAAAGGTTAGCAGGTATTTTGTGTGTGTGTGTGTGTGTGTGTGTGTGTGTGTGTGTAGGAGGGGAATCAACTACTTTTCTAATTAAAAAATAGGACTAATATAGCCAATTTGTACATATTCTCCTTCTGCATCTCCTATCCTTTTATTTTTGCCTGGAATATTGATTTAATGACTAAAAGTATATAAGTCATTTTTTGATGATGAGGATGAAAACCACTTGTTAAGGTATACTATTAAAGTAGAGGGGTTTTTGATGACTTCTCACTATCAAATAAAATGATCAGTCTTAGGCCAGTGCACCATTCTAAAACTTCCAATATCCAATTTATTACTATATAAAAAATATGTTTAGTTAAATTTCACATAAGCCTCATTCACCAGCCTCATTGGTCAAGTTGCTATTCTTCATCCAGTTGCAATTTCTAACTTATAAAAGTTAGACTTCTATACCTAGCTAAATTATCACTCAAGAGGTACAATAAAATGAACACATTTTCAGGGAGAATGCAGAAATTTTAACCATTCATAGATCTTCTCTAAAAAAAATTGCAAAGAGACATACTCCAGCAAGGAAAAGGTAGTGCAAGAAGCAATAGAAAATGCAATTGTGTATTACTTGCATAGTATTTAAAATGTTATAAGAGTAAAAAAGGGTATTATATGCAAAATTATTCATACTTTTGTTGAATTATGTCACTAAAACAATATACACATTATGAGTGTGAACATTTTTAACTCTAAAGAGTTCTTACTACATGCCACATTTTCTCTGCATAACATAGTGATCCTCTGAGTCTCTCTCTGTGTTCTGCACTTGAGAATGTGGATCAATCATATGTCAATGGAGGTAGCAGGTGAATTCATCAACTTAGAACATTAAGTTGGGGCAAGGAGGAACCAGAACCATTTTGTGGGGAAAAGTGCTGGACATGGAGATTCATAGCTGCTGAGTTCATGCATTTGAGCCCCTCAATCCTCTGCTTCCCATTTTGCTTTAAGGGTGTATGATGAATGGGTCTCTGTAAAACTCTGCCTCATTAGACCTTTAGCATGCATTCAGATTCTGTTTATTCTGACTGACCAGGGAAGAAGAACAAGGAAAAAAATGTGCAATAGAAGAAAATTGGGTAAAATTGAATTCTGACATTTATTAGAAGAATATTTCTCTACTGATTTTTTTCCTCCAAAACAGTATGTGACAAATTGACTTGCTATATATTCCCTTCTTATATAGAATCCAGATAAAAAAGGCATGAGTCTACAGTAGAAGATATAGCAGAAAGAGCAGAGTAAAGGGGGATGGAAAATGTTCACTCTTCTTTGCTATTTCTATAACACGATACTAACTTACTGTTCTTCCCAGAAAATCATTAATATCTAGACATTTTTCTCTCTTTCATTCACCTATTGTCATCACCCATCTTTGGATGTGAGGATGGGTACTTCTCTGTGCCATTTTCTCTCACTTTACTTCTTCTAAACTCTGCTTAGATTGTCAACAGTGGTATGCACCATTTCATGTCAGAGGCTAAGAAATTCTTCCCCTAACAGGTGAGCAATCTAGAAGACATTTTGCAACTTAAAGTTACTAAACAAGGCTATTGGCTAAGCTTTTACCAAGAAACTGAAGTTGGAATTTGTGATTTCACATCTAGGATAATTTTTCTCTAAGGTTGTCAAGCCTTCCTCCATATTACTCTTGCTTTTTTCCTGCTAAACTACTGAACTTGTTCTCTCCAGCTGATGCCTGCATTTCCAATTCTCTCTCTAGCCAGAACCATTGCTCTCTGCCTCCCAGCATTTTGTCTACCTTCCAGTTGCCTGCTCAGTCCAGCTAGCATGACTTGGAGCCCAGATTGAGCATTTTAACTCAAAATGCCACTCTGTGTCCAGTGAGAGCTTCCACTGAACTTTTGTTTAAGTCTCATATGATTATTATGAAAATAGTAGGAAAACCTGGATTTGAAGGCATGTTTCTACATGCATCATTAGCTGAATGAATTTTGAGAAGCCACCTTACCAACCTTGGACCAATCATTTCCTCCATAAACATTGGAGTTGGCTTGGTTGGACAGTATCTATAGTGTCCTCTGCCTGGATTGACCCAGGACATATACCACTAGTTATTAACTTGCACTAGTCAAGTATGCAATTAACATTTTTATAGAAATAATGCAACTTCAAATCTATTTTAGTTTGAAATAGGGTGTATATGAGTAGATACATAAACCTATAGGCAAGTTAGAATTCTTAAAAAAAAAAAAGTACAATTTCTTTACAATTTGGCATGTTGTTAAAGAGATGGAAAAATAAAGGGAGAATGATGACTTTTCTTTTCTATGCTGAATGGCTCAGTTCAGAAGAGACCTTGCATAACCTGTCTCATAACATGGTCATTATTTCTAGCCCCAAGACCCACCACACCTTGGATTCTTCTTGTTCTTATTACATCTTTTTGTTCTTTGGATTACCCACAACAGATGTTTTGTTGGTGTTTTTTATGTGAAAAGCAGAGAGAAAGAATGGGACCTTTGTGAGGCTCAGTGGGGACAATGTGTTAGCCACTTGATGGTCTGGCCTGAGAGCCACTTAAGCAAGTACGAGGGTCCCCGTGTGATGGATGGACTCACTGTGTGAGCCACGGACTCTGTAGCTGATGCTCGGACTTAGGTCCCTCTGGGGTCACAGGCAGTCATTCTGCCAGAGAGAACTTTGCCCTGGCTGAGGGATCACTGCCGAGCTGTCTCAGCAAGGAATCTTGCTTCTCTCACAGTTTTTTTATTGGTCTGGTAACTAGTGTTGACACCATGTTACTTTTCAGGAGGTGGCATTTTTTTTTTTTCAGGGCATCCTCTTTGTGACAGTAGGCATTGCAGTTGTGTCAGTAACACAAATGTAATTGAAATAGCAGTGGGCTCTTCAAGCTTAATGAAGGTAGATTTGGTTGAAGTTATATGTTGACGGGGGTGGGGGGGTGGGGGATGAGCCAAGACGACTTGTCAGTGACTATTAACTGAACCCTCTGCTCACCCCCTCTGAATTTTTTTTTCCCATTAGGTCTTAGAGCTTTGTTTTAGACAAGTTGCCTGTGGCAGTAGTTTGGGAGGATGGCTCTGAAGGGGCTTTAGCCCACACAGGGACATGTGTGACAAATTATCCTGACAAGACTGCCACTATAATATTAGCAGCTCGTTAGAAGAGATGGGTGAAATTCATCTCAGCTTTGATCAATTTTCTGCTAGCATTTCAGGGCTTTAAAAGAATCCCATTTTCCCCACCCCCTTCCACCCGCACCCCTAGTTTCTCATAGTTTTTGTTGTTGAAACCATACTTGGCAGGACTTCCCAAGGATTCAGAGAGTCTGGCAGCAGACTCTCCAACTCTTACAAGTGTTTATGTCCAGTTTTAGGATGAGGGAAGGGAACATGAGCCTGGGGTTTTATGTTTGTACTTGAAATCAAGAAATAATGAGCTTGGATGATATAATCTCTAAGGTTCTATCCAACTCTTTTACTCTGTGATTCTACAAAGGGAGTTAGAAGACAGGGTGGGGGAGAGGAAGGCCTATTTTCTCTGCCTAGGGGATCTGTAGTTAGAATAACCCCAGGGAGTGACCAGTCCAACCACATGAATGATGAAATCCCTGATAAGGAAATGCAGATGAGACAAAGATCTGTACTTCCTGATTTCCACCCAGGTGTCCTTTCTGTTTGTCTGTGGCCACTACAACAGTAAAATAATTGAAAGCCAGTGTGTCAGAGTTCTCCAGAGAAACCGAGCTGACAGGAGATGCATACATGTACATGTGAGTGTGCATGCTCACATGTGTGTATGGGCACACCTGTGCCTATGTGGAGTACGATTACTTTAAGGAACCCACTCAAGTTCAAGTCTGAAATCTGTAGGACAAACTGAGAGGCTGGAATTGATGCTTTAGTCTTAAGAGAATTGGATCTCTGGGAAACCTCAGTAGTTACTTTTAGGGCTTTCAATAGTTTGGATGAGGTCCACCCACATTATTGAGGGTAATCTTTTCTTGAAGTCAACTAATTGTAGATATTAATTATCTCTACAAAACACCTTCTATTTTAGTACTTTTTTTTTCACATTTTGGAGTTTTTTTTCTTGGTGGTTTTGCTATTTAAAATAGATTGCAAACATAGAGCTGAAGCAGTATCTAGCTTTCCCAAGTACAAGAAAGCTGTGAATTGCCTTACAAAGAACCTATATGCTTATCAATGAAGAGCTTATCAAGGGAGCAGCTTCACTCAGGTGTGAGTTATGCTTCTGTTGACACTGATATCAGTTTTCAGGGTTGGGGGGAAGGTACTGGGGATCGAACTCAGGAGCACTCAACCCCTAAGCCACATCCCCAGGCTTTTTTTTTTTTTTTTTTGTATTTTATTTAGAGACAGGGTCTCACTGAGTTGCTTAGTGCCTCACTTTTGCTGAGGCTGGCTTTGAACTCACGATCCTCCTGCCTTAGCCTCTTGAGCAGCTGGGATAACAGGCATGTAACACTGCAACCAGCCAGTGAGATCAATTTTTATGAATCAACAATATATATTAAGTAAGATATCTTTAATTAGAAACACACATAAAACTGGGTGATGTATTATGATGAAATTGATGTGATCGGGGGCTCACAGCAAACACCCCTACATTTCCCCTGAACCACTATTTGAGTTTTACTAATTCAGTGTTCTCAGCAATTTTGTAGAACATTACTACTTTGTTAATGAGAATCAACTTATATTAGCATGTTTAGTCCTAGAATAACCCTATTATTTCCCTTTTAAAGGTGAGGACTTAAACAAGTGTAGGAGCTGAAATTGAACAGAGATGACAGATTCCAAGGTCTGTGTACTATACTATATCCTCATAACAGCTCTTCTAATATTACATTTTTGTCTATGCCTTTGATCTTTGCTTACCCATTATAGTTTATATCTTTTTCCACTGTCTTGAATTTTAGTGTTCTGCAGGTCTCATTTTATGCTCAGATTGTTTTTTTTCCTTTTTTATTTTTTTGGTATATTGTCATGTGTTTAAAAAATGGAAGCATATAGAGTAATAGAAGAACGGTGAAGCAATAAGAAATATTTAAACTTGCTATTGTACCTTAGGGATTTCCTGAGAGTTCTGGGCTTTAATGACAAGTCAGAAAGATGGTGAAGGAAGACATACATGACTCAATTGGGGATGGTAAGTCAGACACAAGAGAAGATAGGTCAAAAGTTCTTTATATAGATGCCCCCAAAGTATTTTAAATGGGATGTAATTTAATTTTTTTTTGGGGGGGGGGGTCTGCTGGGGATTAAGCCCAGAGCCTTATAACACATTAAGCATGTACTGTACCACTGAGATATAACCCTAGCCCCTTGTAATTTAAAATTTAATGTTTGATCTCCACTTTAGCTGTATTTCTAGATAATGTGAACTGAACAAAATATGTCAAGACATCATGCTTTCCAAAAGCTTATTTACCTGTCCTTCGAGGCACAATGCAGAATTCCTGCCATAGAAAAATGTATTGTGTTAGAGGAAATAAACTAAAATATCATTTTAATGCAATAGTGGAGATATTTCAGGTAGAGGAAACCTCCTGGACAAGAATAAAAAGGTAGGGAATTGTATTACTTGTTCCAGGAAAAGCAAGCGATTAGAATATTGAGAATGGATCAGGAAGGCATGAGGGCCAAGGTCATCATTTTGTATAATTCCAGAGAACATCATCCCATTGTCTTCTAGGTGAATGAAGCCCTCTTCAGCTCTCTGTCTAGTGCACAACCAGAGAGGCTGCACAGGGAGGCTTTGGGTGAGGTTGGAAAGGGGAACCCATAAATATTTTTCTTTTTTTTATGTAATGAAGGAGAAATGGCAATGAATTTATCCATTATTAAAAGGAAAAAAGTTAGATATTTTTTGATTCAGCAAAACTGTCAACTAGAGATAATATGTTTGCAATGAATTCCCATTGTACCTGCTTAAAATATTAATAATGATGTTAAAGTAAAAATGCTTAATCATACAGTCTCCATGTGTGATAAGTGCTCTGACTTAAGGGCAAGAATCAAGTCAGAAAACTAATCTTTCTAGCCTTCAAGCATTTTCAGAATGAAATGGATCTACCTTTGGAATACATTCTATAAAAGCAGGAAAGGATTTTAAGAATATTCCAGTTTTCTTTTAAAGATGAAGTAAAATATCTTTGCAAATTTATACTTCTGTCGCAAGGGAATAAAGAGCTGAAACTCAGGTCTCTGGCTTTTAATATGGTGTTCTTTCCTCTCCACTGACCTGCCACTAAAATAAACAATACTACACTTTCTTATTCTTTTAATAGGGATCAAGAGGCCAGGCAAGTCTTTTCCTCAATGATTTTTCTTTTCTATTTTCTGTTGCCTTGAGTTGATCCCAGGTTTGTACTGGAACTGTATCCAAACAGGATAAAATACCATGAGAAGCTTTGTTCAGATTGCTGCAGCCTGGCCAGAGACAGGAAATACTAGAAACCATGAGAGAGAGCGCGCCTGCTCTGACGTGAATTCCAGCAGAGTTTGATGCGATTCAAGCAAGTTCCAAAACAAAAGAAAAACCCTTACATGATCTGCCAACATTTTAGGGTGCTCCTCCAAAACAAACAAATTTACATTCTTACAGAGCCTCCAACCCTGAGCCCTGCCACTGCCCAAGTTTCCTGGGGACAGTCCCTCCCTCAGTATCAGAAGAGGCTCCATGATGGGAAATCACAATTGTATGGCCCTTTCATGAGGCTGCTTGTCCGGATCCTCATGGATAATTGTGACAGTGAGTGCTTTCCTAAGGCTGTAACATAGAAAACTATTGAGTTTCATTTTTCTTGTGCTGGATAATATGCCAACATTAATTGATATGATGCTGTCATTCTCTCACCCTGTAAAAGAAAATCACTACAAGTTCATGGCTTAATCTTTGCTCATAGGAGACTTAATAAAAGCTATAACTCCAAAAAAAAAAAAAAAAGTGAACATTGTTAATCACTCTGTCAGTCTGAGAAGAATGCTTTCTGCTACAGTCGTTCACTGACCTAAGATAAATTGGAAGGAGAGGTACAACTCTCATTTATGCTCCAGAGGCCATATTGTTTTGCAGATGATAGAATAAATAGAATATTTCCTGAAGAGTGAACACGTGCAGGAAAGAGCAGAGTGTGAGGATATGCTGTGCTTAGACAGGCCAGCCAGATGTTACTGCTGACCTCCACTCACTGGAATCTGATTGACATTAGAGTTGGATTTCTCCAGCTGTTTGGAAGAGCCACATGAAAAGTCAACTTTTTCCCAAGACTAAAGTGGGCCACCTGCAGAATATCCCCTCATTACCATTGGGATTTCCATTATATATATTTCTGGGATCTTGGATCCCTATTTTTCAAATGTACAGAAATGTTATAAAAAGGATTACAGATTTATCAGCAACCAAATCTCTTAAAGAAAGCTCTATATTCTTTTCGAATGATATATGCTTAGAGTGTCAGCAGAACCCTACCCAAACCATATTTTAATGTTCAGTTTCAGGATAATTTGAAATGTGGATGGCAAATACTGGGCCAATAAACTAACAAAAAACACACACACATGTGTGTGTATGTGTGTATTTATGAAAGTAGATGCGTGTTGTGAACAAGTTACTGCAAATGGAAACCATCTATAAAACTGTCCACTGGAGCCAATGGAACACTCACTAATTAGAATCATTTCTGGAAACTATTGTTTCAGAAAAGTGGTAATTCCAGGAAGCCTTGTAGATTTTATTTATTTATGCATTTATTTATGTAGATTTTTATCACTGCAGCCTTGGCTAAAATTAGCATCACGAAGCAAGGACAGCAAACTACACATTTTAAATGTGCCTTAAAACTGAGCACATCATAATAAAACTCAAGATATTCCAGGATTCAAAAATGAGCAATTTAGGTTAAAAAAATAATTTTAAAAAGCACAGAAATTTAGATCTCATGGATAGATTGGTTAGCTGAAATTTACCTTGCATTATCTATGAAATAAGAGGTTTGAGAGTAAATTGTGAATGCAAATGAAATTGCAGGCCAAGGTTTAAAGAGAAGAAACTGGTTTCAAACAGGACCCTTAAGCATTTCAGAAGCAGCTATTTACATACAGGCAATTAATGCCTGAATTACAAATCATTCTTATTTGTTCATTAAAACAAGATCCCTGAGGACTTCTATTAGACTTTATGAAAAAAAATCTAGAACTATAAATTGCATACATCTGAAAACAGGAACACACTCTACTGTTTACACTTCATCAATTCAGTGTCTTTTTTTGAGTTAGGTGGAGTGAGAATGGTTTCTGCTTGTTCTTGGTGCAAAACCAGCTTAGTGATAACCCTGACATTGACCTCTGATGTCTTGGGGGATTTGACATGACTTTCTAAGAGTGTCAGAGCAGGTTACACAGAGAAGAAAGTCATTTATGTGATGTAATTAAAGGGATCCACCTTGCCTCCAAACATCTACCTGCCAACATCTCCAACATTTAACATGTCTGCAGTTGGATGTGTTTGGAGGAAGGCAAATAGCTCTTTCAAGGAGTTCCTTTTCAAATGATAATATCTTCTCAGGGAGGACAATCTATGAGCACAGACAGGTTCACCAACACCAGAGCAGCTCAGTGCTCAATGGAGGGGTGCAGGAACAGGGCTGGGGAGACAGGATCTGAGTCTTGAAGCTTTCATCCCCAGTGCTAAAGAAGGAGCAGAAATAAATAGTAATAGTAACCAAGTGCTGGACTGGGAAAAATGGAGATGGTTACAGCAAGATGGAGAAAGATGAAAATGGAAAGGAGGAAGAACTACCCCTTTATAATTGTGCTCAAGGCCACCCTTATTTCCAACATCCTAGGCTGGCTTCATTATGCCCAGGGAATTGATTCCGGGGATAATTTCTAACCTGTTAAGTCTTTGCTCTTTCAAGAGTGAAGCCTCTTACTCTACTTCATGCTGGTCTCCACCACATGGCTTCTTCTAGTCTGTGATAAGCTCTTTAAAATCCAGAGCACTTGCCTTCAAACATCTGTATGCTCTCACAGGGAATTCTTTATCACCCATGATCAAGCATGGCCCTTGCTTCTGCATAAATCTCCTGACTTCTGAAAGAAAGGTTTCCAAAAATCAAAATTCAAGGCCAGTAAAGCATTTCTGGGATACTGTAGTAAAATATAGTCCAGCAACTATAACATTGCACATGCTGAGAAGTCAAATAGATAAAAAATCCATGCATTTATATGACTCACTGAACATTCATACAACAGCCAAAGCTTTACTTTTAAATATTATTTTAGCCTGAGGTGATGGCTCTACTAAAACCATGTGAAAATACAACCAAGTAGATGTTGAAAAACATAATTGCCCATTGACCTGTCATCTTGCACCCTTTAAAAAAACGTGTGGGGGGGAGTTAGAGCATCTCTTAGTAGTTTTCCTTAGAAAAGATAAGTGAGAATTCTATTTTACTTTCATCACAGATGCTATTGGCCAATCCTAGAAGAGTCCTGCTTCCTCTTAGGCAGTTGTATGTCAAGTAATGACAGATGCTCCACTTTGCCTTATTTCCTAACAAGGCCATTTCCTTGACCAGTCCTAACAAATTGTTCACTTTTTGTATAACTCCAGCTTTTATCTTATATTTCTTTTTTTTTCAAGAGAATTTTTAATATTTATTTTTTAGTTTTTGGCAGACACAACATCTTTGTTTGTATGTGGTGCTGAGGATGGAACCCGGGCCACATGCATGCCAGGCGAGCTACCACTTGAGCCACATCCCCAGCCCCCCCCCCGCTTTATTCTATAAATAGAAAATAAATAGAATGGTTGGTTTTTATTCCTGAAATTTCTATTCAATGCTTTGAGATCTGAGATTGTTTTGAGGATCATGGTACATATGCCTGTAAGACAAGGTGACCTTTCTTTGAGAACTGGGATATACAGAATAGTTTCTCTATGCATAAATATCCTATGCCCCCATCAATTCCAGAAAGAAATGGTGGAAGGAATTTTAAGCCTGCTAATCGGGGCCTCAGGACATTCAATTAAGACATTTAAGATTCTTGAGCAAAGAGGAGAAACAAAATGTTCCAACTGAATGGGCATGAGGGGGTGAATCACATTTTTCCTTGTAAGCCAAGAACCTACCATGTGGTAGGAGAGAGCTGTAGGCCTTACATTTCCTTTTAGGATATCACGTATGAGGAAACTCTTCAGGTCTGATTCAGTGTGATGCCAGTCTTTCTGCCCTCAGAACCAGCATCGGGTGTTTGGCTCAGCAAATGCATCAACCACCCAGTCTGAGTTGTGACATGAGAGCAACAGCCCAAGAGAAGGGAAGCAGCCTGGGTCACCTCAGTAGAGGGACTTGCAATTCAATAACAAAATGGAGTGGGGCTGAGATACTGAATACCACTGTGATTATTACTCAAGCCCTGGATGATCCCCAGGCTGATAAAGTCTAAGAAACCAGGAATTAGATATTGTACAATGTTGTCTAAATCCAAACATAAATATAATAAGATTAGGCTTAAACTGCATATTATGGCAGATCTTGCCATCTGTTATTCTTAATCCCCTGAATCTGGCAAACCCAAATGGGTAGAGAAAAACAAAATGTCCTTGTCCCTAAGCAGAACTCTACCTTTTGCTGTTTACTTGAAACTTTAAAGTGGGCTTAATAGTTTATTACTTAACCCACCGATAGCTTTCCACACCAATAAACAGCTGAGCTGATGTTTGATTCCTAATGGAAAGCTGCTGAAGATGAGAATGTCAAGTGCAAATCAACTGGCTGGGTGTAAAATATGCCTAGACGAACATGGAGTTTTATCTCTAGAATGTCCAGTTTTACTTGGGCCTTCCCCATAGTGAGAGTTGAGTCTCAAACTTTGAGAAAATCTTTTTGCCAAATTTGTGAAGTTTTCCCATTATTAGAACAATTGTCACATAGACTTCAAGAGTGGAAATCTTCAACATCAATATATTTGTTTATTTTTCCAAAATTGCTTGGAAAAATTCAATTCTCTCTTACAACACACCCAGAATAAAAAATAAATTTAAAAATGGTAACAACCAGAAAGAAAAACAAAATGCACTAATTTTACTAAGACTCATTGAAGAGTTGTTAAAATCAATATACATGTATTTTTTTTTTTTTACTTTACACACGCACACATACAAACACAGGTCTGGGAATATAGTTCAGTGCTAGAGCAAGTGTTTAGAATGTGCAAGGCCCAGGGTTCAATTTGTTTTTCCCTAAGAATCTTTGGTATTAACTTTTTGGTTTTGTCACTTTGTTTATTTATGGGAATTTTGGAAGAGAAATAATGGTATGTTTACTTAGAAGAGTCTGAACATTATTGTGAAGAAAGTATCTTGATTCAAAGATATTTCTGCAAGGTTCCTCCAAAAGCTAATGATTAAGGTGACCTCACCATTAAGAGCTATGTTAGATATGGCGCACTGAATGAGGAAAGAAAGAGAAACACCCTGGTGGTGAGATCAATATGGTGAATACCCATGGAAGAAAATAAGCTTTGCACGGGTGTCAGTAACTACCCAGGAACCAGATCAGCCCTGTATGAGGGTATATCGAAAGATTTAAAGCCAGCGTCTTCAGCCAAAATGTCCTAGTCTTTGTTGTCAACAGATTACATGTAAATCCCAGATGAAAGAGCAAATCTCAAGGGCTGGCTCCCATCCTGTGAGGTACTGGAGGATATGGTAATGTAAGAGAAAAATCATTCAGCTGGGGCATAAAATAGTATGTTTATCTGTCAGTGTGGTCATGTTTTTATTGAGGAAATAGATTATCCAGAGAAATGTGTACTGTTTATAGTTCTGTCAGATGGAGAGGTTGTTTCTAGGTCACAAAACTTTCCGATTATCAAATATCCTCATCAGCCTTCCCCAAGAAGATGGCCCTATTCTGAAGTTCACACTCTCCACTCACTCATGCATTCACCATCGATGTGCCAAAACATGCATTAAAATCTGATTATACAAGAGAAGACAAAACATAGTTCCTCCTCATGATATAACAGAGGATATAGATTCAGAACCAGATAATTATTTGTTCAAATCATATGAAAGAAATATATGCATATCTGTAGACACATATATGTAAGAAATTGTCAATATTTCCAACTTCATATGATACAACCTTTAAAACATAGTTAGGCTCAATGATAGAGATATACAGAGAATTTTTGTTGTTCTGTTTCTCTTTTGTATATGAAAGCAACTCTTGGCTAGGGAAAGAGGGTTGGGAGCGTGGAGGAGAGTGGCTAGTTGGGTTTGTTGGAGTACACTTGATCACAAAACATGAAGAAGATGCAGGCTCTGCATCTAGGGATGTTAAGGCCAGTGTTGATGGAGCATGGAGAACTTTCTGGAACAAACTGCCTTTAGAAACTTACCCTGATGAAACTTTGGATATTTAATCAGAGAAGTTACTCAAATACTCAAATGTAAGAACATCCTTCTGCTGTCCTAAGGTCCTGACCCAGAAGCCTATATGAGTCTAATTGACTCTTCCATTTCTTGCCTGTACTGGCAAATATGCCTTCTATCTACCTAAATCCTACCATTGTCCCTGGAACTGGTTCACTGACCAACAAGAGTTCCTGACGACAAAAGACTGAGCACCTTACTGGCCACCTGTCACCAAGTGTGAGACCTCTATTGCTTCCTAGAATAGCGCCATCCAGTGGTAAATTTTAACTCTTGCTCTAGGAACTACTTGATTAGTGTCTGGATTCTAAGCCCTCTTCCATTGATTCAGGGTTGATAATGCTGGGCCTATGACCTCTGACCTCAGCTGGATATATTATTAGCCTCACCCTTGCAAAAATCTTCTGGTTTTATTTCCTGACTTTCAAAACCTCTACTCCTAATCCTGCTGGCTCCTACCACACAATCATCAAGACCTATTCTTTGGTTCTGCCTTCTATTCTAAGTGAGTATTATGGAGTCTGAAAAAAGAAATGTCATTTTGAAGATCTAACACAAGTGCACAGGTTACCAAAGCATATCGTTAGACTACAATAAATCCATGCAGCAACCCAAGGTTCTCTTAAAGTTCATCGGCAGTATGTTACCACATTACTGTCTGAGACACCCTCAATGGTCCAGGCTGCCAGTGGTTCCATGTTACACTCTGTGGCTCACCACACAGACTATTATAGGAGAGAAGAAGGAGCTTCCAGCCCAATAATTCATCAGAAGTGGAAAACATGTGGCTCATGAAGATAAAAGGCTGTATGCATGCACGTGTTTCTGAATGTGCATTGCCACTGGAAGATGAGAAAGGAAATCTGACAATTAGGGGGAATTATTTCCTTCAAGGATACCACAGAAAGCACCCTGAATTGCAAAGAGGTTGGAATTTTGGGACTTAATTCCTTTAAGGTTATATCCAATTCTATAATCCTGTTCCTTGAAAAACCTTTTTTATTTCCCCTCAGATATAAAGTAGGACCTTTTGTTAGTAGACATCACTAAGGTCATATGACAAATGGGTGCTATTACTATGTGTTCTATGAAGCGTGTGCAGCATTTCTGGGGACATTTTACCTCATGTACTACTCTAAGCTTTTAATCATTCCAGGAAAGGCCTGTGACCCAGCCACAAGAGCAGCAGAGGGTGTTTTGTAGAAGATGGCCCAGGGCCTTGGATGATGATGTGCTCTAAGACACAGCTGGAGGTGTTATTTAGGAGCATCCTACTTATATTTTGTTCCTGCTGTCAAGGAATAATCACTTTCTGGGTGGGCAAACACTTTCGATGCCTCCTTCTTACCTTTGTAGGGAAGTCCACCAGGAACTTGTTTTCTATGATGACAAGATGCATCCCAAATTACTCTAAAGATGATATTGATTTTCCTACAAATAATAAGGCCAGCCTCAGGAGAACCATAAAACTTCAAGTTGTTGCTTCAGTGAGTGTTACCGTGTAATGTCAGTAGCTTTGGTTTTTATTTAATTTTGTGATTAAAGTTTTTATTGATTTCCCTGCAGGGTAGAATATATCAATATCTTTGGTTTCAAAGGAGCATTCAGTAATGTGAAAACATAAAAGGACTCAACTACAGAAAACGGGTGCTTTATTTTAAAATTTAAGAAACTGCCACTATGAATCTCAAAGGTATATCTTTGAAACTAGTTTTGGATGGGGCCACTCAGCCTTGTGTGTGGAGCTAATCCCTCAGGTAGCAGCTGGTGCATAGGCCTGTGAAGTTTAGTCAAGAAATGCTTAGCTAGGAGTTATTAGAGCTAATACTATTTTGCCAGAAGCTGATACAACAATAAGTGAATCACGCTCCATGTTACCATAAATCATGTGTGCTCCCTTCACTTCTCCAGAAAAGGGGTAGCTTTAAGATGCCTAAATTATGGAGGCCTTGCCCTGAAGGCAGCTTTGTTGGTGAAGAACAGGTTCTTTTCGGAGGTTATTATATCATCAGGAATACGGTCATTGCTGGGACTTGATTTCTGATTTCAGAATGGGCTTCTCAATGATTCTAGAATGCTCAAAAACTACATAGGAAATATGTGGTTTGCCTTCAAGTTTAAAAGGGCTCCCCCTTTCAAAAACTCTCAAAGTCACCCAATTTTGTGTGCCATCTTATCCCGGCTCTGCAGGCTTGAGAGACTCCCCTCAAATGACTTCCCTTTGAGGGATTGGGCATGGGGGTAATTCTCTTAAGACTGAACTGCTTCCTATAATACAGATCAACTGGTAATATTTCCTTAACACTTATAATTAAGATTAGTTTTCACAGGTGACATTTTACCTTATTGCACTGGCTGGGAAACTAAAGCTTGGAGAGACACTAAAGACGTCCTTCATGATCTCTGGGCAGGAAGTGGCAGAGCTAAAAATTAAAATTTGGCCTCTGGACTACTGGCCTTTCAATTCACTCTACCACCCTTAGGTCACAGTATGCAGCTAGCCCTCTTGGTTTAGTAGGGCTGGAAGATTAGTTTGACTAGTTCTTTTGTCTATGTCAACTGGTCATTCCAGTGTGGTGGAATCACTGGATCCTGGGCACCTGCCAGTGTTCCCTTTATACACCCATTCCTTCTCTATTTCTAGTAACCAGGATGCTGTTCCTTGGAGTTGGGTGCTCTAAAAGAGAGGCGGGGCACTCTTCACCAATGACAATAGCCACACAGGTTTTGCAAGCTTACTAGTAATTTGTCTGCAATCAGAAAGACCTAGCCATTTTGATTCCCTTGTCCATCTGCCTTAAAAACACATTCCCCCTTTGTTTGAAATGCCAAAGAATCTCTTAAAACAATAAGGCAGACTGAGCTCTGAAGCACACAACCCTGAAACTCTAATTGAGTAGAACACTGCAGCTGGGGACAGAGCCAGGCAATGGAGTTAGATGGCTGTTCATCAATAAAAACAATATTAAAAAGGAGCTCCATCCTCTTACCCTGCCTCTGCTTCTTCATCTTGCTTTGAGAAAAACAAAGATAAAAGGAAAATCTCAATGAAAATGAAAGAATAAGGAGGAAATTCATGTTTGGTTCTCATTCCTAGAAATTAAATCCATATTTAGGTTCTCATTTGGTTTCCAAGACTATCCACTTGAACATTGATGTCAGAAAAACGTCTGTAGTAACAGCAGACCTGAAAAGGACCGTGGCTCCAAATTTAAAAACAAAACCCTGTCCAGGGGTTAAGGTCAGAGCCAATCTCCCAGGAAAGAATTGCTTAGGGGTCTGGTGTCATATGAGACAGGCCAAAAGATAAACCAAACTCAGAAGAGATGACTACAAATGTTTCCCTATTATCTTGGTTTTGAAGTTCTCATATTAATAACTCCTTTGGGTTCAAATGTTGGTGCAGTTACAATAAAATATTAAATGATAGGGTCATTGCCTGAGGTTTCTATTGCCCATCACCAGGAATGCTTGTGGAATTAACTAATCATATTATTCCTCCCTTACTCCCCTGCCTCAGAAAGATTCTAAGGAACTCACGCTGGAAGTATGTGATGGAGAAAAGATCTGTTCACTTTGCTTACAAGCAGGGGACCTTAGCTTCCTTCAGAAGGGGTAAATGACCAAGAAAGAGTAGGGAAAGGGATCCAACCAATGCTAACGGAAACATTTACAGTTTAGCTTCAGTGAGTCCTTACTTGGGTAAATTTGGATTTCCTAACTAGGCTGAGCTGTTCCTGGTTTTTTTTTTTTTTTTTTTTTTTTTTTTTTTTTTGCAGCTGTTGTGAGAACCCACGCTGTAAGAGCCCTTGGGCTCTTTTTCAAAATACCCTAAGAATAGGCCAAAGAAAAGGGCATGGAGTGGTGTTGCTGGGACAACTGCCAAGACAAAGAAACTTTCAGATTTCTGGGGACAAAAGGCCATGTGAAAGGAATTTTCCCTTCAACACACATGCATGCTTACACACACACACACACACACACACACACACACACACATACACACACACACAAACACACACGCACACACACTCTCCTGGGTGCATGTGCCTGCATGCTCACACGCACTAAAATGCAATAGAGTATGCGTATGTGCATGTGGCTGGCAGAAGTCTGATTAATTAGCTGAGCAGCATCAGCTTCAAATTAAAACAATTTAAAATGTAGCAGGAGAAAACCATGGCAATGGGACACAAACTTAAAATGAGCCCAGGAACAGTAAATGGGGAATTAGAGGCAGAGCCATTTCAAAAAGTGACTCCAGACCATATGGAGCTGAGGACTGAAGAACTCAGCTGAAGCTGCAAGCATCTGGGATGCTTAAAGTTTCCTCTTGTGGATTGGAGCTTGGAGGGGTGTGGTGGGAGGCAAGAGAGGGATAGGAGCCAAACCCTCAACAGGTCTGGTGGTGAGGCCAGATGGCCACCTACCAGAGGGCTTGGCTTTCATGACAGCACCCATTGAGCTGGAGGAGCATTGAACAGACTGGAGATCTCCCCAAGACAATGAGGAGAAACAGATCCCGGGGCTGCTGGCTCCTGAGCTCTCCTCCAGCCTGCAGACTGTATGCCAAGGCTCTCGGACAGGAAATGAGTGAGACTCCGTGGAGAATAGTTCAGGGATTCAAGAGGAAACCATATTCACTGGCACCAGTACGAAGAAGGGAGGGTAGGATAGAGGAAAAAGTTTGTTTGCTTAATGTTGATCTAATAAAGGTCAGTGATTAATGCTTGCAAAAGTCCTTGGGCTACACACGCAGAGTTTCAGAGGCTTGGAGGGATGAAGTTTCTTGTGTATAGCACAGGGACCTTGGATTGTTTAGATCTGAAGAACAGCTCTGACGTTTGCTGCTCAATTGTACCATTGACCTTCACCACCCCAACATAAGACAAAAAGCTTGGCCTTATTTTATGATTCAGGTGCAATTTGTTTGAATAATATTTGCCTCACCATTCCTTTATTTAAAAACTCAGACAAGGCAGCAAAAACTAGATTCTCAGTTCTTTACAAAGGTTATCAGATGATAATTTGGGCAAGTTATCTCCGTGTCTTCATTTTTAATTGGAAATAACTAGGGCACAGAATATTTTGAACATAGTTATTATCTTACCCAATACTTAGTGATGATTTAGTAAATGGTGGCTATTCTGTATTATTATTCATACAGTCAGCCCTTCATATCTGTGTGTCTCTCATCCACGGATTCATTCAAACTAGGATAAAAAATATTCAGGAAAAAAGTACATCTATATTGAACATGTAGTTTTCTTCTTGTCATTATTCCCTAAACAATAGAGTATAACAACTATTTACATAGCATTTTCATTGCCTTAGGTATTACAGGTAATCTAGAGATGATATAAAGCATACAGGAAGATGTGCATTAGTTATATGCAAATACTATGCCTCTTTATATAAGGAACTGAAGCATCAGGGGAATTTGGTA
Organism: Spermophilus citellus; assembly: GCF_964194105.1. Taxonomy (NCBI): domain Eukaryota; kingdom Metazoa; phylum Chordata; class Mammalia; order Rodentia; family Sciuridae; genus Spermophilus; species Spermophilus citellus. The sequence continues at coordinate 68,915,343 of NC_138187.1, read as the reverse complement.
TTGACAGGGGTGCTGCAACCAATCCTCAGTGTATAACAAAGATAACAAAGGATGACTGAACTATTTTTTATTCTAATCATTTCCATTTTTTTCTGTTAAAAGAATATCTTCACATGTAAGTATATAAGCCTTTCCCAAATGGCTGATATTTCTCCAGTAGCTTTTTTATTTTATTTTTTTGGTTTCAGGGATTGAGCTGAAGAGTACTCAACCACTGAGCTACATCCCCAGTCCTTTTTTATTTTTTGAGATTGCTCTTCCTAAATTGCTGAGACTGGCTTTGAATTTGCAATCCTCCTGCCTCAGCACCCCCAACAGCTGGGATTACGGCCCCAGAGACATTTTTTAGAGTGGTAAACTGAGTCAAAGTATATGAAATTCTTAGAGGTGTTTGACAACATAGCCAGATTATTTCATTGTGATTACACCATCATCTCACCCTGCTGTCCTTGAGTGCAGACACATGTGCAACAACCTTGACGGCACCAGGTCATGCCATTCACATTCCTGGGTAGTGATCTGGGCACTAGAAACAGAGCCACAACAAGAGCAACGAGGATTTGCTGTCCTCAAGGATCTTAGCTCCTGTGGGAAGACTGATAAAAATAAACAAATAAATAGAGAATAATGTGGTGCAGTGATAGCATTTAAAAAAGCATGATAAGGTGTCAGTGGGGACATGCTATTTTAGTGGAGGTGCTATCCTTCTGGTTAGAAAGGAAGTGATACCTAATGAGAATAGAGTGAAGTGAAGTCCTGTGAAAAATCCAAGGAAACAACATTCTAGGCTGTGAAGAAGCAAATGTAAGGGCGGTGAGGTGGGACCACTCACTAATTTCAAGGACTGGGAAGGCGGCTAGTGTGAGCAGAGTGAAATGAGAGGAGGTGAGCAGCAGCCAGTGGGCAGTAGGTCATGGAGGGCCTTCATAACAAAGGGAGAGGCTCCATATGTCCCAGGTTTTATCAGCATCACTCAAGCTGCTGTGTGCAGGTGAGGCTGCAGGTAGCAGGTGAAAAGCCAGCGAAGGAGCCAAACCCTCATTGCTAATTTGATAGACAAGAAAAAGAATTTTTTAAATCTGTATTTTTTGATGACATACGAGGTTGACTTTTTCATATGATTATTGGTTATTTGCATTTCTTCTATGAGCAGTGGACTAAATTTGGCCCTTTCAGAGACCCACCTACCCTTACCCTGCCACCAATGATATGGAGTGATATGAGAATTTTTCAAGAGACTGAATAGGCAATGCCTAAACTAAGTCCCACTGAGGTTTTGGTCTATGCAGTCCACATTTTGAAGGTATTTGAGGAGAGTTTCATGGTTCTGATTTTCTCTTACTGATTTTAACAGCCTACATTTAAAATATGTCCTTTATTAAGCTGTGATTGTGCAAATTGGGAGGTGGGATGATTTGGATGCATTACACTGAAAATTCCAGCTGGATAAATATTACATCAGGATTTACTTCTTTATTGTGCTTTTAATCATTCTGTGAATGCTCTTTCAAGAACTGCTGGCATCTAAGGAATGGAGAATCATTCAGCATCATGCTCTTTAAATGCAAAAAAACCGACTAGATAAACTGAATCTTTAAAATAACTAAAGGAAAGTGTGCATTTGTTATGCAACATCAAACAATTGTTCCATTGGTACACCTTCCTAATGACTTCTTTATGCAAACGTTATCGCCTTTGTGCCATTTCCCACTTCTGCTGTTTCCAGTACATTTATTTCAATGAAGACCGCTGAAAACCTTTACAGGAATTGGAGACTGGTCTTTTCCCTCCTGCTTCTGGATGCGCATTTACATGAAGAACTTGCCTAAACTACCGCTGGTGAAATCAGAAAGAAGCACCCACCCTGCTTAAAGTATGCAATTTATACGCCTGCAAAAATGCCAAGCATATGCAATCCATTTTGGTATTTCAAATTCTTACAGAGATAGTTAATTAAATGCATAGAACTAGGGCTTAAATTGAATATGTTCTGGGGAAGAGCTTAACTTCAGGCCCCATTTATAGATTTAGTAAATTTGTAGGGGGTAAGAATGTACTCCTGGTTAATCTCCATAGTGGGGGGATGAACAATTTTTCCAATCTGGACTGTTTTCTGTTTCTTTTGTGACGGAGAGCTTAAGGAAGGCATGGTGACTTGATTAAAGGTGTCATTCCAGGATGCCTCATCTTTTTGCTATGTTTCATTTTGTTAGCTCATTCGGCGCTACCTAATAATGTTCCGCACGACCCACACCTTCTCTCTTAACACACTCATTTCTCTCTTTTCATCATCTTGCTTAGGCCAGGGTGACAGTTTTGGAGAAGTTGGACATGCCATTTTTGCAGTTCTAATGTGTTCTTTTCTCACAATCTACTTTAAGGTATAGTCAGCCCATAAAGTGTTCACGGAGTAGGTAAAGAGAGAGATCTCTCCTCTTGTCTCTGCGCTCTGTGAGTCCAGGGCTCTGCAGGGACTGAATAGGCAATAGCAAATGTATTGAAAGTCAACCCATTGTCACTAACTCAAAGGAGCTAATTGCTTTAGTGCAGAGGTTCTGAAAAAAATTTTTTTCATGCCTGACACCATTTACCTGAGTAACATATTCCATTAATATATGTCTCATTTCTGGAAGACAGTATAACATAGAGGTTAGAAGGCAGGTTCCTGACAGCCATGGAAGATGAAAATGCAGAGAAAAGATTCTTCAAGCCCTGCTTAAGAGCCCGGTGTCCTCCAGGCAGCATTTCCCAAAATAGTTAGGCTTTAGAATATATATTTATTCTCATAACATTCAGAATTACTCATATTTTATTTATAAGTGAACATATGTACAATGTAGAAGAAATTGTAGTTAATATTTGTATCATGGAAAAATTAAATTAAAATGTATTAATTGCACATATTTCTTTGTCACATTTGCCTGTATTAAGTCATTTAGATAAAACATTTACCTTTTAACATTATTTTGTTTTTGATTAACATGTCTTAATTGCACATATCAGTGAGGTTCGGTGAGATATTTCAACACATACATTCAGTGTTCACTGTTCAAATCCAATCTCCCTTTATCCACTCTTTCACCCCAAACATCTACATTTATCAGAGAATAAAAGCCATCTATTTTTTTCTATAAAAGTTTGGCTCTGAATTCTAAAATTCTTGTAAGATGGAAATTGTTTTCACTGATTGCATCTTTCAGGGTGGCACATTCCCTTACTTAAGCAATTGATTGACTTTGGAAGTATAATAATAAACAAAGGTTTCATATCTAAATTCTATATGAGTATTTTGCTGGTGGATGTTGGTGTAATTTCTAGAGAGACTGTTAGGCTTGGAAGAATGGTTTTATAAAGTTTTATTAGAACACAGCGCTCATTTTCTTTAGGATGCCTTGGGGAAAGTTGTACAGCCAGGTAAGTGTGTACTAGCCACTGGACCCCTGGGTACATGGGACATTGCCTCAGGAACTAAAAACATGGAGCATTGTGGTTTCTCTGTTGGATGTGGATCTTAGAGGTACATTTTATTTTTAAGTCTAAAATCTAAATTATCTTCTAATGTGCCACCTCTATGTTTTTTTGGAAACTACTTCCTTCCACATGCATCCCAAAGAACTTGTTCTGTTTTTCAAAATTGAAAGTGGAGTCAGGAGTTCCACATGTCATGCTCTTCTGTCCCATGGGAGCAATCTCTCTAGATTAAAATGGACTTTGATGGACAATGAGAGAAGCCTGGCAGTGTGACAAATACTGGAGATTAGAGCCTTGGGACAAAAGCCAGGAGACCTAGGTTTTCATCCCAGCTCTGTCACTCTTTAGCTCTCTTTGAACTTCTGTTTGCTTATCTACAAATTATTCCTCATCTAGAATAGCAATGCCTATCCCATCACACATAAATTGTTCAGAGGTTAAATGGGATGAAAATCATAATATTTTTGTATTATGCATGAAAGTTTCCCAGTATTTAGTATAGGGACCAACAAAATTTGATTTTTAAAGAGCTATATTGAGAAACTGTTTGATAAGAGTCATGACAGTTTCAGGAGACAGGGCATGCTGGGATATGTAGAGAAGAGGAAAAAAATAAGATATATAGTACATATGGTTGGGGGAGCTAGCCAAGAGGCAGCTTGGGTTCTTGAAGGAAGCCAGTCAATCTCAGGCTGTGTGAGCATAGGTATGGGCACACAGATCCTTCCCCTGAGTCAGAACTTAAAGTCTGGGTGGGCAAGGAGTTGAAACCCTATGAAGAGGACTGTATTCAGCACAAGGGGATCCAGAATAAGAAACCTTGGCTTCTGTGACAGAATGTGGGTGGAGATCCAAGCTAAGGTGAAGTGAAGGTTGCCGCTAATAGAGACTCAAAGAACCAGTAATGGACCCAAAGGCAGTTCATCCTGGTGGAATTCAGGGGAGACAACAAAATGCTGCAATCTGCAGCATACATGGTACCTGAGATTATACAACAGCAAAGCCAATGCCAGATTACATCACCTGGCAAGCTCGCTAACTGGGGTTGTCTGATCGGAGCATCCCCTCATCCCCCAAATATACTTTCCTCATTCACTGACCCTTGTGTGGGAATATTCCAACATTTTGAGTCTTTCTTTTGGTCAGAAATATTTGAATGTTTTTGAGAGTTTTCCAATAAAAGGAAAATGGCCTGGGAGATAGCACATTAAACTATTAACTGCCATTCTTGCGTTAATATAAATTTACTTCATTGGGTTATCTCCTTCCACCACTACAGCCCCGAGGAAAAGAAATAGAGAACAGGGAGCTTATAAAACACTAATGACAAAATAAAACACTAATGACAACTTTGCCTACTTTCATTTGTGACTTGTCCTTGTATGAAAGGCCACCAGGAACAGGTGCATGGGCTGTGTCCAACAGAAGCCTTCAGTGGACAGGTGGGAACTAGGTAGTCACAGTTCAGAGGAAGAAGTGATTCCCAGAAGGGCACCTAATTGCAATTTCTCTGCCTGCAGGAGACAGCTTTTTCTAAGCTACATGAAGATACCCTAAGTGCTCAAAAATACCAGGGAAGTAAAATTGCCACAGGCCCTATTGAATAGTTCAGGCCAGCTGCTTTCCAGACTGTAAGGTGGAAAGAATGCAGAGGAAGTCTGGTTCTTTTAGAGCTGTGGTCCCTATGCAGAGAACTGGGAGGTGAAAGGGGGATGCTTTCTCTTTTGCTGCCTGGAGTTCATGTGGAAAGGAGGCTGAGGATGTCAGAAGGTCAGATCAGTCAGGAAGCAGCCAACCACTTTCAAAGACTGTCTGATTTTCAGTGAAAGTTTCCAAGTGATAATAACATCTCTCAGTATTGAAACTTTGAGAACAAATTTGCAGCTCCCCAGTGATGGATAAAACACCATCAGAAAGTGTGACAGTCCCCTGCACATCCAGCTCAGGGAGAGGGAAATAGATCACACTCACAGAAAAGACAAATTGCAAAGCAGACATCCCAGGATGTATTGCAATCATAACCCAGGAAAACAGTCCACCAGATTTCTGTTATCTACAAACAATGTGCTGGACTAATTTTCTGCTGAAAGACAGTGTACTGTACTAAACTGGCTTCATTAACTCAATTGGAAAAAATGATTTTGCAATTTGCATGGGGCTTGAGAGTGTAATTAATACAATTCATAAAAGGCCAGTGCCATTTTGCAGACATTAGCCCCATAGGGGATTATGGAGTAGTTTGCTTTGAAGAGAGTTCTTGTGTCTGCAATCTCAATGCCCCAAATTGCTCTTCCTTCCTGGTGGGCCATGTCTCATCTTTATCACTAATAAAACTGGACTTGTATTGCCTGTTTCTTCAGGATTTCTTGCTAGTTCCCTTTTTCTAGTCATTGTTCGATCCAGGGGTAGTTGATCTCATATGGATGAAAACCAAAGAATCATTTGTGTTTATGGCTCAAAGATATGTTCAGGAGGAAATGATGTCACTCTGCTTTTCATTTTTTCTTCTTGTGTGTGTTAGTGACATGAGAGGTTTTTTGAATGCTGAAGAGCTAGGTTTCCCTTATCCCCAGAGGATAGTTAACAGGCTGGACATTTTAAAAATATAGGTCCAAGTAGGAATTACCTGTGATTTGGTAAGGGAAGAGGGTGGCTAATGGAGATTTCTGACTTTGAAAAATGAAAGAAGAGAGACAGGGCTCATAGTGGTTGTTACATGTAATTAAGCAGCAAGGAGGTTTATGTATGTAGAACCTGTTTGCTGAAAAGTTTCATTATGGTTAGAGGTAGACATAAATGTATCTTTCTTAATGTATTGACTTCAACTATGTTCTGTTAAAAATTCCGTTCTTGGTTCTTAAATTTAAGGCAGATACCAATTTCCCATATGCTTTCAGATATTAAGATCCTGCCAAGTTACTCATTACTAGCCATTGCAGAAATGTAAATCAAACCTACAATGAACTACCACTTCACACCCAATGTTGAGGAAAAAATTATCCTGACACTTTTTAAAATGTTAACAAGAACATTGGGTGGGCCAAAGGTGGGGGAAAGAGGAGAGGAGGAGGTTTGGGGATAGGAAAGATGGTGGAATGAGATGGACATCATTACCATAGGTACATGTATGATTGCATAAATGGTGTGACCCTACTTTGTATACAACCAGAGAAGTGAAAAATTGTGCTTCATTTGTGTAGAATGAATCGAAGAGCATTCTGCTGTCATGTATAACTGAGTAGAATGAATGAATGAATAAATAGATAGATAGATAGATAAAAAGATAGCAAGGGTTTATCCAGGACTCTTGCAATAGGTACCAAGACAATCACAAAGGGGGAGAAAGATCAGGCCCTATGTAGAAAACATAGCTGGGGTTTTCAGCCAGTGAGCAGAAAGAGGAGTCAATGGATAGAAAATTAGTATCTAAGACATCAAGGGTAGTCAAATTCTCTATAAACTGACTGAGGAAAAAGGTTAAATAATTATATATCAAAGGTGGGGGAGATGAGGAACTTCCTACAGCAAATATTAAGGGTGGTTAGGTAACAAGGATAGGATGTTCTTGCAAAACTGACTTGGCAGTACTCTCACTATCACTGGCCTAGGTTGACTAAACCTAAGGTCCAACCAAGCAGAGAGTCTCTGTTATCATTAGGCTGACTACTGTCAAAAAAAAAAAAAGTGGAAAACAAGAAGTGTGGGGAGAATGTGAAGAAATTGGAAACTTTGCATATTGCAAGCAGGAATGTAAAATGGTGTAGCCACTGTGGAAAAGCAGTTTGGCAGTTCCTCAAAAAGTTAAATATAGAATTACCATATGATCCAGCAAATCTACTTCCTTGGTACATACCAAAGTAATAGAGAGCAGGGACTCAAACAGATACTGGCATAACAAATGTCTGTAGCAGCAGGATTCATCAAAAAGTGTAAACAACCCAGATATCCATTGCAGATATATGGATGAACAAAACATGCATATGCATAGAATAGAATATTATCTAGCTTCAAAAAGAATGAAATACTGATACATGATTCAGCATGGATGAATCTTAAGCCTGATCACAGAAAGAACAAATACGTAATTACTCTTATGTGATCCACCTGGAATATAGAAATTCATAGAGAAAGAAGATAGAATAGAGGTTACCAGGCACTGAGGGGAGGACCAAATAGGGAATTGTTAACTGAAACTGAGTATCAGTTTGGGATAAAGAAAAATTATGGTGACTGTTACACAATAAGGTGAATGTTGTTAATAACTCTGAACTATATATTTAAAAATGACTAACATGGTAAATTTTATGGTATATATATTTTACCACAATTAAAAAATTCCAATTTAGTATGTCAACCTCAAACTCAACTTAAATCCCTAGCACAGATTTGATCAGAGACTCTGAAGACAGAGTATAAGGGGCATGGACTGCTTTTTGCTTCTTCTTCTACTCTAGAACTAGTACCACCCTAAAAGATGAACATTCACTTCTTCCCTTCCCTCTCAAAGGTGAAAGGTTGAGATGTGGAAAGACATGATGAGACAAGCCACCATCTTTTATAACTGCTGGCACAGTGATGGTAGGAAAATGTCTCTAGGTTCTCTTGTTCATCAGCATCTGTTCGAAGTCAGAGCCCTCCACTAAAACAAAGGTATCCATTGTGGATGGTATTAGTGTGCATTGCAATTGGTTAGGGGCAGGGCTCAATTTTCTTCTCTGTGGTGAAGACCCCCTCATACAGAAAGTAGCTATGTCTCTTTCACTGGGTATCAGGCTGTATCTCTGGCCTCACTGGCACACTAACCAGCCCACTCTTCCCCCTTCTCTTATTTCTATCATCCATCAAGTGGAGCTATGGGAATCCTTATAGTCATCTTTCTCCATAGAACTTAAAGAACCAGAGTAGGAGTTTCCCTCTCCTCTTCCCAGACCATTATACTAAAATTCTTTCCTAAATATAGTACAGTGTACTCCAGCACATCTACTGCCTTTGCAAATCTCTAGATGTTCTGGACCCTCTCAGTGAGACAATTTGGATAAATGTTGCCCACAGGTCCATCTATTGAAGGCTTGGTTCCCAGTCTCTGGTGCTATTGGGAGGTGGTAGAACCTTTAGAAGGTAGGGCCAAGTGGGAGAAAGTGAGATCATTGGGGGCATGCCCTTGGTGAGGATACTTTTTTTGCTTCCCATCCACCTTGAAGTGAACATTCCCACCATGATGTACTGAGCCTCCAAAGGCCCAAAGCAATAGAGCCAAGTGACCATGAACTGAAACCTCTGAAGCCAAAATAAACCTTTCCTCTTTTAAAGTTGGTTGTATCATGTATTCTGTCACAACGATGGAAAGCTGACTAAAACACTCAGTTAACCCACATGCCAAAATACCTGAGGATCTACAGCAATGCTCTTAAAAATTCTCTCACGAATGCCTCTTCATGTTCCTGACAGCAGCAGAGTAAGTCTCAGATTTAATAGCTCAGCAAACAACCAGAAAAGAAAAGAGATGCCTATCTCTCTTTCTTTCAGCCAACTCCATTCTCTAAGAGTGATTTTCTTAACAAGGCACAGATACAATTGGATTTTTTCAAAACTATGGAACACTTAATGTCTCTTGAAACTCACTGGTGGGCTTTGCTTCAATTCTTGTGTAATAAAAATAAAATTCCATGCAGAAGCCTGCCAGGTGGGTATTCCACTTGACTGCAGCACCTAGAGGTTGTGTGAGTACCAGGAAAAGTTGGCTGATAACTATCAAGAAAATAAAAGCTTGTTTGGTAGAGCTTGTAGTCAGTAGAGAGGGCCAGAACACTGCATGCATTCTGAGTATCTTGGAGAAATTCCACTCTGTTTTGCAAGCATGTTTTCATTTAAAATTCACAACAACTCTATTAGTGGGTATTATTCCATTTAATAAGAGGAACATGGGACTTAATAAAATTAAGACATGTACTCAAGATCACACAGATCAAGCACTGTGGAGCTGAGATGCAAATCTTGTTCTGAATGACTTCTGAAACTTCATACTTAACCACTATGCTACATTGTGGTCTTGTATAACTAAAATTTTTAGCTCCTACAAGATAAAACTGATAATACCTTTTCTCCCTAGAACACAGACATTGGGAAGACCTGACTTTATGTCTCAAGTCAGGAGTATATATTTCTGTAGCCCCTCCCTCCCCAAAGCATGAGACAGACTTTCTAAAGATGTCATAGGTTTAGGGTCCCTGTGAATGGGGATCTCAATTAAAAAAGACAAGATACTGGTTGCTTAACTGAGATATGGAAAAGAAGAAGAGAGCCTTGAAATAAATACTTGAACATCAGAGTGAAATCACTGTAATTTTTTTCCAAAGAGTCACTAAGGGACTGAAAAGAATTTTAATTTTATCTGCTGGTGAGGGACCTGGAAATCTTTGGGAGAGTGAGGATACGGTCAGATGCCTGGAGTGAGACCAATAATGACAAACATGGCAGTAGCACCAGGAGATATCTCCTCGTCCTAAAGCCATAAAAGAACTAGGAGGCCACACTGGCCCTCTTCTAGGGAAACAGAAGGACAACCTTGGTGCCTCTAGTGACCTGTACAGTCAGAAGAGTGCCCTTTTGCATAATGATCTTTAGGAGTAATGAGACCTCTTTGAGGATGTCCTGCAGGAGATGCAGCGATTTGGGTTACGTCAAGTCAAGCTAGTTAGAAATAATGATCCTTTTCTGCTCTGACTCATTGCTCAGGAGGGATCATCTGTTTGGTCAGATTTTTTCTGAAATGGACTGGGAATTCCCCCCACCTTCCTCCTTGGAAAGAAAAAAAAAACTCATTGAAAGAGCAGGTGCTTGGAGTGTCTTGGAGGCAGAGATGGCATCGACTCTACCTACAGATAGGTTTTCAAGGTCTGCTAATGTTAGATATTGAGAGGAGTTGTCCTTCTGAAGAGATTGCAGCAGTTTTTTTTTCCACATTATCAGGGTAAAGAAGATAGACAAGCCTGATAGGGTAGAAAATAATTAAATAAGTATTAAACAGAAAGTCAATGACTGGTCCATTAGAGTAGTACTGGTGTAGTAATGTTGAAGATGTGCCTACCCCTTACCCCGATACACTCACATCCCATCCCAGGTTCCAGTGAATTTCTTTTTAATTTCCTTGCTTTTAAGACAGGTCTTCAGAGATGTGACTAAGTTAAAGGTCTTGAGATGAGGAGATAATCCTGGATTTTCTGGGTGGACCCTGTAGGTCATCACATATGTACTTATAATATTCTTATAAGGAGGAGAAGACAGACACACAAATACATCTATATGGTGACAGAGTAGAGAGACGCATCCATAACCCAATGAATAGCAACAGATACCAGCAACTGGAAGAGGCAAGGAGTAGATTCTCCTCTAGAGCCTCAAGCCAACACTTTGATTCTGGACTTTAACTTCTAGGACTGTGAGACAGTAAGATTCTGCTTTAGGCCTCCTGTTTGTGGTCATTTATTATAGCAGCCAAAACAACATGGCAGTGGAAGTGTGCAGCAGTCCCATCTGACCAAGTCTGAGTGGGTGGTGCCCAGGGAAACTTTCCAAGAGAAGTGATGCTCAGACTGATATTTCAGGATGAGCTTCAAATATACTCAGGAAAAGAGGGAGGAAAAGAAAGATTTGAACAAAAGAAAGTACAAAAACCTTAAACCCAGGGAGAGCATGGTATAGTCTTTAAAGTGTAAAGGAGGTGACAAAGATCACATTGACAGGCCAATGTACTATGATAAAGAGTATGTACACTTCAAGGGCGATAAAAACGACTCTAGGACTTTCATTTGTCAGCATCCTGATTGGATATAAGCTGCCTGAAGATCTCTCTGAAAGTTTCAATTAGAGTAATTGAAGGATGAAAATATACAACTGGGCAAGACAGGCAGGAGAACTGACAGAATTTGAATGGAGAAGGGATAGGGAAAGGAAAGAATGAAGTTTGATGCCCAGGTTCCTGAATTGGGAATTTCATTGGTGACAATACTGATTCCTGACATAAGGAATAAAGGAAGAGAAGAAGGTTTTTACTGGAAGGGGCATTTGGAGACCAAAATTATTATTCCAGGTAAGGCTTATCTCATCTATGGGGAGTAGAAGCAAAGTTTTCCTTGACCTCCAGAATCTCCGTTGTTGGTCCTGCCAAGTTCCAGCAATTTCCATGTGATTTATTATTCAGGATTATAACTTCAAAGGTCCTGTTAAAATATATAAACACTAATTCGAAAGAAGACCTGATTCCCCCATGACCAGCATTAAAGTTCACGCTGTCATCTAGCAAAATTCCCTAATATGTTATAAAAAGGAAGACAAGATACAATATGTGCAGTGTGGACTTTACCTGTCAGACCTCCCCATTGTTATTCAGAAATAAGATGCTTTCCAACAAGGTAAAAAGTTTCTCGATATCCTTAATGTTTCTACAGTTAGTCTTATTTTTACAAAGCTATTTATTTTCTGTCTTAAATATAATAATTGCTATGAATTAAAAGAAAAATCAAAGTAACATGAAAACTCCAATGATCTGTTACTAGTACCAGAATTTATCACTGGGTTATAAAGTGACTGGAGTCAGAGAAGGAAACATAAACTTTAACCAGATTTTAGTTCTGCGTGGGAGTTTGGGCTAATTAACCATACAACTAAATCATAACTGTTTTGTCATGTTCCTTTCCCTAAAACATTTTTCTAACACTTTATAAAAAAACTTCCAGAACAAATCAGTGTGATAGGGTGATTTCTGATGTTTCGGGCATCACATTCTTATAACTTTACCTGTGACGTTAGCTACCTCCAGCTGGACAGTTCAGCAAGGCTATCTTGCTTTCTCTCTGCTCCCTGGATGTCATGAGCTGAACAGTTTTCCTCCACCATGCTCTTCTGCCATGATGCTCTGCCTCATCCCAGGCCCAGAACAATGGAGTCATTTGACTGTGGACAGAATCTCTGAAACTGTGAGCACAAAATAAACTTTTCCTTCTCTAAGTTGTTCTTGTCAAGTATTTCCGTCACAGTGATAAAGAGCTGACTAATTCACCTTCTTTCTTTTATGTACGTTTTTTTTCTTCCCCATTTTCATTCTTTCCTCAGCAACTGGCAACTAAAAATCTATATCAGCCAATCATACATTATTATTTGAAGAAATGTGCTGCTTTCATTCACTGGTTAGTATCTTAGCCCGTTTTGTGCTGCTGTAATAGAATTCTGGAGGCTGGGAAATTTATAATTAATAAATTTATTTTGACTCACGGTTTTGGAGGCTGGTAACTCCAAGATCAAGGAGTTTTCTTGCTGCGTTATAACATAGCAGAAGGCACCACATGGCAAGGGAGAATGTGAAAGCAAGAGAGGACTGAACTCTCTTTTGTAACAAATCACTCTCCAATAATGAATGCACTCCCTCTCCATAACAGTGGTAATAAATTCCTGAGGACAGATACCTCATGACCTCTTCAACTCTTAAAGGTTCCACCTCTCAACATTGTTGTATTAAGGACAAAGTTTCTAACACATGAAGTTTGAGGGACACATTCAAAACTTAGCAGTCAATTATCCATTCTGTGAATCAAATATACATTATAGGAGATGAATGAGAGTAAAAAACAGTGTGGGTCCCACACAATCTACAAGGGGAAAATATATATTCCAAATTCAGATTGTATCATATATTTCTAATAGAGATCCACTCTGTTTAACCATTTTTTGTTGTTATTTCTGAAGACCATAAGAAATCTTATTTTAGCCACAGAATAAATAACATAACTTCTCGTGATTCCTAGCTACATAAAAGTTCTTCAACAGCTTTATGGGAGAGCATATTAATATCATTTAGATGTTTATAAATAAAAAAAAAAAAGATGAGTACTCAACTGAAAAGAAAAAGAAAATCTTCCCCCAGGAGAAAAATCTCAATATCAAAAATTCTTAAATAACCTTCCTGCAAAAAGTGTGACCTATTATTTTCATGAGCATTTGACTAATGTACTTTCTTTAATTAAATTTATGTTTATATACATAATACGGTGATAAAACCAAAAGTTTCAAAGTTTGAGCATCATAATCAAGAGATTTGTATTATTAAGCATGAGTGTTGTTTGTTTGTTTTGTTTTGTGGTCCTGTGTATTAGACCTAGGGCCTTGCACATGCTAACAAATATTCTAAAACTGAGCTGTACCTTATCCCAAGCATGTTCTTTATTTTAATTATCAATTGGTAAATTAGCAATTGAAGGTTTGAAAAACTTTACCAACGTATACTCTCCATGTTGTATTTACACTCACACAGGCACAATCTACAAACTTCATAGAGTGAGCTACTGTGTGTGTGAGAGAGAGATTTCTCGTTTTGGGTTTGTTTGTTTGAGATAGGGCCTTGTTATGTTACCCAGGCTGACCTTGACCCCCGGTGCCCAAGCAGTTCTCCTGACTTACCTCTTGAGTAGCTAGGACTTCCAACACCCATCACAGCTCCTAGATTAAATTTTTTAAATTTTAAAATTGAAATTATAAAACTTAAGAAATGACAAAATCATAGAATTTGCGGGGAAATGGATGGCATTAGAGCAGATTATGCTAAGCGAAGCTAGCCAAGCCCTAAAAAACAAATGCCAAATGTCTGCTTTGATATAAAGAGAAAAACTAAGAACAGAACAGGAAGAAAGAGCATGAGGAAAAGACTACAGTAAACAAAGACGAATGGGGGGAGAGAAACGGAGAGAGAAGGGAAAGCATATGGAAATGGTAGGAGACCTTCAAGGATACATAAAATTATAAGAGGTTATGAGGGGCAAGGGGGAGGGAAAAAAAAAAAAGGGAGAGAATTGAACAACAGCAGGGGAGGTAGAGAGGGAAGATGGGAGGGGAGGGGAGGGGAGGGGGGATAGTAGGGGATAGGAAAGGTAGCAGAATACAACAGTCACTAATATGGCATTATGTAAAAATGCGAATATGTAACAGATGTGATTCTGCAATCTGTATTTGGGGTGAAAATGGGAGTTCAAAGCACAATTTGAGTCTAATGTATGAAAGATGATATATCATGAACTATGTAATGCGATAAATAATCAATAAAAAAAAAAAAGAAATTATAAAACTTTCCGTATCCTTAATATTTTCTAATATGACATAATTTACAAGTTACTCAGTTCTTATGGAATTAACACCCTTTTTGTCATCACCCAGTTTAGAAAATGAAAACATTGTCAGTTCCCCTCCTGCCCAGCCACAGGCACTTCCTGCTTATAAACTGACTTTCATAGTAATTAACTCATTCATTGCCTTTGTTACACTGTTCCCACCAGAATATATGTCACTGACCATCATAGTTTAGTTTTGCCTGTTTTTAAAATTGATGTAAATGGAGTCATACAAAATTTATTCCTTTCTGTCTGGCTCCTAAATTCAACATGTTTGTGAGATTTATCTGGCTTTAATGTGTACAGTTAACTCTTTATATTTGTGCATCCTACATCCATAAATTGAACTACTGCAGTTCAAAAATGCTTGAAAAAATTGTTTCTGTTCTGAACATGTACAGACATTTTTCTCTATAATTATTTCCTAAATAATGCAGTGTAGCAGTTATTTACATAGCATTTACATTGTATTACATGTATTACATGATAATCTGTGAACTTGAGATGATTTAAAGTATACAAGAGGAGGTGCTAAGGTTAAATGCAAATACTCTGCCATTTTTGCCTATGAGGGACTTGAGTGTCTGCTGGTCTAGGTACCCACTGGGGAAGTCCTGGAACATATCCCCCATGGATACCAAGGGAGGACTATACTTACACAGTGTTCATTTTAATTCTTGTAAAACACTTCATTGAGTGAATTTGTCACCATGTTTTTGTCTATTCTCTGGTCCACAAACATTTGAGTTTTTCCAGTATTTTGGTTATATAAAGAATGTTCTGTGAACATTCCTGTGTCTGTAGTCTGGAAGACTCATACATGTATTCTGTAGAGTAGAATTACTTGGTCATAGAATACAAATATTGGCAACCTTAGTAAACAACGTAAAGCCGTTTCCTGGACTAGTTTTACACTTCCATTACTGGTGTACAGGAGCTCTCCATTGCTTTCCATCCTTGTCAACATATGCTATTGCCAGTCCTTCCACTTTTAGAAGTTTTGGGTAGAGGAAGGTTAGCATTTCATTGTAGTTTTTAACTTGTATTTTCCTGGTGACTAATGAAATCGAAGTGTGTTCTGTGATTTTATTTACCATTTGGATATCCTCTCTAATGAAATACTCTCCAAGTAGTCTTGGTTACTTTTCCATTGGGTTTTTAGCCCTAATTCTTATTTGAGATGGTTTTAAACATATGCTCTGAAAATATAGCATATATTTTGTGTATATAAGTTGCTTTTACAATAGTAGCAAAATAATCTAAAATGAAGGAAAGCATCTAACAAAAATGTGAAGTACTTCTGTGTAGAAAATCATAACACATCATTGAGAAGAATTAAAGAAGTCCCCAATAGATAGAGTATTCATGTATTATAAACATAATATTGCAAAGGTGTGAAATTTCTCCCAAACTGTTCTATAAATGCATGGCAACCTCAATTAAAATACCAATAGTATGCATGTGTGCATGTATGTTTGTAATTTGGAAAAATGATCATAAAATTTATATTGGAATGCAAAAAGCAGAAAATGGCTAAAATAGACTTCGAAGAGTAGTAGGAGATGGAGGAGGAGGACAGAGGATTTGTTCTATCAGGTACCAAGATTTATTGGAAACCACAGCAGTAAGGCACCATGGTATTAGCACAAGGATAGAGAGTTGATTAGTGACACAGAAAAAAAAAAAATCAGAAACAGACCAATATGGAGACTAGCTATGTGGCAAATGTAATCCTACTGAGCTCTAGAAAAACAACTCTTTTCTTTTTCAAAAAATATTTTTAGTTGTGGATGGACACAATAACTTTATTTTATTTATTCATTTTATGTGGTGCTGAGGATCAAACCCAGTGCCTCACATGTGCTAGGTGAGCACTCTACCAGTGAGCCACAACCCCAGCCCCAGGACTATTTTTTTAATAAATGGTGTTGGGACAGGCAGATGCTCCTACTGGAAAAGAAAAAAATCAGTTCCAAGTGGATTTTTGACCGAAGTGTGAAAGCCAAAAAAGTAGTGCTTTTAGAAGATGATATAGGATATTTTCATAACTAAGAAATAGAAACATTTTCTTTTTAAAAAAGGACAATAAAAAATAACAAATTGTACTATATTAAAATTATTAATTTCTTTTCATCAAAGGGCACCTTTAAGTGTGTGAAAAAACTTACAAAATAGTAAAGATTACAACTATTTTAATTGTAAATATTCCTAAGAATCATAGCACTTTTTCTCATCTTTTAAAAGTAAATGCCCTAAATAAAATATTTTAGCTCTCTATGAAAGCAGAATTTGTTTAATATTCAGACACAGCATAGCACCTTTGTTTTTCTAGAAAAGCTTTCCTTCTAGAAGTTGCAAATCATACCTCAGTCCATATATCCTTCCTTTCTCATGTTTATCTCTTCCACCCTTTCCTACAGAGTGGAACTTGCAGAGGACTTTCAAGTCATTCGGCAGCCTTGAGTCTCCTTTGAGAGTCACTGACACATTCATGCAGCCTTTGGATTTCAACAAAGAACCTGCCAGATTTTTCTGGCCTTCTCTTTTCATCAAGGTTGCAAGGTCTGGGTTCAGTTAGTCAGAATGGAGGGAATTTCCTGACAATTCCTTTGATGGCATGATTTTATGAAAGCTAGTACACCTGATAGCTCATCAGACATCTAGGTGGTTGTTTTCGCAAATTGGTGATTGGGAAAGACACCTTCACAGTAATTTTGTTTTTATAAAACCAGGCTGCGAAGCCACCATCTTTTCTTTCTGCACATCTGCACATGATAAATTATTTCTATTCCCTTTAATCCATTTTTTATTATTCTTCAAAAATATCTGGAGCTTTTTTGTCCCTGGTGTTGTAGAAAATAAATCCCTGCTAAATCTCAGCTCTATTGTCGAGAGGCTAGCATTATGCAGGGTGACTGTTTCCTCAAGTTAATAAATTAGTAAATTAACAAGTGATGACTCAAA
The DNA here is from genome assembly GCF_964194105.1 of Spermophilus citellus. Taxonomy (NCBI): domain Eukaryota; kingdom Metazoa; phylum Chordata; class Mammalia; order Rodentia; family Sciuridae; genus Spermophilus; species Spermophilus citellus. The sequence goes on along the minus strand of NC_138187.1, from coordinate 68,897,752 downwards.
ATTAGAGAATTGCCTTAGCTTAAAAATCTGTGCATGAACTGAAAAAAAAAATTCGTTATTTTCATTGACTGCTTTATGCATGTAGTATTTCTGAGCTTTGGTGGCTGATATGTGGGGGACCCAGGAGGGGTTTGTATCTCTGGTTTTCTCTGCTGTGCTCCTGCCATGAGTATATTAGTAACAGGCCCATTTTGGGTCCTCAGATAACCTTCCATCTGAAGCTAATATATTCTTATTTTATTTCCATGCCGGTGGTTATTATAGTAAAGGCGGCTGTAATTCCCTACTCTCCTGTAGCCAGAATTTTACTCTCAAGTACCCTGAGGAATTAAATGGATGTTTATAATTTTCTCTATTATGGTGAAACTTCTCAAATTGCATTATAAGTAAATAACAATACTGAACGCCGATATAAAACCCTTCTCCAGGCACTCTCCAAGCCTTAATTAATTAAACCTCACAACCACCCTGTTACCTTGTGTCTTAGTTTGGACTGCTAAAACAAAGTACCCTAAATGGGGTTATTTATAAATAAAAGAAACGGCACTTCTCATAGTTCTAGAAGCTGAGAAATCCAAAATCAAGGTACTGGTAGATTCAGTGTATGCTGACAGCCTTTTCCTCATACTGGGTGCCTTCTAGTTGTGTCTTCCCATGGTAGAAGGGACAAATAAGCCCCCTCAGGCTTCCTTCATAAGTATTCACCTTATGAAGGTAGGTTCCACCCTTGTGAGTTAATCCTCTTTCCAAAGCCCCATCCTTTAATAGGATCCCATGGATTTTTTGGTGGGACAAAAACTTTCAGTCCTGAGTGCTTTGGTCAATGCATTGCCTCATTTTATTGCCTCAGTCCTAGTAACTAGCAATTATTGAAAAGTTGAAGAAGGATCATTTGGGTGAAATGAGATTAATAATAGCATATTTTCACAATGGTCAGAGAAGTAAAACTTTCAGTTTCTTGATGTAATAGACTAGATGGTGAAATATTTTGGAAAACTGAATTCTTCTCTAAGGACCACTGCTGACTTGATAAAAGAAATCTGATGAGGGGTCAGTTGGTCCTGTGATTGGGGACCCTCCCTTCCAGTGAACTGAACTCAGTATTATTGTTTCTCCATAATATGGATCTGTCCTTATGTCTAGAACAATACTCTTTGGAGGGCATACAGCAATCATCCTTAAACTTTAGTGTGCAAATAAACTTCTTGGTAAACCTTCTGTAAATCAAGTTTCTAGGGCCTTGCCTACAGAGATTCTACTTGAGGTAGTCTATGTTTGTGCCCAGGAATATGCTTTTTTTCAAAACTAACTTCCAGAGATGTTGCTGAATCTAGGCAAATGTGATTTTAACCTACTGGAAAGTTTTGAGACAGGATCTCCAGTCTTCTATATTTCTGGTATAGAACTAGAACATTTATCCTGTCCTAGTATACATTTGATTTTGATCAGCACAGCCTGTGAACACATCCACTCAAATGAATTAATTACAAAATGTTTCCTCAGGCCTCCTAAACTAGTTGATCTGCTAGGTGGAGTTGTTTGGTACCTTTGGAAGAGTCTATCATTAACAGCAATTTCAGCCTGGCACACATATTAGGTTATCCCTTTACTCAGTTCACCAACCATTACGTTTTAGGCTTCCTATTTGATGAAAGGTAAGCTGTCTACTTGGTGACAGTTGTGGATAGTCATGGACCTGAAACCTGTTCTAGAGGCCTGGAGTTCACAGTCTACCTTTTGAAACAGAAGACACATTTGAAAAAGACATAAGGAATATTTTTTAAAAATATAAATGCAAAAGAGTACATGTTCCTTGAAACATACAAACAGACTTTGGTTGAGACATCTTTCTTATTTTCTCTTAGCAGACACTCACATGGAAGCAATAATGAAACAAAATGGCGGATCAAATCTGAGTTGTTATTTTGGCACTACTGTGAAATGCATACTTAAGGGATAGACTGAGACCCAATGCTCCCAGGAAATTTGAATGGGAAAACATCCAAAGTGATGCTAATATGTAGTTATCTCATTAAATGTATGTCTGTGGATTGAGGATAAGGGCTTCAACTGTTCCTTCTGTGTATAGTAAACAAAACCTCAGCTTGACTCATGTTGGATTCAAATTTTCTTTTCTGTAAACAAGGATTAGATTATAAAGCTTGTTTGTTTTGTTGGTTTGAGAAGCATTTTGATTTTAAAAAGGGACCAGTGAGTATAAAAAGTAGACAAGTGAATATGTATGTTTTGTTTCTTCTTCTGTATATAGTTGATCTATTGGCATCCTTTGTTTCACCATTCAAACATATTACTATATGACTTTTTTTCAAGGCAATCAACTTAAATATTTTCTAAAAATCCATATTGATTTGATAAATTACAACAAACTATTTAGCAACATAAAATTATTAGGTCAATTGGTGTGGAATGGTAGGGTTTTTTTTAACAGCAATTTCTTGAAAAGTTACAATGCATTTAATCAATAACCTATACAATTCCTTTAAATAAAAACTCAGAATTATCTCTTATATCTCCAAATTTCTTTAAATGTGTACTATTTAAAAGTGTTTTTTGTAGTTATAGATAGATAGAATGTCTTTATTTATTTTTATGTGGTGCTAAGGATCGAACCCAGTGCTTCGCACATACTAGGCAAGCATTCTGTCACTGAGCCACAGCACTAAATGTATCCTATTTTTAAAAAACTCCTTAAAAAGGTAAGCTTCAATTATGTCATAAGTATATGAGGCTCTAGCTACTATAGAAGAGGGGAATCTTCAGTAGACTAAGATTGCCTCTTTCTATGGACTCTCAGCTCCCACTGCTATTCTTTGTGATGCCCTCAATATCACCACTGGAATGAGAGGAATCCATCACCTCAGTGAGTCTTCCTGTTTCAACTCCTCCAGGAACTTACCTTCCCCAGATGGGCCAAGCTGTTTCTTCATACATTGTTCCCATAAAAATCACTTCATCTGAAATGCCTTCCTCTTTTCTCACCCTATATGCCTACTTCTTCAAATTCAGTGAATAAGTTGTGAACTTGGTATGGTATTTCTTGAAACTGTCCTGGTCTTCACTTCCTTGGACCACACTGTGCACATTATCCCAGCACCTGTAATAATTTGCATAGAGACGTGGTTTTCTTTTTGGCATTCTGCTAGGAAATAAGCCTCTTAAAGGAAAGACATTTCATCAGCACCAAGCATTTGCTGGTGCTTAGTAGTTGAGAGATATACATTTGATGTATACATGAATGAATGAATCGAAGGTGAGGTACATGAAAGGAATCCAACACCATGTATATCTTCTAGAAACCCACTGGAACAACATCATGAAATTCAATCATCTCGTGTTATTTTTATGAAGAGCAGCTGTGTGCCAAGTTCTAAAGCTCTACCTTCAGATACATTGTGAGGTTGGTTAACTGGGTTTGACAGAAGGCCCATATTAAAAGTAGAAAAATTAAGGTGAAAAGACAGGAGAATATCCAATTACCACCCGCCTTTGTCACAGACCATAAAATACAAGTGACATACAGTACTTCCTTTAGTTTTAAATTTGAATTTCTGTACTTTTGTATTTTCAACACAGCAAATGGTTAGTATATCTGTTTTGAGACAAATGAATGAAGAAGAGATTGATTTCATTTTCCAAACATGAACACTTGTGCTATATTGATAACAGTGGAATCTAATTAACATTCCTCATCTATTTGTCTTTCATAGGACACACTCAATTCATAATCTTTGGATATCTTAGTAGATTGGTATGGAAGGTTATATGAAGGCTTCATCTATTTGATCAGTTTGAATATGTTCTCTTGTTTCTCATTTGCAATCTCTTAGGAATAATATAATGGTGAAAGTTATTTTTAAATTTTTTTTTTCTAATTTTCTTAGGCATAAAGCAGAGGTGTGAGTTTAATAGCACATTATTTATTTCTGTATCTCAGGGGGAGGAGGATGGCGATGTGTTTATGAATGTAATATACTGTGGATTAAGGTATGAGAAGCTTTTTATCATGGATAGTCTCATTACAGATGTTGCCAGCACCTGTTGAGGATGAACTGCATTAGAAAAATGTCTTCTCAACCCACCCCATTTGGGGTTTCTCTTTGCATTATTATGCTAAACCCTATCTCTAAAGTGTTTCTCCTTTGGAGCTAAGCGTTGCTCTTTGTTGAAACTTGGCAAACATAATCTCAGCTTGGGAACAGTCTCTTCTCTCTGTCTCCCCATCTCCCCACCCTCTGTTTATTAATTTCTTCCCAGAACTGCCCAAGTGCATTTAATTGGGTACACATTTTACAAAACAAAAAAAAATATATAGCAATTAAATTTTGATCCCCCTTCTTTATTTTGGGCTTCTTCTAATTAAAGAAATGTTTTGATTACTTTCCCCACTATCCCCTAAAAAAAAGATACTTAAAAAATAAATGGTGATGTCCCAAATACTCTAGGAAAAAAAGGTTTCTTTGCAAGCTGAGGGTTGAGAGACAAGTCCTATCCCTGGTATCATGCAAAATCCATTTTTTAAAAATAAAACCAAAAAATCCAGACTGAAGTTGTTAAGCAGCTTCTGAGAATACTCACACCCTGCTTCCAAGGACTGGCCAAAGTCAACATACTACACATGCTAGATCAGGCAGTGGCCTGAGAGTTCTTGCCTCCATTTCTACAGCATCCATGCCTGGGGAGCCCATGGTGCAGTATTGTCTTCTGAGGGTATCTTACCTGTGGGCTACCATGACTGCAGAGCCTCTGGCTGAAATTCCATCTTCTAAAGGATTTGCCTCAGTGTGTATGCATTCCCAAGACACCTGCATACCTCTATGCCTCCATGCCTGTCCTGTCTCTCTCTTATCTATCCCTCCCTCCTGAGTAGTTATCTCCCTTCCTCTATAACTCTCCTTGAGCTCAGTTAGAGGATCTCTAAGCACTGTGGGCCTACTGTCTTCTCCAGAGCCTAGTTTCCAGAGAGTACTACCAGGTGGGCCTCCTTCTCCCTTCTTCTTTCTTCAGTTGGCTGAAACTCTTAACTCCATTTTCCACCTACAGCATTGACAAATGTTGAAAATATATTAAAGTGAGCCTGATGATTAGCTCATGGCTGCTCGCAAGAAGTTATCACCACTTCAAATATCAAATTCTAACCTCCTACCTTCCAGTTTCGAACATCTTTCAACTCTCTCAATTCATTCCAGTCAAAGATAGAATTCCATCTCCCCCAAGCTTTTCAATACATCTAAATGCTTTTAAAACAGACACTTCCTATTTTGATTTTCATCTCTATTCAGCTGGGAATCCATTATCAATTAGACACTTTTCAGCAACACCCTCAATTCTTTTGCCTTATTACTTCCACTGTCCAAAATGAGAAAAAGCCAAACCTCAGATTCCTCCAACCATCTGCTTTCCTTTCTCCTGCACAGAGAACTGAAGAGCAGTAGATCCATGTCTCCGCAATTCCATCTTTTTCTACAGAGCCAGAACCTTGAATGCAGCCAGGCAATCCTTTGTTATTCATTCCTTCTTCCATTTCTTATGAGGGATCCCTGTACCCTTTCCATAAAGCCTTTCCTATTCATTCTAGGTGATGACTTTATTTCCAGGGCAAAACCTCTGTTGTCAGCAACATCTACTTCCTGGCCCCCTGAACCTACTTCTCTGCATCCGCATGGACCCTTTGCTCTTTCCCTCCAGTCTATAGCTACTTCACTGGAAAAGCATCTTCACCCTACCCCTTCAGCTTCCCAAGGACCTTACTCCTTCATCTATATTTCAATCATTCCTTCAATTGTTATAATTCAAAGTATTTATAAATATTTCCTCCACTGACCTCATTGGCTTTCTCTCTCCTTCCATGCCCAGCCACAGTTCTTGAAAACAATCTCTGCTTACTGGCTCCACTGTCACTTTCCATTCACTCTCCAGTTCCACAGCCCTCAGGCTCTTCCAGCAGCTCATGACTCTACTGAAAAAAATTCTCAACAAAGTCACCAGAAGTATTTGAGTTGCTAAATCCAATGGTATACTTTTGGTCCTTATTTTGTTTAACATTTTTCAGTCATGGCTGGATATTTTCTGCATGCTCCTTAAAGACTCTCTTCTGCACCATGCTCTGTAGACTTAGAAGCTGAACTCTACTGGTTACATTCAGGGGGTCCCTATCCACAGGCTTCCTTAACCTCTGGATGTCATTTGGATTTGGCCAATGGAAAGCTCTAGAGGTGACCAAAGAGAAGGAGAAGAGTCCAGGCAGAGAATTTTTTCCCCTCTCAATGGATGTGCCAAGGGTAGGCTGCTGCCCTTGATGAAAGTTGAAGCCCCTGTTCTGGGATTTTTATTATCATTATTATTCCATACAGCTTGTGTGCCCCACCCTTACTTTTCAGACATCTATATCTGGAGGTGCTAATCCCACTCTGTGCTGTTATCAGCCATTAGGTAGTTCATTATTATTTTAGGGTTCCCTACACTTAACCATACTTTTGCAAATAACCCCTTTATTAAACTCTGAAGTTGCCCAATTTAAGGGATGTCATCTGTTAGTTAACTTTCCATCACTGTAACAAATACTGGAGATAATTAACTTATAAAGAGAAAAAATGTATTTTGGCTCATGGTTTCAGAGGTTCCAGTCCATGATCAATTGGCCCTGTTGTCTTGGGCCTATGGTGAGGTGGCACATCATGGCAGAAGTCTCTGGTGGAGCAAAGCAATGCACCTCATGGTGAAAAAAGCAAAAGAAAGAAGGAAAAGACCAGGACCCCACAATTCCCTTGCAGGGCATAGCCCCAGGGGCCTAAGATTCTCCAAGAGGATTCGCATCTTAAAATTTCCAATAATGAGCCAAGCTGGGAACTAAGCCTTAACACATGAACTTTTGAAGGAAATTTAAGATCCAACCATAGCACCATCTCTTTCCTGCCAGGACCATGACCTCTACAAGGTAATTTAACACTGCCAACCTCTCAGTCCCTCCTTAGTCTTATGATAGTGTCTCTGGTTCTGCTTCTCTCTCATTGCCTAGCAATCCCCTTGGGACCTAGCAGAGCATGAACTTTGGAAAATGGGTTCCCAAGCCAGGATGCTGGCTACCTTGGCATTTACAACTAGCAGGTACAGGGCTTGCTTACCTGCAGAGTGTTGTTATGGAGAAGAAATGAGTTCGGACATAGGAAGCAATCAGAAGAGTGCCTAACACAGAGAAAAAAAACCATGCACACTGCTGTTGCTTTTATTGATGGGCTGTAACCTCATTATTGAGGACTCTTTTCTTTTTTTTTTCTATCTCACTCCAATTGTTGGTGTTTCCCCAGGTTTCTGTCTGTAGCCACATTTCTTTTAACTTTGAAAGCATCACTGGGTTGATCTGGAATGACCATGTGCCCGTTCTGTGTGGAGAATACTGTACTGTGTGTCTCCATGTCCGGGCTTCACCCTCCTGCAGGCTCTGTGTTGGGCACTTTCTTCCCTGAGCCTCAATTTCTTTCTCTATAACATGAGGATGATATTAGTACCTGTTTGACAAAAGCTTTTTAAAAACTGATAACCCAATAAAACAAAAATCCCTTGTCAGAAAGGTACTAGTCTTATTGCCAAGTTGTAGGAGAAGTGATGATGCATATGGAAGTAAAATTGGTTCCCAAGGTTATGGGACAAAGCCTTCATTTGAATCCTTCTTAGGCTCACATCAGCAGAAAGGAATAACTTGAGAGAGACTGGCTCCCACAGGCAGGCAAAACATCAGATATGATAAATTGTGGTATAAAGGTGTATTAGGAATTGTAATGCAAAAATTAATTAATTAATTAATAAAATATTTTTTAAAAGTGGTAAGAAGAACTCATGGTTTCCTAAAATATGAATAAAAACATTTCCATTGTCCTTACTGATGAGTGCCTAAGCAGATGTATCTTCTCTGTTCACACAGGGGGGGAAATCAAATTGAGCAGCACTTGACAGACAGCGAGTCAGTTCCATCATTTTCCAAACCCAGTGAAATGAGAAAAAGAAACAAATAGGCTGATATTCCTCCAGCATCTCTCTCCCCTTTGGGCATAGGGTTCACACTAACTTCAAAGAGAGTATCTGTCCAACTAGAGTGAAGGGAATCCATACCCTGAAGAATTGGGCTTGAAGAGCATAAATAATGACGAGAAATTAAGTCTGGGAAATTGGCTTGAAGAATCTGCAGTGCTTTTTAGTAATATACATGATTAAGTCTTGCATGTAAAGTGTGATTTTCTTTTATCTCACAAGTGTCTCCTTAAACAATGTTTTTAATTAGGGCCCTTGTTTTCTTTTATTTCTTTATTAGGGAAGCTTCACACTTAGCCTGACATTCGAATGTTCTTAGAAATAAACAGTTTCCATAAAAGCAAAATTTCTTCATAAGATCATTACTATTATGTTGTGTGGGAAATGGAATAGCACCTCTGGGAATGTAATGCTGTCAAGAGTCTATTTCAGTAATATGTGACGCTCTCCAGCGAGATCCACACTGTCTCCATTTGCTGTTGCTTCTCAGCAAGTGAGAGCGGACAACCAAACCCTTGCACTGATTAAAATCAAAGGTGTTTTCTTACATGAATAAATACGTTATCTTTAAAAAAATTGAGCCCCGTGTTAACGTTGGAATTCCCAGGTGCTTATTGGTGAAATTTTGCTATCACAGCAAAAACAGGAGGTAACCAAAATGAAAACCACTCCCTTTTTGACAATGTGATTCCAACATTTCTTTTTGCTTTCATTTGAGGACTGAGAATCAGGAGAGAATCTGTCAAGATCCTTTTCCACTATACAGAATTTCAAATCTCTCTGGTGAGTGTAGAATTTCTCAGTTCACAGCTTTCCTGAAGAATGACCCTAAAACAGCTCATGTCGAGGCATGACAACACCAGGCACCACATGACCAGGGCTGGGGTCGCTCCTTGTCCTCAAGAAGACCCCCTGAACTACTTCCTTCTGTGACTCATGTGTCATATAACATCTTAGTGTGAATGTAAGCATTTTCATATGAAAAGGATTGATTTTTTTGGCCACTGACATGGGATTCTAATGATTGGAAACAATACATTGATTTTTCTTTAATTAAAGCCATCTTCCCACTCATAATGGAAGGTCTTGCCCTTTGTGAAATTTATATCCATACTCATTGGGTGATGTCTGCAATTACAGCTCCCAATGGCTAACACCACATTTGGGAAGGAGAAAGGACTAATAGGAGAAAAATTATTCTCTCTCTCTCTTCTTGGTAGGGGGCTTTTAGCGTTGGTCAAAGGTGGCGGATGGAAGGCTAGATGAATGTGAAAGTGTCTCAGCCCCGTTGCAAACCCAGATGAACAAATTCCCTGGGGCTTCGGTGCTGCTCCTAATTCATGTCCACGGAATTTCCTTTATCCTTCTTCTGTTCCTTGAAGCAGCTGGAAGAAGTCATTAAAGACTCTGCACTTTGCTGTTTAAGCTACCCAAGCTGTGGAATTCTGTCATGGCAGCCCAAGCCAATCAATACTTTATGAATATTATTACTACTATTATTATTTTGAGTATTACATTTCTCATCAGCAAGGAGAAATCATCTCTATTTATCTCTGAGGTGCTTTGAAGATCTGCTAAAATAATATTTATGAAAATTAAGGAATATCATCCTGAACCCTTAGGATTATTAGAAATATTCCCTCCAGCTTTGCCCACTAATTTGAGAATGGAAGACATAAACAAATAGTTGTGAATGGATCAGTAATGATATTTCTCTGGTGACATATATACCTCCTGGTAGTGTCTTCTGAAGGCAAAAATAACTGCCCAGTAAATGACTGTAGGGGAGGCACCCTAAGTAGCAGTGTAGATAGGATTCAGGGAGGACATAGTTTCACAGGCAACATTTTCAATCTTTTTAGAAAGCCCCACCTACAAGCCCTCTTATCCTTCCATATTTAAGGCAGGCATTTGATGTCAGAGAAACAACAAAGGAGAAAAGAAAATAGACTGAAGATTCATATTCCAGAAAAGAGGAAGGTTTTCTTAAAGTTGAAGTGTGGTCACTGTAAAGAACAAAGGCAGAGTCATGACCAGTCACATGACCCTCCAGTTGCAGCACTGAGCATCTTTTTCATCTCCAGGCTTAGCAAATGCAGGTGACTGAAAACATAGTAGCTCACACAGGTTTAATTGCTTCAAACACAGATCCCATGCTAGCCAAGAATATGTGTGAGGCATTACAAGGCCCTTATACTATCAGAAATACATCTGAGTATTAAATCACTCATCAGACATTTATTCCCTGGTAGAGCTGGGCTTGTTATTTCATTTCTAGATCTGATATAAAAGATGAGTTGAGACATAACTGAGTCTTTTGGCAAAAGCCAAGGATGAACCATGTTGCTGGTGGCTTCTTGTGTGAGGCAAATCCCTCTGCATGAAGGCAGGGGAGGGAGCCGCAATAAGGAGATAGCAAAGTGCTTTCTAAGACTCTTCAGAACTCAGACAGCTCTGGAAGATTCCTGGGATTGATCTCTGCTCTCTATCCTTCATTCAAGTGACCTATCTGGTGCACAGTTTTGCCAGTGAAGGTCCTCAAAGATTTGGTTAATTTATGGTTCTCAAAGACCATGAGGTCGTAGATCAAGATGCTTTCTAGGAGGCCATACCAATTGTCTGCTATTAATATTCTAGTCCTATTCATATCATTTTATGTTCAGTGTACAAATTCTTTACCCAAACTCACTCTAGTTCCTCTTATTTTTCTGGTTACAAAAGTATTAAAAATCTGGTTTCTTCCTCTTTCCTATTCCTGTATCTCTTGCTGATCAAGACATTTTAGTTTTTATTTTTTGCTGACAAAAACATGTTTGCCTAATTTCACTTATTCAATATATTCTATCCCTACTAACAAAGCATGAGAACCACATTCAGAAGCAATAAGGGCACATACAGAACTTTTTCCAAGGCATTGTTTCCATTCATATTATTTAACCCAATACAGTAATCTTCCCTACTTTGGAAGCCTTCTTCAGATCCATGATATTATTATCCCACACTTAATAAAACACATGTGCCTTTTTATACATCTCTTATCTCATTATGAGAAAAACAACAACTCACTTCTATGTTTTCACCACATTCTTACCTCCTTCTCAAGCGTTGTCCCATCATCTATGCTCAGCCACATTACAACCAAGAGCTCCATGGTCTGTGACTTAACTCACATCGCCACACTGATTTCTTAGAATGCTAAGAAATTGTCTCTGGATTTCTACATATAGAAAAATGTAAGATATCTGTTCACAATGGCCAATGGAACATTTTATTAAAGGGTGAGATATGTGTCCCCTAGGTACTCACATAATACAAGGAATCTTGGGAGTAGGTGCAGAAGACCCACTAAAGCCATCGTAGTTGAGCCATGTGGCCACAGTATCAGTACCTTTGGTTTTAAATGCAATTGATTGGTAAAGCTTACCCTAATTCAGCATGTAGTGAATTTGTATTCATTGTCAAAGGAAAGTCATTAGATTGTTGCAGGTTTTAAACTGGTAGGCAAATCCTCACAAGAGCTCAATGTTCCCTTGAACCATTGCGAAATCTTACACCAGATAGAATAATAATGAACTCACAGGAAGCAGTAGCTAATGTTTCTTACAAATGTTTAAAAGACAACTCACATTGTTGCTCACTTTTGATGTACCATGGTGCCTTGAGTAGCCCTTGGGTGCCACTGACCTATACATACTGTCCATGTCTCCAAGTTTTGATTTAATAATAATAATAATACTAGGCAAATTTGAGAACATCAGCACTCATTCTAGAATAGAGAGTAACACTTTTACTTGAAAAATGAGAATTGAATATAATGATAACTTTAAATCTGATCTGATATCTTCATAAAAAATATGTTCATACAAAGAGGGAACTATTTATAGTTTGTTAAGGTTTAAATTTAAAATGTGACTTGAGTACTATGGTAGTCCAGTGAAAGAGAGAATGTTGCCCATTCTCTAAAGGGAGGCTGTTTTTGTACCTTCTGATCATATAGTGACCACTATAGAAAGTTAGATACTTTTGAAGGTCATCTTTTACTAGTCTATTCCTACTAAAGGCAAACAGGGAATAAGTGATCTTTTGATGTTTAATTCAAGCCTCTAGCAGCTAGGATTCTCTGCTTATCTGAAAATGGTAGATGGCAGAGGTTTAAAGAAGCTAGTCATGTGGACAACTTCATAGGTGCTAACACATGGACCCAGCTAAAGGAAAGCAAGTTGGAGTAGGATGCTTTGAAAGGAAAATCCCTTTGATTACATTCTCAAATTACTGAGGTAACATCTTGGTTAAATTCATGACTCTCTTCCTAATAGACTAGTGGGCCTATGAATTAGAAACTGTGCTACTAAGAGTTAGAAGCTAATTTTTTCCCTCTGATTGTGGAAAAAAAATTCTTTCTCTGTAAATGGACTGAAAGAGGTGAATCAAAAGCAGCAGTTTAAGGAGGAAGATAGCTCTATTTCCAGAAAGTGTTTTCTGAGACTTTCAGAACACTGTGAAACATCAGGTAATTTCCTGCCAGAGCTTTTTCCTCATACAGAATCTAGCACCAGGAGGAGATTTCAATGAATAATGCATTATTGTGGTCTGGAATTGGAATGTCCTGAAAAGTTCACGTTTTTGGAAACATGTTGCCCAATACAGTATGTTTCGTGGGCGTTTCAGGCATAAATGGGTCTTTCAGGCAATAATTAGGGTACTATGGTAGTCCAGTGAAGGAAAGAATGTTGCCCATCCTGTGAAGGGAGGCTGTTTTTGTACCTTCTGATCATATAGTGACCACTACAGAAAGTTATGTACGTTTGAAGGCCATATTTTACTGTCTGATATCATCAGTGGGTTAATCCACATGATGGATTGATAAACTGAATGGACTACTGCGTGGTGACTGAGGGTAGGTGGAGTATGGCTACAGGAAGTAAGTCACTGGGTGCATAAGTCCCTGGCCACTTCCTCTCTCATGCTTTCTTTGCTTCCTGGCTGCCATGAGCTGAACAGCTTTCTTCTGACATACCCTTCCACCATGATGCTGTGCCTCACCTGCCTGGGACCCAGTAGAGTTGGCCGACCTTGGACTGAACCTCTGAAACTGTGAGCTTCAAATGAACTTTCCTCCTCTCAGCTGTTCTTGTCAGGTATTTTGTTCTCTGAGATAAAAAGCTGACTAACACATTCATTGACATTGTGTAGATCTGGAATCTAATCTTGCATTAGATATGGGAATCTCAGTTTCCTAATCTAAAAAATGACAAATCTGGATTAGATTTTTATAGGTCAAATGGGCAAATTTTTTTTTACCAAGAATGAGAATGAGGAAGACATGCTTTGGAACTTGCTAGATCTTTCTAAACTCACAAATTCATGGTGCTGTCATGTAAAGCATTCTCTGAGTAGCAAAGAAACATATGCTTAGGAATAGCCAAGGAGGTGAGCTGCTGTGCTACTATTTTGGCTAAGAGGCAAGCCTAGAAATTGAATGATACTTACAAAAAGGAACAAAATAATGGGATCTGGGGTTTTGTTTCTGCATTGAATGTTTCTGTATTGTAGTCATTCTAAAATTAGGTTTCTCTCAAAAGGTGGTGTCTTGAAGAAGCATCTTATTTGAATGCAAGATGATATCAGGTAAAAATTTAGTGATTAGAATTTGGCAGTGGTTTCATTTCAGCTTCTGGTGGGCTGATGTTCAAATGAAAAGTACCTCCATCTGCTGTGCTCAGTAACAACACAGGCAAGCGACTAGGAAGAACCTCCTCTATATACGCAAAAGCCACTGTGTGCTCACCTACTCCTTGTCACTAAAGAATATAGTTATAGAGTGTTAAAAAAAAAAGAAAGAAAGGCAAATATCCACATATATGTGTCATTTTAACTGACTTTTTTTCCACAAAGAGATTCTAAGACTCTTAAGAAGAGATCAACTTGCAAATTCTATTTTCTCTCTACTCTTTTCAGTATGATCACTATGTCCAAATGAGTAAAAATGATATGTTTGGGGACAGCAGTACTAATTCTATCAATGCATCCAGGTAACAACGCTTTAGGCTTAGAAATACACAGCATTTTTGGCCAATGGAGTTATGATCAAACTGAAAATAGAGAATAATAGAGATGGTAAGAAAACAGTCTTCAGAGTGATTCTACAATGGTTTTATTCAAACTAAGATTAATGAATTAAACATAAAATGAACTAGCAATACTGTTCTTTTTTTCCTGGCCTTTGAGCTAGTGTCACGGCCGTATTCCAGCCTTTCTTCTATTTTCTTTGCAATTCTGAGTCAGATCTTGTGTTTTCCAAATTTTTGACCATTTACATTACTGCCAGGCCAGACTACAAAAATCTTGAGGAAGATTGCTGCCATATCTTTTCTATTCCTTTAAAGTGTTTGTGACAACACAGGAATGCACACACCAGGCAGACTCCATGACTACTAATCAGCGAACTTAGCCTGACCCTATTATCTTTCTCTAAACCAGTAGACAGTTTTTTTCGTAAAACTAAATTTATTCTATTTAAAGGATTGGTGTTTATTTTGAAATCATGTCTCCCTTCTACTTTGCTATGGTAATGTCCTTTCTTTGATTAAAATAATGATATTAGTAGATGGTAATTACCTGTCTGTTATTTAGTATTATTAGTTGACAAAAATCCCAGCAAACGTGTTTTACTCTCACCTCTTTCCTTCTTTTTTTTAAAAATATTTTTAGTTGTGGATGGACACAATACCTTTAATTAATTTATTTATTCTTATGCGGTGCTGAGTATTGAACCCAGTGCCTAACATATGTGAGGCAAGCACTCTACTATGGAGCCCCAACCCCAGCCCCCCATTCCTTCTTAAATGTTATTAGTCCAGCAAACTCAAAAGTCTGGGAAGCCCTGCTTTAGAAGGCAGGATTTGCACTTTTTGTTTGTTTGAAGCCAGATATCTATAATATAGTGTGTTTGTTTAAAGCCAGATATCTATAATATAGTTTTACTTCCTAGGATTTTAGTTACCTGTGGTCAACTGCAGTCTGAAAATATAAAATGGAAATTTCCAGAAATAAACAATTCCTAAGTTTTAAATTGCATACCATTCTGAGTACTATGTATTCTCCTGCCATCCTGCCTAGGACATGACTCTTTCTTTCGTCCAGTGTATCTGTTCTGTATGTGCTATCTGTCTATTAGTCACTTAGTAGATGTATTGGGTATGGGATGGACTAAAAAGGTTATAACAGTAAGTATTCTTAACTCAAGTAACCTTTATTTAACTAGTAGTGGCCCCAAAGCACATGAGTAGTGATCCTGGCAATTCAGACATGCCAGAAAAAAACCATAAAGGGCTTCCTTTAAGTGTAAGTGGAAAGTTCTTGCCTCAATTAGGAAAAACAGTTATATACTGACTTTGAGATCTATGTTGTTCTTCGTCTCTTATGGTGGCCCAATGTATAAACTAAACTTTATCATAGGTATGCATGTATATTAGAAAACAGTATATATATATATATATAGAGAGAGAGAGAGTCTGTACTATCTGCAATTTCAGGCATCATCAAGTAGGACTCATGGACTACATCATCCATGGATAAGAGGGTACTTATACCCTGTATACAGCTTTAGTAGATTTTTCCAGGAATGGTTCCCATTTCTGCCTCCAGACTTCTTCTTTCTGAGAATTATCTGAGTTTAATGAGTAGGAATTCACAGGTATCCACATCTTTGGTAGACCCTCTGACAAGTCTGGGCTGGGCTATAGGCTTTGCTTGAATGAGTAGGACAGAAGCAAATCTAATACAAGCAGACATCTGAAAAGTGTTTGTACATTAGGCTTGCCCTCTAGCTACTCCTGTAACCCTGCCTCTGCCATGCTAAAGAGCCAGGCCAGCCCGATAAATGGTAAGAGGCACCTGGCCCAGTCACTCCCTTTGCCCCAGTCAACAGCCAGCTAACTGCCAACCACATGAGTAAGGCTCTCTTGATTAGCCAGCAAGAACTGCTCAGCAGAATTATGACCTCAAAGAAGGGTCATTGTTTTAAGCCACCATGCTTTGGGTTGGTTTATTATGCAGACACAGATAATTGACACAGTGACACAGAGCCTGGTCTTTAAACATCATGAAAAACATCTGAGGGTATCTGAGACCCATAATTAATTGTAATGATATAACAAAATTCATTGGCTAAAAGTGAATTTGGACTTTCACTTTCTTTGAGCATCTCTCTCTCTCTCCCTCTTGCTTCTCCAAAGCAGGGACCTAGTATGATGTCTGCTTTTTAGCAGTCTTCAATCAACATCTTTTGAAGCAATCCAATGCCTGTCATCAGGGCAGGCCTAAGGGTCAGAATGGCCCACTGTGATTTGAAGGTTGAAGGTTGTAGGACAGGCCTCCCCTCTCCATGTATCTCCTTGATTAATACTTGAAATGTCTGCATCAGCAATTGGTTCTCTGTGTTGAAGCCATGCTCCCCATGAGGCCTTTTAAAAAATGCAAACATTCCGGGCTTGGTTAGCATACTGTCATCTCTTCCCTATGAACAGACTTGTCAGATGTCTCATTACCAAGGGGTCAAAGTTGGGGTAAGAGAAACAGCAAAAATGAGAAGCAATGCTGAAAGGGGGCTGAAAGGGGGCAAAAAAGGGCCCTGGAGACCAAATAGGGGGCGGAACACACTTTCTAATGTTGCTGAGTCGGCTCTGCTTCCTCTCCAGAGCCTGGCCAAAGGTTGAATTGCCCACTCCAAGGAGAGGAGAAATGGAATCTGCCTGGGCTTTGGCTTCTTGCCCTGGGGGCGGGTGTGGGCGGGCTGGGGAAAGATTCATCACCTCTAATGTACTTTGCTCTTGGACTTTGTATCAGTGTTTTTAGGATACTTTCATAGGATGCAGATCAGCTCTCTGTTCTTGACTATGCTTTCTGTTGTCCACCCTGGAATGTCTCTCTACTTTTTTCTAAAAGTCTTTGGATGTGAATTGGTTTTGCCAATATGTAGAACTATAGTGATGAGAAGCCATAGAGGGGACAGGCCGGCAGGATGCATGGCTTCCTCCTGCCAGATTCCTTCTTTCTGAGCATTATCCGAGTTTAATGAGTTGAAACCCACAAGTATAATTAGCACAAGGCTTAAGATACTACTCTCTGTGTGTAATTGAATTTAATTTACAGCTTGAACAATTGCATTTACATGTTCAACTAAATGTTTGTCTTTGTTGATTCTAAAAGTCTCCGTCCATATTTATCTAGGGAGCCTTAGCAAGGCCAAGAGTCCCTTGTAAAGAGCTGGGGTGTTTCAGGATCTCTTTACTTGAATTGGAAAGCAATGTTTGTGAAATGCAATTCTAGGAAATTACCTAAAAGACTTTAGCTTTCTGATGTGAGGCATGTTATCAGCTTTCTAAATGTATAGCATTAAGCCTCAAAAGAATGCTGTTCTGCTGCTTAATACAGCAACCTGAAGCCTCCTGGGGTGAAAAGTGGTTAACATAATTAAACTGCTGACTGTTCTTGAAGGTGGAAGGTGGGTTTTGTTTTAAGATTACAAGTGGCATTTTCAAGAGACTTTGAGTTGGGGCCATCTTGATAGTATAGGGTATCTTGCATTCTGCCATCCTTGAATTGCAGGCATAGCAAACTAAAAGCGCTTGTAAGAGACAGTGTAATTCCATACACATATTCCCTAGAGTACCCCCAGACACAGATGAAAGTATCTCTTCCCTCCCTCCCCTCTCCTCCTTCCTTAGTTAGCAAAAGCAGAGTGGGAACAAGACAATATTTGCAAAGCTGAGCTCTTCCTTCTCAGGCATTTGGAGCAAAAACTCTAAGGACCTATGATCTCATTCGCAGACCTCACAGGCATCCTAGAGGAACTGCGAAGCTTGGCTAGTGCTATTGCTATCATGTCACTTCAGCTGAGACTTCGCCTGCTGCCTGACTTTCCTTATATCAGTGTTTCTCAAAATAGAATAAAATATAGACATAACCTATTCACAAGACTACAACCCACAGATGAGAGCACTGAATTACAATGTTACTAAAATTTGTACAAACATAAAAACACTTAGAGCTTCAAAAGAGCTAGATGAATTTACCAATAAAACAAACCTATAAAACCAGTGACATTCAAATTAACAACATTAATTTAAAGAGATGCCCGATTTTTGTTTTGCAGAACCTCACACATGAATTGGTAGGATGACTGTCACAAGTGTTCTGAGCAAGTAAACTCTGTCTAGGCTTCTAAGGGAGGGATATGCTGCTTTGACACCTTTTTGTGTCAAAAACAAAGCAAACTTTTACATGTGTAGCACACTGAGCTCAGCCATTTGGTCTTCCACTATGTGAAAGTCCATTTACATAAGAAGTCTGCCTCTGTTTTTCCTGCATTCATCTGTGACCATTAATGTCAAGATACAATAGCAGATAGTGAGCCACCAGGAAGAAAGGGTAGGTGGAAGCCATTGGTTGCAAAGGCATGGGGTCTACTCCCAGGGGTGGGATTCCTGCCTGAGTGCAAAAGATTCAGGTTCCAGTGTCTGTGGGCCCCTTGCAATTTTAGAGGGAATATGGGTCTGAAGGGAATGTTGACAGACATGCTTCCTCTTGGTCAGGGGAACACTCACAAGCACATATGTGAGAACACCCCTTGTCTCAACAGGGACCTGTGTATTCTCCATGGCAGCAGAAGGTAGAAAATATTAGAGCACCTTCTCTTTCCAATGAACGACACCTGGTTCTTCCCCTTACAATTCCTCTTATCTGTGGCCCTCTTAAAAGTGGTGCTCCTTAACCCCATACACTGCAGACCTTAGCCTTAAAAGATGGAGTCCTCATTCTTTTGGAGAATGAATACCACATTAAAACAGTACTGGTTCCCTCTCCTACTCCAGGGAAGTACACGCCCCATCTTTGCTCTTTCTTTTGCTGATACTTACCCACATCCTGATCAGAGTCACTCTGTTGTAAAATTTGGGAATCCTGTTTCTAGTCTTCATCAATGCCTTTATCCTGTTGGCATTTTTAGTAGTTTCATTTGGACTGTCAGTTCAATGACCAAACCTTGTGGTTTTTGGTCTTTCTCAGTGTCAATGGCTTTTCACTGCCTCTTCACCTTAGCCATATCCTCAGTTTGGCTGCTGTGTGCACCATGTCATCCCTTAGAACCTTCCATTCCAAAGGCTTAACTTTCCACTTCTCACTTTCTGGTCATAAACTCTTACTTTTACTCTCCCAACCCCCATTCTCTGACCTCATCAAAACACCTCTGGTTGCTCTAATTTATTCCATTCCACCACTATATCTAAACTTCATATCCTTATGGCCTAGAGTTCATGGTCCATTCCTTCTACACTCAAGGGCCAAAATCTCAGTTCTTTTTATCTATTGTTCTGTTGAGGGCCATTGCCAAGTAGGAATGACGCATCGATATTTCCTTGCCAGCGTACCCCATGTTAAATGGACTTGCCTTGGAAATTTGCTGTGACCTTGCATGTGTGTTTGAGAAAGGTGAACCTGCTCAATGACCAGGGTGGATCCAGGTTTTAGGAAGTATCCGGGTTTAAGATAATTTGGTTTTAAGGCGTTCCCGGTTTAAGACAATAGGGGTTTTAGGGAAGTTGGAGGTTGAAGATTATTGCTGCTGGGATTAGGGCGTTCCTGCTGCCTGAGCTCCCGTTGAGCTCTCGTGAAATTCAGAAGGTAGATTGGAAAAAAGCCTCGTGGAGTAGGTGAATTGAGCAGCAGGAGAACTGGGATTGCCCCAGAACGTGTGTAGAGGCCGGTGTGAGTTCGGGAATAAAGATTGCTGTTTGAATCTACAAAGCTGTGTGGTGGCTCGTGATTCTGTGCCCAGCCAAGACATTGGCATTGTTCTTCTATTACAATGCCCCATGAAACCCCAACTACAAATCAACTTAACCGTGTTACTTCTGTGTTTCTTTATATCACAAACTTCTCAGAGTCGTGATGCCAATTTATAACTTCAATTGGACCAGAGCTGCTCAACAATCCTTAGATATCTTTCTTTTCTATTTCCCACAGTGGTTATTTCAAATCTCATCTCTTTTCAAATCTTCTACCACTCCATGCCTCCTCGTGCTTTTAGAAGAGCACTAAACTCCTTTTTCTTTAAGAAAATGGAATTCATTCTATAGAAATCACCTCTACTTTCTGTTAACCTACCCAAAACTTGCTAACAGGCACCCATTCTTGTTTCCTGATTCAATAGACAAGAAGACTTTTTCTATCTCTTTGTTATGGTTTAGATTAGGTGTTCCCTAAAAACTCATGTGTGAGACAGTAAAAGAAAGTTTAGAGAAGAAATGATTGTGGGTTATAAAAGGCTTAACCCAATTCATGAATTAATCCCCAGATAGGGATTAACTGTGCAGCAATTGTAGGTAGGTAAGGTATGGCTGGAGGAGGTGGATCCCTGGGGGTGTGTCTTTGGGGTACATATTGTGTTCTTGTTGAGCAGAGCTCTATCTCTGCTTCCTGGTATGATGTATCGAGCTGATTCCGTCCACCACAGTCTTCCACCATGATGACTGCCTCATCTCCAGCCCCAAGGAATGGAGTTAGCTGTCAATGGACTGAAAGCTCTGAAACCAGGAGCATCCAAATAAACTTTTCCTCCTCTAATTGTTCTTGCCAGGTCTCTTAGTCATAGAAGTGAAAAAGCTGACTAAAACACTCTTCATCACTCTCACCATGCTAATCCTAATCTAGGCTCATTCTCATTATTCCACCACTGTTATTAATCAAATCTCTCATTGCCTTTTGTGAGTCTTTGTTATTCATCAATTATCCCCTTTGTCTTTTACAGTTTGGGCACTTTGTATCTATTGGCATATTTCCATTAGCACTCAAACACACGGAAGTGTGATTGTGGTATGGTTGAATGTATACCTCAAGTTCGTGTATTAGAAAATCAACCCAGTGCCACAGTGATGAGAGTTGGGACTTTTAGAAGTAATTAGGTCATGAGGATTTTGCCTTCATGAATGGATTAATACCATTATAGTTGGAGTAGATTAGTTTTCATGGGGGTATGTTCCTGATAAACATATGAGCTTGGCTCTCTTCCCTCTCCCTCTTGCCCTCTCTCCCCTTCTTGCCTTCTGCTGGGGAATAGGCAAGAAGGATGTTACTAGAGGCCAGCAACTTGATATTGGATTTTCATGCCTGTAAATTTGAGAGAAATAAATTTATTTATGAATTACTTTGTTGGTGGTATTCGGTTTTAGCCATGCAAAACGGACTACGACACTCTTACATTTAAATAATAATTATTTTCTCACTGTCCCTTTTCACCTATCACCTGTCTTCTTCTCTCCATCATAAATCCATCGAAAGAGTTGTTCACTCACATTGTCTTCACCTAATCCATCACCTGGCATTCACTCCTTAATCTATAGCCTACAATAGACATCTTTGCAAAAAAAAAAAAAAAAAAAAAAAACACCAATTGGACCTTGTTTTCTGTTACTAAATCCAATGCAGGTTTTCCTTTCTTATCTTATGCCCTATCTATGACATTTGACATTGTAGGCCACCCCTATCTACTAAACTTCTGAACACTGCTCTCCCCGATTTCTTCCTTTATCTCTTGTTATTGTATCTTAGACTGACCTTTATTTCTGTTTCTATAACTTTGGAGGTTCTTGAAATCCTGCCTTAGATCTGCTTTTCTTCCTACTTATCTATCTTCTCTGGAAAAATCTCAATAACTACTACATTTTCAAGTTGTAGAGTGAGGGAAGCAACAGAGATGAATTTGAATTCCAGACAGGAGGATTCTATTCAGAGGTGAGTGATGATCCCCTATGATTTCATCTCTGGAAACTTAATCAGACTCTGGGCTCAGGTGGAGAGTTATACTAAATGATCTACTTGGAGGTAGTCCACTATGGGAAAGTGAAAATAGAGAGGCTTTTGATGATTGTGAAAAGCTAAAAAGACATGTAGAAATTTAAGGAAACCCAAAAAAAGATGGCCTGCGTGTGGTGAGTTAAACATAGACGTAAATTCTTCAATATTTTTCTCATTAACAGTTAAGATCTCTGTCTTTTATCCTTGAATCTGGGCAGGCTCAGTGACTGCTTTCATAAATAAAATATGACAGTAGTGATGTTGTAACAGATTCTAAGCCCAGGCTTTAAGAGATTGGCAACTTCCATTTCCTGCTTCTTAGAACCCAAACTCCAAGCTGTGAGATATCCAAAGAGCTACATGGAAAAACTCAAGTAGAGAGGATACTCAGCTAGTAGCCTCAGCTAATCTCCCATCCAAGAGTCAGTATTAACTTGCCAGACATGTGAATAAGCCATCATAGAACTGGATCCTTCCAAACTCAGTGGAGCTGCTCTAGCTGATGTTCCGTGGGAAAGAGATGAGACATCTGCATCAAGTCCTTCCCAAATGACAGTTCTTCCCAAAATATAGTCCTTCCCAAATTCATAACCAAAATGAATAAATATTGTTTTCAGAACTAAGTTTTGGGGCGATTTGTTAGGTAGCAATAAATAATTCATGTAGCATAGGAGGTTTAAAACAATGTCAAGTGCTTCCCAAAAGCTTAGCATAATCTTCCATATTCTTAGAAAGCTTACAGGAGAAAGTTCCACTAGAAGGAAGTAGCCTGCTTCAAACACCAGCTTGTCTGCTCCTTAAAAAATTTACAAATGTGCTTGATCTCAGAGATGTTAGAAAGAGTTGGAGGAGAAGTGATATTGTGGTTTATATATTAAGTATTCCTCAAAAGCTCATGTGTGAGACAATACAAGAGGCTTTAGAGGATAAATGATTGGGTTACGAGAGTCTTTACCTAATCAGTGCATTAGTCCACGGATAGGGTGGTAACTATAGGCAGGTAGGGTGTGGCTGGAGGAGGTGGGTCATGGGTGGTGAGCCTTTGGGGTTTCTACTGTGTTTGTTGAGCAGAGTACTCTCTCTCTCTCTCTCTCTCTCTCTTTCTCTCTCTCTCTCTCTCCTTCCTGGTGCCATGCCCTGAGCAGTTTTCCTCTGCCACACTCTTCCTCCATGAGGTTCTGCCTTACCTTGGTCCCTAAGAAATGGTGCCAGCCATCTATGGACTGAGACCTCTAAAATGTGAGCCTCCAAATAAACTTTTTCTCCTCTAATTGCTCGGGTCTTTTGGTCACAGCAGCAAAAAAGCTGGTGATTATAAGTAAGTTATTACAGAAGAAAACAGGAGGCAAAGGCTAAGTCTAAAACCTCTGAAAAGCAGAATCGAATTACCTGCAGTTTTCCAAGGCTGAGGGGCCAGAAATCTAGGCTCTTAATCTCAAAAAAACAGAACAGCCAAACCTTGAAATAAGAGTTGGAAAAAGATGAAGTTAATAATACTAAGACCATTAACCAGCCTGTGTCAGCTCAGTCTATTACTGGAGTGAGGTGGTTACACAATTACCTTGTCTTTTTAAAAGGAAAGCAGGAGGAAATAGTTAATGGTGAAAAGATATCATCTCCAGATGAGCTTTAATGACTTTTTAAATTTGACAATGTCCAGCATACTATCCAAACTAGACTACTGAAGCTGTAAGAATATGAACTTACATTCAAGGGGAAATATGGGGCTATAGGAGAACAACAGCAAACCAGACTTGGACATAGAGACAAGGGTTTTAAAATCATAATCGAAAAGTTAAGGAAAATATAGGAAAAGATGTACAAAAATTGAAGACAATAATGAATTCCCAGAAAGGATTATAATCAATGAAAAAAATCAAATGAATTATCTAGGGATTGAAATTACATGTTCAAGATTAAGTTATTAGGTGATTTTTTAAAAAATCAGACCAGAAATATCAAAGCACAAAATTAATGAACACAAAGATAAACAATAAGAAGTAAAGAGAAGGGCTGGGATTGTGGCCCAGAGTACTCGCCTAGCATGTGCGAGGCCCTGGGTTCGATCATTGGCACCACATAAAAATAAATAAAATATAAATAAATAAATAAATAAAATAAAGACATCATATCCAACTACAACTAAAACATAAATATTAAAAAAATAAGTAAAGGGAAGCATAGTGAAAAGCAATAAATGAGTGGAGAAAATCAATAAAGTCTAAGAAAACAGGAGACTCAGTCAAAAGGCCTCAGATGTGCAAATAAAAGCCTAAGAGGAGATAAGGTTAGATTACAAGAGATATTTGAAATAATAATTGCTGAGGTTTCAAAATGTTAAAGATAGAGACAAATAGATGCAAAAAATTTCAGTGGACCCTTAGGTAGGGTAAATACAGAGAAACTACCTAGAGACACATTACAATCAAACTTCTAAGCACCTAAAACAAACAAAAATTTTAAGTGGTGAGAGACTAACCTAGAAAAAAAGAGTTGTTACCTTCAAATGAAAAAAAATAAGACTAATGACAGACTTTTCAACCGAAACCAGGAAAGCCAGAAGAGGACAGAATAAAATCTTTGAAGTGCTGAGAGAGAAGAAAACACCACATTTAAAATTCTATGAGAACATGGAAGTAAAATGGAGAACAGAATTAAAGGAATAAACCAAGTCATTTTTGAAAAGCAAAATTGGGCACATTTTTCTCCAGACAACTAAAACCATGAACAATTTTACAGAGAGTTTTTCAAGCTGAAGGAAAGTGATCTGTGATGGAAACAGAGAGCTGGAGGAATAAGAATGAAGTGACAATGGAGACATATAAAATAATATTGATAATCTTTACCAAAATTAAAAATATCATGTGGGCTAATGATATGAAGAACAAAACAGCATCACTTCACTTATGGGGGTGGTAAGTGGAAATGTACAGTTGTAAAAATCTTGCATTAAATATATTAGTTGAAGGGAGTTTGTGCCACAGGTTATATAATTATGTTCAACTAAACACTAAGGAAAATGGAGAAAACATTAAATATATATTTATTAATCTTGTCAAAAGACAAACTTGCAACTTTATTTACACTTTTTTTTTTTTTTTTTTTTGAAATGCTGAGAATCAAACCCAGGGATCAAATACACGAAAGGCAAAGGCTCTACCACTGGGTTACATCATGAGCTAGTTTAATATTCGTAGTTGTCTTTTGTTTAGGATTCTAGAATTTAGACAACAGCTGATGAATGAGTACTCTGATGAGTCAAACAGAGAAGATTCGTTTTATAGAAAACTGCTAAGGGAGGCAGAAACAGAGGACAAAAGGCCAACGGACCATTTCAAAGTTACTTTTCTACTTGTTGAGATCAAAGTAGAAGGGACTTTCTTATTATGCCAACCAAAACTGTCTTGCTTCATGATTTGTCTACCATCTCTCTCTCTCTCTCCTGATTTTTTTTTTTTGCCTTGGTGACATACAAATCCAGGTGAGTGACTTTATTTGATTTGGTCTGTTGGGCCCTGATGCAAAAACTCAGTCCAAACCAATAGCCTTTTATAAACTTTATTAAACAGTCTAAAAATGGGGAAAAAGAGGAATTAAAAAAAATTCAAAACAGAAGATATAAATTGTGGAGAAATAGAATTGAGCCACCTCCCAGAAAATTCACATTTATCCCATTAATCAAACCATTTAAGTAAGCCATTGGACAGCTGTCAGAGTGAAGCTGGTGATCTCCCTTGTTATACCCGCAGGATGAAAAGTGATAGATGCTCATCTGGATTTGCTAAGTGATGATCAGCAAATGAAACTTGCATTCATTTTATCTGCATCCCAATAAGTTGCATGTACTGCACTCTGCCCTCCTATTTGGATCTCCCCAGCCAGGATGGTCTGCCTTTAAAAATTCCATTATGGGGTTCTTGTACTATAAATATTTGCCCCATAACCTTGTTTTGAGCTAGTCTTTTCCTCAGCTAGTCTTCAGAGATTTCAGATGCTGTTGGGTCATATCTTTTATTCAAGGAATCACCTTTAGTTTACATATTCTTAAGTAAATAAAAGACTTTGAAATTACTGTGATTCTTATCCTTGGTACAGTATATATTGATATCCAACACCTTGAAAAGAGAAGGGAGTAGCATGCTCAGCAAGCAGAGTGGGATACAGCCCAAGTATGAAAAATTGATAAATTTAAGTCCAACTCTATCAGGAGTTACACTAAAGTAAAAAATGTCAAACTGATAAGAAAAGCAAACCTGTGCTTGGTATAGTACAATTTAAGTATAAAGACATTAAAAGGATTATTAATAAAAAGATAGACAAATGACACAGTGATACCAAACAAAATAAAATTAATGTATCTCAGTCAATCAACAAACATATGAAAAAATGTTCAACATCTCTAGTAATTAGAGAAATGCAAATCCAAGCTACTCTTAAGATTCCATCTCACCCCAGTCAGAAGAACAATTATTAAGAATACAAGAAACAATAAATGTTGGTGAGAATGCGGGAGGAAAGGGACACTCATTCAATGCTGGTGGGACTGCAAATTGGTGTAACCATTCTGGAAAGCATACTCTGGAAAGAAATATGGAGATTGCTCAGAAAATATGGAATGGAATCACCTTTGACTCAGCTATCCCACTGCTCAGTTTATACCCAAAGGACTTAAAATCAGGATCCTACAATGATGAAGCCACATCAATGTTTATAGCAGTTCAACCCACAATAATTAAACTATAGAACTAACCTAGATGCCCTTCAACAGATGAATGGATAGATACAATGTGGCATATATACACATGGGAATATTACTTAGCCTTAAAGAAGAATGAAATTATGGTATTTGCTGGTAAGTGGCTGGAGCTAGAGAATCGTGCTAAGTGAAATAAGCCAATTCCCCAACACCAAAGACCAAATGTTTTCTCTCATACGCAGAGGTTAATTCACAATAAAGGTAGACTAGGGAAGAATAAAGGTACTTTAGATTAGACAGAGGGGAGTGAAGGGAGGTGAGATGGCCTGGGGATAAGAAGGATAGTAGAATGAAACAAATATTATTAACCTATGTGCATATATAATTACATGACCATTGTGATTCTACTTCATGTACAACCAGAAGAATGAGAAGACACACTCCATTTATGAATAATGTGTAAAAATGAATTTTAGTGTAATATAAAACTAATTAGAACAAATTAAAAAATGGGAAGTTGTAAAACTTAATATATATACATATAAAACTATATATATATATATATATATATACATATATATATATACATATACATATTACTATCAGATAAAGAATGCATGAGACATCTTACGAGTGGTAAAGGTCAATTCAAGAAGATATAAAATTTGCTTTTCCCTAATAACAAAGCTCCAAAACATATACTCAAGCAAATATTGATAGAATTTAAAACAAAACAAAAATTAGATAAATTCTCATAATTAAAGTTATAATACTCCTCTCTCTATATCTGATAAAATCTGCATACAAAAAGATCAGTAAGAATTCAGAAAGATTCACATAGTATGATTAATTAAAAATAGAAGAAAAACTACAGACTTTACAAAACAATTACAAAAATCTTACTTCATTATGCATGAAACACTAACTAGGATAGACCATGTGTTGAGCCAGAAAAGGCTCCCCCAAAATATCAAAGATTTGGAATCATACAGAATATGTGTCTTGTACCACACAAAAAAATAAATTAAAAATAAATAATAGAGAATTAGAAAATCACCAGATGTTTGAGAGTTAAATAACACATTTCTAAATAACTCATGGGCAATGAAAAAAATCGTGATAGAAATTAGAAAATATTTTGAGCTGAATGCTAATAAAAGCAAAGAAACTTGTAGGATACCAGGAAAACAGAGCTTAGAGAAAATTCTCTTGTTATAAATTCATTCATTAGAACTGAAAAAAAGTTTGAAAACCTAATTTCCTATACCAAAAATCTAGAAAAATATATCAAAATAAAATGAAAGAAAATAACACAAGTAAAAGCAGAGATTTTTAAAAAATGTTTTTTGATGAGATTAATAAAACTACTAGAAAGGCCAACTTATATGATAGTAGGAGAACTCCCCCCTTACAATTTCATAATATTAGGACAGAAAAGAGAAAGAATACATCTAGAGACACTAGAAAATAATGAGATATTATTACATGCCAAAGTTTAAATCAAACACACAAATTCCTAAGAAAACAGATCTTAAAAGAAATACAAGGAAAAAACTTTAAAAACCAAATAGTCCAATGTCAATTGAATCTGTAATTTAAAACATTCACACAAAGAAAACTCTAGGCCCATATTGTTTTACTGATACGTTTTTCTAAACACTAAAGGAAGAAACAACACCAAATTTAAACAACCACTTCCAGAGAATAGAAAAAGCCTGAGTACCTACCAGCACTTCAGCATAGTCTCAATATTAAAATCTAATGAGGAAATTGATTTCAAAAAGGAGAAATTTATAGATCAATAAAAACTCAAGAAATAGATAGAAATATCCCAAACAAAACAATAATAAGTAGGATAAGTCAATGCATGATATGGATCTTAGGGTTTATTATTTATTTATAGGTAAAGTTCATTTACAATTAGAAAAATCAAACATCATTTGCTACATTAACAATATAAAGAAAGAAAATTGAATCTCAATAAGAGCAAAATAATTAATTCAACCTCAAAGGAAACAAAATGCTCAGAAAATTAACAAGAAAGGAAACTATAATCTGGTGAAGATTTTCTACATAGGACAGAAATAAAATAAATCCTGTTGCTAACATCATTCTTATGGTGAAATAATGAATACTTTATCCCTGACTTTAGGAATCAGTTAAAGATGTCTGCTAACATTACTTCAACCCAACATGTACTAGATGTCCTGCTGAGTCCAATAGGTCAAGAAAAATATACTAAAATTTTAAATATTGTAAAGGAAGAAGTAAAATTGTCTTTCTGTTAGGCCAACATAATTTTGCATGTGTTAAATGAAAAGACTTTTTATTCCACTTAATAAATGAATGTAGTGTGATGTTGCATGAATGCTAATATGTAAACATCAGTGTTATTTCTATATATTATCAGTAAACAATTGGAAATTGAAGTTAAACAATAACATGGAAAAATATCACTTAAGCACTTTTTCTAGCATATATTTAGTAATAAATCTAGTGAAAAAATTACAAGACTCTTATACATTTTATTTTCATTACAAAACATGGCTGAAAGAAGATCAAAATAAATTGAGAGGTTTATCATCTTTATGAATTGCAGCACTCATTATTTTTTTTGAAATGTTCATAATCATCTTTTTTTGTTTGTTCTAATTAGTCATACATTACAGTAGAATGCATTTTCACACATCCTACATAAATAGAGTATAACTTCTCATTCTTCTGGTTGTACATGGTATAGAATCACACCAGTCATATAATCATATATGTACATAGGGTAATAACGTCCAATTCATTCTACTATCATTTCTACCCCCATTACCTCTTCCCCTCCCTTCACCCCCCTCTGCCTAATCCAAAGTATCTGTATTTTTCCCTAGCTGCCCCCTTATTATAAATTATTATTTTCAAGATGTCATTTTTTTCTTGGTATGATTTAAAGACTCAATGATTTCTAAATTAAAATCGTTGGAAGCTTTAATTCTAGTATCTAAAAAAATTATTCTAAATTGTATGTGGAAATGCAAAGGACTTAGAATAGCCATAAGATTCTTAAACAAGACAAAAAATTGGAGAAATTTACACTATGAAGCACATGAATGTGATATGGTCCAATATTGTACAAATATACCCATACAAGAGAATAGAGAGTCATTTTATTTTTTGAGGGGGAAATAGTCTTTTCCAATAAGTAAATGAAGGTCAGTTGAAGATTCATACAGGAGGGAAAAACTGAACTTTGAACCCTACCTCAGATCAGACACAAAACAAAATAGAGGGGTGTGTGGACTTGTGTTTTGTATGGTATGAATACCTAACATATGACCTACCTTATTAGCAATTTCAAGTGTAAAATCTATTATTGTTAGCTATAAAAACTATGTTGTGTAGCAATCTTATCTTGCAAATTTATCATTGACCTTTATCTCCCCATTTCTCCCTCCCTCACACTGACAACCCACATTCTACTTTCTACTTTTATGAGTTTGGCTATTCTAGATTCCATGTACAAATGAGATCATACATAATTCATCTTACTGTGTCTGACATATTTCACTTAGTGTCATGTCCTTCAAGTCTATCCATTTTGTTACAAATGGCAGAATTTTCTTTATTAAGATTGAATAATGTTCCATCATATATATCATGCATACACACTTTCCCACCAATGTCTATCAGGAGTTCCTTTGCTTCATATCCTCCCCAATTCTTGTTGCAATCCTAGTGATCTTAACAGATGAGATGATATCTCCCTGCTGTTTTGATTTACATTGACTCAATGATTAGTGATAATGAGCATCTTGTTAATAACCTGTTGGCCAATTGTATGTCATCTTTTGAGAAATGTCTATTCAGGTTTTTGGCCCAGTTTTAAATCAGGTTATTAGTATCTTTGCTATCAGGTAGCAGGAATTTCTTATGTATTGTGGATGGTAACCCATTATCAAATATGTGGTTTCTGAATATTCTTTCACACTTAGTAGGTTGCCTTTTTGTTTTATTAACTATTTCCTTTGGTATGCAGATACTTTAGGGTTTGACATCCCACTGGTTCATTTTTGCTTTTGTGGCTTGTGCATTTGGTATCATATTAAAAAAAATTATTGCCAAGATCCTTCTCAAGAAACTTTTACCTATGTTTACTTTTAGGATTTATACAGTTTCATGTCTTATATTTAAGTCTCAATCTATTTTGAGATGACTTTTATGTATAATGTAAAATAAATTTCAATCTTTTGCTTGTGGATATCCAATTTTCCCATCATCATTTGTTGACAAAATTATCTTTTGCCCAATTTGTATTCTTGGCACGTTTGTTGAAGATGAGTTGATGATATTTTTCTGGGCTTTCTATTCTGTCCATTGGCCCATGCATGTGTTTTTATGCCAGTACCATGTTCTTTTGATTATTATAGCTTTGTAGTGTAGTTTGCAATCAGGAAGTGTGATTCCTCCAGCTTTGTTCTTCTAGCTCAAAATTTCTTTGTCTATTAAGTTGTTTTGTGGTTCCAAATGAATTGTATGATTATCTTATCAATTTCTGTAAAAAAAATGCCACTGAAATTTTAATTAGGATTTTTCTATAGATAACTTTATGTTAACTGTGGCTTGTCATATATGAACTTTATTATGTTGAGGTACATTTCTCCTATACCTGATTTCTTGAGTCATTTTATCAAGAAAAGATGTTAAATTTTTTCAAATGCTGTTTCTGCATTTATTGAGATGATCATAAGATTTTTATTTCTCATTCTGTTAATGTGAAGTACGTTGAACCATCTTTGCATCCCAGATAAAAATTCCATTTGATCATGGTGTATGATCTTTTCAATGTGCTGTTAAAATTGGTGTGTTATTGTTTATTGAAGCATTTTGCAATTATTCTCATTAGGAATATTGTACTGCATGCCACCACCTCTGGTAGTATCCTTGCCTGCTTTTGTGTCAGGATAAGACTGGTCTCATAAAATGAGTTTGGAAGTGTAACCTCATCTTCAATTTTTTGGAAGCGTTTGAAAGGAATTGGTATCAATTCTTTAAATGTTTGGTAGAAATTGTCAGTGAAGCCATCTGGTCCTGTGGTTTTCTTTATTGAGAGATTTTTGATTAGTGATTCAATCTTCTTATTCATTTGGGTTTGTTCAAATTTTCTATTCATGATTCAGTCTTGGTAGGTTATCTATTTCTAGGAATTTACCCATTCCTTCCACATCGTCCAATTAGTTGGCATATAATTGTTCAGAGTGGTCTCCTGTGATCCTTTGTATTTTTGTTGTGTCAGTTGTAATGTCTCTTCTTTCATTCATAATTTTAATTGAGTCTACTCTTTTCTTATTCTACTTAAAAAATTTAGATAAATTTTCAATTTTATCTTTTCAAAATCCAACTTAGTTTCATTGATACTTTTCATTGTTATCTACTTTCCATTTTATTTATTGTTTTATTGATCTTTATTATTTTCTTGCTTTTGCTAACTTTAAGCTAAATGTGTTATTTCTTTTCTACTTTTTTACAAAGTTGGATTGTTTATTGGAAATATATCTTTTTTCTTAATGTAGATGTTATGGTTTAGATGCAGTGTCCCCAAAAATCTCACATGTCAGACAATGCAAGGTTTGGAGGAGAAATGATTGGGTTATAGCCTGAACCTAATCAGTGGATCAATCCCTGATGGGATTAACCAGGTGGTAACTGGAGACAGGTGGGGTGTGACTGGCTGCTTCCCTCTGCCACCCTCTGCTGCCATGATGTTCAACTTCCCCTTGAGCCTGGAGGAATGGAGCTGGCCTTCTATGTACTAAGACTTCTGAAACCTTGATCCATCAAATAAACCTTTTCTCCTCTACAATTGTCCTGGTCAGGTCCTTTAGTTATAGCAGCAAAAATGCTGACTAAAACAATAGGATTTTTTTTTTTTTTTGCTATTATTTTCCCTCTCAGAGCTGCTCTTGCTACAACCCATACAATTTTGTTAGTTGTATTTCTACTGTTGTTGGTCTTGATACATTTTTTTTATTTCACCTTTTGGTTTGTTCTTTAACCATTTCATTGTCCAGGAATGTGGTGTTTAAGTTTGATATGTCAGTGCATATTCCAGTGTTCCTTCTGTTGTTGGTTCCTGATTTCATAGCATTGTGGTCAGAAAAAAACAGTTGATACGATTTTGATGTTCTTAAAAGTGTCAACTTCTGTTGTGATCTAACATATAATATATCATGGATAATGTGCCACATGCACCTGAAAAGAATGTGTATTAGGCTGCTGTTGGATGCATCTTTTGGGTCCATTTGGTCTAACATACTGTTCAAGCCCACTTTTTTCTTTTTGATTTTCTTTCTGAATTATCATTACAGTGTTAAAAATTGGATATTGAAATCTTGTACTATTATTTTCTTGCTGTCATTTCTCCCTTATATTCTATTAATGTTTGCTTTGTATATTTAGATACTCTAAAGTTTGATGCGTATATATTTATAATCATTATATCTTTTTGATGAATAATCCCTTGATGATTATATAATGATCTGCTGTCTCTTTTTACAGTTTTTTCCCTTAAAGTCTATTTTGGCTTTATTAATATAGCCACACCTGCTCTCTTTTGTTTATGACTGTCATGGGAA
Organism: Spermophilus citellus; assembly: GCF_964194105.1. Taxonomy (NCBI): domain Eukaryota; kingdom Metazoa; phylum Chordata; class Mammalia; order Rodentia; family Sciuridae; genus Spermophilus; species Spermophilus citellus. The sequence goes on along the minus strand of NC_138187.1, from coordinate 68,864,536 downwards.
ATTTTTTTCTATTCCTTTCTCTTTAGCCTATATGTATCCTTAAAGACAAAATGAGTCTCTTTAGGCAGCATAGAGTTGGATTTTTAAAAAAATATCCATTCAGCCATTTTATGTGTTTTGATTGGATAATTAAATTTATTTACATTTAAAGAATTATTGATATGTAAGAACTAATCATTGCCATTTTGTTAATTGCTTTATGATTATTTTATAGTTCCTTTTTCCTTTCTTGTTATCTTTCTTTTGTGTTTAATGATTTCATTATACTTGTGTGATTTGATTTCTTTATCAGAAAAAGGAGGTTTTATCTTTGCAATTACCATGAGTCTTCAATAATACATGTTGTAGTCATACTAGATTCTTTTAAGTTTAAAATCACATAACTTTATTCACTTACAAGAAATTTATTCTTTTACTTGCTCCTTATACTTCATGTTAGTGATGTCATAACATAAATCTTTTTATATTGCATATCCATCCAAAATTATCATGGCTAAATATATTTTAATATATTCTCATTGAGTTATGCTCTCTTTGTAGCACTTACCTCATATGCAATTTTATATTTCCTTATGTTACCTTTGATTAGACTACAAGTTATATACAGGCACAGAAAGTGATGTTGTTGTCAACTACTTCATTCCCAGCACTAAGCATAGTACCTATTACAGAGTAGTTGCATAATATATAATTATTGAATTGATAAATTGATAGTATTTGCATTTTTGTGTAATTGACTGTTTAATGTCTGCTTTCTCTCCATAAGAGCAGGAACACCTGACTTTTTTGACTAATGCATCCTTAGGGCATGATGCTAAGTAAATGATTCTGCATGTATATATGTTTAACAAATGAAGGAATAGAAGTAACGAGTTCTTGGGAACTGTGAAAGAGATAAAAAGGGAGTTCAGGCAATAGCTTAAGGTGAGATGTGGTTTTGGCATTTAACAACCAAAATCCAGAGTGTTCTTTTAGCAGTAGCTACTCTCTCAAGTTCCACCTGTAGTTTAATAGACATCTAATACTTTCATCCAAAGCTATGAGTAAGTCCACATGTATGTACTTGAGAAGGCCAATAAAAGGTCCATTGGAAAACAGTAGAGATCTTTTCAGTTTGCCTTCAAATCTCACACCTTCCATGCAGCCACTTTCTCTACCCAGCCACAAATTCAATCATGTCTAGAGAAGATCTGTGGCACAGTACCTTGTGGCCCTTCTCTTCCCAACATTTCTGAGAGGTTCTGTTGAACATGGAAGCTGGCCTGAGAGGGGAAAAATAAAGGAGAACAGTTGAGAAACCATAAAGAAAACATTGATCAGAAAGAAGGTTCCAGGGGAATGTGGGAAAGACAACTCCTACCCCCTGCAGGACTGGTTAATATTGGAGAACAAGCTCTAAGATCTGCATCTCTGGAGTTTTTATTTGTTTTTCTTTTTTTTTTTTTTTTTGCCTTTGTTTTTTAGCAAAAGAGTCATTTCTTTATCCTGGATGTAAAGAAGTAAAGGGAGTTCTGTGGGGTAGCGTAGTGTTTCTCATAGTTTTTGCTGCTGTTGTTTTAAAAATGCACATAACCGATTTAGGTAACAACAACATTCTCCACTCTCTTCATTTTTGTCTGATAGGTCCTTCCAGAAGGTCATGTCTCCCTGAATAGCTGTTTCACACATGTTGCATATTGGGATGTTTATAGGATTCTTCCACAGTGTTCTTACATTACAAATATTAATTTCCCTTTTTTTTCTTCCAAAGTCCAAGGCCAGCCTTCCTCAACTATATCAAGGGAAGCCAATAGAAGCTTATGTGTCTATGTATGAGGGACTATGTTACAGAGTGAGCCCCACAGGGAAGTGAAATCTCAGGGGACAGTCAAGATTACTCTCTGCCCTGCCCCTTCTAGCAATTCTTCCTCTAAGAATCATAGACTTTTAAAAACGTTAGGTATTGTGTTGTTATTGTTAAACATCATAAAAAAACTGGGGGAAAATGGTACAAAAATAACCAAATAAAGAAAAGATCCAGTATTTTTACAATTACATCTCTTTCTCTTCCTCCCTCTTTCTATTTTCTTTCCTCCCCCCTCCCTTTCTTTCTTCTTTCTTTCTTTTCCTACCTTCCTCCCTCCTTTCCTTCCTTCCCCTCCCTCCCTTTTTTCTTCCTTCCCTTCTATTGGTGTATTATGAACATACATAATAGTGTGATTCATTATGACATCTTAGTACTTGCCCATAACATTACTATTTTATAGAGTGTATAATTTCTGTCCATCTTGTTCTCTACTTCATTTTCTAAGGCTGGACCATCTCAAATATCTTTTCCTCTTTAAAAAGAAAAACATTTGTATATCCTTCCTCCATGAACTTCAATGTCCTTTTGAGCAATTTTCCTTTTAGTGCACTGGGACTTGAGTTAGTACACACAGGAATGATCCTCTATGGGATTTCCTCACACTAATTTAGTCATTTTCATCCATTAGCACCTCCATTCAAATGAATTTGTCAAAATGGTTTTAGTCTTCTAATGGATTGGAACCTAGAATTGGTCAGTTTTCTTTTTCTACAGGAAAGGATAACATAAATTGGTGTTTCCCCAACCAAAGGAAAACTTTGCAGTGTAGGTACTGGATCATTGTTGAGGGACTGTGTGTGAAATAACAGTCAGCCACTTAGTATGAGTGAGTCTTTTCTATTCTCTTTCAATTCTATTAATTAATCAAAAAACAACTCTCATTTTGGTTCTGAAGAATTCTAACAGCTCTGTAACCCTGATATCTCCCACTTGAACAAAGAAGAATGAATATTAGGCTCAGGGCCAACTATGCTACTTTTTATATTCTTGCATTTTTGTTGGAATTATCATGTGTTAGTAGCCAATAATATTCATTTTCCACTTATTCATTTAATCAATGAAAGTAAGATACTTTCAGTCCAAAACATGGGTAATTCAGTAGTAAACAAAATATCCTCTCTGCTCATGTGGAATTTATGGTGCAGTGATGAAATCTTTTCTCTTAAATTACGTTCAAGTTTAAAAAGTGAGCCATTTAATGAAATCAAAATAGGTAAATACTATTATAAGTTGTTATGGTTTGGATTTGAGGTGTCCCCCAAAAGCTCACATGTGAGACATTGCAAGAAAGTTTGGAGGGGAAATGGTTGGGTTTTAGCCTCAGTCTTATCAGTGAGTTAATCCCTGATGGGATTAACTGACATGGTAGGGTATGGCTGGAGGTGGTGGGAACTGGGGCATGGCTTTGGGTATATATTTGTGTCTGGAAAGTGGTGTTTCTCTCTCTCTGATTCCTGATGTGAGCTGTTTCTCTCTGCCACACTCTCCAGCCATGATGTTCAGCATCACCTCCAGCCCAAGAAATGGAACCAGCCATATATAGACTAAGACCTGAAACCGTGACCCCTCAAATAAAGTTTTCCTCCTTACAGTTGTTCCGGTCAGATCCTTTAGTCACAGAAGCAAAAAAGCTGACTAAAACACAGGTGAGTCATAAATATGACAAAAAAAATAAATAAATGTGATATTTGTATAATTAAAATCAAAAGAGCCTGAGGTAAGTTATATAATCAATATTAATTTCTTTTCTTTCTTCTTTAGATAAGAGAACATTTATTCTGGCCTAGAAATTTCCCAGGCATTATTTCTGATGCCAAAGATGTGTCAGAAAAAAGTTATGTTTGCTTTTCTGCAAGTGCTCATGAATGGAAAAGAAAAGGAAGTCAACATTTACCAACTACATGAACATCCTGAAGGCTACGTGACCCCTGCTGGTGTGTGTCTGGGGCAGCTTCCTGGTGGAAGACCACAGGTTTCACCATGGGGCAAGGTGAGGGAGAGAGGTGAGCAGGGCAGGATACTGCAGGTATGGAAGAAGGTGTGGGAAAGTCAGACAGAGGCACACCACGGGCGCCATCAACCGCCGCCATGCTGCTCTGAGGAACTCGAATTTTTTCCTGAAGGCATCAGAAAGCACTGTGGGATTTAAACAGGAGAATAGCATGACCAGATGTGCTTTTAGAAAAATGATTCTTGCTGCCTCTCTTCAGAATTTTTATTAACACACACACACACATACACACACACACATCTATCAAAGTGTTCTGAAATTGATGAAAACTCAAAAACAACCACAACAAGAAAAAATAGAAAAAGGAAAATCCCTTTTTCCTACCCTTCTGCTACTCTCCAACTCAGTTTTCCGTCTTCCTCTCTTTCTGCTTTTAAAGAGTGGACCAAGAAAGATCTTTAAGGTAATTAGGATACTGAAAAATCATATTTGTGCCAATGGAATTTCAGATCACTCTCTCCACAGTCTTTGTAAATCCAACTCATATTCCTGCCTCATTGGACTGTGTGGTTGGTCCTCTGAGGCAGAGGGATTGAGACTTGGTGGTGAAGCTTGACTGCTATGGATTGGATCTGGAATGTGTGCCTATATGTGTCCAGCCTGGGTCACTTTGGGGATGTGGTGCGATTGTTAGGTGGAGGGGTCTACTGAGATGACCTAATTAGCCTAAATAAATTTCTCCTATTTTTTTGGAGTTGGTTATCAGGTATTCTGTTACAATAAGGTTAATATACTGAGGTTAACATACTGAGATAAACCTGATAAAGCATCATTGCTCTTTCCACTATACTAAAGGGCTGATAAAGACAAATGGACTGTTTTTCCCCTGGATGCCTATCTGGAGCTTTGTGAGTTCTTCCTTCACAGTAGGTCTCCCACTGCCTCACACGTCTGAGATCTTATTCTTTTTGCACACAACTTCTATATGTCTCCCTGAGTGATTGCACCATAAGCTTTTACTCTAGCTCTACTTTAAACAAAAGTTCTTAAAAGATGACCTTCACTTTTATACTCAATGATTTTGACCTTGATTTTTTTTTACCCCCTTCCAGTAGGGTTTAATGATAATGTCAAAACTTGTTCACAAAAGATCTGCTTTGGGTAGGGAATGCTTTTCTCTCAGCATCTCTATGCTTTATTCCAGACCTGGCATTGTACGGGCGGATGCTCTTTGCTACCTTTTTTCCCCTTTATTTTCCCTCTTCTGAGGAAGTAGATTATTACTATACTAAATGCCTTGAGCAAAACTTAATTCATTCCACTGATTCACATCTGTAGAACAAGCACTGATGGGAAGAGCTGCTTGAAATGAAATAAGAACTGAAGCATACACAGTTGAAAAAAAAAAGGAAATGAAAAATAAATGGGCTGGCATCCTTCTCTCAGTGTGAAGGGATTAAGATGGTTTTAATTATCTCACCTGGCTTTTGTTATTTATTCTTGCTCCCTATTGTTTCCTTGTATAACTAATGAGATAGCATGGAATCTGGCACTATCATCTGAATTTTCCCCTTCAGGAAAGTTGAAGAGCCCCCAGGTTAAAAAGTAAAAATCACAGCTCCATACTCTGGTAAATGTGTGATGACAAGAGCAGAGGATCAAGTTTCGATGCTCAGTCACATACAAGTGCCAATAATAACTGAAGATCCAGTTCTGAAGATGTTACAATTTTTTTCTGATAAAGTAAATGGTTTTCTAATGTGATCTGAAGATGTGGTCACAGAGGGCATCCATGTAACGTCACAGCATGTCATCTCAGACACATCCTTCAGTGGGGGCTGCCTGTCTAAACACAAAAGAATGGTGTTGGGGGGCAGGGTAGATTTCTTTATTCAATTAAAATATATACAAGCACAAGGAAGTAATATCTACTCCCTGGACTTTATTCTAAGATGTTTCCTGGCATCAGTTTAACATTTGCTGTGTTTTGTTTTTTTATTTTTTTTTTTCACTCTCAAATTCTATTTGACCTCATGGGGAGCAAGAGTTTTTGATAGGTTCTTTTAGTTTTATTTTTACTTTTCCTCTTCATTGTCAAACACTGGAAAATTCTCCAGTGATAAGGACCCAGAAAGCAACCTTGGACTATCTTAAGGAAAAGCTTGAAAAATAATGATAATATATTGCAAAGGGAAACTAATACAGGGAACTAGAGGTTATTATTCCAATCATTGGAGGCAGAAGAATAGAATAATCCAAGGGAAATGGAGTACACTTGTACCTGCCATTGTGCCATGGGTATGGGTAGATACTGCCCCAGCCATGAAGGAAAGAGAGTCTGGCCAGGAGGGAGCAATGCAGATCACCTTGCCAGAGAAGTTCAGGGTCCACAGAAAGGCAGTCCTTTCTACTGGGTGGGAAGCCTCTGAGCTGCTGCTTTTATTTAAGAGCAACAAAATAGCAACAATCATGTAACAAGTAAAAAGGAAAAGGTGTATCAGACTGTGGTAGCAGTAGACTAGGGAGGCAGCAATGGGTGTTTCAACCTGAACTTGGCCCTAGAGATTCAAGAGCAAGTAGAAACAGGGTGAAATTCTTCAAGGGTAAGCCTCGTGACTTGTGGCTAAGACATATCTCAAAAGACCAGGCATGCAGAGCATCCTGGCTGACCAGTTAAATGATTAATAGTTGAAAATAAACCCTCTGCACTGTCACGGGGCTCTCCACATTATCAGGGAACACTCAGAGGAATGCAGAAATCTTCCTTCTCTTTGGGAACATCAAGAGAAAATCAAAGAAATTACTTTCAATCTGAGCCTTATAACTGAATGCCCCACTGATCAGAATAAGAGAAGGACATACATATTAGTGCCCACATAAAATGACTTTGAAAAGTAATATCTGATCCACTGAGCCAAATGATCATTATAAGCTATCATCAGTGAAACCAAATTCCACAGTAAATGGGACACTTGCTATTCTTAACCCAGCTCCAGAAATCTGTGTGTGGACATGTGCAGAAGGGAGAAAAAAAAAATCTACCCTGCCAAAATGCTGCCCCAGAATTGACACAATCTCTATTTTTTTTTTTTTTTTCTGTGTAGTCTCTGGGATGCTTGCATTTACTTTTTTCAGGCATTGTTCATACTGAGAGTCCTGCTGGCCAGGATGAGCCAAGTGAGCTGCTTTACAGAATCCTGGCAGTAGCTGTTGGCTTCCTGCTAGAGTGGGGAACATTCAGAATTGGCGGGGCTGCTGAAAGCCAATCTGGGTGAGTCCTGTTATCAGGGTGGACACAGGTGAGCAATGTGAACCAATGAAATGCAAATCAGGGGAGTGGTCATGATCAAATTACTGACAGTCAATGGAGAGAAAATTCAGTGCTACTAAATCCCAAGCTGAATGTTTTTTTTAGAATCCCTTGGGCTCTAACCGAAAGGAAGAAGTCAGAGTTCGCTGAGACAAAAAAAGAAATTTGTCCTTGTGAGTAGAAGCTATGCCATTTTAAGGACACTTGGTATGAGCTTCTAAAAGACTCAGCATTGTTTCTCTCTAAATGTTTTATAAAATCACACACACAAAAAAATCAACTGGAACAAAAGGAGCCTCCCTGGTTTTCAACAGAGTCCCCTTTCTTTGATTTCTAGAAGTTTGGAATGAAAACACACATCCACAGTAAAATGGCCAACAGAGAAAACTAACAAGTGCTGGGCAGCTGGGAAGTTAATGGACGAGCTCCTCCTGCACAGGCTGATTTGTAATGAGCAAGCAGAGCTCAGTAGATTTTTTAAGATAATAGCATATTTGTCCCATCTTGAGGGCACCTCTCAGGAGAGAAGCTCACACTGCCATCCAGAGTGGCCATCAGCCCACCCCTGACTCTGACTAGTCATTAGGAAGTTTTCATTTTCCCTTTGGTGGAGCTTTCATCAGTTTTACTGAAACTCTCACCTCTTCTCAAAGGAAACATGAATTTTAAAATGTTTTTTTGCCCTGGAGCAAAAAAGAACTCAGACACAAATACTGCATTTGTCAAATTCAGATAAAAGGTTGATGTATACTCTGGAGTGGCAATAAGAAAGCATGTGCTCCTTATATTCATGATCCTGTAATGCAGCTTGAGCCAACCGAGCATTCTATTATATATTATATGGATTATATGGATTGGCCAATTCTGTAGGATACAAATGACAGATGATTGTCTTCTTTACATGATTCATTGTGTTACGTAATAGTTAATAATGAGCACTTCAGAGGGGGCTCCATGATCTTATTATTTTTTTAGTGCTTTTCACTGTTACTTTGAACCTCTTTTCAAAAGTTACTTTGTTACTTTTGAACCTCCAAAAAACATACAGTTGTCTCTTGCTCCTCAATCTTGGAATAGCAGTAGAGAAAGTAACAGTGAAAAGCCATTAACTTCAGAGGAGGCTCTGTCACTTATCATCCATAGTCTTGGACAAGTTACTAACAACTTTGTCTTAGTGTCCTCATTTGTATTAATCTCATTCTCACAACGTGTGTTAAAACCAAATAAGTTAATAGATGTAAAACACATAGAAGCACTTTTGGTGTATAGGAATCATTATGAATTCACTTTTCATAGGTCTTTGCTGGCCCCAATTAAATACGTTACCCTGGAAGGACAGAACCTATGTGGGGTCAGGTTGATGGCTGCAAAGGAGACATTCGTCCAGTCAGGATCTCATGTTCAAAAAGGGACTCAAATGTACACTTTTGACATTACCTTGAATTGAAGGTAAACACACAGACACACTGGCAAGATTTATGAATTATTAATTCATAATAAGTTATTAATTATTAACTTTTACATTTGTCACTATACTTAGAGACTTGTTTTGGCATATCTTCATTATTTAATATACTTGAGCCTCCAAAAAACATACATTTGTCTCATGCTCCTCAATCTTGGAATGGCAGTAGAGAAAGTAACAGTGAAAAGCCATTAACTCCTCTATATTCTTTTTATTGAAAATTCAAAAGCAGAATATTGCTTAAAGATAAAGCTAGCAGAGTCCTTCCCCAGAGTTTTGGCTTTTACAAACAGGTTATTTCTGTCACCATAAGGGGCTTTGAGGAGGTTTCTACAGAGACTTCTCAGTCTTTTTGAGGGTCTTGACATGTTGCAGAAAAGAATATAAGGATGCACTAGGTTTTAGCAAAGAGGAGGAAGATCATTAGAAAGTAAAAGGTGAAGATACTCATACCCAAAGAAGAATATGGGCTAGCTTGAGCATGAGAGTGCTTTTGGGGTCTCAGGCTCCTGTTTTAAAGGAAACTTTGTGGGGGGTGGGCATGGGAAAGTATGTGGGAATGATATCTGACTGGAGAACACGGTTCCTGGATGGAGGATCAGAAGACATTTATGCTGGTCTGGTCTTCTTCCACAGTCTTCAGGTTGACATTGTCTGTCCTGCCTAGATAACATGTGCAACGTGCCTATATCATAGGTTTCTTAGAATACATCTCCTTTATCTAATCTGAAACTACATTTTATAGGTTAGCAGTGCACTAAGCGTAAATCAAAATGAAACAGTTTTCATAGATAAGTGAATTTACAGTAACTCGAAGATTTTTGTAGATTACTCAGAATTTTGGGAATGGCATGCTTGTAGTTAAAAACATATCTGGGGAATAAGTCTGATTGCTGGGCATTTAGATTTACAACTACAGTCTCTTTTCCTTTGTCTTCTTCTACCTATTTTTATTCCTTCTATCATACTTCATTTCTCCCAGCCTAGACTTTGGCTCTTATTCTTCAGTGTTGATAAAGTCAAAGATGCATCTTTCATAATTATGTAAGCTGAAAAGGGGTGATGGCCCTGCATACTCAGGGATCAAAAGTCTGCCTGCCTGATCTGAAGAAGACGGAAAGAAACTTGTCTGGTTATTGGGATAGTTTGGAATCCTTGTATTGCCATCATCTTAACATGGATTTGTTGTAATCCGGAAGATATGAATTTTATTAGAAGATTTAGAAAGTAAGGGTCAAGCAATAGAAGTATGTGTATAGAAACAAAGTGTTCTAATAGTGGGGACAGTCAGCTGAGGTTAGAAAAGTAAGGTGTAAATAAAAACCACTCTTGGTATATGCATTGCTTTCTCCTAGTCCAAGGGGCATGCACAAGAAGGTGAGAAGTTAAAGGATTAGGGTTACTCCAAGAGAAAGCAAGGAATCCTTTCTCTTGTAGTACAGTAATTCCCACAACCAGAAGAAAAAAAAAATCCCACAAGAGTGGAAAGGAGCAAGATTCCTGGTGTATAGTATATATAGGAAAAAACTTACACAGGTTTTGTGTTTTGTTTTGTTTTTTTTTTTTGAGTAGGATTTTTAATTCTTCCAGTGGCTCACATAAATAAGAGTTCCTTTCTCCTCTCTGGTGGCATGTAAACCTGCAAAACTTCAAGAAAGACAGATGTAATTTTTGATCAATGGGTCCATGATGATTGGCCCTGGAAGGGGTGCTTAGGAAAACCTGGAAGGGGCCATTCCATTGGTAGTTGCTGGTCACAGGGGTATTCCCTTTTTCAAGATTTTAATAGAATGAGTACACTGGGCTGATTTTGTGGAGTAATAGAGGTAGAGTCAGGAGGTGAAGTACTTGATCTTTGTATTTCAGAAAAGTCTTTGAGTACCTGCCCCCAGATATTATATATTTAATCATTTCCTTGTGTTTATGGCTTAGTGATAAGGTCTAAGGTCAGGAAAGGCCTTCTGTACAGTATCTCATAAGGACTCAGTCGGAGAGAAGTTTGGGGAGTCAGTGCCATATATTATCTGTCTTATAACACTAAAAGTAGAAGTACTGTTATAAATTGTGAATTAGAATACAAAAGGGAGCCAAAGTCAAAAGATCTCTAATCATATAAATTATGTTTGGGATCTAATTTTTTTTAAGTGGCTCCATGAGTACAGCATTTTCTTTTACCCCCATAACAGCATACTAGTGTTAGCTGGGTATGCAAGATTAAGTCGGTAGCCCTATGTTGGTCAAAAATTAATCTCTACCCCCCACCCAGCTCTCTCTTTCTTCCTGTTAAGGTCCCTTGGAAGTTATTCTTAGGGACTTTGTGAAGAACCTCTTGGTCCTTTAGTCTTTTTCCCTCTGCCAGTTTTACCATCAGCCAGAATGGATCAGGATCTTGCTGATCATATGGCTTCCTAGAAACACTAAGGATGTTTCCACCTGCAACAACTCTTCCTTTTGCAGAAAATGCACTGATTTGGCTCATGGTCTCTGGGATCTTTGCAATACCCCTGTTTGTGTGGTCAGGTGGCTCACTTGCAGCTGTAGGGTTCTTAGAAGATTCTTGCCATACCCTAGTACTAGCCAACCTTGGAAGCCATGGACCAAAATATTGTCTTTTTGTTTTGAAAGCCCTTTTATTTTCTGATTTTTGCTTCCGAGTCTCAGTTGTTGAACAAGGAGAAAGTGAATCCACCAGTCCTTTTAAATGAATGAGGGTCAGTGTTGAAGGGTGATTTGTAGATGATGGTTGTTATCTTGTAATACTGCTTAGGTTATTCTGTTAGAAATTGTACCTCTGCGAGATTTTAACAAACAACAGTTACAAATTTGTACAAGGAACATATAAAAGAAAATTATTAAGAGCACAGCAAGTCCAGTTTCACTTAAAAATAAATGTGATGTCTTAAAAATAATGTAGTGTGGTTCTCTAAGTTGAATGAACTTACTTACAAATGTGTATTCTGAGTCACCAATGACCACTCCTTTTGAATTATCAGAGTGTCATGGCCTAGAATGCCAAGTATCTAGGCACGTCTATTTGTCTTTGCTTAAAGATGATAGGCATAATACAACTAGAAGCATACAAACATAAACCTGAAAAAGGCTATCATCACTAACAATTCTAGTTTAGAAGATACCTAATTTGGTATCCTTTGGCTTTGCATTTTAGAAAGCTTTACAATTGGGGATCACAGCATTTAACATACTAAAAAGTCAGTAATAATTAACATCACAGTTACACAGTCATGGATCAGTAGGAAACTACAATTATGTTGCTCTCCCTTTAACAAAGGTTAATAGGCCTGACAAAAATTAAAGAATAGTTTTATACCTCTTACAAATTTAGGAACCAGGGACCAAAAATAGATTTATTATTTGATATGTAAGTGCCTCTTCTCAATAATAAAACACTAATTTAGTCAAGGCAAACAGATAAAACCATGTTTTAAATAGCAGGAATTTTTCCATCTGAATGATACTAAACACCAATAGCAGAAATTTAAAAAAAAATTAAAAATTTCATTGACTATTTTCTATGTTTATGGTCCAGGTACAATGCATTATATAAAAGAGAGTACTTACTGTTTACCTTGCATGTTTTGAAGTTAACATACTGTTAAGTCTATAAATTTTTGTGGTTTTGTGTGTGTGTGTGTGTGTGTGTGTGTGTGTGTGTGTGTGTCTGATATTTAACCCAGGAGTGCTTTACTATTGAGTTATATCCTCAGCCCTTTTTATTTATTTATTTATTTATTTTTTGAGAAAGGGTTTGCTAAGTTACCCAGACTGGCCTTGAATTTGCAATTCTCCTGCCTCAGCCTTCTGAGTTGCTGAGATCATAGGCATGTGCCACTGCACCCAGCCTAACTCTACAAATCTTTGCGTAATATTTAGATAACATTCATACACACAGCATATTTATCCCTCAGAAGTATATACACCTTTAGTCTCAGATATACAGAGTGTAAAATATAGGATAGAAACCCAAAATAATGGATATTTTTAAACCAGAGTTAAAAAGTAATCACTTAAAAAATAAACAGACACTTAAATAGACCCTAACTCTGCTAACACTCAGTTTCTTAAGTCAACAAAGATCTAACAAAGATAGCAAACGTAACAGATTACCTTAATAAAACACAAAATCTTCAAGCCCAGGTTTTATTTTCTTTTTAATGTTACTAAAAGCAGAATATCTTGTTGTTTTTAAACAGAGAATTAGATTCTGGTTTTAGATGTGTGTATTAAATTTTGACCTTAGAAAAACCCTTGAAATAATTTTAGACAACTTAATCACACATATAAATTTTCTTTTATAAGCTTTATTTTTCTCAGACCTTCTTAGACATTCTATAATTTGTTTAAGTCCTTAAATTTTTTGTCCTCTTTCTCTCTTTTCCCATCTTGAAATAATTTGTGAGAAGTCTCAGCTTGTGCACATGCTGGGACCTCATCTTTCTTATGTCTGAGAGAAGGAAAAAACAATTGCCTCCACCTCTTGGGGGGATCACCACCACTGGAGGTAAGAGTGCCTCCGTGGGCCAAACTTGCAGAGAGCTAATTTGCAGTCTGCAGTCCACAGTGCTAAACTCAGAATGAACAATGCCAGCTCATTCCCTCTACAAATTATCAGCCATACAAGCACCCTCACCTCCAAGGAGCCAACATACCTCTGCTTCTAGATGTCGCTGGAGCCCTAGGATCTACCAAGCTCTCTCAAGATCCTACAGGGTCAAACAAATTTTCAGTGTCCTAAAGAAAAAAGAAGAAAGGTTAGACTTGTCAGAACATCTAGAAGCTGGGTGCCATAGCATATGCCTGTAATCATAGGGATTTGGGAAACTGACAGAGGAGGATAGCAAGCTCAAGGCCAGCCTCAGCAACTTAGTCAGGCCCTCAGCAATTCTGCCTCAAAAAAACAAAAAAACAAAAACAAAAACAAAAACAAAAAACAAACAAACAAAAAAAAAAAACTAAAGACCAGTGATGTAGCTCAGTGATAAAGCACCCCTGGGTTCAATCTCAAGTACTAAAAATAAATAAATAAATAAATAAATAAATAAATAAATAAATACTTTTAACAAATATTTAAAAGGGCTGGGGATGTTGCTCAGTGGTAGAGCACCCCTAATTTCAAACTCTAGTACTGGAAGAAAAATCTGGATTATAATTTGTGATGATGGAAATGATTCTCATAACTGTTCTCATCCAGGTACGTGTGATTACTCCTGTCGGTTATCATAGTAATAAAGCAAATACCTGAAGTTTTTCCTAAATGTAGTAATGAGGTGCTACTCATTTGGAGAGGTCAATAACAGATGTGTCTCTATGGTCTGCAGAAACTATACAGGTCCTAGACAATGGCTTAGAGTATCACAGACTTAACTAAGTTGTAGTTCCCATTATAGTTGCTGTGCCAATTATGGTATGACTGAAAACACAGATTAATATGGTCTCAAGTACATGGGATCCAGATATGAGTTTAGAAAATGGGTTCTTCATTTCAATTAGGAAAAAGAATCAGACACACTTTACATTCATGTGAGAAAGACAAAACTCATTACAGTTTTTCCTCAGGGCTATGTTAATCCTGTTCTGTCATAATACTATCCAAACAGGTATGGACCATCCATAAATCATACTAATCATATATCAACATCATGCTGCTTGAACAGGATGAGTGAGGGATGACAGTGCACTGGAAGCCTTGTAAGTCACAAGTATTCTGAAAGATGGATGAGAAATCTTCTGAAGCTCACTGGACAATTTAGTGAAGTTTTTAGAGGTTCATTGATCAGGGGAATAATGGGAATAACCCTTTTAAATAAATGCAAATTTTGACATATTGAATTCTTCATTGAATTCTTCATAAAGAAAAAGAAGTATGGTTCCTTAATAGACCTCATTAGATTCTGGTGGGCACATATTCCACACCTAGGAAAACCCGTCCAGCCCATGTGCCAGGTAACAAAGAAGGCTGCCAGTTTGAATAGCACCTAAAGCAGGAAGCTTGTTGTTAGAATCAGATTAAGCAAGTCCTATGGTTTTGAAAGCATCTGTGGGGAAAAAAAATGGTGTCCTATGGCAACCTCCAGTAGGAGAATCTCAGTACAGGTCTCTGCTTCTGAAGTAATGCCAGGCCAACCTCAGCAGAGAATGATGTACTTGGTAAAGTCTCTAGGACATCGCTGGGCACTGGAAGAATTGGAAAACTTAATTATGAGACACCAAGTGACTGTGACCAGAACTTCCATTATGAACTGGGTTCTGTTGGACATTCCAAGTTCTAAAGTCAATGGGCCCAGAAAGTCCATCATAAGTAGGAAATGGAGCAGCCACGATAAAATGAGAACAGGGCCAGAGAGCACACAAAAGTTGCATGAGCAGGCAGCCCAAACTCTGTTACCCACTGCACTCGCACTCACCACCAGCTCAAACAGAAGAAAAAAGTTCAAGTTTGATCACAGATGGATTTACTCATTATATGGATCCCAACCAAACATAGACAGGGACTGTATTAAAGCCACACTCGTGGGTGACTGAAAGACTGTGGAAAAGGAGAATTTCCCCAATAGACAGAACTTTTAAAAGTGCACCTGAAGTTTCCCAAGGTCAGAATACAGAGTACTGAACAGTAGCCTGGGAGGAAGAAGACTGGACAATTGTTGTGAGGAATTCTTAGGGAGAGGCATGTGAATGTGTAATGGGAGTGAGTACAAAGCATAAAGATGTTTGTTTCACATATTAATACCCAAAAGGCATCTGCCCACCAAAGAAGGAACACTGAATAATAGAGAAGATGACTCAGCTGCTTGCCGAACTTCGTCTTCAGTCTCCCAGAATGGGGCATGACAGGCTCATGAACAGAATGGTCATCCCAATACAGATGGAGGCTAAGATACAGCACAAACTCCAACTTACCAAAGACTACTTCTCTACTCTGCCTTTGAAAAATGTGCAATTTGTCAGCAACAGACACCGATACAGAACCCCAGAATGGTACTATTCCTCAAAGAAGCTAAAAGGACCCATAGTGAAGGGCTGACTATTTGGTCCTTTCCAACTTGGAAAATTCAGGGGATTGTTCTTATGGGGCAGGAAGTCTATTCTAGGTATGAATTTGTCTCTCTTGCCCACAGATCATCAACTATTTACACAGGTTTAGAAAGCACACACTGACTACTACAGACATTGAAGAAGGGAAAAGGGAAGGATTCCCAGAGAGCAGTGGTACAGTAAAATTTGAGAAGAAATTATGGTTGTGTGGCAGTAGAGATGGTGAAATGATAGGATTCAAGCCATTCATCTAAATGAATGAAAATTTTTAACAGTGTATTAAGATAAAAGCTAACTTTCTTCTAGGGAATTTCAGGACCCTCCTTCTCCATTTTAATGGCCAATGTGTTCTTCCTGATTATTCTATGACTCCATGAATCTTTTGATAAAATTGCAAACAATGTTTCAGGGTTCCCTAGTCACAAAGAAAGCAGGGCAAATATCTAGTGGCTATGTGCCCAGAAAGGGTGTTACTTTTGGCAAAATGAACCTGAGCAATTTCCAAAGTGGTGTTTATTCTTTTTAAAATTATGCACACAACGAATGTCTGGATGAACTGACTTCTCTCACCCATGTAGTAATGTGTAGGTAGGCTTATAATTTGGAGCACTCACTCAGGAAATCCTGAAATTAAGGTTTTTCAGAAGTGTGGACTCATCCCCCTGGCAACTTTCTGAACATATCCATTTAACACACCAATTAGTAATTCTAAATTGCATCCTAAATTCTGCAGGTGATTTTCTGATGAAATGTTGCCTTGCTAATTCTAGAGGGTATTGTTTAGAATTCGCCTTTGCATTGAAAATAGCTTTTACTTTTGCTTTTGATAAAAAGGGAAAGTATTAGAAAAGGTTCATGCAACTGAATATTTCCTGAATATGCCACCATGTCTCCAGCAGTGAACTAGTCCATGAGGTCTGCATTCAAAAATGGCATTCATGCACGGACAATATCCACATTGTAGAAAACAAGCCCTCGGCACAGGGTAATCTATGAGAAACCCACTGCTTTTACTCACCTGTGTATAATTCCCAATAAACATGCATATGGCAAACAATATAGTAAACAGGGCATAGTGTTACAGCATGCTTGTATTTATTTCACTATTTAATATTTTCCTGAGACAGATTCATTTTCTACCATGAATGCCTATTGCTTGATGTTAAACATTAATTATAATTTAAGATTAATAATTTCTAACCCTAAACAAAGGTAAATACTCCTCCTCGAGAGCCATTTATATGGTAGAGATTTAATTGAGGCAAACAAAGTAATATTTTTTTTTGTTCAGATTTCTTATGTTGGTTGGATGTGTGCAGAAAATTTCCATTCCAAAACAGAATTTCCTACTAAGTTAAGGAAGGAGAATAAAGGTAAAAATATCAGTTTGGCACATGTTGCCATCATTTGTGTGTTTCCATGGCTTGGAATATAAGGATAAACACTTAAACATGGAAAAGGAGGGTAGGGGTTAGGGAAGGATTGATGATAGTTTTGGAGGAGGGGACTTTTAAGGTTTTCTTTCTAAAAGTTCGGCCAATTGGATGTTTACTCTTCAATAGCTAACTCAAAGTGCTTAAAAACACAATATTTATAGCTCCTAAATGAACGCCATAAAGATAAATTTAAGGCTCAGCTTTGGAGTGGCACACATTCCATGATGTTAAGATCCATTCCACACCCTAAGTTCCATGAAGCCACAAAGGGATGCATGTGACCAAATTTTTCTAGTTCTTTAATCCTTCTCTGTTTTTCAAAGGTTTAATATTTAGGTGTTTTATTTTCTCCATTACCATTTATTCCATGCAAATTATCTGATATTGAATATTTGGAATTCTTCAGCAAGGGCCCATGTTCTCCAAAGCTAGAATCAAGGTAAGTGTTTTGCATGGTGGTATCAAGAAGATGTTGTATTTGATATCTCTCAACTCTCTTCTTCTCTCCTAAACCTTTCCTATTCTGGCTGTCCTTGTATTTTCCCTCATCTGTCCCTATTTCTATAAATGCTTTCCTACTCTGATTTCTCTTGAGTCCTGCATTAAGTATGTGATATGGGTGTGGGCGCATATCACATACTTGATATGTGATAAATATGTGCCCACGTACACACAGCAGCAGGCATGCACACATACCCATACTCACACATCCCATGCCACATTTGATTAATTTTCTCTTCTTTGACATTCTTCTTCTCTTTTTATTCTTTCTTTATTTCCTTTCTTCTTCTTCATCTTCTCATTTTAAGGCTAAAGTACTGGAGTAAGACCTAGTGGACTCATTCAAGATGGAAGGGACAGATTGACTTTTGGCATTCTCCAAATTGGAGAACATTTCTTATGTTCATTCGAAGAAGACGAAAAATTTAAAAAAATAGAAGACAATAAGTAAAAAAGTTGGAGAATATTTATCTTCCAGGAATTAAATTGAAAGCTAATTCTTGATATTAAGAGGCTTACGGACTAAAACTTAAAACAGAACCAATGGATATATTTCCCGCATTTAATAAATTTATTAATTAGTTAATGTATTCATAGGTGTCATTCTGAATAACATGTCAGGAAGAAAGTTTGTTATAAATTTATTTTAAGTAAAAGTTTTATTGAAATATGTACATATAGAAGAGTATCTGAATCATAAATGTATATATCACATTGAAATTTCACCAAGTTAATGATACATGTCACCATATAGAAAATAGGATATTACCTGGCCTTGGCCTTTCCCAGACATTTAGTTCCACCAAATGGAACGACTTTACTCTGACTCTTCTTACCATAGATTCGTCAGTTACACATAATGCACTCCCCCCACACAATTGCACGGTAAATGTTTTTCCTGACCCATTTCTTTTGTTTAAGATTATTTTGTGATTCATTCATATTGTTAATGTTTAGCAATAACATTCCTTTTTATTGTTTTACTATAAACAATTATACTCGTATATCACAATTTATTTATCTATTCTACTGTTAATGGATATTTGGGTGGTTTCCTGTTTTTTGATTATTATAAAGATAGCTATTATAGATGTTCTTATGTGTGCCTTCTCAGTATAGACTTACATGCAATTTTAATAAAGTATCTATGAATGGAGGTGTTGGGTCACAGAAATATTCTCTCAAGTGATCATACAAGTTTTTATTAACAATTGAGATATTTTGTTTTACAAAATGTTTGTTAAATTCTGTGTTCATTTTTCTATTGTGTTGTCTTTTCTCAGTGACTTGTCAGAGTGTGGTAGACAGCCTGTAAAAATGGCCTCCATTGACCTCATTTCCTGTGTTCACACCCTTGTGTACCTTTCCTTCTCATGTGAACACAGGGACTCACTTCTAATGAATAGAACATAGTAAAGGTGATGAGATGTCACATCTGACATGATTTTTTAAAAAAGACAGTGGCATTGTGATGCCTCCTGCTTCATTTTTATTGCTGAGGATTACTTTAGCTATTCTAGGCTTCTTATAATTCCAAATGAATTTCATGACAACTTTTTCTATTTCTATGAAGAACATCATGGGAATTTTGAGTGGAACTGCATTGTACCTGTATACCACTTTTGATAGTATGGCCATTTTGACAATATTAATTCTGTTTATCCAAGAACATGGGAAGTCTTTCCATATATATATATATATATATATATATATATATATATATATATATATATATATATGGCTATCATGAATGGGATAGGTCCCCTAATTTCTTTCAGCTGATTCATCTTTGGAGTATAGAATGCAATTGACTTATGGGTGTTAATTTTGTATCCTGATACTTTTCTGAATTTATTTTTGAGTTCTAAAAGTTTAGTGTTAGAGTTTTTGGGTCTTCTAAATACAGAATCATGTGATCAGCAAACAGATAGTTTGAGCTCTTCTTTTCTATTCTTATCCCTTTAATTTCCTTCTTTTGCCTAATTGCGCTGGCTGGAATATCAAGGACTATGTTGAATAGAAGTGGTGAAAGTGGGCATCCTTGTCTTGTTCCTGTTTTTAGATGGAATGCTTTCAGTTCTTCCCCATTTAGAATGACCCTGAATAATACTGCCAAGCTATAGTAACAAAACAGTATGGTATTGGCACCAAAATAGGCAAGAATACCAATGGAATAGAATTGAAGACACAGAGATAAACCCATATAAACACAGTTACCTCATACTGGACAAAGGCACCAAACACACACACACTGGGAAAAAGATATCCTCTTCAACAAATGGTACTAGGAAAACTGGAAATCTGTATGTAATAGAATGAAAATTAACCCCTATCTCTCACTCTGAAAAAAATCAACTCTAAGTGGATAAAAGACCTAGGAATTAGACCAGAAACCCTGCACATACTGGAAGAAAATGTAGGCCCAACATTTTAACATATTGGTTCAGGAATGAATTTCCTAAATAAGACTCTGAAAGCATAAGAAAAAACAATACATGGGATGGCATCAAACTAAAAGCTTCTTCACATTACAGAAATAATCAAGAATGTGAAGAGACAGCCTACAGAGTGGGAGAAAATCTGCCATCTGTATCTCAGATAGAACATTAATTTCCAGAATATAAAAAGAATTCAGAAAGCTTGACACCAAATGAAGAAGAAGAAGAAGAAGATGATGATGATGATGATGATGATAAGAATTAGAATAATCCAGTCAATAAATTGTGAAAGGTATTGAATGAACAGACCCTTCTCAAAAGAAGAAGTATAAATGGTCAACTAATACATGAGATAATGTTCAACATCTCTAGCAACTAGAGAAATGCAAATTAAAACTACACTGAGATTTCACTTCACTCCAGTCAGAATGGCAACTAACTCAGAATACAAGTTACAAGACATGTTGTCAAGAATGTGGGAAAAAAGGAACACTTACACATTTTTGGTGGGACTGCAAAATGGTGCAACTACTCTGGAAAGCAGTATGAAAATTCCTCAGAAAACTAGGAATGGAACCACCACTTGACCCAGTTATCTTTTTCCTTGGCTTATACCCCAAAGATTTAAAATCAATATACTACAACGATGAAGTCACATCAATGTTCATAGCAGCATGATTCACAATCGCTAAGTTATAGAACGAACCTAGATGCCTACCAACAGTTGAATGGATAAAGAAATTGTGGTATAAATACATAATGAAATATTACTCAGCCAAAAAGAAGATTGAACTTATGACATTTGCCAGTAAATGGATGGACCTGGACACTACCAAACTAAATGAAATAAGCCAACATCCCAAAACCAAAGTTTGAATGTTTTCACTGATTGTGGAAGCTAAACCACAATAAAAGGGTTGAGGGAAAGAAGAGAAGTTCAGCAGATTAGACAAAGGGCAATGAAAAGAAGGGAGAGGGAAGAGAAATAGATGAGACAGTAGAATAAATGTACGATAATTTTTCTATGTTCACATATGAAAATACCTAAGTGAGTCTCGCCATAGTGCCCACCCACGAGAATGGAGTCCTAATTAGAATACTGTATAGTCCATGCTTATATAATTTTATCAAAACAGATTCTACTGTCATGTATAACTAAGAAGAATCAATAAAAAAATGAAATTAAATAAATACATAAATATAAAAAGTGGTTTCAGTCTTGCTAGTCTCTCTCTCTTTCCTTCCCTCATCTTCTTGGAGACTTGACTTTAGGGGACGCCAGTTGCCATGTTGTGAGCTGCCTTAGGAGAAATATACATGGCAAGAAACTGTTGTCTGCCACCAATAACCAGAGAGCACCTGACTGATGCGTGCCCACAACCACATGAGAGCTTAGAAGCAGATCCTTCCCCCAGTGAGGCTTGAGATGACTACAGACCCAGCTGACAGCTTGACTGTAGTCTCATGTGATACCCTGAACCAGGACCACTCAGCACTTGGATATCCTATCCACAGAAACTGTGAGAGCATAAATATTGGTTGCTTTATGTACCTAAAATTGGGGAAGGGGGGTGTTGGTTAACTTGCCCTGCAACAATAGATAACTAACATAGGGGCTCTTTGTTTATGCAGGGTAGGAGACTTTTGTCATTTATCTGGATTGCAAATTTCTTCTCCCATTCTTGAGTTTCTGTCTCATTTTTCATTTTTTAATAAAAAATGCTCTTAATTTTACCATATTTCAATTTATTATATTTTGCTTTTATGACAAGTGAGTGTTGATGTGCTCTGTTTCAGAGAGTTTAGGAAATTTTTGCTTATTCAAGTTATGGAAATTTCTTCAATTGCTATATTCCTAAAGAAATATTTATTCATCAAAAGGCAATACATATTTTTTTAGTAATTGTATTGTGATGCCTAACATTTATTGAGTACTTGCCAAGGGCAAAGTTGGCAAGAGCTAGTTGCCTTAGGTACATAGCATAATTAAATCTTCACAGTTATTATGTGGCAGAAGTAGGATTTAAAACCAGACCAGTACACATCTTTAAAGTCTTTATCATTTATTATTTATTTATTTATTACTTCCTTGATGCAAGCTTTTCATTTTGAAGTCCCGCCTTGTCTAAAGTATTTCTGTCTTAATAGGCAGGAAAAAGGGGGTGGAATTGATCAGTTTGGTAACCTGAAACATTAATGTTCTTTCGAGTTTTGGTGCAGTAGTTTCAAAGTTGGAAGCAACAGAACATATACTAGTCTTGAAGTGTCCCGTCTTATCAGTATGAACTTTTTGTAATTATGTAAACTAGAAATATTCTTTCAAGTGTTTATACAGTTTTTTTATTAACAGTTGAGATATTTTCTTTTATGAAATGCTTGTGCAATCCTTTGTCCATTTTTCTATTGTGTTGTCTTATTGACTTGTGCAAGAGTGAGAGGCAGCTTCTAAAAATGGCCTCCAGTGACCTCACTTCCTGTGTTCATATTCTCATGTACCTCTCCCTTGAGTGTGAACACCCTCATATGCCTTTCTCTCGAGTCTGATTCACCTATTTAACCTCATGGCCGACTCCGTTACTGTCTGTGAGTGTGTTTTGGCAGTTGGTCTTTCCTAGGCACCCAACATTTTTCCCTTTTTAATGGTGCTCTGATTTTCTTCTGAGAGTTACCTCTTTCATCCAGGGTGCATCCTTGGGGGAACCCATCAGGAAAATGCCCTCCTACTAATAAGCCCTCCTACTATAATATTCCTGGAGGTTCTTTTACCAGATCATTCTTCCCTTTATCACAACATAGCCAAGAAACAGGCACATACCCTGTATCTGGCTAATTAGAAACTCCTTTTTTTTTTTTTTAAGAGAGAGTGAGAGACAGAGATAGAGATAGAGGGAATTTTTTTTTTAATCTTTATTTTTTAGTTTTCGGTGGGCACAACATCTTTGTTTGTATGTGGTGCTGAGGATTGAACCCGGGCCGCACGCATGCCAGGCGAGCGCGCTACCACTTGAGCCACATTCCCAGCCCCAGAAACTCCTTTTGATAATGCAATGGGGTGATGCAAAATTAGAAATTAATGGCAAATTAATTCATTTCAGCTCATTATTTCCAGTAGAATTGACTGGCATTCAAGTACTTCCTTTGCTGTTTCCGACCTCTCTGGCACAGTCCCTTGTGAAAACTGAATTATGTTATATAGCTAAAGCAACTAGCACTGTGGTTTTCTACTAGTAATTGCTCAATAAATGTTATATATCATGTTTTGATTATTAGGAAGAATTCTACTCTGATTAATGAGTTTTTCCCTTGAAAGTGTGACAATAAAACACATTCTGTAGTTCAGTTTTCTCTCTCTAGTACTGTATTTGGTAAACCAGGTCAGCTCCTTTGGGTGACTGATTCATGCTTCCCTTCAAGTTATTCATTAAACTAAAGGCCTTGTCTTTTGAAACAACCAACCATATAGAATGCTGAAAAATCTTAGCAGAACTAGAAACCATTGTTGAGAAACTGACTTTGAGGATCCTTGTATGTATGATCCTTGTGTACTATTTTTTTCTTCTTATAAATGATAGTATTTAGTGCCTGGTAATATGTGTTTAATAATTAAATGCTCTTATTCCGAATATCATGTTGGATCTTAGGTATTGACATTTTTTATTTAAATCTTTATAAGTTATTTGAATGAAGGATTTCAGGGTCAGGATGGTTGCACAACCCATTTGTGTATGTGTCTCTATATCAATATGTTTTGTAGAAATTATGTCAGAGCAATTGTCTTTACTTTCTCCTTTTTTTTTTTTTCCTAAAAGTATTTATGTGAGCAGAGAGAAGATGACAAAGGACCATAGAGAGAAGATGAAAGAGAGATGGCTCCTGGGCAAGAAGTCCAGATCTATGTGATGCAGGGGGCCTGTCACCAGGACATGCTTGCTTGCCTTGAGCTGCTCACTCCTAAGCCGGTGCTACCCCTAGGTTAGCAGATCATCCAAGCTATAGGTCTATTGGTGATGGCTGATAGCTTTCTAAGGAACAGTAGGGACAAGCTTCAGATGGAGCAGAATGAGAGCTGGAGCCATAGCTAGCTGTTAGGGAGGAACTTGGAGAAAGGTGGGGGGACTGAGTATTACTCTGTCCCTAAAAATTTAGGAAATAAGACACCAAACAAAACAGAATAAAAAGAAACTGTCAATCCTTTGCTGGAGCAATAACTCTACCACAGCCTCACCTTCTGCTCAACTCTTTGATATGAGGTGTATAGATAAAATAACAAGCCACACCTCATATCTCTGCGGAAAACACCTCATTTGTGAGCACCAATCTCAAGTTCCTTTTGTGACTTCCAGACTTGGGCTTGGGGCCAATCTGAAGGAAATTCTAGTGTTTTTTTTGTTTTGTTTTGTTTTGTTTTGTTTTGTTTTTGTGCAACAGGGCAGATAGCTTTAGAAGCACAGAGCCAGTGGGAGGGCATCTCTGGGCAGGAGGAAAGCAGCAGTCCCAGTGTCTTCCATAGCTGCCTTCAAGTTTCCCTGACTGTCTACCACCCCAGATCCCTGCTAAGTCCTTTTGGACTCTGGGTTCAGGGCGAGCCATGCAGCTGTGACCTGTTACAGGCCCTTTGAGATACATGGGTTGGGACTTTCTTCTTGCCCAGGATCTATTTCTCCTCTCATCCTCTCTGACTTCTATTACTCTTCTCTATAGTTAGAGCCGTCAAAAGTTTGATATACCCCTTTCCCTGCTTAAAAGCAAGAGTTTACACAAACTCTGTAGAAGACAATGAAGGACAAAGTTGGGGATATTTTTAAAGAAACTGATAAGGGCTCTAAAGTACATTAAATAAGTCTTTCCGAAAGAGCAGCTGCATGTATGTAGGAATCAATACTTTGTATTCCTGGTTATTTACAATTAGGTTGCACATTGACTCAGTAGAAATATTCATCACCCCTTTTCCGCCTCCACCCCTACTTCTCTGGTTTAAATGCTAAACTCAGATATATAAGTCCAAGACTCGTGTGAAGGGAGGTTGTTCCTATGGAATTTAACTCCCTCTTAGAATCTGCTTCCTAATCTCTTCTCCAGATTCAACACCTGGTTATCCCCTCTGGTTCTTTACTGAGCTATGTGTTGGGTTGAAATCACCCTAGTCACAAAGAGTTTAGCTCTAATACTTGGGTCTTGAGTCAGGTTCGAAAAGTCCCTTTTCTTGATTTCAAGTCATCTGCTGTGATCTTGAAGCCACCAGTATATCACAGGTTTCTAAAGACCTAAAGACCTGTAATCCCTACTCTTGGGTGACCCAATTCTTACTGTTCTGGTTAATTATTCTAAATCAGAACCCCTTGGAGGGCTTGTTAAAATACAGATTCATGGGTTCCCACCATCCAGTTTCTGACTCAGGAGATCTGAAAGGGTACAGACAGTATGAATTTATAATATCCCAGGAGATACTGAAATTACTGGTCAGGGACCACACTGTGCAACCAATGATAGCCTCACTATACAAACTGTGGTTCATGGACCAGCAGTGTAGGAATAACCTAGATGTTTTTGTTGTTGTTGTTGTTGATGTTGTTGTTGTGGTTGTTTTTTTAAGATGTGAAGAATATGGGATCTCATCCTGGACCTACAAAATCAGAATCTCTATTTTAACAAGATTTCGGTGCTTTCTCCAGAACCTCTGTCAACCAAGTTCTCCACTTGGTAATTATTAAATTGAGGTGGTAGTATGTCAGTGGTCTTCTGGGAATATACAAATGGACACTTAAAACATTACTTTTATGTTAAAATGAACATAAGGATACTGTGGGGCAGAATACACAACTCACCAAACTTAAAATGTGGATCGTGGAAATGCAGAATTACTATCATGTTCCCTTATGGGTAATTACATCAGAAGGCTTGATCTGGACTTCCCCACCTGTTTCTGAAAGCTCTGATCAGGGCCTGATTCTATAAATCATAACGTGGCTTTCATAAGTGGCTGTGTCTCTTCTGAGGGAGAATACATGCAATTTTCTTGTCATAATTAGCAGAAGTCTTCTCTTTTAGTTGGAAATTTGGTAATTTTGCTGGACTACTCTCAGTTCCTTATTTCTAGCCTGAATTTCCAGTTAGAGCATTTTCTGTGAGTTCTGCTGAGATGTGTCCTTCTCTTCCCCTATCCTCCCCTCTCATTTCACAGAATTTGCTTTTTTTTATTCTCAAAATCCCATTTTACAATATACAGCATGCTTATACATGCAGCAATAGGCAAGCCTATGAGAAGGGCAGTTCTCTGTTCTCTCACAAACAACTGACATGCTTCCTTAGAGAATTGGGTTGATTCTGCTTTATTGGGTATCCAAAGAGATAAAGTAACTAGAAACAAAGGCCTAAGAGATGAAACTCAAAGGGAGAAGCCCACAGAAGACAATAAAAGATGCAGAGAAAAAAAATGTGTAGTTATTGGAGGTAAATGCATAGGAACATGTGAAAAGTCATATTTAAACTTTGATGGTTAAATCAGCCCTAATAAAATCCCTTGCCAACATCCCCTATTGTTTTGAACTTTGTACCTCTCTGAGATGGGAATAAAAAGACTCCAGTTGCTGTTTTAGTATTCTAGTACACTGATAAGGTGACAGGCTTTGAAAAAAGAATCATTATTATTATTACTTCTCTTATAGATTAGGAATCCTGACTAGAGCTGGATCAGAAGGTCTTTCTGGACAGAACTGATGTGGGTGATAAAGAACTGATGTGTTGGGGCTGGGGATGTGGATCAAGCGGTAGTGCGCTCGCCTGGCATGCATGGGGCACTGGGTTTGATTCTCAGCACCACATAAAAATAAAATAAAGATGTTGTGTCCACTGAAAACTAAAAAATAAATATTAAAAAAATTCTCTCTCTCTCTCTCTCTCTCTCTCTCTCTCTCTCTCTCTCTCAAAAAAAAAACTGATGTGGAGAGGTCACAGAATGAAGGAACTGTGGAAGAATCTGGCTGCAGATGCTGCACTTTTTACTTGGTCTTGATCTAAAAATCAGTGGTAAAATCAGTCCTAGGTCACCAAGGCATTGTAGCTATGGATAAGTAACTGTGAATGTGAGAAGGAAATGTTTTATTAAAAAAACAATTTCACAGGATGCTCTGGGTCGTGGTCATATTAGGACTGACTTAATAACCTGAATTCCATCAAAGAAACTCACATGTTGATCTAAGCCACACGGTAAGGAAAGGGCTAAAATGTTAGAATTTCCATTCTTCATGCTACAGTTTGAATCTTAAGTGTCCCCCAGAGGATTATGTACTAACAGCTTGGTCTCAGCCTTTTTATCAGAGCTTTATAGTTATACATGGTAGTTGGGTTCATTCCAACGATTGCAAACATGCATGGGAGTCTATTTCAGTTCATGAGGTCATCCTTTTCCCTCCCCCTTTTCCTTCCTGTCCTCCCTCCCCCTCTCATTTTCCTTCCTCTACTAGACTTCCCTTTCATTCATCTATTAATTTGTATTTTGGTTCATTATGTTGTCTTATCCTTCCCTCCCCTTTGCTTTATTTTACTCTAGCTTCTGCAAATGAGAGAAAACATTCAACCTTTGTGTTTCTTGATATTCTCCATTTCCATCCAAATGACGACTGGCAAAATGTCACTATTTTATCCTTTTTAATGGTTGAATAGAACTCTATTATAGATAGATAGATACACACTCATCTCATAATTTCTTAATCCATTCATCTATTGACAGGCATCTGGGTTGAGTGCATAAATTAGCTATTGTGAATTGTGATGCTATAAACATTGATGTGGCTGTGCTGCTGTAGTAAGCTGATTTTAGATCTTTGGGGAAAATACCAAGGAGTGGGATAGCTAAGTCATATGGTGGTTCCATCCCTATTTTTTTTTTTTTTTTGAGGAATCTCCATACAACTTTCCGGAGTGGTTGTTCCAGTCTGCAGTCCCACTAACAATGTACAAGTGTACCCTTTCCTCCAAAGCCTTACCAGCATTTATTGTTGTTCAAATTCTTGAACATCACCATTCTGAATGGAGTGAGATGAGATGGTGGTGTAGTTTTTGATTTGCATTTCCTTGATGGCTGGAATGTTGAGCATTTTATATATATATATTTATTGACCATTTGTGTTTCTTCTTTTCGGAAATATTTGTTTAGTTCTTTTGCCCATTTATTGGTTGGGCTATTTGCGGTTTTTTAGTGTTATTTTGAGCTCTTTGTATATTCTGAATATTAACGCTCTACTTGAAAGAGTAGCTGGCTAAGATTTTCTCCCATTCTGTAGGCTCTAGCTTCAGGCTCTTAACCATTCCCTTTGCTGTGCAGAAGCTTTTGAGTTTGATGGAATCCCATTTATTGATTCTTGGTTTTATTTCTTGCACTCTGGGGGTCTTGTTAACAAAGTCCGTGCCAGTCACTATATAATGGAGTATTGACCTTATATTTTCTTCTATCAGTTGTAAAGTTTCTGGTCTAATTCCTAAGTCTTTGACCCATTTCAATTTGAGTTTTGTGCAGGGTAAGATATAAGAGTCTGATTTCATTTTTCTACATAAACCTGTTTTCCAGAGTGGTTGCATCAATTTGTCGTCCCACCAGCAATGTATGAGTATGCCTTTTCCCCCACATCTTTTGACAACATTTATTGTTACTTGTTTTCTTGCTAATTGCCATTCTGACTGAAGTGAGATGAAATCTCGGTGTAGTTTTAATTTGCATTTCATTAATTGCTATAGATGTTGGTTATTTTTTCATATATTTGTTAAATGATTGCATTTCTTCTTCTGTGAAGTGCCTGTTCAGTTACTTTGCCCATTTATGGATTTTTTTTTGGGGGGTGTTAAGGTTTTTGAGTTCTTTATATATCCTGGAGATTAATGCTCTCCCTGAGGTGGCAGGTGGCAAAGATTTTCTCCCATTTCGTAGGCTCTCTTTTTATGTTATTGATTGTTTCCTTTGCTGTAAAGAGCTTTTTACATTGAAGGAGTTTTATAGTTTGATATGATTCCATTTATTGATTCTTGATTTTACTTCTTATGCTTTAGGAGTCTTAAGGAAGTCAGTTTTAAAGTCAACATGATGAAGAGTTGGGCCTACATTTTCTTTTAGTGTGTGCAGGATCTCTATTGACCAAGTCCTTGATCCACTTTGAGTTGAGTTTTGTGCAGTGTGAGAAACAGGGGTTTAATTTCATTCTGCTACACATAGATTTCCAGTTTTCCCAGCACCAGTTTTTGAAGAGGCTATCTTTTCTTGAATGTGTGTTTATGGTGCATCTGTCTACTATGTGATAACTATATTTATGTGAGTCTATCTCTGTCTTCTGTTCTGTTCCATTAGTCTTCATGTCTGGTGATAATCTTATCTTGTTCCTGAATTTAGAGGAAATGCGTTATTTTTTTCTTATTATGATGTTGGCTTTGTGTTTGTCATAAATGGCTTTTACAAATTGGTACACAATGGAATATTACTCAGCTTTAAAGAAGAATGAAATTATGGCATTTGCAGGTAAATGGATGGTGCTAGAGAATATCATGCTAAGTGAAATAAGCCAAGCCCCTAAAATCAAAAGTCGAATGTTTTCTCTGATAAGCCAATGCTGATCCATAGTGGGGAAAGGTAGGGAAGAATGAAAGAAGTTTGGTTTGTGTAGAGGAGAATGAGGGAAGGGGTGGGGCTGTGGGGATGGGAAAGATTGTAGAATGAGACAGACATTATTACCCTATGTACATGTATGATTACACTACTGGAGTGACTCTGCACCATGTACAGCCAGAAGAATGAGAAGTTGTGTTCCATTTGTGTACAATATGTCAAAATGCACTCTATTGTCCTGTATAACTAATTAGAACAAATTTTTTAAAAATGGCCTTTACAATGTTGAAGTAAGTCCTTTCAATCATTAGCTTCTCCAACATTTTAATATGAATGGGTATTGGTTTTTATTAAAAGCCTTTTATGCATCTATTGAGATGATCATGTGATTTTTGCCCTTCATTCTATTTAAGTGATGAATTTCATTTATTGATTTGCACATGTTGAAACAACCTGACACCCCTGGAATGAAATCCAGTTGCTCATCATGTATTGCTTATCTTTTTGATATGTTTTTGAATGTGGTTTACTAATCTTATTAACATCTAGGTTTTTCAGGGATATTGTTCTGTAGTTTTCTTTCCTTGACTCATCTTTTGTTTGATTTTGATATCAGGGTTATACTGGCTTCATAAAACATATTTGGGAGAGTTCCCTTTCTTTCTATTTCATGGAATAATTTGAGAAAGCCTGGTGTTATTTCTTCTGTAAAGAGCTTGTATTCCTTAGATATTGGGCTTTTCTTTTTTGGAAGGTTTTAATTGTTTCTTTTTCAGTTTCATTACATGATATTGGTGTGTTTAGGTTTTCTATTCCTAATTCAATTTGGGCAGATCATGTGTGTCTAGAAATCTGTCAGTGTCTTCCAGATTATCCAGTTTATTGAGTATAAATTTTCAAAATAGGTTCTGATAATCCCCCTGAATTTCAGAAGGGTCTGTGGTGATATTTCCTTTTTTATTTCTGATCTTGTTGACTTGTGTCTTTTCACTTTTTTTGTTGTTGTTATTGCTGTTTAGTTTTTTTTAATTTATATTTTTGTGTGAATGGCTAAGGGTTTGGCAATCTTATTTATTTTTTCAGAGAACCAATTCTTCATTACATTTGTCCTGTGTATTGTTTTTTTTTATTCTCAATTTTATTGATTTTTTTTGCTCCAATCTTAATTATTTCCTGTGTTCTACTGGTTTGAGGGGCAGTGTTTTTTTTTTCCTTTTTTCTTTTTCTTTTTCTAAGGCCTAGAGGTGGAGCATAAGCTTATTTCTTTGAGATCTTTCTAAATTTTTAATGTTGTCACTCAGTGCTAGAAATTTTCCTCTTAGAAGGGCTTTCATGCTGTTCCAGAGATTTTGATATTTTGTGTCTCTTTTTGTTAGTTTCTAAGAATGTCTTGCTTTGTATTCTCATTTCTTCTTTATATAAGAGAGGATTTTCAATCTCCATGGGTCTATCTGGTTTCTATTATTGCTGTTGATTTCTAGCTTTATTCCATTATGATCTGATAGGATACATGGGAATATATATATCATATCTATATAGATATCTATATTATATCTATAATTCCCATTATTCTGTCATAATATAGATATCTATATAGATATAGATATATATAGCTGATAGGATACATGGGAATATATATATATATATAATGTGCTACTGTTTGTTTTGTGGCCTAGAATATAATGTATTTTGGCAAAAGTTCCATGCACAGCTGAGAAGAAGCTGTTTTGGTGTGGAATATTCTGTAGATGTAAATTAGGTCCATTTGATTTATAGTGTTGTTAAGGTTGGAAATATCTTTATTGATATTTTTTTTGTTTTCATGACCTGAATTGGTGATAAGGATGTATTGAAATCCCCCAGTATTGTTGTGTTCAGATCTGTGTGGGATTTATTTTATTTATTTATTTTTTTGTCATGGAATACTTTTTCCATGTAATTGCTACATTGACATTTGGGACATAAACATTTACTATTGCTATACTTTCTTATAGGATTGTTCCCTTTACTAGGATGGAGTGGCCTCCTTTGTCTCTTCTAACTAATTTTTACTTGAAATATACCTTATCAGATATAAGAATAGCTACTTCTGCTTGTTTTCTTGAAACTTATGCCTGGAATATTTTTTACCATCCTTTTACTTTCAGCTTGTGAAAGTCTATAAGACGAGTATCTTACAAACAGCAACTAGTTGGATCTTGTTTTTTGATTTATTCTGATAATGTTTGTCTTTTCATTGGGGAATTGAGACCATTAACATTCATCATTACTTTTGATATGTATTCCTGCCATTTTGGTTTTACTATATTTTACCCCATTTTGATTCTTACTTAGTGGATTATTCTTCTATTGAACTTTGGGGAATTGTATTTTTTTTTTTAGTTCCTCTCTGGGCAATTTATCTTTGAGTATTCCTTATAGTGCTGGCTTGGTGCTCATGAATTCTTTTAGTTTATTCATGTCATGTAAAGTTTTAATTTCCCCTTCAAATTTGAGTTTTGCTGGGCATAGCAATCTTAGCTGACAGGTTTTTTTTTTGTTGTTGTTTGTTTGTTTTTCAAGTGCTCCTTGAGACTCGTAGCTGAGAAATCAGAAATGAGCCTTATAGGTATGCCTCTGAGTGTGACCTGAAGTTTCTCTCTTGTGGTTTTATATATTTGTTTTCTTATTTTCGGTTAGGCATTTTGATTATGATATATCTCAGCAAACTTCTTACTTGCCTGGGTCAACGTGGTTCCTCTAAGCTTCCTGTATGTGGATGTCTATCTCGTTTCTGATATGGGAGAAGTTTTCTGCAATTATATCATTGAAAATGTTCTTTATGCATTTAGTTTGTATCTCTATGTTATCTTCTATCCCAATGAGTCTCAGTTTGGGCCTTTTAAAGTTACCCCAGAGTTATTGTATATTCTGGTCATGTTCCATAGACTTTTGCCCTTTACTGTATTCTATGTACCCAGTCTCATACAGCCATCTCAATCTCACACAGACATCTCAATGTCTGAAGTTGCCTCTTCAGGGGTTGAGGTTCATTTTCTACCTAATTTGTTAGTGATGGCTGCAAGTGAATTTCTCATTTAATTGATTATGTATTTCCTTTCTAGGAGTTCTGTGTGGTTTATTTTCACTATTTCTATTTCTTTATTAAAGTGGCTTTATATTTCCTGTAATTGCTCTCTTAATTCCTTCCTTTGATCTTCTTTTAGTTCACTGAACATTTTGAGAATCATTTTAAAATAATCTCTCTCTGGGTTTTCATCCAATTCTTCACTCTCAGTGGGATCCTTTGTTGGGGTATTTTGGATTTTGAGAGG
Organism: Spermophilus citellus; assembly: GCF_964194105.1. NCBI lineage: Eukaryota > Metazoa > Chordata > Mammalia > Rodentia > Sciuridae > Spermophilus > Spermophilus citellus. The sequence goes on along the minus strand of NC_138187.1, from coordinate 68,831,630 downwards.
ATATTTGTTTACATGTTGTCTCATGTTTTCAGAGATCTTGGTCTTGTGTATCAATTTAGGTAGATTCCTCTTTGTATGTGTGTGTGTGTGTGTGTGTGTGTGTGTGTGTGTGTTTGTGTGTGTGTGTGTGTGTGTGTGCATGTCCTTATGTGTGTAATTATCTTGCTCTGGGACTTTCCTCTGTTTTGATGTCTGCTTACATTCCAAGGGGTGTGACCTGAGTTCCCTCCCTTGGGTTCTTGCTTTTGGTTTGGGGCATTTGTGGCCTCACTTCTTTGAGTTGGCATAAAGTCGGGGAATAATTAGTTCAGCAGCAGAGTATCTAACTCATGAACTTTTAGTGTCCCTGTAGGTTCCTAGCAGGAGATGGTGGACCTTTTAAGAGGTGAGGATTAGTGGAATATTTTAGTTCACTGAAGGCTTGTCCTCAAAAAAAATTTTGGACTCAATTCTTTCCTCTTTCTTTCACTTCCCAGCCATGAAGTGAGTGGTTTTGCTCAGCCATGTGCTCCTCACCATTATGTGCTTCCTCAGCACAGGCTCAAAAGCAATGGGGCCAATAGATCATAGCCTGGAACTTCCAAAACTGTGAGCCAAATTAAACCTTTTCTCTTTATAGGTAATTGTCTCAGGTATTTGCTATAGTGACAGAAAGCTTACTAACATACCTTGTTATCATATCTCCCCTCTCTGCATGTCCCCTGAAAACAGTGCTTTTATTCTTATGTCTATAAATTAAATTGAAATTTCATTGTAGGCTATAAATTAATATAGTTTAGAAATAAACTCTTTGATTACCAGGCACAGTGGCACATGCCTGTCATCCTGGTGGCACGGGTGGCTGGGACGGGAGTATCACAAGTTCAAAGCCAGCCTCAACAATTTAGTGAGGTCCTAAGCAACTTAATAAAAACCTGTCTCAACATAATAAATAAATAAATAAATTAATTAATTAATAAAATAAAACCAGAGGGGGGCAGCGGGCCTCAGCTAGATAATGGTAAGTTGTCCTGGGCTAAATCCCCATTACAAGAAAGAAAGAAACTCTTTGCCCTTAAAGAAACAGCTGCAGTTGTTTATAAGAAGCACAATAGAATTATATATGAATGGGATTTTCTCTACTCTGGAGCTAAGGAAATAGATAGTGTCCTGTAAAGGTAATATAGAAATGCTTTTTTTTTTTTTTTCCAAGTTTTGGATTTTTCAGTACTTGAGCGCTTTGGCCAGATTGAGACACAAGAAATGCTCAATGTGATACTTTCTTTGCAAGATTTAGCAGATTTGATAAGTCCTTTACCCTTAGCTTCTTTGCAGTTTTGAAACTGCATTACCAGTGTCCTTCCCTGAAGTAGAGTGTAATTCTAAGGGAAAAATCATGCCCAGATCTAATAATAGATGCATAAAATTCTAACATCCTAGGGACTTTCACATGATTGTCAGAAGGCAAAACATAGAAGATGATGTAAGCTTAGTGGTTATGAATTTTTAGTCTAATTTAAATGTACCCTTTAATCTCTCAAATGAGATAACTCTATTATGTTTTGTGCCCATAATTTAGTAACAAAGAAGTACAGAAAAGCTCTTGGAAGGAAAAGGAGCCAGAGCTCAGAGAAAGCAACTTTCTTTATCTGCTCACACCTGCTCTTGAGGGGGCTCAGAACTTTTCAGGAGATGAAGCTGTGAATCATTACCTGGATGCAGAAGTCTCCTGGGGTTCATGACGGAGTGTGGGGAGGAAGCCAAGGAAAAGCCTCCTCTCCTGGAGGAGAAGTTTTATAAAATTCTATCGGAGGGCTTCTGGTATCAACTATTTATTAAAATAGCAGTGTCAGAGTGCCCCTTTTTCTTGCAGAAAACAGAGAGGTCACACTGAGGTGGTCCTCCTGAGGAAATTGGAGCAATATAAAAATCGGCTGCATGCTGCTTAGCTGCATGGGTGGTTTGGGCTGTTTTTCCTTCTCAGGAAATCTTGGGACCAAAAATGCTGAGCACAAATAAAAGGAGTGGCCCAGCTTCCTTGCCCCCTTCAGATCTTTCTCTTTCTTTACTTGGAATAAAAAGATATTTGTGTGGAGGGATGGGTTGGGGTGGGGGGAGCTATCAGATTCCTTCCCAAACACTTGGGAAATAATCAGTATATCCTATAAAGAGTAATATTTTACATTATAAAAAAATAAAATAAACTAATAATATTAACTTAAGTTAAACCTGGCTGAATGTATTCCAAAGACACTGAGGCCAGAAGTATTGAAGTGAGAAAATAGATGTAAAAAAAATAAATAAAAGTTTCAAGTGAAACACAGATTGCACTGGACCCTTTGATCTAATTAAAAACCTTTCAGCCTGGCTTTGTTGGTTTGGCTTTTCCATGCTTTTCCACCAGAATGCAGCAGTTCTGGGAAGCCTGCGGTCGGGTCCGATGTGGCAAATGATATGGAGCTAGCTAATGTGGTTCCTGGAAGAAGCAATGACTGAACGTGCAGCTCCTGCTTAGATACACCTCACACCACTCAGCATGCTTGCTAAAGATCTCTGTTTAAAAGCCTTTCCCCAACCCTGAAATGAAGCTGTCACCCATGTTTATTTTTGAAATTTATGAGAAGATGGATCACCCTATAGCATTTGATGGAGAACTTAGGTTTTATTTGTGAACGTTTTTTCATTAATAAATGAGATGTTGATAATTTAAAAAATACTAAAAAAAAAAATCACAACCATCTCATCCCAACAAAACTGCTATCGTGTTTCTTATTATACCTGTTAATATTTTATGTGATGGCAACCATAGGATCATTTTTAGCTCTGCTTTTTATTTTAGTAATGCTTCATGACATTTTCCCCATTGCTATATGTTTTTATTACCTATTTTTCTCAGTGACTACATGTTGATTTATTGTTTAATGTACCTACACAGTCCTATTGTTGGCCATTCAGATTCTCCCGCTTTCTCTTTCTCTGTTCATTCACAGAGCTTTTTTGCTTTTACCAAATTATTTTCTAGAATAAAATCCTCAGAATGAAATTACTAGGTTGCTCTGTCTGTTCTTTGTCATATTGCTTTTTCCAAAAAAATAAAAATATTTATACCAATGTCAACAATAATATAGCAGTAAATGTGTAATGACATTTTTAGTGAGTTTTTTTTTGTTTTTGCTATTCAGATGAAATAGTTCCTACACTTTGCATTAGTATGCATTTCTTTGGTTATATGTGTGAAGATAAAATTATTTTCCCATGTTTCTTATTTGTATTTCCTCTTGTACCAATTATCAGAGTGACATATTTTGTAATTTCTCTAATGTTCCAGATCCATCAATTTTATAATGGGGTTTAGGGAACCTGCACAGCCAATTAGGTTTCCATAATCTACCGGATTCTGTCTTTATCTCGAGGAATAGATTTATAACAATATTTTTGACTCATGGACAAATAAACAAATAAATAAATATTTGGACCAATTGTTTGTTGAGCTCCCTGCTTTAATTTCAGTGTCTCCTTATGGTCCATATCACATGTCACTGCAGAGAGGGCTGTAAGCAGCAATAACCTGAAGCCAGCTATTCAGAGTGAAATAGAAACTATTTTGTCAGAGAAGTAGTAGAACTTCAGAAACATTGAGCTATTTAATGTATATGACTTTGTGTGAGTCATCTTTCACAGCACCTGATATAATCTTATTTAAAGACCTCTCTGTCATGGTCTAGGCAGCCAGTGCACCCCTGGAGCATCTATCATGTCCCCCAAGAGCAATCAGTACCCTGAGTGCTCAGCACAATTGTCCATGTGTGGTAAGTGTTTGATAAGTACTTAATGAACAAATGAATGAAGGCCTGAATATAGTGTGATCCTAAAATTATTCTTACTACTACTGGGAGGTGAAAAAGGGATGTAGATTCTTTATTTGATCTATCTATAACTCACCTGATCTTTCTTATGAACAAGTAGTAGAGAAAAGCTTTATTTAGTTCAATTTAAATCTTAATCTGGAACAATAATTGACATTCCTTTTTTAAGGTGTAATTCAGTCATTTTGGTAAAATTGTTCAGTCTTTCATAGTTCCCCTGTATCCTGGCTCATATCTGAGATACTATCTGGGACTCAGCAGGGGAGACTGGTGTAATTTGTGTCACTGGGGAGCAGGGTCCCCTACCTGCAGCTGACTCAGCTTTGACTAGAAGAGCTAATCCATGTGTTCCTGGTCACTGGCTGATGAACTCTGGCCTCTCCCTGTTCTTGGTGAAGGCCTTGAATATTTGGCCTTTTCACGGAATCTGACAACATTGTAGATACTCTGAGTGTCTGACACACCTTCCATCTGTCCACAACCCAGCCTGTGTCTCTCAGGGTCCTCAGCAGGCTATCCACTCACAAACTTAGTAGCACTCACAAAGCCTTGTAGCACCCACCACACTACCTCTGTCTAACTAGGACACTACCCCTTCTTAACCAGATATAGGCTGCCTCCATATGGAGGAATACAAAGAAAAGCAAAGGAGAAAATTAACTTGGCATTTTCCGAAACATAATATCAATCCATGAGAGAATGAATGTTGGGAGATACTAACAAAGAAGTGTATCGCACGAGGCTTATAAATTAATTTGGGAAGTAGCTCAGAGAAATGTCTTTAAATCTTAATCCAACGCCCTAAACAGCTTGTAAAAACCAAGACTAAGACATTCTTGCCCTGTTCTTGGCATTTCAGTCCTTGTCCCTGTGGAGGAACAAGTGCAGGGAGAGAGAAGGAGGGGTGGGGGAGGAAGATAGAGAGTGAGAGAGAGGCCAATACCCTGGTGTTAACAGAAGTCTTTTCATATGGGGAAGATTTATCTGGTGTGTGAAAAAAAGTGCTGCCTGTCATTTTACCATTAATTCCTAGATATGGTTTCTCCTGCAGAGGAATGGACAGGAATGCTAGGGACAAGGAGCTGCTGTGTCTCTGCTTTAGTCAGAATTGATTCTAAGCTTTTTTCTTTTCTTTTTTTTCTTTTGCTGTTTCTTCATTCACTTACTGATTTTCTCTCTTTACTTCACCATAATCTCCTAGTCAAAGAAGCAAACCATCTTGAAGAAAGCTACCCAATCCTTTTTATCCTCACTTCTGTCCTGTACAACTGAGAACCAACCAATCCTTATCGAAATAAGGGACATTCAATAACATTGACCACCTTAAAAAGACAGCACAGTGTTCACTCTCATAAGACTTCTGACTTCAAAATCCCATTTTGTATTTATTTATGTTGATTGCCATTATTTTTCTAAAATTATACATAGGTGTTTATTTTTTTGTAAATATCTTTATTGAAAATAGGTTGCTATTAAACTCAGTTTGTATTTCCTGAGCCTGGACTATCAAGGAAACTCCAAGGTGGAGGAAGCTTAGAATCTGCCATCTTTGGAGAACCAATCCTCACATAGTCAGGAGTTGCATGCTTTCCTGGGAATCTGTTGAAGAAAGCAGCTGAATTTCTTTGGCTCTCCAAAACAGTCTCTGGCTTGAGAGCAAAACTAGGGTTCAAGAAAAATATCTTGAGTAAATTTCCACTAAGTGAACTGGGGCTGTCGGGGAGCACAGCCCTATATAGTTTCCTAATAGACAGATCTCAAGTAGGAATTAGATCTCAAGTTAACTGGACTCACTTAAGGAAGCTGGCGCTTGGTCTCACTGCCCTACCTGGCAGACCTAAAAAATTGGGAGCAAATCTCTGGGGTCAGCAATAGGAGGATGTGGGGAGTATAGAGGTTGCCTCTTCTCTTCTTGTGAGCCACGCCTCTCCTTATTACATAATTTCCCCCTAAGCCTGAACAATAGGCAAAATGTGTGCTGAAGAGAACTTTCTTAGCCAAAATACAATTCTGTGCACACCATGATTAACAAAGCCTTCTTCTTCACACCAAGAGTCTATGATTGGCCTTGATTACTCAACAATAGGAAGTCAGGGATAGGTTACTCAGTTTCCTAGCTCATTCTCTCTCCATCTTTGCCCATCAAGCAATAATCAAGATGATTCTCAGATGCTAAATTCACTAAGGGCTGATTTGCTGCACTTGCCACTTATCCAACCAATTTAGCAGCAAGGCACTCTTGGGGCCTAATTTCTGGTTTGAATTGCGTTCATCCACACCTTAGAAAAAAACCAAGACTTTTTCCGATGTGATGATAAGGCAGTGTTATTTGTTGTGTGGCTGATTAAACCTCAGATGAATGATGGAGGTGGCAGCAGCAGATATGAATCTTGGAGTATGGTGACATCTGTGAGTTTCTTTATTCTTCTTTTTGTTTTGGTATTGAACCCAGGCCTGCTTAGCCACTGAGCCACATCTGCAGCTCTTTTGTATTTATTATTTTGAGACAGAATCTCCCTAAGTTGCTTAGGTCCTGGCTAAATTGCTGAGGCTGGCTTTGAACTTGCAATCCTCCTGCCTCAGCCTCCTGTGCTGCTGGGATTACAGGCATGAGCCACTGAGCCTTGCTCTGTGGCTTTCTTCACCTGCTCTTCTCTGAAGTGTTGCCGGGCCTTTTAGGTAAGCCCAGAGTGGTATGTGCATTGGCAGGACAAGCAGTGGAGAGAAAGTTGGAGAATGCTGTCAGGGATGCTCTGCTGTGCAGATGAGGAGGGCACCTGGGAATTGATTGTCCTTTACAGACTCAGAGGACAAGTGGCTCAAAGGCCACTGCCATCCTCATGCAGTAAGTGATGTAGCCTGAATTTTTCTGAGGGAATGTGAATCAGGCATCAAGGGTGCCCTTTCAAGGAGCCACAGCCTGGGGTTGGTGTCAGTACTACATGGATCTCTTATTTGGGTAATTTGTCTTCAAGTCCCCTTAAGTCCCAGTTTATACTCTTCTCCACTTTCATCACTGCTGAACCACGAGTATTGGGTGCTGTGTTGTTCATTGACTACCTAAACTATTCCCCAAATTTTGTTTCTCAAAAGTATCTCAACCAGAAAGTGAACCATGTTTTGTTTTGTTTTCTGTTGGCAACCCATTTTCCTCCTATTTTTACTTGCCTTAACTTGAAGTGTTCCAGTGGCTCTTATTCATCTGGACCAACAATTTCTAGGTAATGAGTTCTCATGACTTGGATCTTTCCTGAATTCTGCTTCTTATACCTGAACTTGCCTCCGTGAGATCCCATCTCTTTAACCCCTTTCCAGATAACCGGCTATCTAGTTCAACACATTGAAGTAAGACATTAATAGACAATAAACAATATCATCTGTTTTAATTGGTGATATAGTGGCTTAATTCAAAGGAAAGACTTCAGTGCCAGGAATCTCAAGCTCTATGGCAGGACAGTGGGTGAATAGGACTAAACACATCATTTTTTTTTCAAATTCCTCAATTCCCATTTGGTATATTAGTGATGCCTACATAAATTATACTTAAGATAGCTTAGTTATCACACAAACTTAGAAGACATTTTCTGGGCTGTTAATATATTGGTACAAAGAGAAATCTATAAGAACACATTATTTAGGTATACAATGATATCATTTTTATTGAAAGTAAAAAGTTATTAGAAATTGAAGAATTAAAAAATATCAGTGAAGCTAATATGTTTATCCATCAGGTTCTAATGTCACAGTGCTTTATATAGTACAATGAGAGCCTTGGGTCTCATTCTTGGGAGTTTTCATCAACACAGTGCCACCAAGCAGATGTGTGCCTTAGACAAAGTCCTTCAGCACCTGCAGATGCTCTTCCCTTTTACACAAGAGGGAAAACGTAATGAAAAAAATGTGCAGTGTTATCTTTAGCACCAGTCAGACATCAGTTTTAGTGTTGATCCGGGCTCGGGCTCTGCCATGTGTTAAGTTGGGTGACTTGAGGCAGGTAACTTAGCATGTCTCTGAGCTGTAATCTCTTCATCTGTAAAACAGAGCTAATAACAGTAGCCAGCTTGTGGGGCTGCACAGTGTGACAAATGCAGGATCACTACTCTGTCAATGGTAGCTGTTATTAAAAAATTAATAAAATATTGGGTCTAGATTAATTACATTCAGAATTCCCTTCTATGTTAATCTATTCATTGAGACAGATGGGTGTAGAAAATAGAAAAGTTTCCAGTTACAACAATACCCTTATTTCTCCCTCTATTTTCCTCAAGTGACCTACAGCAGCCTTATAGCACTGGATACATCAGCCAGTCCCCTTCTCACTTCACCATCAACCAGTTACACTTCTGGGGAAGAGGGAAACTGTGATTTTTAAATATAATACCTCAGTTTGGGGCTGGGATGTGGCTCAAGCAGTAGTGTGCTCGCCTGGCATGCGCGGGGAGCTGGGTTCGATCCTCAGCACCACATAAAAATAAAATAAAGATGTTGTGTCTACCGAAAACTAAAAAATAAATATTAAAAAAATTCTCTCTCTCCCCCCTCTCTTTAAAATTACATATATATATATATATATATATATATATATATATATATATATATATATATATATATATATAAAAAACCTCAGTTTCATTTCCCAAATGAGCCCTGTAGGGATCCAGAATCTACCTCTCTGATAATGACCTTCCCCTGTGAAAATTAAAGACTCATTCATCTAAAGACGGCCAAAGTGAAATTGCACTTGTAAAATAACACCAGCTAAATCATCATCCTTCAACTTTGTGGCAAATAGGAAGCTTTTAACCTCAGGACACTTAAGAATTTGGGTTTTAAGAAGCCATAACCCAAAGGCAATACATGAATCTTTCGCGAGGCACCTTCCTGCCATGCTCTTTTGCTGTGGTTTTCTTCCCACCCACCTAAACCTCATGAAAGTAAAAATAATGATCAATCATGTAAAGTGGGACTCGTCTAAAATAACTGAAGTGCGATACAAGATGAGTGCTAGGAATGTGTAGCAGCAGCCGCTGGTTATCAAGGCAGGCAATGATTCATTAATATTTGGCACTGGCTCACAGAGGGTCAGAGACAAATCCCGTACACAGAGACCCTATGCTATATGCTGACAGCGTGGTGTCCACTTAGGCCCTTCAGCAGCCACATCAACTTGAGTAGCCTGGTTGTCGTGGTGAACAACAGCTCCCAGCCCAGTGCTCTTGGGTCCAAAGAATCAGGATTAGAAACACAAAGCTTATTTTTTTGTTGATTTTTTCCTTAATCAAGATCTTTATTTAAAAAATGCACATGTACACTCTCCATTTCCTTTTGAAGAGTCTTAGCTACTCAGTGGGCAATACCAGTAATCCAAGCTACTCAGGAGGCTGAGGCAGGAGGATTGCAAGTTCTAGGCCAGCCTGGGCAATTTAGCAAGAACCTGTCTCAAAATTTAAAATAAACAAACAAACAAACAAATAAATAAATAAATGGGCCAGGGCAATAGTTGGGGGATAGAGAGCCTGCCTAGTGTGCAGGTGCCTTGAGCTTAATCTCCATTACTACAAAAAAAAAGTGTTTGAATTAAGAAAAATCTTCCAAGCCTGTGGGTTCAGGGAGTACACTTTGTAGTTCATTTAAGAGTAAGGCAGAGATAATTTCAAGGATGCAGGGTTAACTGTAACCACTGTGATCTGGCAGACAGTGTAATCCAATGGACTGGACACTGGTGAGCCAAGATGTGGTATAAAAGCTTGGAATGCTTTCAGTTTATTTTCTCTCTCTCTCCTCTCCTTTCTGACCACTTTGGTTAATTCGTTAAACCTATCGATTCATTGTAAAAATTTTCATTCATCATATGCTAGGTTCCTGAAATATAAAGATGAAGAGAACCTAGTCCATCCAGTCAAGGAGCTCATAGTTTTCTTAGATAAATTAAATAGGAAGCAAATGGTCACACTCTAGCATCAGGGTGACCCCAAAGAACCATGGGGTCCCCAGGATCAGCTCTCAACTTGGAGAACTTTGCTAGGTAGGGTTCAGTAGCATTGTATGGAGAATAGATGGATTTTGCTAAAGTCTGGTTGACTGTCCCTCTAACATCTGTAGGTTAAAGGCATGGTCCCTGGGATGGCTCTTTTAGGACCTGGTGGAACCTTTAGGGGTCCAGCTCATGGAAGACTCCAGGAAGACAAAAGAGAACAGTGACTTCAGAGAGGAGGGGACTAGAATGAGTGAAGGAAAAGAAATCTATGTGGGATATTTAACCAAAACACAAGTGATTTTTTTTTTAAGTATCCATTTGCTTTCAGAAGTTTAATCTCTGAAGTTTAGTCAAAGACCAACCGAAGGGGCATTCTTCCTGCTCTCCAGCTAACTCCTTTGTCTAAATCAAAGTGCCCAGCTACACAGGAAACAGAGGTGTATGGCTGTTGGCTTCCCAGATCCATGCTGGAGGTGATTCTGCACTGTCTCTGGGACCACAGACAAGCTTGACAGAAGGTGAAGGGAAGTACTGTTGTCAAATCGAAGTAAGAGGGAATTAGGCTGGGGAGAGTTATGAAATGGAGAGGGACAGCCCAGGGCATTGTGGTGGTCAGCACAGAGAGGCCTTGTCCCGACTTGGCTGCAACTAACCCTACCACATTGCAGTTCATTCACTGCTTTGAGAAGCAAAAATTCTGTGCTGAGGAGACATCCTGGAGTAGCCTGATGAGAAGTATTTCAACTGCTGACAGGAGACTCAGGCCACACCACTTCCTGAAAGAGTGGGCACTCATTGGCATCATCCCTGACAGTCACATCATCCATGGGCATGGTTTCTCATATTTGGTATCGTGTGATACTTTCAACCCATGTTTACGTGCAGTAGCTCATATCACCCACCTCACTGGATCTCCGTGAAGATTAAGCAAGAGCTCTTTCTTAAGTATCATCACAGATTATTTGTGTTGTTTAATTACCATCAATCCTCACAGAAGTCCTTTAAGGCAAGTAAGACTGCCGCATTATTAACTCTCATTTTTCCAGGTGAAGGAACAGGAAGAAAAGCTGAGGATAGTTATCTTTCTGGAAAAAAAATTAACAAAAAGAAAAACAGTAGGTTTTATAACCTCTCTTTCAGTCCAACAATTTCAAGTTTAAAACATACCATGTTTGATTTAATTTTCCTGTTTCTAAGGATTTCTTTGAGAGCATAGTCAGAAAGCCATGCATTTCCTTCATTGTTCACCTTATAAACAGTAAATTTGGTATGGCTGTCAGTGAGAACAAAGGAGGGCTGAATCAAACTATTTTTTTCTTTTCAGTGAAAATCCATTTTAAAAAATGGGAGCGTGTGTTTGGGCAGGTGGGAGGGTGTGGAGACCATAGCGAGCAAAACACTCCCCACTTTCCCTGGAGGACAGAGTAGTTTCTGAACACCAGAGTGTCTTTGTTTCTGCCTGCTCTCTGGTGGCTCTGCTGTCACCCGACATCGATCCCCTCTGTGAAGTGTCTTTGTCATTTGCAGCTGTAAGTGCTGCCACAGCTACAGACTAATACAGAGGGGCTGGTATGTTTGGACGGCCAGAAGGGCTGCAGTGGCTAGAATTCCCTACTGATGATAGCTTTATCTTGATGGAAGGAGCCAGTGGCCAGACACCAGGAATGATTATGCCCTTTGTAGTAGCTCTAGGACACTAAGGCATTAAGAGCCTGCTAGCTAGTCAGCTAGGCAGAGTTGATAGATTTTCCTAGGTGGGGTCCAGTGGAGATAGATGGAGATTGGATGGATTTTGCTATAATTTGGTATCCCTAGCATCCATATGTTAGGAACTTTCAGAACTGTAAGCCAAAATAAACCTTTTTTCTTTATAAATTAATTACCTCAGTATTTTAGTTTAATAACAGAAAGCTGACTAACAGATTTTGCTCAGGCCCATCTGAACCAAGGGAAGGGAGATTATGTTGAAAGCAGCTCTCATGTCTAACACCGTTAGGCAATAGTTATGCTGAAGAATTAGGATGTAATTTTTGTAAGGTTGAGACTGAACTTGAGATGGTCCCAGTCTATGCCTTTGTTCTACTGTAATTATTAATTGTGTTCCCTCTTACTTTCAAAGGTGTCATTCCAATTTTAGGTATGACCCCATGCCTGAGATGTTAAAACATCCTGAGAGTTGCCCAGTGTCACAACCCTGGTTAACATTAACTGAGCATTCATTATGTGACTAAAATGGTAAAACCAAAGATTTCAGACACAACTCTTTTGTTGTTTGAAATCCTTCCAAAGACATCACAGTTTAACTACAGTTTAAACTCATCATTGCTGAGTTCTGCACAGTGGAATCAGCTTCTCCCATTGCATATAGCATTTTTGGAATTGAAATGGTTAGTGGTCCTTGAGAGGAAACACCATGACCTGCACAGTGGGAATGGCAGACACCACTGTGTGGTTGAAAGTCTTGTCCCTCCTTATTTTGGGTGGGGTTGGTGTGGGACTGGGGCAATGATCCTCCAGTAGGATAGCAGTGAGCACTAAAAGCTCTATTTTATTTCTGCCATGCTAGGGCTGGAATGCAAGTCCTCACATATTTGAGGCAGGTGATCTACCACTAAGCTGTCCTCCAGCCTTGATTGCTTCTGTTGAAGGAAAAACATCACCTACCACAAATACAAAGCAAGCTTTTTTATTTTTATTTTTTTTAATATTTATTTTTTAGTTGCAGTTGGATACAATACCTTTATTTTATTTATTTATTTATTTATTTATTTATTTATTTATTTATTTATTTATTTATGGTGCTGAGGATTGAACCCAGGCCCTCAAACGCACTTGTCCCAAAGCAAGCTTTTTTAACATTATCTAAAAGAATATTTTACCCAAAAATGTGTATAGAAATACAATTCTGAATGTATTATCTAGAGACCATGGAAGAGATGGATTAAATGATACTTCTATGTTTTCTTTGATATAAGGAGGCTGATTCATAGTGGGATAGGGAGTGGGAGCATGGGAGGAATAGATGAACTCTAGATAAGGCAGAGGCATTGGAGGGCAAGGGAGGGGGCATGGGGTTATTAATGATGGTGGAATGTGATGATCATTATTATCCAAAGTACAGGTATGAAGACATGAATTGGTGTGAATATAGTATGTATACAACCAGAGATATGAAAAATTGTGCTATGTGTAATAAGAATTGCAATTCACTCTGCTGTCATATATAAATTTAAAAAATATGGCCAACAACTACAAAAAATGATACTTTTATTTAAAAAAACTGAAACTAACTTTTCTTGGGAGCAAGACAGTTAATTACTTTGCTTGCTAAGGTTAAAGTTCCATCAAGGGCTTGATCCTTCAGCTCTTTATTCCAAACTCCCAAATGAATATGCCTCCTTCTTTCTGGTATTAAAATCTTATAAAGAGTCTATATAAAGTTTCCTTTATATTTCTAAAGTTGAGTTTTTATTTCTTTTGTTCCCCCGAATCTCTGAAATCAAGATGTGAAATCTGACTTGAGCTAGATCTTTTGAACACTTTGATTATGAGACAATTAATTAAAAACAAGGACAGAAAGAAAACACATTCATTTCTCCTGCTATGACCTATCATTGTGATTGTTTACACAATATCTACTTTTTCATTTACAGTTTGTGAAATTTAAAGTATCATCCTAACCAACAACATAAACCTCTACTTACATTAGCAATTAACATAACCCTCTTTTATAATCATTCCATTTTCCCTCCTGCTGTTGGAGGAAAATCTGAATTAAAAAGCCAAGTGCTGCTCAGGGGCAATTAATAGCACTGAGATGACAAAAGATCTTAGAGCAGCTGACAAAGTGGCCCTGGGAGGGAGCTGGGCCCTGACTCAATGTCACGGTGGGGAAGTGTGTGCCCCGTGCAGCATGTGTTTTATGCTTAAAGAATGAAAAGATTTTCATCACCCAGGATAATGCAATTAAAAAGTACACCACCAGAACCCACCCCATGCCAAGTTGTTCAAATTGGGCCTCAGACCCAGGAGCTGAATTGAAATTTGAAGCTTAAACATTTCCATCAGCAGGGAGGTAGGGGAAGGTGGGGGTTAGTCTGCTTCCTTGGGCAAACAGGTGTCTGTTAGTGGAAAGAAGGGACATATGTTCATTGCCCATGGTCAGAAATGATTAGAGGACCTGGGATGGGTGGACAGAGAGAAACACAACTAATGCTGAAGGAGAAGCTAATTAAAAGCAGGATCTTGGGTCTCTTTTTCTCCCTTAGACTCAGTGTTTCTGCCCTGTTGCTGTACACACACAATTTAACATGCATGGACGAAAAAGAGCAACCATCTCTAATTGCCCGAAAATGACATAGTGTTTGTTGTCCTGAATGCTGCTTTGCCCAAGTGGAAATTGTTTTCCTGATTAATGCATTCATGCACACTTTGCTACAGTCCACCATACAGCTGGGAATATTTCTTTCTAATCTTCTTGAGATGAGCCCAATTCAGGCTGTTGGTTGCCCAAACAACAGGAGTAATCATTGTAGACAAGCTATGACCCTGGATTGGCAAGAGCAATGGAAGAGAGGGAAAGGTCTCTTCACTACCACAGCCACAGAAATGAAATGCAGAAGGGGTGAGCCTGCCCTGCTTCCTCTTTCAGTTGTATAACTCCAGTGACTCTCTGCGAGCTCCACTGCTTCTGTTGCAATAGAAGCACCTTGCATTACTTACACCTCCTCCCCTGATTCCTGAAGCATTTCCTGGCCCCAAGGGCACATGTTCCACTAGTAAGTCTGGCTAACTAGGTTGAGCTCAAACCAGCAGACACTGTGTTAACTATCGACTGAATCATTTACAGTTGTTGTGTTCCCATTCAAAAAGACAATTTTCATGGCACTTTTCTGTCCAGTGACACATTGTTTCCTATGAAATAAGTGATGGTAGTAAATGGTAGGTCATCAAAGTATGAGGAAAATACACTCACACATGCAACAGTTAAGAGATTTGGGGCATGGTAATAACAGTGGAAGTTGAAGGAGTGCTTCCTCTCTGTTCTGTTCTAAACCTTCACATGTATATATTTTTTCCTCTCTCTTTCTTTCTTTAATGCTTGCAATAAACATGGAAGGCAGATCCTTTTATGGCATCCACTTTATAGATGAGAAAGCTAAGACTTAAAGAAGTTAGAGGCAGATAGCCAGAGAGTGGCAAGGTCAGAAATCAAACTGGTCAGTCTGCATTGGAACTCCAGCCAAGATCCTAATGCCATAACACTGGATCTAGGCAGTCAGGTCCTTTGTCTCATGAATTCAAGGAATAAAATCCACAGACACAAGAGGAAGAGCAAAATAACAGGATTTATTAGAGTAATAGAAAGAATGCAGAGCTCCCAAAGGGGAGGAGGCCCAAGAGAAGGATGCCAAAGGGTGTCTATTGTCTAGGGGTTTTTAAAGGCATCCCTCATGGCCCAGCACAGGTGATTGGTGGGATGAGGGATGCCAGCATGGACCAATCCAGCTCTTTAAGCTCTGAGTTTAATAAGCCAGCGAGAAGTGCATGATTTCAGTCCCTTGTTTACATAATGAAGAGGATGAATCTCATTTTGGGTAGGGGTCTGCTCCTGATGGGCTGTTGCTAGGGGTAAGGGTAAGAGTAACTAAGGAAGGGCTGCTTGTGGTTGCAGTTGTGAGGAACAGAAGCCGATAGTCTAGGTCAGAGGAATGTCTTGCGGTTAACGCTGACAGGAAGCAGCAAGTTTCAGGATGTCTTCCAGACCAGATGTTTCCTTTCAGGTTGGCATGACGTCCCCCTCCCCTCCTGTTCTTCTCCAAGGGCCCTTATCCTGTCTGCCCATAGGCTACCTTCCTGCTCACTAAGGAAGTGACATCTCAAGCTGAGTGTCCAATGAGCACAAAGGGACTAAAAGGTACTTCATGGGGCTGTGGTTTGGATCTTGAGTGATCCTAGAGTCCCATGTGGGAGAGACTTTGAGAGTTGGGGTCTGGGAAGGATCATTAGAAACATGTCTTCAAGGAGATTATGACGTCTCATTCTCTTCCTCTTTCTGTCTATTGTTCCCAGCCACGAGATGGACATTTTTTTTTACTACCTCACTGTTGTGGTTTGGATACGAGGTATTTCCCAAAAGTTTTCACTTGTGAGACAACTCGAGATGTTTCAGAGGAGAAATAATTGGATTGTGAGAATCTTAACCCAATCAGTGAAATAATCCCTGAGGGGATTAGCGAAGTGGTAACTAGAGACAGGTGAAGTGTGGCTGGAGGAGGTGGTTAATCAGGGGTGTGGCCATGGGGTATATATTTTGTAACTGAAGCCAGAGTTTCTCTCTCTGCTTCTTGACCATCATGATGTGAGCCGCTTCCCTCTGCTACACACTCCACCGTGACATTCTGCCTCACCTTGAGCCCTGAGGAATGGAGCCGGCCTTCTCTGGACCAAGACCTCTGAAACCGTGAGCCCTCAAATAAACTTTTCCTCCCCTACAGTTGTACTGGTCAGATCCTTTAGTCACAGCAGCCAAAAAAGCCGTCTAAAACACTTACCAAAGGCCAAAAGCAATGAGAACAACCCAACATGGACTGAAACCTCCAAAACTAGGAATCAAGATAAACCTTTCCTCTTTATGTTTGATTTATCACAGGTATCTGTTACAGTAACAAAAAAGTAACGCAGCAGTTAACAAAACTAGATTTAAAAAAAAAACAACTTCTGAAATGTACTATAAGTGAATTGTTTAGGGGTGAGCATTCCTAAACACTTCCTATTCATACCAATACCTACATTTGCACTTGTCTTACACACAGTCCCTGCTGTTTGATGATTTACATATAAAGTTCTTAAGAAAGATGCAGAGTTACAGCCTGAAGCCTAGAGCATGGGAAGGTAATTGCAACCAGGACTCCTGACTCCAAATGTGCTTGAGAAGGTGGAAAGGGCAAGGAGGGAATGGAAGGAGGAGGTGGGGGGAAGTGTTTCTTAAAAGGTGCAATTCCTTTGGGAAGAGTTTGCTCATCTATGAATGTTAGTTGTGTGTAGGAAGAAGGACAATGTTAAAAGCTGAAACCTCTCTTCAGAATGAATAGCTCTTCTTGTCTATACTCTATTGGCAATTAGTGATACACCATCACATAACTTAACCTTTACTACCTTAATATGAAAGTAATATCGCCTTCAGGCTTCGTTGTTTAATTCTTCGTGTGTTATTGACCTGTCTTCCTAACACATGGTCAGCTATTTGAAAGGGAAAAAACTGAAGCTTTAAAACTACTTCTAGCTCCTCTACACCTGATAGAAAACCTAATCCATATTTATTGCTTGATAACACACTCATGCTCATACTTGAGGAGAGGGAGAAAAAGGGATTTAATCTCAGACATAACAGAAGGACTCGTTGGGGAATAGTAGAAAACATTTTCTCTACAACCCCAGTTACTGTGTTCATGAACTCACCCATCTGTTGTTCAACGTTCCTAGAATTGTGCCAATAAGAAGGGCGCAAAAAGAACTTTAGGCTTCTAAATTCCATTAGGATCTCACAACACTCTAGGAAGAAAGAGAGGTCATGCCTACTAACATCCAGGGGAAAAAGAGGAAAGCTGTACAGTATTGATGGAAGGCTGGAAACAACATCTTCATACACTTCTCTATTAACTCATTCATGCATCCAATAAATATTTACTTAGTGTTTACTCACATCTAGGATATATCCATGAATTAGATACAGACCTTATTCTCTTGCAACTTGCATCTAGTGAATAAGGTAGGTATTTAAAAGATCATGCCGGTGATTACTTAGTTGTAAATACCACAAGATAATAAGGGAGTACACTATGAGGTTGTGGGCTAACCTAGATTTGGCCAGGAGTGGTGCTGGCCAGACAAGTACTTCCCACATGAGACTTGAAAGCTGAAGAGGTTCAGCCAAAGGAGAGGGCAAAGAATTGAGAATTCCAGTTATCTTAATTATCCCTGAGGTAGAGGAGAGCTTGGCACATAAAGGAAGTGAAATATGCCTGGTATGATTGGGAGAAGTTGGTAGTGCCTGATGCAGCTAAGAGGGCCAGATTATGGAGGAAGTTGTGGATATGGGTTTTTTTGAATTCACTATCTAGCACCCAACCCTTTTCATTTGGGGATATCTCCCACTGTGCATAATATCCATTGTATACTCAGTTGTATTTTCCTTTTATGGGGGATAAATAAAAGTGAACCTCCTCCCTTGGATTTGGCATCCAAGGCACAGTCATGGGACCTCTGTTTGGTCAATCTATTACTTCCCTCCTGAGCAAGATATGCAAAACTAAAGGAAGAGTTTAGAATTTCTTCATCATAGTGGCATCAGGTGGGTTCAAACAGTAACAGTAGCACTATCTGGGGCTCTGTCCTTCTAGACTGCTCCTTCTGGCCTCCAGAGTCCCCTCTGTGCTCCTCATTTCTCAAGATACCCAGGGAACCTGTGAGCCTACTATAGTCTTCCCCAAAGCCCCATCTTTCTGTTTATGAACATCAGAACTATTCCAGCTTCTTATAAACCGGAACCTGGATTGGTGAATGGAAATAAGGTGGTTGGCTTTCAACTGAAGAACATTGGAAGCTGTAAAGGGTTCTACCCAGGTGTAACAAGAACAAATTTTAATTTTAACATCATCAGAAGTCCTTATAGTTTTCAAGTAATTTCCACACGATTCATTTGGTTCTCATAACAACCAGAGAAATAGGTACTATTGTTTTTCAGCAACAAAAAGAAAATGGAATTGAAAGAAGCCAATCCGTTATTTCAATATGAAATAGCTAATTAATGGCAGAACAAGTACCAGGTACCACGTCTTCTGATTTCTTGTACATTGCTCTTTCTGTTACCCATGCAATGAGTCAACCATCTGAGATGTGGAAGGCTAGAGAGAAAATTGTGACTTCTATGTCAGAAGCAGTAGCAAATCATTCTAGGCAGGAGAACACCTATAGAATTCTTGTAAACTCTATGTTTGGACCCACCACTGTTTATATTAGATATGTAGGGTCCCATGAGAGAAAAAAAAAAACAGAGCACAATATGCCTACAGATATTTCTCACCTAAAGTTAAGAATTTACAGGTTCACAAATGTTCATAGTTGCAGAGACATGTGTTCCCATTGGAAAATAAAGTTCGAAGCTTGGAAATGTAATACGCCATACAAGGAAAAAAAAAAAAGGTTTGTTAGTGAAAGGATCAAGCACAATGTTTTATATCATAAGCTTTGACATCAGACCCGAGGTAAGAGACTATTTATATTGGAGAATTATTGTAAGTATTAAACAAGGTGGCGCACAGAAGTTCTTAGGACAACACCCAATTTAGAATAGCTGCTCTGTAAGTTGTTTATTTTCTTGTTTCCAGTGATGTAATCAGGTGGGGATTGGTCCTCTAGATTTATGATGTGGGTCAAAGTGAACCTTCCACACAAAAGGCCATAGTTCAAATACAAATCAGGCAGAAGGAGGCTGTGCAGAGAGACTAGTAGAACAGAAACAGGACAGCAGCCTCTTCTGCTCCTCAAGGATAATCATGTTACAGTGTTTTTTTCTATCTGGAGCTCAGAAGACTCATTCAACCTTCAAGGGTATTAGAAGAAAGAAATTGTCAATTGAAATGAAACACACAGAAATTATTATTCCAGTTTCTTTTATTTTTATATTTTTATGACAACCAATTGATAAGAATACTTGTGTTTTGTTTTTTTCAGGGAAAGAAACAAAACAATTTCTTGATAATTTTCTTTTCTATGAAAAGCAAATATTTTTCTAAAAGAAAATTTTATTATCTCAAACATTTGACAAGAGCAAGCTGTAAGATTCTGAAGGAGTCTAGTCAGCTGTGTAGATTGACTTTTGAAGTGTAAAATAAACCTTTACTTAACAGATGTCAGGACTGTGACTTTGAGAGATAATGACAGTTTTTATAGTAGGTTGGTAGCAGAATTTCTAAGGCGAATGAATAAAGTTTTGGTGCCAAGTCTGGAAAAAAATGACAACATGATTATTAACAATTGACAGAATTGAGGAAAGCAAAAATAAGTGTTTTAACATGTTTGATTAGACAGCATAAATTGTTCCATAAATACCAGTAAAATACATTTTACAGAAGGATAGGCTGTACCTGCAGGTGGGAATTAGAGAAACTCAATGGCCCTTCCACCCTCCAAAATCTCCAAGAATAAAGTTGATGTAAAATAAAATTGAAAGCTTCAGACAAGAGATCAAGCAGCCATAGAAAACTTTTGAATTACTCTGGTCAGATCTAACTCTCTAGCAGCAGTAGCAAACCGAGCAAACTCGGCAATGCTGACAAATACATTCCAACCAGGTCAGCAGCCACTGCAATATTTAAAGAATCAAAATTATTCTTCAGGACTTTCAGCCCAAATCAAACAACAACAAAAAAATCCTCCAAGCTCCCCTCCAACCAACCTGTCTACAGACAAGCAACTTTCAGATGTAGCTCAGGTCCTGTTGCTCTATAAAGCCTGCTCTGACCCATCTATTCTCCAGAGAGCCCTCTCTCCTGTGAATTTAGAAGTCTTTGTATAATTGTTTCTCCAGCCTGTGACATTGACCACTGTCATGTTGAGCCAGAATCCCCCAGGCTTACATTACTTTCCAAACAACTTGGGCTGTACTGCGGTAGTGCAGGGCTTTCTAGGATCTGAACCTCTGGGGATACCAGCTTCACGCTGAGACTGTGTTCTGTTCTTAAGAGGTGACCTTGGGGAATAAAACTGATAATTCCAGAATATTTTACCTGAAGGCTGAAATCAGAATCGGGTTGGAACATTCAGCTCTTCCTCTTTGCTATCTATGTCAGTTGACCTCAACTATGCTAGAGCTGCCAGATAGTGGTGCCAAAGGAATTAAAGAGAACCACTAAGAGAATTTTTAAAAAATATAATTCTCTCGAACAAAGTAGGTAAGTATTTCTCATTCACATATAGTACCAATGAGAGACTGGGCTGGGAACTCACTGCTGTCTCTCCAGTCAATTCCTCCAGTCTTAAATCACAGTACCCTTCTCCCACCTTTGGCTGCCAAGGCCATACTGGGGTTCATCTGGAGTCCCATAAAAAGGGAATTTTAATGATTGGGCTCCTCCCACAGAAATTTGTCCCTAGGACTAAATAGGCCAGAAAGCCTCCTTGAATTTGAGTGAAGAGAAGAAAGTTAAAATTGGTTCCTGAGTGGCCTTGGATGTTGGTTTTGTGTCTTCAATTGTTCTTTCAGGGAAGGTACAAAAAGCTACTACTTCCCTTTTCCCTTAAGTTATAAAAACATTAAAAAACTTATTGTTACCTACCATGAGTATTTTTGAAAACAAAGTAGAATGTAAAGTGTTAAATATATAATAAATTGATAAATTCTGGGAAAGTTTTTGTAGTCTGTAGAGACAGACCTTACTATGTAATCATTAAGATAAAGTTTCTAGAGGACTGGGTCGTAATGCTAATGGGTCATAAAATCCTAGTTTGTCTTTAGAACACTGCAAAAATGATTTTATCTCAGGATTGCAAATAGCATTCCTGCCGGTCAAACTTATTATATATCACAATTACATAAAACTTTGAATTTGCCTACCATTGTTTTTATATTTTATGGGAGAGTCAATCTTTGTATCCCAAGGACCTGGAAATATTTTTGCAAAAGACCATTGGGTCTGAGGCCCATCATATTGGCATTTGAATTAGGGTGTGAACAGATTTACAGATCTGCTGCTGCCAAGAATATAGAAAATTAAAGAAAGACTGATGAGTTTTGTTCTGCTAGTAGGTTCTTTTTTCAATCAACATTACTGAGATATAATTTGCACATAATAATGCACACACTGTAAATGGTTGATAAGTTTTGGGAAATTTGTATCTATATCTAATGTATATATCCATATCTGGCCTTGTAACTACCACAACAGTCAAGATATGGAACATTTCTGTGGCTTTTAAGATATTTTCTTTGTACCCTTTGCCTGTCGTCACCTTTCCAGATTTTCCTGCTCAGGAAATGAATGACCTGACTTCTTCACTGTAGAATGGTTATGTCTGTTCTAGATTTTCATTTGAATGAAATCATGTGATAGATAATTTTCTGAGTGGGACTAATCAAGAAAAAAAAATGGAGGATGAGTTATCAATACAAATATGAGGAGGACATCACTGGTAACCCCACCAATATTTAAATGATAATAAAAGAATATGATGAACAACTGATGTGCTAGGTCATTCATATTTAGTGGTTTTCAGAATGGTTGGATTAATATCTTGTTATCTGATTTTTTTTATCTGTTTCATTTTCTCTTTTTTCTTTTTTTTCCTTCTCTAGGTTTAATTAAACAATCATAATGCAGTTTTTATTTCCTCTATTGAATTACTAATTTTAAAATAATTATCAGCAGTTGTCTTAAAAAGTTATTATTTTTAAATAGTCTGTCTTTACATCAATCATACAGTCTTCACATGAATAGTCTTAACATCAATCATCCTATTTCATGAATTGAGTGAGCACTTTAAAACAGTATGCTGTAATAAAGCACATGTTATTATTATTTTTTGCCTTGAAAAGTTGTCTTGTGGGGCTGGGGATTCCGCTCAAGCGGTAATGCGCTCTCCTGGCATGGTGCGGGGCGCTGGGTTCGATCCTCAGCATCACATAAAATAAAATAAAGATGTTGTGTCCACCGAAAACTGAAAAATAAATATTAAAAAATATTCTCTCTCTCTCTCTCCTTCTCTCTCTCTAAAAAAAAAAAAAAAGAAAAAGAAAAGTTCTTATAGGGCAATTAGTAATAAAATAAATTATACTTTACATACATTTATTCCATCTCCAAAATGTTCTTCATCTTCTTTTATAGAGTCAAGTTTCTGACCTATATCATATTCTGTCTGGCTGAAGCAATTCCTTTAAGATATTTTATCAATGCAGTCAGTCCCTTAGTTTTTGTTAGTCTGAGAAAGTCTTCATTTCTACTTAATTTCTGAAGGCTATTTTCTCTGGCTGTAAAATTTTGGGTTAACAGTTTCCTTTAGCACCTTAAAGATGTCATGCTACTTACCTGCTCACTGACATGTTTTCTGCTGAGAAGGTGTTACAGATCTTATCCTTGCTTCTTCTTAGGTAATGTCTCTTTTCTCTCAAGCTGCCTTCAGATTTTGTTGTTGACTTTGGTTTTCAATGGTTTGACTAGAATATGCCCAGATGGTTTTGCTTCTATGTTTATTGTTGTATTGATCCTGCTTAGTATTCTCTGATCTATGATTTGGATTTTGAATTTTATTAATTTTGAAAAGTCCTCTTTCATTATTTCTTCAAATACTTCTTTAGCTTCAGTCTCTTTCTTTTTCTCCCCAGTCTCTTTTTCTTCTTTTCTTTCTCTTCTGGAATTTCATTTATGTATATTTTAGACCATGTAATATTGTCTGAAATTCTTGGATGCTATATTCTGATTTACAAACTACCAATTTTCTCTTTACTTTTTTCTTCTTTTGCCCTTTAATTTGTAGGATTTCTATGGACTGAAGTTCCAGCTTACAGATTTCTTCTCTGGCTACATCAAGCCTACCATTAAGCCCATCAAAAATTATCTTCATCTCTATTATTGCATATTTGTTTTCTAGTATCCGAAATGGACTCTTTCTTACCATTTTCATCTCTCTAATGACAACGCCTATCCAATCTGGCATGCTGTCTATCTTTTCCTTTAGTATTTACATATTAATCATAGTTATTTTAAACTCTCCATTTGATGGTTCAATGTCTTTGTCTGGTTTTGATGATTGCTTTATTTCTACACAGTTGTGATTTTGCTTTCTTTTGTTTTGCCTCTTAATTTGTTGTTGAAATCTGGGCATGATGCAAAGGACAAACATACCTGTCTTTCCTGCTGCTAGACTTTCAATATAGTAGGATTTTTATATTAATATACTCATGAGTTGAGCTGGGTTTAAAATTTGTTATTGCTGAATTATCTCCAGTAAACACCATCGTCTCAGATTCCTCCAGTGATACCTTGTGTTTAGGGTGAAGGCCAATTTTTCGAGAGTGGTTTTTGTTGTTTGTTTTTGTGTTTTTCCATCAATAACTATTCCTTTCTTGGTTTCCAGTCAGCCTTCTGTACTGTGCCCCCAGAGACAATCTTTCTCTAGCAATCTTAGCAAAGGGTTGCATGTACTCAACACTTGTGAATGTGGTGAGGGCGAGTGGAAGAAGAGGAAGGAATATTCTCTGGGGTTCTGACCAAGCCTCAATATGAGGCTAAAACTGTTCATTAGGTATTGAGAGTATGGCATTTACAACTACCTCTACCTCTCTACAAGTCCACTCCTTCAGGATAATTGTATTTTATTTTTCTCTTTCCTTCTTGTAACTATAATGATTTTCACTAGTGCCCTAAACTGACAGTTTTTATTGTTCTCCCTGAAATTAAGGTTTTTGTCCCTTATGAGAGATATTGAACATGAATCTGGGCAGAGTTTCAGCAGTAGCTACTGTTCCCTCCCCTAAGTCTATACAAAAGGGAAATTTTCTTAACAGTCTCCCTATCTTTGTCAGTACTTGGCAGTGTCCAAGGAGGAAAGGACTGCGGAAGCATGTGAACACTCTGTGAGGCCAGAGGCTTCTCATCCACAAGTGGCCTAGAGCAATTCATTAACATTTCTAAACTGGATCTTCTTAGTGACTTGTGTGACAGGAAAGGGCATCTGCCACAGGTAACAATTGTTTAGTTCCTATTTCTCCCTGCAGATTCTGGTCTCTCCCCAGATCTGGGGTTACTTCTTTGTCCTGCCATGTGAGATCTCTAATGGATTCAAGAAAGTTCCTGAATTATCTGCTTGATTAGTTTTTATTTTCCTTCTTTACTGTGAAGGAAGGAACACTGCTCCCTCTACCTCTTAACTGACATCAGAGGGACCATAAGTTGACTTATTTTTCCTTTTTCTTTTTGGTACACAGGGTCGCTTTACCACTGAGCTCCATTGCCAGTCCTTACCTCTTATTTTCAGACAGGGTCTTGCTAAAGTGCTGAGCAGGGCTTAGAAATTGCGATTCTCCTGCCTCAGCCTCTAGAGAGGCTGGGATTACTGGCATGTGACACAGCACCCAGCATCATGTGTTGATTTTTAATACTAAACTGAATTTGCATTCCTGGGAATAACTCAATTAGGTCATAATGGCCATTATTTTTATATAATGTACTTTATTTCATATAATGCACTTTCTTAATGTCTTTAAGTTTGCCTTTTTACATCTGTGTTCATGAGAAATATTGTTTTATAAATTTATTTTCTTTCAATTTCATTGTTTGTTTTTTCAGCAGTGTTATAGCCTTTTAAAATGAGTAGGAAGAACTGACTTCCCGTTTCATATTCTAAAAGAAGTTGTTTACATTTTGTATTATGCCTTCAAAGTTTCATAAAATTTACTTGAGGAACTCTCTAGATATTGATATATCTTTGTGCAAGATTTTTCTTATTAGAAATTCAATTTCTCTAATAGAGGATAACTCCAATTTACTACTCTTTTTTTAATGTTTATTTTTTAGTTGTAACTGGACACAATATCTTTATTGTATTTATTTTATTTTTATGGTGCTGAGGATTGAACCCAGGGCCTCGCACATGTTAGATGAGCCATCTACCCATGAGCCACAATCCCAGCCCCTTACTCCTCTTTTTAAAAATCAGTTGGATTAAGTGTTCCTCAAGTAACTTCATATTCACATAAGTCATCATATTATCTTAATTTATTTACAATGGTTATAAGATCTGTTGTAAGATGTCCATCTTCTTTGACTCCAGCTTTTGCAAAATCTCTTCTGTTTGTTTTTCTCTTTATTTCTTGATTAGTTCTGCTAGGACATTATCAATTGTGTTGACCTTTTCAAAAAATCAGTTTTTTACTTTGTTAATATCTCCTATTTTTTCTTGGTTCTTCTTAGCTTTTTTTTTTTAATGATTTATTTTCTTTTACTTACTTTTAGATTAAGTTGTTCTTGTTTTATTATGAGTAAGGTGGAAACTTGTTTTTTTTTTTTTTAAGAGAGAGAGACAGGGAGAGAGAATTTTTTAATATTTATTTTCTAGTTTTCGATGGACACAAATTTTTATTTTATTTTTATGTGGTGCCGAGGATCGAACCCAGCGCCCCCCACATGCCAGGCAAGCGTGCTACTGCTTGAGCCACATCCCCAGCCCAAAACTTGGCTTTTAATTTTAAGCTTTGTTCCTGTCTAGTAAGGCATTTTAAATGATAAATTTCATTTTAAGCACTTCTTTAGCTACATTTTACAAATTTCCAAGTGCTGTGTTTTACTTGTCAATTCAAATTTGAAAATTTTACTAGTAAGGTTTTAAAAAATCAATATGGCATTAAAATACCTTATTAAATTTACACATACATATTTGGAACCTTTGTAGGTATCATATTGGTTTCCATTTTAATCTGTTGTCAGAAATCATGTACTGAAAGATTTCAATATTTTAGTATTCACTAAATCCCATTTTATGGCTCATTACATGGTGGATCTTGAACCAGGCATGGTTAGAAGAATGTGCATTCTGCGGTTGTTAATGGTGTTCTATAAATGCCAACTAAGTCAGATTGGTTGATAATATTCAGGTTTTCTGTATCTTTAATGATTTTTTTTTGGTATATGGGATATAACAATTACTATAAGAATGTGTTAAAATATCCAATTATGGTTGTGGGTTTGTCTATTTGTCCCTAAGTGAGGTTTTGCTTTATTTATTTTAATGGTCTATTATTAGGTCTATTATCAAGTCCAATGCATGTAGGAATGCTATATATTCCTCCTCAATTGGTTTTTAAATTAGTATAAATTGGCCCTTTTTATCTTTAGTCATACTCTCCTTCCTGAAGTCAATTTTGTCTCACATTAATATAGCCATGACAGCTTTACTTTGCTTATGTTTTTTATGATGTATCTTTTTCCATCCTTTTAGTTCCAACTTTATCTCATATCCTAGCATATAGTTAGACCTTGCATCTTTAAAATTCATCTTGATGATCTTAATTTTTATTTGGGCATTTAGATCATCTGCATTTAATGTAATGATTACTATTGGATTTTTTTAAGTGATCGCCACAAGAGATAACAAGGGATACTGAATTTACTAAATTCCATTTTGTTCTAGGATCAAGTTTTTTACATTTGTATTTTTAATTTGGCTTTTTGCAAGTAAAATATAAACCTGAACATTACCAAAAGTACATTTTTTTTTTAGATCATGAATTTCTCTGCCAACAGATACATAACTCCTCAAGATATTATTCACAGAGATGTATCTGGTACAAAGTGAACACAATGAAATCTATATAGGCCAAGGGGATTTTTCTGTAATAATCCAAAAGGGCAATGTTACCATTTAACAAACTTATTTTACAAAATCCGAAAAGCCTGTATGTAATTCAAAGTCCATATTGAATCAATATTCTCCCACTTTGCACCTAATGCTTCAAATACTGACTTTCTCAATTCACATTTTATATCTAAATTCTTAACATTACAGTGTGCATACGCAAAGCACCTGCAACAGTATAATTCCATTTATGCCCTAACCTTTATGCCATTTTTGGACATAACATTTCATATTTATCTTTATTTAACATTTATTGTGGTCTTCATTCTCTCTGGTGGACTTAAATTTCATGTGATACCATTTCCCTTCAGTCCTTTTTTATACTGTTAATTCAGTTCTGATGACATAACTTCTTTCACATTTCATTGATCTTATAATGCTTTTATTTCAGACTCATTTTTGGAGGATGTCTTTTCTTTATGTTAAATCCTGTATTGACATAATGTTTTTCTGTTTTCAGAGAATTTTTTAAAAATTCATTGTATTGTCTTCTGCACTCTGTTATTTCATATCAGAAGCAAACCATCATTTATGTTGTTTTTCCCCCCCCTGTATATAATTTTTTAAACTTTTTATCTTTGATCTTTAGAAGTTTGCCTCTGATGAGGCTTTACTTTGCCTTATCTTGCTTACAGTTCACCAAGCGTCCAAGGTGTGTAAATTGACATTTTCATCAATTTTAGGAACAGTTCAGCCATGATTTCTTAATATATTCTCATTCTCTTTTTTTCCCCCTGGGAATCACATTTTATGCAAATCATACATTTTATGAGGATCTGTTTTTTCTTTACCTTTTTCCTTCTTCACTCTTCAGATTGGATAACTGCTATCAATTGGTCTTCCTCCATTTTCAATCTATTAATTACCCCTGATTAATTTTTAAAATCTGTTACTATAGTCTTCTTTAAAGTTTCTTTTTTTACTTTTAAAATAAATGATAGCAGAATGCATTACAATTCATATTATAATATAGAGCAAAATTTTTCATATCTTTGGTTGTATATAAAGTATATTCACACCAATTAGTGTCTTCATACGTGTACTTTGAGTGATGATGTCCCTCACATTCCACCATTATTGCTAACCCCCTGCCCCCTCCTTTCCCCTCCCACCCCTCTGCCCTATCTAGAGTTCATCTATTCCTCCCATCCTCCCCCTCCCTACCCCACTATGAATCAGCCTCCTTATATCAGAGAAACATTTGGCATTTGTTTTTTTTTTGGGATTGGCTAACTTCACTTAGCATTATCTGCTCCAAATCCATCTATTTACCTGCAAATGCCATGATTTTATTCTCTTTTATTGCTGAGTAAAATTCCATTGTGTATATATGCCACATTTTTTTAATCCATTCATCCACTGACGGGTATCTAGGTTGGTTCCACAGTTTAGCTATTATGAATTGTGTTGCTATAAACATTGATGTGGCTGTGTCCCTGCAGTATGCTGATTTTAAGTCCTTTGGGTATAGGCTGAGGAGAGAGATAGCTGGGTCAAATGGTGGTTCCATTCTCCATTTTCCAAGGAATCTCCATACTGCTTTCCATTTTGGCTGTACCAATTTGCAGTCCCACCAGCAATGTATGAGTGTATCTTTTCCCCTACATCCTCGACAACACTTATTGTTGTTTGTCTTCATAAGAGCTGCCATTCTGACAGGAATGAGATGAAATCTTAGAGTAGTTTTGTAAAATCTGTTATTATAGTCTTTAGTTCAAAAATCTTCCCTTCCTTTTCTGTTTACATTTTTCTGCTGAGCTTCCCTAATGGCTCATTGTTAAGACAATATTTTTCTTTAAATCTTTAAATATATTTATTATATCTTCTCTAATGTTTTGTTTTCTAACTCAAAAATCTGGCCCATCTTGATATCCATTATCTGCTTTTTTCTTCTCTGTGAATCACATGTTGTTGTTTTTTCATATCTAATAATTTTTATTATATCCTCAATAACATAAACAATACATTTTAAAATCTAAAGATTCTATTATTTTTCTCTGTAAAGTGTAGATTTTTGCTCTTATGGGCAATTCAACTAAGCTAATTAAGATAATTTGTTTAGGTTTTGTTTCATTTCAGACCTTTTTAGGGTATTACTAAAAGGAGTGGGCCTTACACTGACCCATGACTTTACTCCTAGAGAGAGATTTTTCTGATATGTCAGCTGCATGCCAAAGTGTTAGCAAAATTCTTAACTCTGGCTGAGTTAGAACTTTAGCAACTCCCCATACTAGCCAAACACTAGCAAGTAATTCCACTTTCTACTTCATTCCTGGTCCTCTGAATAGAGTGGTTCTCTCCAGTGCCATAGCTTAGAGACTCTAGTAAATACAAATGCTTTAACTTAATTTCTACTTTCTTTGCTCAAGAATATCAACCTTTGCTTGGGTTCCAGGTCCCTATGCCACTTTCAGGACATTATTCCTAGGCAGAGAGTGGGCATAATTGAAAGTTTATCTTTTCTCAGGTTTAGCAAGGCTTGCCTGGTTTTCCAATGCCTGAACAAACAAGTTGCTTCATATATTTGTCTATTTTTACAGTTTTTTTTTACAATAAGAGAATTAGACTGTTCTCATTTACTGTATCATGGACAGAAGCATGCTGTTTTGGTTAAATAGCTTCACAGTATGTTTTGAAGTCATGTATTGTGATGTCTGCAGCTTTAATTCATTTTCCTAAGGATTGCTTTGCCTATTCAGGGTCTTTTGTGGGTATGAGTTTTAAGAGTTTGTTTTCTTCCTGTTATGTGAAGAATGTCATAAGTATTTCAATAGAGATTGCATAGGATTTTTATCTTACTTTGGGTAGTATGGACATTTTAACAATATTGATTCTTCCAATCTATGAACATTGGCTATCTTTCCTATGTGTGTGTGTGTGGGGGGGGGGGGTCCTCTTCAATTTCTTTCATCAGTGTTTTATAATTTTCATTGTAGAGTTCTTTTACCATTTTGTAACACTTTTAAATAGAATGGCTTTCTTGATTTCTTTATCAGCTAATTCATTATTGGCGTATTCTGAGTTGATCTTATTTCTTGCAACTTTATTGATGTATCAATTCTAATAGCTTTTGGGGTTGAATCTTTAGGCTTTTTATATATAATATTATTTCATCTGTGAAGAGGAACAATTTGGCTTCCTCCTTTTCAATTTG
The DNA here is from genome assembly GCF_964194105.1 of Spermophilus citellus. NCBI lineage: Eukaryota > Metazoa > Chordata > Mammalia > Rodentia > Sciuridae > Spermophilus > Spermophilus citellus. The sequence continues at coordinate 68,801,245 of NC_138187.1, read as the reverse complement.
GTGCTCTTTCTTTCTTTTACCCATTGCTCTGAATAAGTACTCTGTAAGCTTTTAAATTTTTATGTATTTTTCTTTTTATTTGTTCTTTCTAGAGAACAAATAACAAGAGTGTTATTTTGACATATTTTACATAGATTTAGTATAACTTATTCTAGTTAGGATTCCATTCTTAAGGATGTACATAATGTGGAATTACACTGGTTGTGTATTCATATCTGACCTAAGGAAAGTTATGTCTGATTCATTCTGCTGTCTTTTCTATTCCTGTCCCCCATCTCTTCCCTTCATTCCCCTTTGTCTAATCTAATGAACTTCTATTCTCCTGCCCCCCCCCTCTTATTATATGTTAGCATCCACATACAGAGAGAACATTTGGCCTTTGGTTTTTCTGGGATTGGCTTATTTCACTTAACATGATAGTCACCTGTTCCATCCATTTACCAGCAAATGTCATAATTTCATTTATCTTTGTGGCTAAGTAATATTCCATTGTTTATATATTTTAAACTCTCAGTTTTACCTTAATAACCACAGGAGGGCTACCTCCTCCCCAGAATTCTACCATCTTTCTAGGAGCAAGGTAGTACTAATATTAGATGACTTTTGGTCCTTTGTCTGATTTTGGTTCTTATGGTGGAATCTCGGTAAATAATCAAATGATCCATAAAAAGCAAAAGTACTTTTGAGCAGCTGGTCTAAGGGAAATGACAAGTCAGAACTTCTCAATCAGGGACACTTTCTTTGTTTGAATATGCTCTGCATTTTTATTTTACTTTGTTTTTTTAGTTTCTATGGCAGACATTTCCAGATTTTGTTGGTTTGAAAACACCTCAGAATGGATCTAATTTACTAGGGAATAATGAAAAATTTTTAAGACAATGTTAATTTTTAGGGTCAGGGAAACACATATAATTTTGTTCTTTTTAAATATTATTTCTATATATTTTCACAATGAGTACTAAAAGCCATTTATGGTAATAGAGGTAAAGGTCTATAAATATCATAGTATTTTCTCATGTAAGGGATTACTGTCTTTTTTTAACAGTATCTTTGATTACATCAATTTTTACTTGAATATTCATTTACTATAAAAAAATACATTTCATATTCTGAGTAAAAGATGAAAATTTCTTGTAACTTTCTTTCCCAATCCCAATGGATTCATTCGAGTCACATTTAATTTTCTGTAACTTGTTGGTCAGCATCTCTAGTTAGGTTGGACAACTAAAAATTAAATTAAAATGGTTTTTATAACTCAAAAGCTTGCCCTGTACTCTCACAACCTCATCCCTATAGGATACTCATTATAAAGTATCAACTTGGCATTCAGAAAAGTGACCTATCTAAGTCATTCTAACTACTGTGGCACTTTCCTTGTTCATAAAATATTTGATCTGTCCAAGACTCCTAATTCCAAATTCAGTGTTTTCACAATATGCCAGAGTGACTCATCTTCACTCCTGCCCTTATTTTATGATCTCTAACAGTCATTTTCAGTTTTAAAATTCTATGATTAATTACTGATGAAATACAAAAGGCAGTTTTTTAAAAAAAACACACACTTTAATTTTTGCCCATTTCTCCCATTAACATTGTAATGAACAAATCTTAAAAGAAAATTTGTGATTTACACACCAAGTTGGGTAAAGGGTGGACGAATGATTTCATTAGCAATTTATTGTACTCTGGGAACAAGAGATTGTGGTGAGTGGGTGTGTATGCATACAGATTAATATTTGCAGCTGCTTTCCTAAACAGGATGTATGGAAAGGAAAACAGTTACATTGACATTTGGGAATCAACTCACAGCTGTAATAAAATGCAAGGTAGGGCAATTCCAATACTTATCCTTGATATTCATAACTTACATGCACAGATTAGTGTGAAGAAGGCCATGCTATAACACCAAACTCAGAAAAGTGTTTGAGTGTTGCTAGCCTAATCCCTTTTCAGTCTCTCAATCATGAAGGGTTTTATAATTACTCTGTCTATAGCATTTCTCTCATAGTAGACTCACTGTGTGAATGGAAGTAGGGACTTGCCTCCCACGTGATATAATTTCCAATATCTATGGTGCTGAGGGTTTGAGACCATTTAAACAGTAGCAAATAGTGGTTGATATTGATGATTTTTCCCCTGTTCTCTTTAAATAAAGATTGTGTGCCAAATCTTTCATTTAACAGAGTCCAAGTTATGAGTAAAAATAATGGGTTTATCTCTGATGAAAAACGCAGTGTATAATTTGATGTCAAGTGTGTAGAGTTTATGAGTAATTTCATTCTCTTAATTGACAATGTTGTCAATAACTAATGATCTCATTTGCATTATTCTGGGCATAAACAAAACATCAAAATAGAGAAAAATAGAGAAGTTGCCTTTTGAAATGAGGTTTCTCATGCAAAACATAAACACAAAATTCCTGTTTGTGAAGCATACGACTCTTTTAGAAACTGGTTCTACATACACAAAGGCAAAAGTGACCCACTGCAAATGTTTAAATTGAATCAGACCAGTTATTAGATGTCATGTAAGTAATGAAAGGAAAAAGATGAGCTGGTTTAAATCAGAAATAATGAAAGGGAAAATATCAGCTGACTTAAATTCTTTTTCTTAACCAGTTTGTGTAAATTAGAAACAGACATTGTCTTACCACCGACTTCTTAAAAATCAGAATATAACATCTTCTATAGATTCCCAATCTTTTTTTTAATTTTAAGAAATAAACATCTATGCATTTTAAATTTTCACTAGTCACATAAAGGCCAGAAACCTAATATCTACCCTGGGGTTAACACCCATTTAAGTTAAATATATACATTGATTAAAAATATAAGGTTAAAGACCAACTATGATTTGATAATTGAAAGTAAAGCAACCCTTTACCAGGTATTTTCCAAAAACCACTTTTATTGTGAAAATATTTCCAAAGATCCTGGAAGAATGGATGTATTGGGTTAGATTGATGATTGCAACATTCCTGAGTGTTTTATTGTTGTTGTTCTTAGAGAAATATGAAAGCTAGAATAGGTATTGCAAGGGAAAGAAGAACCAAGGGAGAAATGAAAACAGAGATAAGAAATAGCATTAAATACTATGTACATACAAAGAAAAGACATCAGGTTTCTCAATCATGAAGGGTTTTATAATTACTCTGTCTATAGCATTTCTCTCTTAGTAGACTCAGTACTTGGATTATATGGTTCTCATGTCATTTTTATAATTAGAAGAAGCAACACAAAAGTTTTCTGGGATGCCAATGTTTTAAAGTTGGAGGTTAAATTTATTCAGAAATAAACATAAAACCACAGTGTTTGTGAGACATTCCATACAATCCAGTTCTGGAGCTCTAGCCTTATAAAAAAAATGCTAAATTAGCAATGTTTGACATTGCTTCTAGCATTGCAAATGGTTAAAGTGCTGCTGAAGAAAAACCACCCAGCAGGACCAACAGGTTCATCAGCCTGCGGCACTCTGCTACCACTGCTAGATATGGCCTGCACATTTCCCTAGCATTTTCACCTCCACAAATGAGCACCACCATCCTCCAGCCCAAGTACATCTGTTGTACAAGTTTCAGATCAGAGCGTAGAAATAGGGACAAATGCCACCTACTCTAGTTCACTTGCTGCTCTACCAACTGTTAGCAATTGCATGGTGTGTTTTCTGCTTCCTCTGTCTCTCCAATCATGTGTGTTTGGAAGGTAGTTGACGGGTAAAGTGTAAGACTTTCCTGCCAAAATCCCCCCCACAGTGCAAAAAGCCATTTACCATTCCCTAGAAATAAACAGAGGACCTAAAGAAAAATACGAAAATAGGCAAAAATGTATCTCAGCACTAAAGGCTTGGAAATGAGTTTAAGAAGCCAGTTCATCCACTCACACAGGTATACCTTCATTCATTCATTCATTCATTCATTCATTTGCTCATTCGTTCATCTGTTTCGTAGATATGTATTGACTAGTCTGCACAGAAGTGATGTTTAAATAAATATATATCAATAAAAATAATGTATATTAGGGCACAGTTGCATAGACAATGAAAAGTGACTGTTTCAATGAAAAGTGACTGTTTCGTTCTATGGAATTATTGGAGGATGAAATCCTATGTGGGCTAGTTTTTTTTCCTCTTGATATTCTTGTGTTGCTTCTGTAAATGAACATTTCATCATGAATGACAGAATTTATATGGGACCACCTCACAAAATACAGGTGAAAGGGGAATTGGGAATAGGAAAAAGTAGTCACATTTCTAAGATCATAAAAGAAAAAGGATTCAACACAGCACTGGGTGGACTGAGAAAATCAGGGAGATCATGGGCAAAGGGAGGGGGTAATCTTGGAGAAAGCAGATCTGCCCCCAACTGTGTGCAGTCAGCCAAAAATCCTTTTTTTTTTTTTTTTTTTTTTTTTTTTTAGGGAGAGGTCAAGCTCCTTATAAGTCTCTGGGGAAATATGAGAAACTTCCTACCTTCTTTGTGGGTAGTGATCACTTATATCTTAGGATCCACTGAGTATTGACATTTGTGTATGAATCAGCTTTATGTTAGTATAAAAATATGTGAGATAATCCACTTATAAAGAGAAAAGGTTATTTTGGCTCAGTTTGGGAGTATTCCAGTCTATGACTGGCTGGCCTATTTGCTTTTGGGCCTTTGGCAAGCACATCAGAGAGGGAGCAAGTGACAGAGTAAAAGCACTCATCCCTTGGACAGGAAAGATAATTAAAAAGAAGAGATTTGGGTTTCACAGTGCCCTTTGAGGGCACTCTCCAATGGTCTGAAGACCTCCAGCTAGGTCCTACCTCTTAAAGATTTCCACCACCTCCCAATAGCACCAAGCTAGAGACCAAGCATGTAATACAAGGATCTTTAGGGGGCATTCCAGATCTGAACTATAGCACACTCAAGATTCTGCACTGGAGTTGATAAGGGGCTTAAATTACACACTGAGCAGCAGAACTAGAAGAGAACCTATACCTTCCAGTTATGAAGCCTGCTTATTTTATTTGTGATTTCCAGGGAAACCAAATGACCTGCCCTTTACCCTGATTACACCACAGATGAAGGATCATTGATAGGTCAAATGGAGGCTTCCTGAGGTCCAGCCTTTCCCAACGGGCTCCTTTACAAAGGTGCTCTGTAATTTGGGATCGAAATTGTCAGCAAAGCACACATTGAGGTGTGTTGTTTAAGAATAACTTTCTTGGATCCAATATCACAAAAATATAGGGAGGATCAGTGGAGTAAAAGAGGGAGCTCAAAAGTAAGGGGGGAAGGTAGTTGGGAAAGGGGAGCAAATATGGAATGAATTTAAGTAAATCACATTTTATGCATGTATGAATATACCATAGGGGATTTTACCTTTATGCATATGTAGAAAGTACCAATCAAAAATAAATAAATAAACAAGTGAAAGGAAGATCATTAGAGGAAAGAGAATAAGAGAAGGACAGTTGGGAGAATGGGGACTGAAATTAATTCTATGCATGCATGATTTTGTCAAAATGAACCCAACTCATATGTATAACTATAATGCTCTAATTAAAAAAATAACTTTCTTGGAATCCAATTACAGACCCAGCCATTCTTCCTCATATTCTTTAGCTTAAGTTAGATCCAGTAGTGAATACACTGGAGCTGCTTGTGCCAGCTCAGTAGAGCCAATTATTGTTGAATTTACAGCAGTTGTGCAAAGCTAGATGTTTCACATTGATAGCTTGATATCAGCCATGAGGGATGCATCTAACCCAGAAAAAAAAAATCAGCAAGTACTGCAAATCAGTGCTGGAGAGCTAGTTGTTACCCTGTTGCCAGCATGCCACTTAACCATCAATTCTTGAAATTTTAATTGGATGAAACATCTCACTGCTCCATCAAAACTGAACATTTGAGCCCAATGTAGTGGCTCATGCCTGTAATCTCAGCATCTCAGAAGGCTAAGACAGGAGGATCACAAGTTTGAGGCCAGCCTCAGCAATTTAGCAAGGCCCTAAGCAGCTTAGTGAGATCCTGTCTCAAAGTAAAAAGGGCTAGGGATGTGGCAATTTTTAGTGTCCCTGGTTTCAAACCCTGGTACAAAAAAAAAGAAAAAAGAAAGAAAAATTGAACATTTATTCAATGAAGCAAATCTCTCTGGTAATAGCATGGTCTACATATAATGACTTTACTATAAATATTAATAATACAAGCAGTGGTATCCTTTTCTCTTCAACAGTCACTCCAAACATCCTATGAACTGCCTGCCCACTTTAATAATAGAAAACTACAAGTTAACCTGAGCATTTTCTTGTGGTCTTGGTCTTTGAAAGCTTAAGTGCCTACTTAATATCTGAATGCTATAAACACCTGGAATTAGAATGTTTGGGGACCATAAACATTCATCCCAGTGCTACCCTCTTGCCTTCCTGCAAACCTTAACCTATATATACCACTCAGGATTGAAGAAAATCCTTTAAGGGAAGAAAAGTCTATGTGCTATTTTCAGACCTGCCTCATCACAGTGAAATAAAACATTTCAAGAAAGCTCAAGCCCTGATTTACACAGAAGGTCTCTTGTCTTACCTGCTCTTGAAATTTCCATTTAGCATAATTTTTGTCTTATAAAGGCTAAGCAATCTCCAGTCACTGCATCTGCTAAATCAGTTGACCTGATTATTTTCTTCTCTACAGAATGAACAAATATGCATTCTCCATGAAATAAAAGCCTTATAGGCAAGTAGTAGGTAGTACTGGGTGGCTTTTTAAGTCTAAATGGTTTTTTTTTTCTATTGGATTTACTTAATTGAGCTAATGGGTTCTATGATGGGCTAAATAGCCCAGTAGCTAAAGTCATCATTAGCTATTTTCTTGGCTAACACAATAATGACCCTTAAATTGTATCTAGTATTTCCAATTACCTTTGAAAACATGTCAGAAGCCCTAATAGGAAACATATATGATAGGATAGTTATGGGAAATCTTTTCTCACACTAGTAGTTTTCACAAAGTCCTTTTAAGTGTCAAAAGAAAATGATGAGACAAATTACAAAATAAACAGTGGAGAAACTCAAAGGAAGAATTTTTGTCTCAAGAAATTCAGGAATCAATGGATACCAGAATATTTAGAAATCCCCAAGCCCAAACATTTATTTTATGGTTGAAAAAAAATGAGGCCTGGGGATGATAATTACCTTATAAAGATAACAGCTAACAAGTGACAGTCAAGATCAAAGCCCCTCCCCCATTTTTTCCAGTTGAAAAGTATGTTTCTTATACTCTCCTAGTAAAAATAAGCTTTACTTAAGTGGTACTTAAAGAAACTTCAAATCCCAAGAAGCCTAAGCCCCACTCCAACTGCTTTCTCTTTTCTTTTTTCCTCTTCCTTCCTTGACCCCACTTTCTTGTAAACACAAATACATATCATTTGCAGAGATTAGCAAAGTGCTGAATCTATCTGCTGGGGACAGGCAGGAGTGAGAGAATAACAAACATAACTGTGAGTTGGTTCCTGGCTTCACCCAGGAGCCTGATAAGGATAGTATGTTTGACAACACAAGGTAATAAACACAGAGAGATGTAAGTTGGAGTAAAACTCCTGAGTGTGGGTTGAGAGTAAAAGCTGTCACCCTTAGTTCTACAGTGGATGTTAGTGCCTAGTATCTAGTATTGTGCCATGATAAAGGCTGGAACCTCACAGAGGGGCAATTCCTCATGGTAATAATCAGTTTGGGGTGCAATCCTAGGTCTTCTACTTTTTTCTCAGTCTAGCCAAGGTGAGTGATGATAATTTTTTTTTGCTAAGCAATTCCCAAGACAGCAACTGATTGCACATAACCTTATCTGTTCAATCACAACCTGAAGCATCCTTGCCATAGGCCTGGAATACCTGTCAGCTGGCCATCACACTCTCTACCCTACAGCCAAACCTTGGGGGTTTGGAGGAAAGGAGCTGTTCAAAAGCAATGGGCATGCATTATTTATCTTTGTTTGACCAGCACCTAGTGTAACATCTGTCACAATGAAGATGTTGAGGAATGGATGGGAAGTGAGTGAATGAATGAATGAATGAATGAACTACCAGTACCTGCTTGTGGACTGTATGTCCCCGCAAAGGGGTTGGATAAATTAAGAAAGTGTATCAGCTCACAATTTTAGTACATAACAGAAGCTATGAAGAACTCTGTTTTGTGTGTCCCATCATCTCCAAGGCAATGGCAACATCAAATCTCTGACCCCAGAAGGGCAAGGGGCATTCTCTGGACCATGGTGATCATGAAGATAATTCCCTCTGGTGAGGACACTTGGAAACTTGGCAGTTGGTCGTCCTCAGCAACACCTCACCCTGACCACCCACCTCCATTGGAAACATCTCTAGCCTCTAAAACCAGAGATGGCCCTCTCTTCTTGGAAATAGATACCACAAGCTATAGGAATACCCATGCACACTGAGCAGAAAACCTTGTTTGGCAAGTCACTGGGCTGTTGTTTTCCAGGAGGCACCTTAGGGAGTCAGGGAAGTTGTTGAATTCCAAACTGTCTATCTTCTGCTGGTGAATGTTTTTCTCCAAATTACCCAAAGGAACATGACAATTTGACAGTAAAATGAATTGTGCCTATGGCATAGCGGCTGATTCTCAGTGATTTTTTTTTTTAATTTTCTGTCTTTCTACTTCAGAGGTAAACGTGTTCTTAAATAAATCATAGCTGTTTTTTTTCCTTCTTTAAAAATTAATTTAAAAGTTACATAACAGCAAAATCAGCTGTGTGCAGGTCCCTGAAGTGGAACACCTGTGTCCTAGAACCCTGACCACAATCAGGGACACTGCACTTGCATTTTTCTTCCCCAAACTCTTTCATGCTATTATCTTATAGTCATACCCCGACCACCCCCTGCACCCAGCAACTACTGATATTTTCTCTGTCACCGAAGTTTAATCTTTTCAAGAATGTTATAAAATGTAAGATCATCTCAGGCAAGTCAATTGGAAATAAAGTAATATTGAAGTTTTTAAAATAATGTTAAACAAATGGATAATACAGTATGTAGCCTTTTGAAACTGGCTTCTTTTACTTGACATAGCATCGTTAATATTCATCTAATTGGGTATATGTATCAATATCTCATTTCCCTTCTTTAGGATACTAATATGTAAGAGATAAATAAGAATGAGAGTTAAGAGTTTGCCTTCCTGCTCCTAGTGTCAAACACGGAGATCTCTTTACTAGAGTTCTCTGTGTCTATGTACTGAGGCCCTCTTCCAGCTTTCAGGATGCACTGGGTTCCAGCCAGGGGATATGGAAACAAAATGGCAAAAGTGCCCCCAGGTCAGTGGACCTTGGAATTCAGCCCTATTTCCCAATCTGTCTGCTGAGATTTACCTTTCAGAGTCCTCAAACAGCTGCTCCATGTGTGTGCCCAGTGATGGAACTCCTCCATCTCAGGGCTGTAGGAACCTTGCTGCCAGATTCTTAAGTTTTATTCTTGAAGGAGGAGCTTGTGACTGTAGTCCTGGTTCTGTTGGATTTAATATTGGGGATAACTTTTCAGTAAGTTTTGGTTTGATATATTTTCAAACTGCCAGAAAATATGCAGTGATACTACAAGAAATTCTCTTATATGATTTGCTCCAGACTTACCAATATTTTACATTTGCTATATCAATCCCCCTTTCTTTTTTTCCCTCTCTTTTTAGATAGATATAGATACCATTATCTAACTCACAATCTATATTAAAATTTTATCAGTTGTATAATTTCTTTCATAGCTATAGGATTCACTCCAGGATCCTGCATTTTATTTAGTTATCTGTTCATTCTCCTTAATCCTTAATTGGGAACAGTTTTCATTGCCCTTTCTTTATCTTTCTTGACTTTGACGTATTGAGGATAACAGATCCATTATTTCCTAGAACATCCTTCAATTTGGGTTTGCTGACATTTCTTCATGCTCAGATTCTGTTATGAATTTTTGGCAGAAATACCACAGAAATGTTAGATTTTTCCAATGAATCATATTAGGAGAGATTTTTTAATGTCAGATTGTCCAAGTATCAGTGATTTTAACTTTTATAACTTGGTTAAGAGGCCATTCACCAGGTTTACTATCAAAAACTAACAAGAGTTTCTACCCAAGAACAAGTTTAGGGAAATGGGGAACTGCTTGCTCTTGTGAAACTTCTTTGTTTTGCTTTGTTTTGTTTGGAGATTGTTTTGACCCAACATCTAGGGAATGCATTATTTGCATTCTGCCAGGAGTCCAAACAAGCATTGGTTATTCTTTTGCTGCTTGCTTGCAATTTCCCGGCTGAGAGCCGTAACGGTACTGGGTGGCAGTGAGCCTCTCCCAGCCACTGCCTGGGCCACCACTAGCTATTCTGCATGCCTGTGGTACCCTAATGAATGGAGACTGACCAGCTCTGTGGGTGGGAAGGAAAAGATTTGTAGGATGACAGGGCACTCATTTTTCATGGGAAAAAGTCTACCCCACAACTTCTTTCTGGTTCTTGAAATAGTGGAGTGAGAAAATACTTCTGGAAGACAAATTGAATGGCTCCACTGAGGAGCCATTCAAGGAGTTTAATTCCTGAGAGCATTGACATCCTCCACCTGGGTCTCTGTAACTATATGGAGTAGGAGGGAGCCAGTGTGATCCCCACAGGGTGTGGATGAGTTGAGATAAGTAATCAATATTTAATTTTTGTATTTATAACTCTACCATAATACCAGGGTAACAAAGCAAATGTCCATTAAGGAAAAAGAGAGGATAAAAGATAAAAATTCAAACCAGGGTATTTCACATGGCTTCCTGCATGTATTTGTGCTACCACATCCTCAGAATAGTTCATTATACTCAGCTGGGTCCTGGTTGAATGTGGTTCCATTCTGCTGCATATCTCAGCCATTAGTACTCAACTTCCAAAGTTTTCAAAGGCAGACGAAGAAACAAATATAGTACTGACCACATGCCAGGTGAGTTTTATTTGCTCCAGCAGTTTAAAATATTTAGAAGATAAATTATGGATTAATGCTTCATTTTGATTTATTAGTCTCAATATTTCAATGTATCCTTTTCAGAGGCTTGAGGGTTCCATCTCAGCTTTGGGACAGAAGAGCTTTGACTAGCTAGTAGGCCTGGAACTTTTAAGGTTTTCTTTTCTTTTTGAATGATATGGGTTCTAAGGAAGAAAAAATTGATGCAAGGCAAGTAGAATGAAAAATGGCCCAGGATAATGTAGCCACTGCTCAAGAATGGCCAGGATGCATATGCAAAGTGGATGTAAACACACAATCTCATGTTCAGCTTCACTTAAGAAATGTGGTGTGTCCTGGACAAGGCCATGGTGATGCTTTCTCAGTCCTAAGCAGGCATTCATCACTTTGCATTGAAATTAGCCTGCATTAGCCTTACTTCTCACTCCTGATTCTACTCACTTACACCAAGAACCAATGTTTATTTTTATAACATGTCATACAGGTTTATAGAAATATATGTTCTTTTATATTTTGGTATTCCTGAGATACTTCTTTTCTACCACTCCTTTTTCCTTGTCTGTTCAAAATTCACTGTTCACTCCCCATTCCACACCTTTCTTTTCTCAATATGTTCTCATTAGAATTTCTTATTCTTTCTGTTGGATGATGAAATCCATGGTTTCTTCACTTTTCATGGTTTTAGTTACCTGTCAACTAGAGTATGAAAATGTTAAACAGAAAATTCCACAAGTAAACAATTCATAAATTTTAAATTGCACACCATCCTAAGTGGCATGAGGGACTATTCACTCAGTCTGCTTGGGACATGAATCATTCCTTTGTCCAGTGTATCCACCCTGTATATGCTACTCAACCATGCATCCCTTAGTAGGCATCTTGGTTATTAGATCAACTGTCATGGTGTGAAGTGCTTGTGTTCAAGTAACTCTTATTTTACTTAACAATGGCTCTAAAGTGCAAGAGTAATGAGGATGGCATCTTGAATATGCTGAACAAAACTTTAAAATGTTTTCTTTAAGCAAAAAGCTAAAATTCCTCCATTTAATACAAAAAGAAAAAATCATTTGCTGAGATAGCTAACATCCAAAGTAAGGGTAAATAGAAATAAAGAGATGGTCTATATAATTTTTGATACTATTCTCAATTTCAGGCATCCACTGGGGGTCTTAGAATATATTCCTTCAAGGATAAGGGAAACTGCTCTATGCTTGAAACAAGGACCCAAGACTCCTCTCCTTCTGTTTTTGAAAGGCTATTCAACTCCAGCCATCTCTGGGAGGCTGTGGGTGGGAGCTGGTGGCAGATGAGGGCAGGGAAAGGTCTTCCTCCTGAGGAAATCTTGAGAAGTTGGTCCGGCTTGTTCCTGGAATAAGTTTTATGTTGACAGGGGCAGTCACCTCCAGGATATCTCTCTCTGAGGTAGGCCTGACTGAACTGGATTCCTCAGACCCTAATTAGAGACAAGGACATGGAAGGTGGCAAGGAAGAGGTTGTGGGTGCACTTTATTCTGTGGGAGAATTTCTTGTCCTCTTCCAGATCTCTACACAGCTCTCCAGCTTCCCACTCTTTCCTAATGTGCCGTCGCTGTCACTTTTTTTCTTTTCCACATATTGAAAATGATAGACTTATAGTACTTTAAAGTTAAAATGGACCTTACAGCCTATCTTAGCCTTGCTCTCTATTTTGACAGTTTTGAGGAAATCAGCACCTGAGAATAGAGTAACAGGAAAAAGCAAGAGGTTTAAAATAAGAAGCACTGGGCTGCACTTCTGGATTCATTACTTCATGCTGGTGAGCCTTAGTTTCCTATCTGTAACAAGGGAGCAATAATATTGGGTCATATAAACTATTTGAGGATTCAATGAAATAACATATGGAGAGTGTTTAGCATAATGGCTAGTACTTAGTAGGTGTTTAATAACTCTTTACTTCCTTTCTCTTTTCTCAGAACGCTTTCCAACCTCATCTTTAAATCCCTCTATTCTCTCCCCAATGTTTTTTTTTTTTTTCTAAGTATCTCTCCCAAGGAACTACCTTGCTTGTCTCTTGTTTTCCACCAACAGGCCCTGTTTTCTTGCCAGGTGTCTCGCTGGGGTATCCACAATACCACTCATAGTTCCCTGCAAGGATCTATAAGAATCCTTTCTATCAAAGGCCATTTCTAGACGTATTTCTTGATTCCTACAGCCTCCAGGCTCTTTACCCTTTCCAAACCCCACCTAACTTCCGGTCTCCATCACTCAGACTGACATGCTCTACTTCAGCCTGGTATCATTCTTTCTATATGTATGGACGTGTAATACCTTCTGAGCCAGATTATAAGATTATTGTGAGTTGAAATGAGCCTACATATTATTTAGTTCTCTTACTCCTTACTAAGCTTTATAACAATCTCTCTCACATGGTAGATACACAATAGATATTGATTGGTAGATTAATGGATTCCTATGGCCTACTCCCCCAGATGCCTTCTCTTACAGCTTCTTTATGACAGAGTGTAAATTGACATGGATTGAGTATTTGGTTGCATAGCAAGTGGAATGCATCTGGGTAATGGCATGCCAAATTAGTGGTGCAACGCTTGCCTTTAGTGGCTTGCAAACTCATGCTACCTCAGCAATGGGTTAAAGGGACAGCATTACTTCTATATATTGGCTCTTCTGTGATTGCATCATGGAAGCACAAAAGCTGGTGTCTATGGTGATAAACTCTCCCTTTACCTTTTAAAATACAAAATCACTTCATAGTTACCTGTGGGCTAGTTCAGAAATACATGTATCAGGGCTCAAAAAGCCCTATTGAGTCCTGCAGGCTGTCCCTCTGAGGATCTGGCTGCTTCCAATGGGGAACACTTTGGAGCCCTTCATCTCTTTTATTTGAAACCCTTCAGACTGGATTTACAAATGGGGTTTTGAACCGGATCACCTCAAGATGAATTTCTGTGCTCAGTCAGATGTTAGCAATGCATTATTTGGCTTGTGTAAAATGGGAGTTTAGTGAGGTTAATTTTTCCCTCCTCCCCACCTTAGTCTAATTATTGAAGAAAGTGTTTGTAGACCTGGAACTTCTCATAATTCATCCTGCCTCCTGTTTCTTGAGAATCAGGGCTCATAAATCTCTGTTTGTGATGACATAATCGGTTACTAAAGGAATGTGGTGGTAATGCCAACTGAGAGTTACAGCTTCATGCTCCTAGCAAACTGAAAAAGACTCAAAGAGATACCCTACTGCCCTTTCTTCCTTTACTTGCAAAGATTGATATATCCAATCCTCTCACAAGCGAGGTTAACCACCATATATTAAATTAGGATAACTTGATCATTATTTGAAAGCACAAGCTCTCAAAACTCAATGAAGTGTTATGTGCATATATAAATATGCAACAGGGAACTTCACCTTTATGCAATCAAATAAAATTAATAGACAAGTGAAAAGGAGTCAGGGGAGAAGGGAAGGAGGATGGTGGGAAGGGAGAAGGAAAAGTGGGGATCATGAACTGAAACTGAATTCCATTGTATGTATGAGTATGTTGGTATGAGCCCAGCTGTTATGTATAACTATAAAGCTCTAATAAAAAAAATCTGGGGATTCCACCTCTTGGGTCCCCTTCTTCCTCCGGGAGAAGTCTTTTCTGCTGTCCTTTAATAAACTTCTAATTTCTACTCTGAAAAAAAAAAATCTGTGAAGATAATAGAAAATGAAGCAGGTGTTTCAGAATTTACTGTTAGAAAGTACAGCATTAAGAAATGTCAAATCATCTTTCTCCTTAGAGATCACTTACCTTTGAAATATAGTCAAATATAATGTAATCTTCCATTTCAAACTTCTGCTTTCTTCCTCTTTATAGTACCCGTAAATTTGCATATCTATGACATATGTATGTATTATGCATTTGAAAAATTTATATAAAGAAAGTGAGAATTGTGGCACATTAGAACTCTAAGAACACTTAAAAGATTGAGTCCAAACCTTAATTTTAGAGAGTGAGACGCAGAGGCTCAAAAACAAGTCTAAAGTTCCCTTATTGACAGCAGAGTTAGTGTCACATGGGGGGGGGGTCAGATCCAGGCTCCAGCCCCGACCTAGCATTCCTCATGCCATACTGACTGGCATATACATTAGCTAGACATCAGACGGAGAGACAGCTCCATTCATCTTGGCACACTCCCATTAGTGGTTATGAGAATTCTATTATTAGAAAACAGCTAGTGTAAGTATTCTCATTTCAAACTCAGGAAATGGAAATGAAATTGAAATGTATTTGAGTTCACTAAATAGAACATTGAAATGGTTCTAATGCCACTGTCCTCATTCTTAAAATGAGATGGTTAACTCGATGATCTTTGGGTCTTCTCTACCTGAAATAGTCAAGAATTCTAAATCTTGCTGAATGTTTTCTGTGAGATTTACTCTTTTCCTCTCCTGAAATATTGTGCCTGAACAAGTCCAAACTTTTGATTTCCCTGAATATAAGATAGAGCTAATAATAATTGTCAGAGTGGTGACACTAAATGAAATAATACACATAAGGCACATTTAATTCCTTGAATAAAAGTTGATTGAAAATATACAGTGAGCTACTTACAACCTCTAACAAATATCAAGTAACTGTAGAACATAACCATCCCTAGATAAGAGATGAAGGTTTTTGTTTGTTGGGTGGATTAGTTCTCATAAATGTCCAGTTTCAGGTCAAATCCTTTTGCACCCAAGTCTGAGAGGCCAACACTGGCAATTTGCATCAGGATTCAGGTTTAAATCAAGGACACATTAGCCATTTGAAAAATTAAACAAAACCATATATTATTAGACCATCGGCTACTCCTTCAGAATGAAAATTCCAAGATACTCCAAAACTATGGTTTAATGGCATTCCTGCTGGCTATTTTAGATCATTTATACAACAGTTTCCTCTACTAGCAAAGAGAGTTAAAGACCAATCATGCTCTATTTTACAAAATTTAGAAAATGCTTTTTGTATATTATAACTGTTATCCCCTTTACCGTCTCACTTGCAAGTATATCTTTAAAGATCCTTAAAATGGACTTGTGATCTTAAATAGATTTGCTGAGGCTTGTTCATACGTATTAAATAGACATGCTAGCTGCCATTGCAGGTATGGCTTCAGTAGAGCACTCTAGATCTAACTCAACCTATCCAAATAGTGACCTGATAATTGTTTCAAGCTTATTACTCCTCTGCAAAGTGTAGGCAACTAATGGCAATTAGCAAAGGATTGCTTTGGGAAAGAGTTCTCTCTACCAGCACACCAGAGTGATTTTGACAGTGTAGAGAATTCTGTTAAAGAAAAAAGGGGCCAAGTGTGGTTGTGCATTCCTGTAATCCCAGAGGCTGAGACAGGAGGATTGAAAGTTCAAAGCCAGCTTCAGCAAAAGCAAGGCACTAAGCCACTCAGTGAGACCCTGTCTCTAAATAAAATACAAAACAAGGCTGGGAATGTTGCTCAGTGGTCAAGGGCTCTTGAGTTCAATCCCTGGTACTTTCCCCTCCTCCCCCCCAAAACAAAAGGGGGGACAGTGTGTGTATGGACTTTTGTCTGTGCGGGAAGGAAAGCCCAGCCTCAAGATAACAGTATCTCCACATTATTTCTCATGCCTGTCATCTGTTTTCCATCTTAAGGAAAGTATTGTGATATTACATAAAGAAGGAAAGTTCAAAAGATAATACATGTATTAAAATATTACTGAAACCCTGTGTTTAATTCTACACTTGAATCTTTAAATGGTATAAAAACAAATGAAGCTTTTCTGGATTGAGTCACCCAGATCTGAAGAAGTCATGTTGTCTGAGGAATATTTAAGAAAAAGGAAGATGTGGTCCCTGGAGGTGACAGGGATATGCTATGTGTCTTCAAATGTTTGAAGAATTGTCATGTGGAAGAATGACAATCCACTTGGCTCTTATGTATACTGAAGAACAGATTTTAGCTTATTAGAAGGAAATAATTTCTAAGGACTACAAAGATAGGTGGACTGTGAGTCCCTGGTTATGGAGGAGTTTGGGTCCAGTGTGGGTGACCACAGGTCTGAGAGACTAATACAGATGGATAGACTAAGTGATCCTCAAGGGTACTCCTAGGTCAGAGAGGCTAGGATTTAGACAGAGTGACTCTGGTTAAATTATTGTCTGCATCTTAATTTTCTCATATTATGTAATGATAGTTGTGGGCTAAATCAATTATTAACCATTCTTTTCTCAATGTAAGCCTCCCCCACCATCCTTGCCCCTAAATGAAGTCTTATGTAGAACTCCAACTTTAAAAAGTAGAGGGAAACAGCTGTCTTCTGAAAAGGGAATTGAAAGTCCTGAGCTCTTGCTCCTTGCCTCCCAATTTCCACTCTACCTCTTCTTCCCCTTGGGTAGCCTCTGATTACCTCTACAGAATCAGAGAATGGCAGTTTCAGAGTCAGAAGACTAAACCCTTTCTAATATTCCTACCAGGCCTACACTTTTATGGTTGTCATTTAATTCTACAACTATTCTTTGACACTGACAATTTCTCTTTCAAACTTACTTCAGGCTTGAAGTTTACAGAAAGGAAACTATGTAGCATGGTGGTTAGATGAAAAACAGGAACCAGCAATCATGGGATCAAGTCTCCTATCTGCATCTTTTTAGTTTTGTGAAACTGGGCAATTTGTTTAACCTAAAAGTCAGGTTGCAGATGTAGAGCAAATAACTCCACTTCAAGGAATTTTGGGAGGCATTAAAAAGAGCTCAGATCATGTTTGAAACATGAAATGAGCACTCAATGAGGTAGCTATTCTATTAATTAAAAAGACTGAATCAAATGGAACAAGAGTTTCTCGTGCATAGTGACAATTTCTTATTGCTGGTAGTAAAAGGTAGAAGTTAGGGATTACATAATTTCTTTCCAAAACAGAGTAAGTTCATCAATGGGAAGGAATCTGATGGCATTAATATCAGTCCCCAGCATCCCCATTGACCCTCTGGGTGGCCTTATACCAAGTTTTTGGCCACTTTAGGACCTTTTCCCATTAATAAAATGAAGCTGTAATGTAAATAGGTACCCTAAAGAAGGACGTGGTTCAGTCTATGAGAACACCAATTTTGAGGACATATTTTCCAAAAGTGAAAAGTTTCCTCATTTACCTCTTTTAACCCTGTCAAATAGACTTATTAGTCCTTTTTTATCTGTCTGGGGATCATCCATTCTTTTTACCTACCGTGGAAGTATGTGTATTCAGCAAACATTCCTTGCACACTTACTCAGTATAGAGTTTTAGAGGAAAACAAAGAAAGAGTAAGTCATATCTTTATGGAACTTATAGTTTAATTCAGAGACCTACCACTTCCAGAAGAGGTTCTTTAAAGAAAATTTGGGGGTGGTCCTGCATGTCCCTGTACTATCTTTCTTGCCTACTTATTTCTCTTTTTTACCTTGCTTTGCTGGCTCCTGGAGTTCTCTTGCTGCTCCAGCTAAAATACTCTCCTTCATCAGCCTCCATGGGAAAGTCCTGTGATATTTCATATTCTGCAACTAACTCTTTTTGGTTCTTTCCCCTATCTGTAATAAAGATTCCCATTCTACACAATCTGACTGTTAACAATCTAAGAGATTAGTGAGGTAAATAAAATTAACAGACTTACTTTTCTCCTTTCTTTCTTCTCATTTGGGGAGGATTTATGATTTAAATAATCTTAATAAATTAAATTAATTAGCCTAAAATGATCTTTCATGGATTTTTCACATATTTCTATGATATTTAAATATAGTATTCACAGAGGCCTTAACTCTTTGTTTACATAGCTAGAGACATGAGGGTATCCTATAATCTGGCATTATCAGCTAAAAAGTTTGCTGACCTCCATTCTAAATTGTGGAACCACATAGTGGTATGAACTGATTTAACAGATGAGTAAAAAAGTATATCCATAAATAAATAGTGCAAACTATTTCATAAAATGTGAGGGCAAGCAAAATGCAGGAAATAAGTCAAGGACTAGGGTTTGTTAGGAAAGACTCCCTTGTGTAGATCTGATTTCATTTGGGTTTTGAAGGAGGTGATAGGCAAATGTGGTCCCATTTCCCCCCTCTTCCTATAAGTTCTGAAAGGAGGAGAGTGCAGATACAGATTAAGATAGGCTGTCTAAGGATAGTACCAAAGGTAAGTGTGCGTTGGGGTTTAAAATTCTTGCTGGAAGCTATTTACTAACTGGTTACTAGGAGACAGCATGACTCATTGCTTACTTCCCCTCTGTGGCCAACTTTCAGTCATTTATCACCTAGCACACTGGATCAAGACTGATAGAATCTTTAGAAAAAATTATGGAGTGCTCCATTCTAGTAAGGAGGCACTAAACTGTGGAAATAAAATGATCCCCAAAGATGAGGTCTACCAAGAAACCATCCTTACACGTGTCCTGGACGATATAATAGTCCAGGGATTCACTAGTGGCAGAGAGGTATACACAAGATAAAATATAAACAACATAGATTAAATAAAACTATACAAGACAATATTAAAACCAATGTGAATAGTGAATATATGTTTCCTGTGGGTATTTTTCCCACTCTCTGAATGAATATATTTACATTATAACCCAGGATTTCTCATTTCCATGAAATGAGACACTTAAGTATTCCTTTAATAATCTTTTTAAAGATTCAAGTAATTGGAATGGATTAGAGTGAATTCCAAATTGTCAGCTCTTCCAAGATAATTTATAAATCAAAGTAAAATTATAAGATATATTAAAAAGTGCTGTAGGTTAAGTTGATGGAGGGAAAAGTTAGTCAAATTATCTATACATCACCCACCACCACATGGGCATCAACTGTAAATGTACAATTTATTGGGAATTTTATTAAAGAATATTTTAATGGTTTTCCATAACAAAATCAATATTGTGAGAGACAAAGCTTAGATAATATAAACTCTACCTGATAAGAGAAGAAAAATATTAAGTATTGAAGAATGAGAAATTATGTTCGTAGGGTTATGTTTATGTGTGAGTGTGAGAACAAAACTATGCAGAGGGTTACAGGCCATTGATGTAAAAATAAGTGATATTTCATGGAGGAGGGAAAGAAGAGAGGGATGGAGGAAGATTGATGACTAGGATTTCCCTAGTCCAAGAGCAAGAGGATGTGTTCCCTGGTCCCTGGTGACATTGTGAAGCTGAGTCAGGACCTGTAGGGGGGTGTGTATGGAGGGGGATACAACTGGGAAAGAGCCCAGGACTCATGGACTAAGCTTGGTACAGAAGCCACAGAGCAAAGATTATCGCATGGGGTTGGTGGGGGGAGACAATGTGCTACTCTGCAGTCACTGGACGGAGGCATGAGGTCTACGCATGCCTTGACATGTCCATCAGAACTCAGAGCCCTGCTCAAATCTGCCACAGTTGATGAGGAGCAAGCCCTGAGAAGGGTTGAGCTTTTATTTCTTCCAGTCTAGTAGGAGCAGGGCTTAGAGGTGATATTAAGTTGATTTATGAAAAATAAACCACCTGAGTTTATAGACGAAGATTTATACCTGTTATGAAAGTATAAATCTTTTTATCCAATATTTACACTGGAAAGCACATGCCTGAGACAGATTACTTGGGTTCAGATTTCACACTACTAACTAGCCATGTATGACCGTACAAGTTTCTTAACTTCATTGACCTTAGTGTCTTCATCTGTAAAACTGGGGTTAGTAATAGAATTAATTTCATATGGTTGTTGCAACAATGATATGATCTGTATCTTTGGAACAGTACAAAGGCTCAGCCATTATCAGCTATAAATATGAAAGAGTCACCATTTAAATGCCAAAAGAGAAATTAAAAATATATGTTTCTATTGATAACCATCTTAGTTTAGTTTATTTTCTGTTGCTATAATGAAATATCACTGAGTAATTTTCAAAAAATAGAGGTTCTTCTAGCTCACGGTTCTGGAAATGGGGAAGTCCAGGAGCATGGTACTTACATCTGGGGAAGGCCTTCTTACTGCATCATGGTAGAGGACATCACATGGTGAGACAAAGTAGCATGTTGGTTTATGTCTCTTCCTCTTCTTACAAAGTCACTAATGCCAACATGCAGGGATGGGGGCTCCTTCATGACTTCATCTAATCCTAAGTACTTCCCAAAGGCCCCAGTTCCGAATACATTAATGTATGAATTTGGGATTAAGTTTCTAATATATGAACTTTCAGGGATAAATTTCAACCATACCAATAGTATTCATTGATTTTTCTTGCACCATAGCCTTAAGAAATAAATAAATCAAAATCACTCTTTTTTCCTTTGGTCCCAAGATGACTATTACATTCCTTATGAAACAAAATACCTCAAGAGAAGTATTCCTGGAAGAAAGAGATCTTTCCTAGATATTCAATAATAACTTGCTTGGATCTAAATAGAGGCAAAGCCCCTCCCTGTCAAGTGTGAGTGCCAATGATGTGAAAAGGATGTCCAGCCAACTCTGTGTTCTCCTATCAAATTAGAATTAGTTGGATTACTGATGTTGAAGGATTCGATGGGCTTTTGAAGGTCTTAGGATATATAACATATAGTATAGGGAAGCCAGAGAATGTATAAGGACAAATAACATAGACTGGGTTGCCCTGAGGTAGTCAACTTTAATTCTCTAAAAATTCAATATTCAAATTTTGAAACAAGTATGAAAAGTTTTATCCCTGAACTATATTGAAAGGACTATTTATGAAATACACTTGTATTCTTGATTTATCTGATAAAAGGCAAAGGTTGTGATATGATTTGAAATATGTTTGGTTTTGTCGCCAGCTCCTGTCATAGTAGTCCTAGAAGTCCTGGAATTTCCTGAGTGATTGGAGTATCTGTTATAGTTAAACCCCCCCCATTCAAGGGGAACATGTCCTAAGATCCGCAGCAGATGCCTGAAATAGCACATATTACCATCACCTAAGTATAATTTTTCCCCTTTATGCCCTGCAATCTTGCCACATAGTACCAGAGTTAATCTGTCCTTCCATATTGTATGTCCTAGTACCTCCTATACATCACTCTTCCTATGCTTTGGGGCCATTAATAAGTAAATAAGGGTTATATGCACTGTGGTAAAAGAACCAAGATGGCTACTAAGTAACTAATAAAACAAGTGGTGCTTATAGTGAATAATCAAGGATAAAGGGATGATTCCCATTCTACGTGGGACAAACAGGATGATTTGGATTTCTTCACACTGCCCAGAATAGTACACAATTTAAAATACATGACTTGCTCACTTCTGTAATTTTCTATGTAATATTTTCAGACCACCATTGACCACAGGAAATTGAAAACACAAAAAGCAAAACCCATCAAATGTATGAAATATGATATGTCAAGAGCATCGTAATGTTTTGAACAACCAATAAAAAAAAAACCTTGCATGGGTGAACAACTATGTTGATAATGAGCTCTGTTGATAACTTGTGAGTTTTGGTTAATGAAGTGACGTAGGGTGGGGCCCTGGATAGCCTCAGAATGGGTCAGTCACCAGGAAATCCAAGTAATCAAGGATTAGAGTTTGCAACTTTCAGCTACACCCCTGACCTCTGGGAAGCAGGAATAGGGGCTAGAAGTCAAGCCCTATAGAAATACTAGAACAGCAGGATTTGACAAGCTTCTGGATTGTTGAACATATGGAAATGCTGGTGCACCCAGATGGGAAAGGAAGCACCACACTCCATACTTTGCCCGAGCCAGCTCTTCATCTGGAGCTTCGTTTTTATCCTTTGTAATATTCTTTATAATCAACCAGTAAATATATGTAGGCATTTCTCTGAGTTCTGTGAGCTCTCCTAGCAAATTAAATCCAAGAAGGCGGTGGCAGGAGCCCCCAGTTTATAAATATTGGGTCAGAAGGATAGGTGACAACATACTAGTTGTATTGGCATCTGAGGTGGGACAGTCCAGTAGGTCTAAGACCATGGCCTGTCTCCAGGTACATAGTGTGGAAATTGATTGGAATTATAGGACACCCAGTTGGTGTTCCTAGAGAACTGATTGGAGTGTGGAGAAAAAACTAACACGTGTTCTATGTTGAGTTTGAGAATAAAAATATTGTGTTTTTTAGTTTTATAGTTGTTAATGAAACAATGAAGTGATTTGTCTGATGAAATGCCCAAGGGAACCATAGACAGTTCTCTGTATCCACAGACCAATTGTGACCTTTAACACCTAAGTTAGTGCTGTACTGAATGGGCTCTGTGCCTGGTAATTATGATCTTATGTAGTAGATGTGATTCTTGTAGAAGGAGGGAGAGAAGGGTGACTATCTTCTATCATGCAAAAGAGTATGCTGGGTGTTTGTTGACATATGTTCACTCATGGCCTTCTTGACCCCATTTCTTTTAAGTGGCCTGCTCCAATAGAACTGTAAATTCTTCTCCTCTTCTTGCTACAGTCAAAAACCTACACCTTGCTCTGTTCCTATAGCCTCTGTCTGGCTCTTGATCCTTAGCCTTTCCTATCTGGCATCTGTTGGAAGTACTGAGGCATGATGTCCCACAGTCTGGGCCTATAGAGCTGTCTAGGTCTTACCTCCCCATTATGTAGGACACTGAATGTCTAAGCAGAGGCACAGGGCTAGTCTACCTTCTTCGACAGCTCTTGTATTCTTCAGTCAAGAGAATCTATTTAAAGAAATATTGTGCCTCAAATATTGAAGCATGGGCCAGGCACTTGAAGGTCACAAAGGTGATAGGGTCATCCCATCATAGGGATTATATCCTAACCAGGGATATGTCTGCACTACAAGGGGTCTCTTTGACAAATGGCATAGAAGGTTTAAAATTGACACTGACAGATGGTCTAAGAGCAGAGGTAACTCCCAGGAAGGAGCCTCAAGAAATGTTCTCCAAGAGAAGTTGTCCTGGAAAGGGAAGTAGAATTTTCCTTCTTTGAGTCAGGGAACCATAAGGGTAAGGAAAAGTGTGAGGTTATAAAAGGAGTATGTATGAGGCTTTGAACTTGTATCCTAGATTCCCTCAGAAAACTATGGCGGGGGACAGCACAGCAGAATGATGATAGTCAAGAGGGTTTGTCTCTTGGGATTCTTTAAAAAACAGCATATTGTGTGTAAAAAAAATAACTCCATAATCTAATCTTACCGAATAGTCATGGAAGGGGTGAAGTCTGAGAAACTGGAAGCCCCAGAGCTATTGGGACGTAGGTAAGTTTCCCGTGGCCACTGCAAGAAATTGCCAATAGCTGGGATACTAAACAAACAACAAACAAAAAACAGAAATTCTCAGTTTAAGAGGACACAAGTCCAAAATCAGTACCACTGGGTCACAATCAGGGTATCGGCCAGGCTAGTTCCTTCCTGAGGGTCCAGACAGAAACCATTTGTCGTCTCCTCAGACTCCTGAGGTTGCTTAGCTTGTGGCTGCACCACTCTAATCTCTGCCTCCATAGTCACTTTGCCTCCTCTTCCTCCTCCAGCCTCCCCACACTTCACTGTCTCCCCCCCCCCATAGAATCTTCTGTGACTCCCTCTTATTAAATCCCTCTTTAATAGTCTGCAATTAAAGCCCACAGGAACAATCCAGGATAATCACTCCTCTGAAGATCTTTAGCTTGATCACAAGGATACTTAATTTTCTCCCATAGAAGGTAACATTCTAGATTATGATGCAGATAACTGGGATACTAAACAAACAACCAACAGCCTACCACAGAGCCTGTCTTTGTACAGACTAGTGAATTTATCAGCAGTCACTAAGAAGTAACTTGACTTTCCCAAATGGTAAGTTCTACCTTTCTCCAAGTACCTCTGCTCTATCCAGACCACCAGCCTAAGTTTAAGACCAGGGTAGACCCCTGCTATCCACCAGCCTTGGCAAAGTTGTCTTCTTCACGTAAAACAAAGATTCTTTCTCTGGTTCTTCCCCACATCCTTTTAAAAATGTAGGGAAACTGGTCAGAAGCTCTTGGGAAGACAGTCTCTGTGCAGGAGAAATAAAGCAGTAAAAGTTTGCAAAGGGATTACCACTTGGAAATGTCTTAGGGAATCCAAATACAAAGAGCGACGGTTACATGACATTGATTGTACTGATCCTACCAATATCTACTTATGTCTTTGTTCCTTGTTTTCTTTATTTTAACGTATTCCATCTTACAATTGAAATAAGGTGCCCAAGCTGTGCATTTCGGGGTCTTTATTGCACTTCTGAGGAAGTTAAAGCCTCCATCTTTTGACCTTATGCTTTCTAATACCACCTAAGGTGTGCCGTAATTGCCCACAAATGTGCGGTCTGTCATGTCTTTTTCCTCAAATGAAACCCACTTCCACAGTAGGACGAGAAGAGAGGGGGGTAGATCTCCTGCTATTTGTATCAGCACTTGTCCTCAGGAAATGCTGAATCTTGGCACAGAAAGAAAGTGTAAAAATGATAAATTTGTCACCTAATATGGACCACTGCACTCACAAAACTGCAACTCTTTACATTAATGGAGATTAGGATATAACTTTTTTAATTTGGAGCCTCATTACACAGTATAAATAAAAATAGAGCCCCAACTATATCATCTTTAATTGCCTCTAGACGGAATGCTGATTATCTACCCAAGTCTTGGCCATGTGTTTCTGGGGAGCTAGCACAGTTTGTTCCTTGCTTTGAAAGCAAAGCCAAAAAAGATATGTGGATATCATTAATAGAGGGCAGAAAGCTGAATATCTGCAGTCTTCTATCTAATATTGTAATTGCACAAAATGTGTGAACAGAAATATGATGGTGTTGTCAAAGTGATGAGTTCATGTGTGTGAAGTTGGAGAAATAATGCGCATTCACCCATCTAAACGAAGGGAGCCCCCCAATCCACTTCTAGTTCATGTTCTTGCTTCCAAGAGTTGGAAAACAGCCTCAGTTTTCACTCCCATGCTGGCAGCGGCCCAGAGAGAGAGATGCTGATATTCAAAGCTGTGATTGCTGAGTCTTTTAGCATCCCTTGGTACAACTGATTAAAGCGATTGATCAATACTGAGCTTTGAGAAAAACTAGTGTGGGTATGTTACAGACGACATCCCATGAATAAATAACTCAGATAATGGCATTTGTCTTACTATCAAGCTCATCTATAATTTAGCAAGTATAATGCCCATTAAAAGAATACCTAGAATGATCCCTGCCAAAATAAAGAGTTGATTGGTTTCTATCTTCTGGGAAGTCTCTCAATAAAGATGGGGAGGGAAAAGTGGCTACCTGCTGTAAGAGTGAGTATAAGGAAACTCCTAAGCCCTATCACTCTCCACAGTGAGCCTCTTCTTCAGTGGCACTGAGGTCAGGAGGAAGAGATAAGGTAGGCAGATAGGGAAATGGCTCCCTGGGCTACTTCCTGGGCAGAACATAAACAGTAGCTGCAGGTTTTTGCTGAGAAACTTACAAAGAGATTATTTTTAAATCAGGACCTACGTGACCTGGAGTCCACAGGAATTGGGGACATACGTGATCTGGAGTCGACAGCCTCTCCAAAGAATGAAAATGCCTGATCAATACTTTGATTGGAATAAAGCCTGCACGAATACCTCATGAACACAGAGTACTTTATCCAGGATTGGGCAGGGGGCTGACATCCTCGAACCTGTAGATCCATCTGAACCCCTGACCCATAACCATTCACTGGAAACCCTCTCAGTTCCCTCCCAGATGTGGGAACTTTGCTTCACTTTGCTTTAATAAACTCTTATACTTGGCTTTCACCTGATGCCACTGTGAGTCTCCTTTTTGGAATTTGCAAGCCAAAGAACCCACCAAACTCCACATTCTGTGTTACAGCACATCAAAGAGCATTTTTTGGGTGCAACACCTATCACTCAATGGAAGCTTTAGGAGAATTTTTTTTTTTTTTTTTTGCATGTAGGGCTCAAATCTGTCTCATGAAAAAACATAATTTACTGCCTTAAATTAATTAACTGAGCACGAAGCATAGGGAGTAAAAATAAATTTATCCTTGGATTGAAATGTCTTGTAATATATGTGAAGCATTCTACTCACAAGGGACTCCTTTCCATTCTGACTGGCAAAGGCTTCAGTTAGAAGGGATAATGTCTCAGTTCCATAGCTATAAGACTTTTGGGTGGTCAAATGAGCAAGAGAAATGATGACATATTCTAGTGAGAGAATAGGGACAAGTCTGTACCAGGAAAGGCAGGCAAATAGAAATGATGTGGGCTGGGGGTATAGCTCAATGCAGGGCACATGCTTAGCATGAGGCCCTGCATTGAATCCCTAGTACTTCCCACTGCCACCACCATCCCCAAGAAAAAATGGAAAGGAGAGAAGTGATGTGATTAATGCTCAAACTACCCTTGAAGAAGGTATTTTGGCTTTGTAGCCTAAGAAGATAGGCACAAGGCAATAAAAAAGATTTAAGCAAAGTTCACATTAGGATACCATTTAGTAAGTTTACAATGAGATGACTTAATAGTTTCTAAATTTTGAAGGGATAATACTAGTCATAGAACATGCATTTGAGGTTGAGAAGCTTATTACAGGATTTAAAAATGACAACCTCATCAGAGTATCAACCCACATCAGCTTCTGCCTGGCTACTTGATCTGTCATCGGATTTCTTTGAGCACTTTGGAGTCACATGGCTAAGGTCAGGGTGTGTGAAAATCAATGTTGAACATCATCATCTACAAAGACTTATTTGGGGAGAAATAATGTCTTTCAAATAAAGTCCTTGCTTATACTGAATCTGTAATTGCTGTATAAAATAAACTTGAGTATGCTCCTAATGTCCTCTAGAGATGCTATAAGTACCGTTTGCTAGTATTTATGGTCTGCAATCAAACAGGAGTCAAGGCCATAAATCATTACCCTGAATATAATATTTTTGTTTCATGAAAGTCTGAGCTTTCAACCCCAAAGCAACAAATCAGTCCACTCCTTATTGAGCCTGTCACAGCCCCATCCTTGAGTATGACCACATTTATTACCATTGTCAGCTGACTCGTGTGAAAGTACAGGAAGGAGGGAAGGAGGGTATAAATATAAATTGAAAAGCAGTGCTTTGTGGGGCTGGCCTGGCTGAAGGGAGGTAACACAACATGGAGACTTTCACCCCAGGGTCACATATTTGATGGCCCATGTACTGATGTGGTGATCAAGTTTCCACATCACCAAGAATCCGGCTGTTAACTGTCACCATAGCTGAGAGGCTCCACACAAGGGCAAAGTGCTCAGAGGGGCTGGAGGCTGAACTTTCAGCCTTTCTCCTGACCCCTGAAGCACTTTGGGCTTCTCTGAGGACAAGTCTGTTTCTCTAGGAACTGCATTATATTATCTTCTAAGGGAAGTTTGAGATAGCAGAGAAGGGGAGATATTAGCTTGCTCGTTGCGGAGGAAGGATTTCACCTCCAGGGCTTTGTCTTTGACAGATTTGATGAAACCCTAAAAATGCCTCTTCTAAAATAAGAAACTGCTGCTTTCACCCTCACAGAGAGCACCACCAGGGCACATCCTTCAGGGAGCAATGCCATCAAAAGAAGAGGAGCAGCTGGATTTCCAAAGGCAAAAGTGAAGTCTGTAACCAAGACAACGATGAGATGATGGTAAACAATATTTAAAAAGAAACATTGCAGAGACCTAGAAGAAAGCCAGTCCAAGCGAAGATCTGTTCTTTGAAGTCTTAATGAAACATTGTCTTTTGGGGTGTCTTCACATTTAGAATGTTAATAAGACTAGGAAAAAGGCCCAAGCCTCTGCTGATACCTTAGATGTGGCCAAAATGGAATACCTTTTATTTTCATCTTGTTCCTTCAAAAGTAAACTCTAAAGTGAACATAGGGTTTTACTAGGCAAACTACCCCAAAGTGGATGTTATATACCAACAGGGACAGCACTGGAGTGCAGAAGACAGACAAAAATGTGTCATTAGGAATTGCAACGCAGAGAGAAATTCCCAGAATCTTTTACGCAACTCACTTTTGGTCCTTCTTTACTCAGCCTAAATGGTCCTTGGTATAACATGGATAAGCAGTTAACTTCCTTTATTTTAAGTTGTTTTGATGATACTAGTTTAAAAGTCCCAAATGAACCAGAAAACAGTCCTCACAAAAAACTTGAACTGAGAAGTTTTCCTTGCAAAATACCATTTGTACTTTACTCTTGCCCTAATGTGGTTCTAATCATTACACTTGTAGCACTCTGCCTGAGGCTGATTTAGCCTTAGCGATATAAAAATTCAAACACCATTTATGTACTTATAAAACAAAAAGCCAGCATCTTACTCATTCTAATCTTCCAAAGAGCATGTTTCCTCAAGAAAATCAGTAGAGACAGAGCTTTGGTGTTTAATAAGAATTGAATTGGAGAAGGGAATGCTAAATTGCTGCTGGGTTTGTGTGATGTCAGTGCAAAGCGTTTATCTTCTCTCCATGCCTCAGCTTCTTCATCCAAAATAGAAGGCAAGCTATTTTATAAGAATATGTTAGTGATTAAAACATAGGTATATGACATGCAAGAAGCACATGCTAATCCCTCTCTTTAACTCAGCTTCAGACAGGCCCTTATTAGGGAGCCGTGTTTTGCTTAGAGCTAAACTAAAATGAGTTATGGAGAATTTGGACATGATTCAGAAAGAACAGTGAAGATGATTCAGTGCCTTAGAAATGAGCTCCATGAGAAAAGACTAAAGAGAGTGGGAGGCTTTGGGTGATAGAAAGATGATTGTGAAGGCTAAGGCATAACCTGGTCGTGAAGCAGCATTCACACACAGAATAATGTCACATAAGAGAAATTCAACATGCATAATTGCTCACTGGTAAAGGAACCTTCGGAAATTGTCAGATGATTCTCAGAATCTGATTACAATTGAACAAACAGGGATTTGAGAGATTTCAATAAGTGTTTCCATGTTCACAAAGCTAGTTAAATGGCAGAGCTAAGACATGAATGCAAGCTCTGCCTAACCTCAAAAAAAGCCATGTTCTATGGTGAGGATGAATTGAGACACAATTTGTAATGCACTTTCTGCAGCATCTGAGGCACAGCACTCAATAGGTGACAATTATAATGATTATGTTTCAGAAGGCCACCATTGATTAACTCCTTCAGTTTGACATTGTTTCTGATGTATGTCTGTCCATTGAGCTTAAAGAAAATAGTAGTTACAAAAGCCAACAAATTAGAAACAGTTAGTTACCATATAGTATTGTGGACACAGCTTGCTGCAAAACTTTACAGGTCAGACTGTTCTGTTTGGCTAAGCTGATGTTGGTGCTGCTGCTGCTTTAGTTTTTGGTGGTGGTGATGGTAATGTGTTTTACGATTCTTTTTACTTCTTCAAGTTACTGCCCTAAATGCAACAGTCTTTTTGAATACTCTAACTACTATGAATATTATCAGATAATGTACACTTTTTATTCAAGGTAAATTTTGTAAGATTGTGTGCATACATCTATTCATATACACACATATATACATAATTATAATGCATATATTTGATATTTTCAGGAATATTTCTCAGGACATATAGACATATAGACAAGAGTGCTCTAATTATAAATTACAAAATAAACAAAACCCCATCTATGTGAATAAAATGTAATATCTTTAAAGGGCTGAGTCCCTGTGTCTTCTCTTTATTCTGTCATTATGTTTTGAGCACAGGATTAGATTTCCGTGAATACGCAGAGGAATTCAAATAGCAAGAGTAATTGTTCTCAACTTTAAGACTGTTTAGGAAGCAAAGAGAAGACAGCTTCCTAGTTAACCAAGATCCAGGCAACTAAGAGTCTTCCAGATTCAAATTGCAATACCCAGTAAGCCTGAGAGAGCCAAAGAGAAGATGCTGAAAGATCAGGAGAGTCTGTGATTCCAAGACTGCCAGCAATAAAGAAGC
Source organism: Spermophilus citellus (assembly GCF_964194105.1). Classification (NCBI taxonomy): domain Eukaryota; kingdom Metazoa; phylum Chordata; class Mammalia; order Rodentia; family Sciuridae; genus Spermophilus; species Spermophilus citellus. The sequence continues at coordinate 68,770,423 of NC_138187.1, read as the reverse complement.
AGAGCCAAAGCCATCTAGAGGAGCTTGTCAGTGGAGGATTGACTGTGTTCCTCCTAAATTCAACACTCCTACAACTCCATTTTAAGTCCATTTTAGTAGATCAGTCTTTCCTTAGAGGAGTGCCAATATATCCAAAAATATATCAGCAACAAATGTGGAGAATTGCAAAGAGAATAACACGACCCTCAGCTACTCTAGATTTCTGCTGCTTCTCCTCATGTCTGCTCCCCAGCTAAGTGTCCACTTCTGTATCTATGTGGTGACTAAGTCTGCAAGGTGACAACACAATAGGTCAATTTGTTCAATCAATTTAGTCAATCAACTTGGGAGTTCAATGGGAACTGACACATTAATTGAATTCACCTGTAAATCAAGTCAAAATGTTCAAACGTGTGTATGTATTCTGTTGAGGCTCTGAGTCTAACAGACCAATGTCAAGGCTGGATTTTAATTTTAGTTTGCTTCTAAATGAAGGTTTGTGCTCTTTGAACACTAAGTGATAATAATTTTTGAGATTGCTGTAATTATGATTTGCACAGCTTATGAGAATATCATTTTATTTGCTAAATAGTGTTGTTTTATTCTACATGTTTACATTTACCAGAGCCAATACATAGAACTTTAAAGGTACCTGATATCTCTTGGGATGCCTATGGAAAACGAGGTGCTGTGTCTCAAAAGACATTCTTGGCAAATGCAAGATGTAAACCAAAAAAAAAAAAAAAGAATCCATATGGTGCACAACATCTCTCAAATGAAAAATAAAGCTTCTCAGGGAAGGAGCCTTGGGGGATTCTGAAGTCAAATTGCAAGGAACAAATGTGCTATTTTAATTTTGGCCTTAAAACTTCCTCTTCTGGAATGGTCTCAATATCACAATCTCTGTTCAACAGCATACTCTAAGCTAGAAACTCCTGTTGTTTTCTGGTTTGCTTTTTAAAAATCATCAAAGCTCTACATGAGATTTGCAGGCTCTCCTATACCAACCTCACAAAGCCCAAGAAGATTCTGCAACTTAATTCCCAAACAGACCACAAGCAGACAGAATTCTCCATGAGATGATTATGTTTTCTTTCCTTCCCCCTTCTCCTGCATTCTAATTTCAGAAGTGTTTCCCTGGGCTCCCACTGCTTAGATATGTTTTGCTGCCTCCTGGCCCCCTTTACTACAGAGACACCTGTTTCCACCATGCAGGGGGCCCTGTTCAGCAGCTCAAAGTGGCTTCTGCAGTCTTCCCACACCTGGAAGTGTGTGTCTACTTCCTAATGCCTGGTGTGGCCATCGAAAGGCTCCATCCTGCTAAGACAATTTGTCAGTCTTCATTATCACAAGCTGTGTGGCAGCAACACCGGAGTTAAGGGTCAGTGTGGCTTCCAATTAAAAATCCCTATTGAAGAAGGATTTATGTTTGGTCCATTTCAAAATACATTGGGCTGCAACTTATCATTTAAGTTGTCAAGTGAGAAGCACTTTCCTTTTCCAAGTGTAAAGGGTTTAAAAGCCATTAATTCATTTTGTTTAAGATGTAAAGACATAAATGAATGAGTGAGTGTCTTTCCTCTCTCTCTCTCTCTCTCTCTCTCTCTCTCTCTCTCTCTCTCTCTCTCTCTCTCTCCCCCCCCGCCCCCCAAAGTGGGAGACCTTAGTCCAGATGCTTTTTGGACCCACTGAAACATTTAGGTTGTGAGAAAAGTTTGCAGGTTTTTTTGTTCTATTAGGCATTTATATTCTTAGTTCATTTACCATGGGAATGTTTTGGTGAAAGGGAAAAAGAGAAACTTTTAGATGATTTTCAAAATCATATGCTGGGAATTTCAAGCAGAGTCCAAGTCTTTTATGGGTGAGTTCCTTTTCTAGAAGAAAAACATGATCTTCTGTTTATAAGGATAAGAAATGTGTATTTTTAATCATCTTGGACATGAAATCAAATTCATGTTGAGACATTTTGATGATGTCAGCACAAATAAATCAATTACTTGCAGGAATAAAATTTCTATTACATACCTGTGGTTTAAGAAATTAAAGAGAAGGGAAAAAAATGGAAAGGGGCAACATGTTTTAGGGGAATATCCTGGCAAAACAGATTCAGGTCTGGGGATAATCTTCATTTATAATCAATGAGAGCTGAAAGGGAGGAGACCAGAGCAGGATGAGAGTAGGTCTCTTGCCAAGAAAGATCCAAATGTTTCAAATAGAACATGTCTTAGCTCATTCATATTTAGTGAGATTCCTCCTTTGGCCTCATCGAATCTCATTTTGTTCTTTTTTAGAGTGGGTCCTAACTGAGGTCTTGTTTAGTGAACAATGAAAATCTTTTAGATTTCTTATCCTTTGTTGATAGCCAGAAAGGGGAAATACTGGGGAATGATATAAGCCAAATTATATCAAAATATATTGTCTGAATGTACAAAACATGTAATAACAAATTCCATCATTATGTGCAACTATAATGCACCATTAAAAATATGAAAAGAAAAAGTTTCTCTTTTCTATCTATCAACCCATTCTTCCCTCTTTGCCCTACCCATAACTTGGGCAAAATCAATAAGCTCACTTACTTTATCTGTTCAGCTGTATCAACTGTGAAACACAGAATCCCAGCATTCAAAATCGCCATTGAATAACCTTGAGATGGAAGCAGGAGAACATGATTAATATAGCCAATGAAGATACCATCAGGCACTATGCAGCCAGTGAAGCCTAAGCAGCTTTAAAGAGCCCTGAAACAAAAATATAGCTGGAGAGTATAGAGAACCTCTATCTGCTCCTTCCTTCCAACTCAGGATTCTTGACATCACCCAGGTCTTACCATCTAACTGCTCTGGTGGTAGAGCATAAAAACAAGCTTCATTGTGTTAGGAAAACTGGGAGATCTTCTCAAAACCTCATTGAAGGAATCCTAAATGTCATACTAAGAATAAAGAAGTTTTCTTTGAAAAATCTGATTTAATCCTGGAAATGTCACTGAGTTTTGCAGCATCATCTCAAGATTAAGCACATATAGTAATAATGATAATAATAGCTAACAGTTATTGGACCAAATTTATCACATGTACCTCACAGAATGCTAGCCACTTGACAGAGCCCATCTCACTTAATCCTCATAGCAGGTATTATTTCATAATTATTTTAGAAGTTGGGTAACTAAGGTTTTGAGAACTAATCTGCAAAAGACATGATAGTGAATCTGGGATCTGAAAGCATGGGTCTCATTCCTGAATCTGCCGCTTAATCTCTCTGCCCTAAGTGTTGCAGAGAGAATGTCTAAAAATTCCACCTGTATCCAGCAAGTGACATTTTAGTGCCCCAGCTGCCATATTGGGTCCTATTTTCCTGCTCCCGGGGGATGGTCTCTACGCTCTTCAAATGAAAATGTCTTGTTTTGAGTTCTTTAAGAGAAATGACATTACCTGAGAGTGGTTGGCATGCAAGTGTTCAGGGTAGAGTATCCATCAGGAAGGAGGAAAAAAATCATTGAATATAACACTTAGGATCAAGTTTGTGAAACCATGAAACCAAATATATGAATTCAAGTCAGAGGAGCACTGCTGGTCAAGGTGTAAGTGGGTGTCATCAGCAACTGCTGAGACATTCTGATTATTGGGCAATGAAGTAACTCGGTTAGGGACTGTATATCTCTAAGATGAGGTACAGGATTGAATGGATCTAGTTTCTTTGTGTAGACTTCTGTTCAGCCTTTCCATCTGCTTTGCCAAATGTACACATAATACCAGGCAAAGGCTGTTAATAAATACTAAATAAAATGAAGTTTGTGTACAGAGGATCACTGATGGTTCATATAGGATTATGGAGTTTCACCTGGGCTCCAGTGATAAACAATGCCTGTAGAGCTCAGAACAGAGAAAGACATGAGAAATATTGCTGTGTGTGTGTGTGTGTGTGTGTGTGTGTGTGTGTGTGCGTGTGCGTGCATGTGTGCATGTGCACATGTATACACGCTTGTTATTTTGATTGTCTTTACATGTAAAGCATTGAAATCAGCCAAATCTCAGACATGAAACTCAGACTCTACCCATAAAGTCAAGGGTAAAAGAACTTCACTTCAGAACAGGTTTTGGGGATTGTCACTGGAAAAGCTTCTCAGCGTCTGGATAATTGCTTGACTCATTGACTATGAAAGGTAAATGCTTTGTCCAAGGAGGTCTGTTTCTCCTTCGGGAAGAGGAAATGAGTCAGGCTATCAGAGGTGCGGAAATGCAGTGTGTTGTCCAAGTTCCCCTGTAAAATACAAGGGCCCAGGAGGGTGATTATGTTTCCACCTTATCAGCACCAAAATTTCTCAGCAGTCCAGGCTTTCTAATGAATTCAGTGGAGAAACTGTAGGATCAGTGCTGTAACAAGGCAGGAACTCCTAGCTAACCAGGCTTTCTGGTCCACCTCCAGCCCCTTCTCCAATCTGGCTCTGGGAGTCAGGAAAGCCAATCCCTTTGATAATGAAATGAAGTAGTCTCAGGGAGAGGAAAATAGGCTTTTATGGGGGTTCAAGCTTGGTACACATCAGCATCACCTATGATTCAGGACCTGCCCATGATTGCTATCACCTGAGCATGTTCTTCAGAAGGTCAACAGTCACTTTGCCAACTACAGTGTGATTCTTAACATCTTCAAGCAGATCATGAGAACTGCAAGGGATCCTACCTAAGATAATAAAAGACAAGTTCCATCTGTGGTCTGTTTCTCCACCACCAAAAAAAAAAAAAAAAAAAAAAAAAAAATGTTGTTTAGGCGGATGGAGTCCCCCCTCTGCATGCTGGAGTGGAGGTTCAATCCAAATGGAAGAGGTTTCCCCAATGTCCACACCCCATGGCCAAGTTTCTCTTATCTCTTCCAGAAAGCTGGAAGCTTTGCAGAATTCTGAGGGAAGAACTGTTTGAAATAGTTTTAAATCATTCCTTATTTTAATCAGGCTAAAAATACTCAAACACAGCCTTTCTGTATTCTGCCATTGGTCTCTGTCTCTTCTTGTCAGCACAAACACATCAACAATAAGGAAGAATTAATATTCCTCTAAATATCTGGCCTCTTACATATATATCATGGCTTGGATTTGGGCTCATTCCAGTTTTGGAAAAAGACCCAGATTAATGATTTAGTTACTTTGATCCAAACCAGATTTCTTTAGTTGAGATTTGATTCTTTTTTTAAAAAAAAAGATTTATATTTTGCCAGGGAGAACCCAGAGGCATTTTGTTTTTTATTCAAAGTTGAGAATTGAGGAACACAGTTCAGGAGATCATATAGCAGTAAAAAAAAAAAAAAAAAGACTGTTATCAAATGTAATGATGTGATCTCAACCTAGTGTTGACTACCTGACTACTGTCAGATTCCTAAAGTACTCGGAAGCGCTTTGCTCACCAACTTTGGCATCTAAGTTAATCTGTACATTAGTAAAATAAGCAAGGTGTTAATGAAACCCAATTTATATTTTAAATCAGTGGGTGATTACACTGAGGGTTTGTTTTGTTTAAGCAAGGCAGTTATTCTCAAGCCTAGGTACACATTAGAATTAGCTAGGTTTCTTTTTAAACGATTCTAATACATGAGCTCCTCCCAATATATTTCCATATAATTAGTCTAGTGCAGTTGCTGATGTAGTGGACTGAGAAAGGGCTTAGGAGTTTGAGCTGGGTTCAAATGCCAAATCTGCCTCTTACCAGATACTTCCTTAAGCAAGGTTTCCGACTCTTTTAGCACCATTTTCTTATGCAAACTGTACAATGACACTGTAATAATCCTTACTTTATAAGATTGCCATGGAAATATGTATGCCAAGATCTGAGAACAGTGTCAGGAACATCCAGGTCTCAATAACTATTTGTGAATGAATAAACAGAAAATCTCAAAGCGCCTGACTATTCTTTGTGTTTATTTACTAAATCAGATACCTCTCAAGTCCCACGTCAGATCTCACCCTCGCCTGTTTCTTCTTCCAGCCATCAACAGAGCATCATCCTTTTGGACACAGTTTTGAATCCACTTTGCACAACCTGATCTCACCTTCCCTGTTTCCTACTGTGTGCCTGTCACCTTTCAGCCCAGGGCATCCCTGTCAAGGAACAGGAACACCTGCTCAGAGGCCACACACATGTTCTCTAAAGAGTAGGAGGGCTAATATACTCCAAGGCAAAGCTCTGACTTTGTGGGGAGGTGGAGATGGTGGATAAATAGTCTCCCCAGTGGACTGTCCTGAGGCAGCTGCTTGAATGATGACCCCCAGCATTGGTCATATTTGATACAGACCAACATTATGATGCATCACATGGTCCCCCCCCCCTCTCTCTGCCTCTCTTCCTCTATTCCTCCCACTCATGCAGCTGGGGATTGCACCTTTTAATGAAGTAAAAGCAAGTAACTTTGTTTCTAGTTCTGAGTTCTGATGAATTCAAACTAAACAGTTGTCTTCTTGATAGAATTGCACGCCTCTGTCACATGAGGCTGAGCACTGATACATTTATTATCTTGCGGCCCCAGTGCTCATTTTTAAAACACTGCTTGAAGTTATAGTTAGTTATAGATATTGAACCTGACAGTCACTTCCAAGGTGATCTGGTCCTACTCAGTCTGCTCATCTGCCTGTGAGATTGGTTGTTCAGAGGAAACTCCCAGGTGCTTTTCTCTTCTAACTCTGCTCATTAATCCACAGCACTCTCCTCTGCTCCTGAATTTACCCGAGTGTTGATGACTTTGTCTCCAGATTGGCTACGAGAATCTTTATTTTATACAGATGACTCCAAGCCCCCAAAACAGTCAACACATTTTTTGACTTCTCACTGTTAAACTTACCTTCATGTCGGTTTGTCTGAACTCTCATAAATTAATTATGACAATTTTCTTCCCAGTCTTGCTAGCCTTTGAGTTGTCCACACTGTTGTCAGGGTGTTCTGAAACTGAAAACTGATAAGATTAGTTCCCTAATTAGAGTCCCTGGGGGTTCTCATTGCCTGTCTATAGGATAGAATCCAACTTTGTGGGTCACGTGAGTCTCTGCATGATCTAGCCCTTGACAAACTCTTCTGCCTGGACTTGTGTGTCCACTAAACCATAGAAGTCATCCTTTTTTCCCCTCTCCTTTCTTAATTCCCAACACTCAAGTTAATTTGGTCGACTCCATGGAAAACAATATTTCATAAACTCCTTCAATTTCTCACTATCTCTATCTACTAGTTTAAGTCACCATCATTTCTTACCTGGACTATTATGATGATATTGTCTTAATTTGTTCTGTTCTTGCCCTCTTCTCACCCAAGCCTTCTGATTTCTAGTTTTTCATTTGCACATGTGATCTTTTAGTCATCAAATCATCATAACTTCTTAACTCTCCATTACTCTCTATACACTTGAGAATAAAACAAAAACTCCTAATCTTGTTTAGAAGACCCTATGTGATATGGCCCCTGAATAACTTTATGACTTCAGTTCTGTCTAAACATACCCTAGCTCAGTGTGTTCCTGCTACAATGTATCTACACGTGCTGATTTTTCTCTGCCTGAAACTCTTCCTGGATCATTCTTGCCTTCTAGATCTTTCTTCAAATGTTACACTCTCATAGAGAGCCTCTAAGAGTACTCAAATCTAAAAGAGTTGTCACTTTTATCTGCATTATATATTATCTCACTTGACTTCTCTAATAGCATTATTATTTGGAATCTTATATAGCATAAAATGATGCTTTTTTATTATCTCTCACTCTCACTAGTTTGTAGACTTTGAGGGCAGAGACATTGTTGTGCTTATTGCTGTATCGCAATGTCTAGAACATTATCAATTAATATTAATAAGAATATGTCTAAACTAATAATTAACTCACTAATAACAAATTCTCACTAAGTTTGTTGAATAAATGGCTAAAGACTGACTGAATTTTTTAAGACCTTGATAAGTGCTATTTCCTCTGCCCTATGCCAGAAATATAGCACTTACCTTTCTTGTTTGCCTGAACAATGGCACTCATTGTTCAAAGCCCAGCTCAAGAGCTGATGAATCTGCTCCAACCTCTCAGCCAGGAAGAATTGATATCTCAGTTTCCTGTGTCACCCCTCTTCTTGTTCATACCTCTAGAGCAACACTCATCAGCCTACAGGACACTGTCCTTCCTACTGAACAGTAATAATAAAGCATCCTATTCTATACAGGTGTATATAAAGAGTCAGTAAAATTGGGGGATTTGTTCAAAATTTTAAGGCCAAAATTTTAGTGCTCTGTGCATTTTAGTATGTGCTGAGGGCCATTACCAAGTAGGAATGACGCATCGAAATTTCCTTGCCAGCGTACCCCATGTTAATTTCGCTGTTGGCCTTGCATGTGTGTTTGAGAAAGGTGACCCTGCTCAACGACCAGGGAGGATCCAGGATTAGGGTGTATCCTGCAGTTTGAGGAAGTATAGTATCCCGGTCCTTGGGTTAAGGGCGTTCCCAGTTTAAGACCTTGGATTTTAGGGAAGTTCGATGTTGAGGATTATTGCTGCTGGAATTAGGGCGTTCCTGCTGCCTGAGCTCCCGTTGAGTTCTCGTGAGATTCAGAGAGCATTTTGGGAAAAAAGCCTCGTGGAGTAGGTGAATTGGGCGGCAGCTGAACTGGGATTGCCCCAGAATGTGTGTGGAGGCCGGTGTGAGTTCGGAAATAAAGAATTGCTGTTTGAATCTACAAAGCTGTGTGGTGGCTCGTGATTCTGTGCCCAGCCAAGACTGCGGCATTTGGTGGCCCGTACGGGGAACGAACCCGCGACCTTGGCGTTATCAGCACCAAGCTCTCAACAATTTATGCCAAAGGGACATTAGTTCTTCCTGTTTCACAGCCATTGGAGATAAGACACACCATCAATGCCTCAAGACACTGAGTCCCGCAAGAAGGCCAGTAACACGGGTAATACAAAGCACATGTGTGGTATCCACAGCAGAAGTTAAGCAATCTTGACAGTTATTTGATGGAAGTTTATAAAAATATAAAGGAGTGACAATGCAAATGATGGTCACATGTTCAAAACCCACAAGGACTCATGTTTCCAAAAGAGGTGTTTAGGAGTCACAGGAAGAAGGAGATGTCAAATAATTAGTAATCCCTATCGTATTTCTGTGACTGTGTATGTAAAAGTAACACTGGATGATGTGCTTAAGGCTGGTTTGCTAAGATACCCAGATATTCTGTAATGGTGGGAAGAGTTGGAGATTTCAAAGAGCAATTGGTTGAGTCCTCCCTTGCCTGGATGCTCGCTTCTCCCTGCCCCAATACAGGCTGACAGGAACCTGTCTAAAACAAAGCACTACACCATCCTTGTGCTAAAGAGAAAGTATCCACACATGGGTAAAGAGAGCCAGAGCCTCAAGAACTGCAGCGCAGTCTTGGCTGGGCACAGAATCACGAGCCACCACACAGCTTTGTAGATTCAAACAGCAATTCTTTTTTTTTTTTTTTTTTTTTTTTTTTTTTAGTTTTAGGCCATTTAATGTAAAAGCAAACAACAAACATGCAGAAGCTCACTAAATGGTAACTTTTGTCACTGTGGTTCAAGGAGGCGGGCTTCAGAACCCCATTTTCTAAGTGTCTGTACCGACTTTCCAACCTTGTTATCTTCAACACATACCCAAATTCTTATGCTCTGAATAGTCTCCTTCAAAATAGTTGAGGGAGGGCTTGTTTTTTAATGAAAAGAAGGTTGAATTAATCTTTTTTTTTTTTAATTATTTTATTGTTGGTTGTTCATAACATTACATAGTTCTTAACATACCATATTTCACAGATTGATTCAAGTGGGTTATGAACTCCCATTTTTACCCCGTATACAGATTGCTGTGTCACATCAGTTACATTTCCATTGATTTACAAATTGCCTTTCTAGTGACTGATGTATTCTGCTGTCTATCCCATTCTCCACTGTCCCCTCACCCCTCCCCTCCCCTCCCCTCCCCTACTCTCTCTCCATCCCCTCTACTATAAATCGTTTCTTCCACTTATATAATTTTCCTCCTACTCCTCCTTTCCTCTTATATGTAATTGTGTATAACCCTGAGGCTCACCTTCCAGTTCCATGCAATTTCCCTTAACTCTCACTTTCCCTCCCGCCTATCATCCCTGTTTAATGTTATTCTTCTTCTCCAGCTCTTCGTCTCTACCCTGTCCTTGGTTACTCCCCTTATATCAAAGAAGACATTTGACATTTGTTTTTTAAGGATTGGCTAGCTTCACTTAGCATAATCTGCTCTAATGCCATCCATTTCCCTCCAAATTCTATGATTTTGTCATTTCTTATTGCAGAGTAATACTCCATTGTGTATAAATGCCACATTTTTTTAATCCATTCATCTATTGAAGGGCTTCTAGGTTGGTTCCACAGTCTTGCTATCGTGAATTGTGCTGCTATGAACATCGATATAGCAGTGTCCCTGTAGCATGCTCTTGTTAGGTCTTTAGGGAATAGACCGAGGAGGGGAATAGCTGGGTCAAATGGTGGTTCCATTCCCAACTTTCCAAGAAATCTCCATACTGCTTTCCAAATTGGCTGCACCATTTTGCAGTCCCACCAACAATGAACAAGTGTACCCATTTCCCCACATCCTCGCCAGCACTTGTTGTTGTTGGATTTTTTAATGGCTGCCAATCTTACTGGAGTGAGATGGTATCTTAGGGTGGTTTTGATTTGCATTTCTCTGACTGCTAGCGATGTTGAGCATTTTTTCATGTACTTGTTGATTGATTGTATGTCCTCCTCTGAGAAGTGTCTGTTCAGGTCCTTGGCCCATTTGTTGATTGGGTTATTTGTTATCTTATTATCTAATTTTTTGAGTTCTTTGTATACTCTGGATATTAGGGCTCTATCTGAAGTGTGTGGGGTAAAGATTTGTTCCCAGGATGTAGGCTCCCTGTTTATCTCTCTTATTGTTTCTTTTGTTGAGAGAAAACTTCTTAGTTTGAGTAAGTCCCATTTGTTGATTCTGGTTGTTAACTCTTGCGCTATGGGTGTCCTATTGAGGAATTTGGGGCCTGACCCCACAGTATGTAGATCATAGCCGACTTTTTCTTCTATCAGACGCCGTGTCTCTGATTTAATATCGAGCTCCTTGATCCATTTTGAGTTAACTTTTGTGCATGGCGAGAGAAAGGGATTCAGTTTCATTTTGATGCAAATGGATTTCCAGTTTTCCCAGCACCATTTGTTGAAGATGCTATCCTTCCTCCATTGCATGCTTTTAGCCCCTTTATCAAATATAAGATAGTTGTAGTTTTGCGGATTGGTTACTGTGTCTTCTATTCTGTACCATTGGTCCGCTCGCCTGTTTTGGTACCAGTACCATGCTGTTTTTGTTACTATTGCTCTGTAGTATAGTTTGAAGTCTGGTATCGCTATACCGCCTGATTCACACTTCCTGCTTAGCATTGTTTTTGCTATTCTGGGTCTTTTATTATTCCATATGAATTTCCTGATTGTTTTATCTATTTCTACAAGAAATGCTGTTGGGATTTTGATTGGCATAGCATTGAACTTATAGAGAACTTTTGGTAATATCGCCATTTTGATGATGTTAGTTCTGCCTATCCATGAGCAGGGTATATTTTTCCATCTTCTGAGGTCTTCTTCTATGTCTCTTTTTAGGGTTCTGTAGTTTTCATTGTATAGGTCTTTCACCTCTTTTGTTAGATTGATTCCCAGGTATTTTATTTTTTGGGGGGATATTGTGAATGGAGTAGTTGTCCTCATTTCTGTTTCAGAGGATTTGTCGCTGATATACAGGAATGCATTTGATTTATGCGTGTTGATTTTATATCCCGCCACTTTGCTGAATTCATTTATTAACTCTAATAGTTTCTTTGTAGACCCTTTTGGGTCTGTTAGGTATAGAATCATATCGTCTGCAAATAGTGATAATTTAAGTTCTTCTTTTCCTATTTTTATGCCTTTAATTTCTTTCGTCTGTCTAATTGCTCTGGCCAGTGTTTCGAGGACTATGTTGAACAGAAGTGGTGAGAGAGGGCATCCCTGTCTTGTACCAGATCTTAGAGGGAATGCCTTCAATTTTTCTCCGTTTAGGATGATGCTGGCCTGTGGCTTATCATAGATTGCTTTAACAATGTTGAGGAATGATCCTGTTATCCCTAATTTTTCTAGAGTTTTGAACATAAAGGGATGCTGTACTTTGTCGAATGCCTTTTCTGCATCTATCGAGATGATCATATGGTTCTTATTTTTAAGTCTATTGATGTGGTGAATAACATTTATTGATTTCCGTATATTGAACCAGCCTTGCATCCCAGGGATGAATCCTACTTGATCATGGTGTATAATTTTTTTGATATGTTTTTGAATCCGATTCGCCAGAATTTTATTGAGGATTTTTGCATCTAGGTTCATTAGAGATATTGGTCTGTAGTTTTCTTTCTTTGAAGTGTCTTTGTCTGGTTTAGGAATCAGGGTGATGTTGGCCTCGTAGAATGTATTTGGAAGTTCTCCCTCTTTTTCTATTTCCTGAAATAACTTGAAAAGTATTGGTGTTAGTTCCTCTTTAAAGGTTTTGTAAAATTCTGCTGTATACCCATCCGGTCCTAGGCTTTTCTTAGTTGGTAGTCTTTTGATGGTTTCTTCTATTTCCTCTATTGTTATTGGTCTGTTTAGGTTGTCTATATCTTCCTGCCTCAATCTGGGCAGATCATATGACTTAAGAAATTTATCGATGCCTTCACTATCTTCTATTTTATTGGAGTATAAGGATTCAAAGTAATTTCTGATTATCTTCTGTATTTCTGAAGTGTCTGTTGTGATATTGCCTTTTTCATCCCGTATGCTAGTAATTTGGGTTCTCTCTCTTCTTCTCTTCGTTAGCATGGCTAAGGGTCTGTCAATTTTATTTATTTTTTCAAAGAACCAACTTTTGGTTTTGTCAATTTTTTCAATTGTTTCTTTTGTTTCAATTTCATTAATTTCAGCTCTGATTTTAATTATTTCTTGCCTTCTACTTCTTTTGCTGTTATTTTGCTCTTCTTTTTCTAGGATTTTGAGATGAAGTATGAGATCATTTATTTGTTGGTTTTTTCTTTTTTTAAGGAATGAACTCCAAGCAATGAATTTTCCTCTTAAAACTGCTTTCAATGTGTCCCATAGATTCCGATATGTTGTGTCAGTGTTTTCATTTATCTCTAAGAATTTTTTAATTTCCTCCTTGATGTCTTCTATGACCCATTGGTCATTCAGTAACCTATTGTTCATTCTCCACGTGGTGCATGATTTTTCCTTCCTTCTTTTATCGTTGATTTTCAGTTTCATTCCATTATGATCAGATAGGATGCATGGTATTATTTCTACTCCTTTATATTGTCTAAGAGTTGCCCTGTGACATAATATATGATCTATTTTTGTGAAGGATCCATGTGCTGCTGAGAAAAATGTGTAACTACTTGATGTTGGGTGGTATATTCTATATATGTCAATTAAGTCTAGGTTGTTAATTGTGTTGTTGAGTTCTATAGTTTCCTTATTTAACTTTTGTTTGGAAGATCTGTCCAGTGGTGAGAGAGGTGTGTTGAAGTCTCCCATGATTATTGTATGGTGGTCTATTAGACTCTTGTACTTGAGAAGAGTTTGCTTGATGAACGTAGGTGCACCATTGTTTGGGGCATATATATTTATGATTGTTATGTCTTGTTGGTGTATGGTTCCCTTGAGCAGTATGCAATGTCCCTCTTTATCCTTTTTGATTAATTTTGGCTTGAAATCTATTTTGTTTGATATGAGTATGGACACTCCTGCTTGTTTCCGCAGTCCATATGAGTGGAATGATTTTTCCCAGCCTTTCACCTTCAGTCTATGTATATCTTTTCCTATCAAATGCGTCTCCTGTAGGCAACATATTGTTGGATCTTGTTTTGTGATCCATTCGACTAGCCTGTGTCTCTTAATTGGTGAGTTTAAGCCATTAACATTTAGGGTTATTATTGAGATTAGGTTTGTTCCTCCAGTCATATTTGTTTATTTATGTTACTAAACCTGATTAGTTTTCCTCTTTGGTTACTTTCCCCCCTTTACTGTCCTACCTCCCACTGATGGTTTTCAATGTTATTTTCAGTTTCCTCTTCCTGTAATGTTTTGCCAAGGATTTTTTGAAGAGATGGTTTTCTAGCTGCGAATTCTTTTAACTTTTGTTTATCGTGAAAGGTTTTAATTTCATCTTCCATCCTGAAGCTTAATTTCGCCGGATACACGATTCTTGGTTGGAGCCCATTTTCTTTCAGTGTTTGAAATATGTTATTCCAGGATCTTCTAGCTTTCAGAGTCTGTGTTGAGAGATCAGCTGTTATTCTGATTGGTTTGCCCCTAAATGTAATCTGCTTTCTTTCTCTTGTAGCTTTTAAAATTCTCTCCTTATTCTGTATGTTGGGCATCTTCATTATAATGTGTCTAGGTGTGGATCTCTTATGATTTTGCACTTTTGGCGTCCTGTAGGCTTCTAGGATATGGGATTCTGTTTCATTCTTCAAGTCTGGGAAGTTTTCTCGTATTATTTCATTGAATAGATTGTTCATTCCTCTGGTTTGGAGCTCTGTGCCCTCCTGTATCCCAATGACTCTTAAGTTTGGCCTTTTAATGTTATCCCATATCTCTTGGATGTTCTGCTCATGGTTTCTTAGCAGTCTTGCTGAACTGTCTATGTTCTTCTCAAGTTGAAATACTTTGTCTTCATTGTCTGATGTTCTATCTTCTAAGTGATCTATTCTGCTGGTAGTATTGTCAATTGAGGTTTTAAGTTGGTTTATTGCTTCCTGCATTTCTAGGATTTCTATTTGTTTGTTCTTTATTACTTCTAGCTCCCTGTGAAATTGATCTTTTACTTCCTGGATTTGTTTCTGTAGTTCCTTGTCAATGTGATCTTTCATTGTCTGGTTTTGCTGTCTCATGTCTTCCTTGAGAGTCCAGATCATCTGAAGCATGTATATCCTGAACTCTTTATCTGACATTCCGTCTGTTGCAGCTATTACCTCTTCTAGGGTTGAGTTGACCTGCATTGCTTGTGGTCCTTTCTTTCCTTGTCTTTTCATGTTGCTTGCGTTTCTTTCTGCTTCGTGAAACTGTTGTGTTTTTGAAATTTTTCCCCCTGTTTATTTTTGTTGCTCTTGTATATTTAGGATATCTCTCTTGTAGGGCGGTTAGTGGCTGTGATCCTCCTCTAATCAGGGTGATCTATATACTACGCTGGTTGGTCGTAGGTCTGCCCGCCCCGCGGGCACGGGTGGCTGCTCTACTCTGCCCCCACTCCAATTGCGGTGACGTTCCTGCCACGCCCTCGGATCGTTGGTCCTGATCCGGACGTGGGCAGCAGCTCTTCTCCACCCCTACTCCAATTGATGTGACGTGTCTACCACGCTGGTCGGCCTCCAAGCCTGTTCCGCCGGTGGGTCTCAGATCTGCCCACCCTGCGGGCCTGGGCTGCAGTTCTGCTCAACCCCCACTCCCAGTGGGGGTACCTAACTGCCTCTCCAACGGGTCTCTGGGCTCCTTCCGGATGCTGGCGGCGGCTCTGTTCAACCCCCACTCCAACCAGTGTGACGTGACTGCCTCGATGCTACTCGTCCACTACACTGGCCGGCTGCCGAGCCTGTCCTGCCAGTGGGACGCAGGACTGCCTACCTTGCAGGGTCAGACGGCAGCTCTTCACGGCCTCTACTCCAAGTGGGTTGACTTGGCTACCCTGCCGTCGGGTCGCTGGTCCTGTTCCAGGCGTGGGCGGCTACTCTCCTCGGCCACAGCTGCAGTTGGGGTGTCGCGATACCACACCGGCGGGACCCTTAGCCTGCTCTGGGCACCGGAGGCAGCTCCACTCTGCCCTCCAGGCCCCCGCAGTACCCAGCAGGACCCGGACCAAGAAGCAGTCCCTGTAGGATCCCCAACCCTGAGCCAGAGCCGCTTCGGGAGCCAGGAGCCGGTCTCTCCGATCCCCGCCACTTTCTGCTAGGAGCAGGCTCCTCAGGCAGGGCAACCGCCGCGGGTTCCCCAAACCCAGGCCAGAGCCGCCCCGGGAGCCCAAGCCTGGCCGCACCAGACTCTCCCTGCTAGGTGCCCAAGCCTGGCCGCACCAAACTCTCCCTGCTCGGTGTACGCTCCCCTTGGAGCAGAGTCTAAGACGCACTTCCCGCGGGCTCTCCAGCTCCGGGTCAAAACTGTTCCAGGAGACAGAGTCCCGCTGCCCCTCGTCGCAAGTTTCACTTGTGGGTGGCCTCAGCTCGCGGTCCCCACAGGCTCCGCGGCCCTGGGCTCAAGCAGCCACGAGGGCCAGAACCCAGCCTCTCCGATCCCTGCCACACTCTGCTCGGAGCAGGGTCCACAGAGGTACCCCAACCTCAGGCCCAGGCGGCGCCCGCCCGGACCTGGCAGCTCCAACCTCTCCCAGCTCAGTGTGTGCTCAGACAGGGGCAGGGTCAAAGACACAGTCGCCGCGGGTTCCGTAGCCCCGGGCCAAGAAGGATCTCCCGCCCTGGGCCAAAGCAACCCGGGGAACTAGAATCTGGCCGCTCAAAGCCTGGCGCCCGCCTTGCCAGGGGTGAGGCCTGAAGAGTATTCTCCTCAGAGTTTCCAATCCCGAGCCTGAGCGATCTGTCTGCGCGACGCAGGCAGATACCAGCCTGGAATCACCTGTTCTGTAGTTGAATGAGCTGAGATCAGTAGAAAGCAGGGATGATTGCGTCAGCTCTCCATGATGGCGGCTGCAGTTCTCCTGCGTGTTCCGACCGGTGTCGGGAAACGAACTGGACCGATTCTCTCCTGTATTTCAAAGCTGGAATTCAGCACTCAGCGCGGCTAGTGTGCCAGTGGCAGGAGCCTGCAGAATCCGCTTCGCTGTAATCCCTCTCTGGTAACTCGCGGCTAATTAACTCGGGCGCGTCCCAGACTCCATCCACGGGGCGGTCCGCCGACCAAGTACTGCTTCGCTCCGTGTGGAAAAATCGCCCGCTACCAAGCCCCTGCAGCCGAATCCCGCGCGCTGGAATTTTGACCTCTAGATTCTGGAGCACTTCAATTTCACTGGGGATTCCCACCAAGGTAGCCTTCAGCCATTTCACCTCGTGTTTCTCCCACACCGTGGCGCAGCGTACTGGTGTGCTGTACTCCCTTGGCCGCCATCTCTATCTCTCAAACAGCAATTCTTTATTCCCGAACTCACACCAGCCTCCACACACGTTCTGGGGCAATCCCAGTTCAGCTGCCGCCCAATTCACCTACTCCACGAGGCTTTTTTCCCAAAATGCTCTCTGAATCTCACGAGAACTCAACGGGAGCTCAGGCAGCAGGAACGCCCTAATTCCAGCAGCAATAATCCTCAACATCGAACTTCCCTAAAATCCAAGGTCTTAAACTGGGAACGCCCTTAACCCAAGGACCGGGATACTATACTTCCTCAAACTGCAGGATACACCCTAATCCTGGATCCTCCCTGGTCATTGAGCAGGGTCACCTTTCTCAAACACACATGCAAGGCCAACAGCGAAATTAACATGGGGTACGCTGGCAAGGAAATTTCGATGCGTCATTCCTACTTGGTAATGGCCCTCAGCATCTCCCCCCTTCTGATTAATTAAACAACAAGCAATGTGGCTTAAGGACCGTGCCTGGTAGGTTGTCCAATTCAACATATGGTTCTTACCCGTCATGGGAAAACTGACCTTTAGGCGTCAGCCTCCTGTCTTAGGTTGAATCCACTGCAATCAGATCAACCCGTCACTGACTACCGGTCCAGCATTTAGCCATGCTTGTGGATAGGCCTATACACCAGTGGGGGGGTGAGGTTCTTGCCTCACCTCTGTTGGCCCCCAAATTTAGCCTTGGTGCCAGTGGGGGGGTGAGGTTCTTTGCCTCACCTCTGTTGGACCCCAAATTTTAGACCATCACTAGTAGAAGGGAGGAGGATACAGAAATGCCACGACACCAAGCCAATTGACGGCTCCTTTGGAAAAATTGCGTCACTGGTGACACCATCAGCAAAGATATGCCAGCATTACCACAATTAACATGGGGTGCGCTGGCAAGGAAATTGCATCACTGGTGACACCATCAGCAAAGATATGCCAGCAGTACCACAATTTGCTGCATCAGATGATATTTCACAATGCATGCAACTGATATATAGTCCAGGCAAGTTCTGCAGGCAGTTCAAATTGGAGGAGTCTATCAATATGTCCATTTCCTCCCAAAGTAAATCAAGTCCTTGATTGAGCATTACTTGCTGAGTTATATTCATTGATGCATCAGTTTATACAGTTTACTGTGATGGCTATCATAGAAGCTGTAGTTTGGTTTTATCTTAGTCTTCACCGGCACTGGGATGGAGATGGGAATTCTGGCAAAGATGCTAAAGAGACATTATCCTGAACAGAATTATTAAATATAATGAATAGGAAAGGTGAAAGTAAACAAACAGATCTGTTAACCTCCTTTAAAAACAATCCTTAACAGCTGTTTACCTAATTTAAATTAGTAAACAAACAGATCTGTTAACCACCTTTAAAAACAATCATTAACAGCTGTTTACCTAATTTAAATTAAACCATTTAAATCACGTGAATAAAAAAAAATTTGGATCCATTTTTTCATGAGCGCTCCTCATAAATGAAATATGGACATACACACATACAGACATACAACACAAAACAGAAATGTGTACACAACATACAACACATAAGACAATAGTAAATAAAGGCCTTGTAGCTATACGTAGGTGAAATCTCCATTGCAATGTTTAAGAACTCCACAGTCAAAAAATAAAACACAGTCAAAAAATAAAACTGATCAGAAAAACATTAACCTAGGTTTGTATGAGCTCAAAAAATAAAATAGAACTTTACGATGTGGGAAAAATGCAATAATAAAATAGATATTGAAAAAAGCACCGTGGTTAATCACTGTCGCAGATGAAAGAATAGCCAAGCTGGAGCTCTGGATATCAGCTGTTATGGATTTGAGTCAAATCATCTTTTTCTTCTGTAGAAATTGCTTTAGTTAATCTCTCTGGAATCCAAATCGGCTGCTGTTCTCCCTGTGGAAAAACACAAACGGAACCCCGATTCCAGACAATAACTGGGTCGGGACCTTTCCATTGTCCTGTTAGAATATCTTTCCAAAGTACCTTAGGCTTACGTACATTTTTCGGGTACATATGTCTTTCCGCAGCACTAAGTCCTGATGAATCCAAATTTTAAAAGTTTAGAGTAAAAAGGGTTATTTTAAGTTTATCTTTGGGGGATATATACCCCTTACCAATTCCCTCTTTTTGCTTTAATAGGTACGTTTTAATAGTTTGATGAGCTCTTTCAACTATGCCTTGTCCCTGTGGATTGTATGGGATTCCTGTTATATGAGTAATACCAAATGATGAGTAAAATTGTTTAAAAGAGGCAGATGTATAACCAGGACCGTTATCAGTTTTTAACTGTTTAGGAACACCCACAGTGGCAAAATTTTGTAAGCAATGAGCTATAACATCTTTAGTTTTTTCTCCGGCATGAAGGGAGCCCATCAAAAATCCAGAAGAAGTATCAACTGTAACATGTAAATATTTTAATTTTCCAAATTCTGGCAAGTGTGTGACGTCCATCTGCCAAATATGGTTAGGTATCAGTCCTCTAGGATTGACTCCAAGATTAACTTGTGGTAAAAATGTCACACAACTTTGACATTGTTTTATTATATGCCTGGCTTGTTCCTTAGTTATTTTAAAACGCTTTTGTAAAGTATTAGCATTAACATGAAACCTTTTATGAAAATTTGTAGCTTCTTCTAATGTAGAGAAAATATGTACATCATGTGTAGTTTTATCTGCTAAATCATTGCCCAAACTAAGGGCTCCAGGCAATCCTCTATGTGCCCTAATATGTCCTATAAAGAATGGATCTTTTCTGTCCCATATTAGACTTTGTATAGTGGAAAACAAAGAAAAAACAGTAGAGGAAGGGGAAATCCTACCAGCATCTTCAAGGGAATTAATAGCATTAACTATATATTGACTATCAGAAAATAAATTAAATACAGAATCTTTGAACATCACAAAAGCTTGTAAAACTGCATTAAGCTCTACCTTTTGAGCTGATTGTTTGGGTACTAAAAATGTAAAAGTTTGATCAGGGGTAACTACAGCTGCTGTACCATTATTAGACCCATCAGTGAATATATTTGGAGCATTCATGATAGGTGTTTTCCTTGTCATTTTAGGAAAAACTACAGGATGCTTAGACCAAAAAGACAACAAAGGATTCGATGGCAAATGATTATCAAATGAAACATTAGATTTACACATGATTATTGCCCAAGTATTTAACTCATTAGCTAACTCATCAATTTGATCCATAGTATATGGAGTAATAATTTTATTGGGAGAAATTCCAAACACTCCCTTTGCTGCTCTTATTCCTTTGAGTATTAATTGTCCTACAGCCTCAGGATACCTAGTAAGAATAGTGTTAGGAGAATAAGATAAATGTATCCACAATAATGGACCTTCTTGCCAAAATACTCCTGTAGGAATATTTTTTGTTGGTAGTACAATAAATAATAAAGGCAAACTTATATCAATTCTATCTAGATGCATATTTTCCATATATGTTTCAATAATTTTTAATGCCTTTCTAGCTTTAGGAGTTAACATTCGGGGTGAATTTGGATCTGATGGACCCTTTAGAATATCAAATAAAGGTCCCAACTCTCCTGTTGGTATGCCTAGATAAGGCCTTATCCAATTTATGTCTCCCAATAACTTTTGAAAATCGTTGAGTGATTTGAGTTGATCTACTCGTATTTGAATTTTCGGTGGACGGACCATGGTTGAGGATAATAGAACTCCTAAATAATTAATTGGAAAATTTAATTGTACTTTATCTATTCCTATTTCTAGATTATAAATTTTAATAAGTTCGTAAGTGTGGCATAACTTTCCAGCAATATGTTTTTATCTTTATGTGCTAATAATACATCATCCATATAGTGAAATATTTTTAGTTCAGGATTTTGATTTCTAAGTGGCTGGATTGCTTTATTTACATAAATTTGACACATAGTTGGACTGTTAGCCATTCCTTGAGGGAGTACTTTCCACTCATATCTCTCATCAGGACCTTCATGATTTAATGCAGGGATAGTAAATGCAAAACGTGGACTATCCTCGGGATGAATTGGAATAGAAAAAAAACAATCTTTAATATCTATAGATAAGACATGCCACGTTTTTGGTAAAGCAGACAATTGAGGAATCCCTGATTGAGCAGGTCCCATAATAACCATCTGAAAGCAGTGGTATAAAATGACCCTCATCTAAACCTACCTGAGTACTTCTAGAGATTTCTTGGTTTCTGCCCAAATTTTCCTGTTCTCTTAAAGTAGGGATGCTTAGAGACCACCAAAAGTTTTCTCACTGGATCCTTCTGGTAGTATATATAGTGCTTGGTACATTGTGGACACTCCATATGAATAGATACATTCATGCATTATTGCCTGATCTAATTTTTCTGTTTTCATATTGCTGAAATTTGAACTCTCCATCATCACCTACTTTTTGTCTTTGAGTTCCATCTACACTTTTTCCTCTTGCATCCCCTTCAAAGAGGAGGGGCTGCTCTGACAGTAATCATTGCCAGGAAAAGCTCTAGACAGGGAGTAGCCATTTTTCAGAATTTGATATGCTAATATGGATGATGTGCTTTAAGATTAGAGATGTCTTATATCCAAAGCTTCCAGATGGCCTGAAAAGTTGAAAAGTTGGAAACCATGCAATAATCTATTCTGGGCATTTAAAAAAAATGAACAAATAACAGGAAGGGGGGGTCTATATTAGGTAATGGAGTTCGTGAGAAATATACTTATCCAATAGAGCCATTTTAACATCCCATTATGTTCTCCTCATTATCTGCCCTTGTTCTGAGGCACATGGCTGGATGTGCAAGGAAATTGACTCCTTCCCCTGCAGAAATCATGGAAAGGGTGTTTTTGCAAAGACAAGAGCAAGCTTTGCCCCATGTGATTCTTGACTGGAATGTTCCATGCCTGATAGCCTTCTGACCCTCTTTCTCTTTGACCTTAGAGGCTGAGGCATCCTGAGACTTATTTCCTGGGTGTTGAGCTTCTGTCTTATCTCACTCTGATGCCCTCACATTCTGACTGCCGGCTTCTGTTAGGGATCCACAGCTATCTAAAGGATCTGCTTCTGCAGATTTCAGGCTCTCACTTCCTGCCTGGTCTGTGGCTCCCTATTATCCAAAGTTCACAATTGTATCAACAACAACAATGAAAAGAGAGCTGCATCAAACTACCTGGGAGTAGTCAGAGAGCTCAGAAGTCAGAGACTTCACTGGGAAAGCCTAAGTGGGTGCTTTCTTTTGGAGAGAAGAGAAAACCACCTTTGCTGTTATTTTTATTTGTATGGTACTTTCTCTGAAATGATCATCCTCAGGTGGTTCTCTGCTGAGTTCTCCCTAAATGTTTTCTTTTACCCATTTCCAAGTTATCCAGACTCTGAGAAAATGATGACCATAAAACAAGACATCAGAAAATTCAAGGGATTTTTTTCCAATCCATTAATTTGAACTGCCACTAATTTGAGAGGATTTTTGAGGCCCTCACAGCATTATTGTATACCTAGTATAAGAATCCCAAAGAGATTAATAAGAATGGATAACACAGTCTCAAAGCAGAGTTAAGGCTATTGAAACTGGAGAACAAGAGACTGTTGGCAGGTAGAGCCCTGTTCCTGAAGAAAACAGGAGGGCTTCCCATTTATGGTGCAATCTGCTCCCAGAAATTGCACCACTCCAGACCGAAAAATTACAAACTAAACCTGTCAACCATAACCCTTGAAAATGCTTAACATCTTTAGTAAAAAAAATAATTGAATGAGTAGATTACCACCTTTAGAAACTAAGTATAGATGTTTTTCAGGCTATGTTGATTGAGTCAAGAGGCAGACATTGAAGTGGTAATAAATTAATAAACAAATAAGGATGGCCATGGTGACCTAGCATCACGGCACATATTTTTTTCTTCTTCTAATAACAGTACAGCTTGCATTCATATCTTGATTATATCTCAGTCATAATTTTTGTGCTTGCCCTGATCTCTGTCAAGCTCATCTGGTCTCAGACAAATGATCTGCCTTTTTCAAAGAAAAAAAGTTGACATGGGATATTTCCTGAACAGAAATCCAGAGCAGCATCACAAATATATGTGTGTGTTAAATGTATACATATATAAACAAGCTTGTCCTTTTCGAAGAGGAGTAGTTGCTTGGAAGCAGGCAGGTTGGTTCTGAATTTTGCCTTTGTGCTTCCAGGACCTCATGAGTCATTTCTAAAGCACTCAAATACTCTGTGGACTGAACTTGAATTCCCCAGATCACATTATAAAAACACATGTTCTAAGGTGCAGGGCTAGAATGTTTTATGCTGTACAGTATCCAGGATGCAGTTAGCACCTATCCCAAAGAGTCTGTGTAAATGCATCCAGGAGGCTTCTTTGGGGAACAGTGTCTTGCAAATCCCAGGGTTTTTTTTTTCACAATTTGTGTTCTTTTGACCCTGTGAACTAAAACCTCGGCAGCTATGCATGCCCCTTGCTGGCACTGGTCCATTCCTCACTTGGGAAGAACTCTATGTCAATCACATCAATTGCTTGTAGAAGAATTGCATGCTCTTTTTACAAACGAAAATGAGGCCACTGTTTTCCTTGAGCTTGTGTCCTTCCAGGGAGTCTGAGGAACACAGATGCCCTGACACCAGCCTAAGGATGATACAGATGTTACTACCTCTCCCTCTCCCTCGTGTCATGTCTGCTTGATTCTAGGGTAGAGTGCTGTGATCTAAACGGAAAGTGCATCCATTGGAGATCATTCACTATGGTCCCTCTCCAAATCCTGCAGCCACCAGGCTTCAATAAACATGTCTAGAGAATCATTTTCTAATAGAGAATCTTCAGCTTGCATGCAGCAGCAGCTAATTCTCATTCAAATTGAACAATGAGAATGAGTCTGTTGGCAGCTTTGTTAGAAGTAGAATCACTCAGGCATAGTATTCAGCTCAGATCCAAAATGAGCTGTCTCAAACCGAGTGGCTCACTTTAGCACGATAAACAATGACCACCTGCTATTCTCTCAAATGCATCCAGAGGATAAGGAGTACTTTATTATTTTAACTAGAATGCAACCTCTGGAGGCTACCTCCTAGACATCAATCACCAAATTTACAGCTCGTAATGATATCTGAGAGGATATGAGAATGCAATATCTTTAAGAGTCCCTTTCACAAAATATGAAGTCAAATTGAACTTTAATCTTTAGAGCAAAGAAAATACATCCTTTTCCCTGGGGAATTAAAAAATGTGAGCAAATCGTAAGTGACTTTTAAAGTATACAATAAGACTGCCAGCCCTATTCATGGGGAAAAATAATTGGCACTTTATGTCAGTATTTTCCATGAATTATTTGAAAAACAGATAAAATGTGTCATTTATATGGAACCACATCCCACTGTTCTTCAAAGCTCCTTTCTACTGAATAAGTAATCACCTTTTACTGGTGATTGGCACATGTATATAACTCCAGCTTGGGCAAAATATGTCAGAAAAGCCATGGATTGGTTTTATGTGTAATATATCCAGAGTCCTTTGGGGGGAATAAAGGAATTGGAAAAAGAAAAGAAGATGCTAAATGCTGTCACCCTAGGGTGACACATGGAGGTGTCTATTCTTCCTCTGGGCACTAAATCCCAGGGCCTGGAAGAGAATTCTGTGCAAATAAAGACCCCATGCCCACAGGAGTTACAAACTGCATTTCTTGTCTATGTTTGGAACTTCAGCTTCTTAATTCGAATATAGTGAAATACTTCTATGACTTTCACGCTTAAATTCAATGAAAAAAAATAGTCTCAGGACAAGCTAATTTGTTGGAAAATGGTGTGTGTTCCTGGTGTTTCTCATCTCTGTGGGAAAAGCTGAAAACCTAAGCAAAAAGATTACCATTCTCCATGGAGAAGAAGGGGGTACTGCCTAACGCTTGCCAAGGCAATGTGTTGTGGATTGTGTATGGAAGAGAGGTTAACTATCTCAGAGACAAATATTTTGTTATTTCTTGGCAGAAGTATCAGAAGTGGGCGTTTGAAGTTAATGCCCTGAGTCCTGCTTCTAAATGTTTCCATGTCCTTCTTCTGGCAGCCACGTGACATTATAATCTTCAGCAAATTAAGCAAATGAGTAAAACATGTACCACAATGAGATGTAGACAGGCTTAATGTATTATTCCTTCTATGCATGAAAATATCACGAGGTGATGTATATGAGCAAGCCTTGAATTTTTTTCCTGGGATCTTTCTTTAGAAATCTTTATAAACCCTAAGACTACATACATCAAAAGTCCTAGCTTAGAAGATATTTTCCCATTGTGTTAATTCATTTTCAGGGAACATGCATTTTTCACACAACACTACTTGGATTAGACATTATGTATTACTGGAGCTTAAGAGTTTCCTCTTTTTGTGGACCAACTCCCCCTATTCGAAAGAGTCAAGAGGGATACCTTTGCTAAGTAGGAGACATTGAAACGTCCCTTCCCAGCAAATATCATTCAATGCAAGTGAGATGTTCTAAAGAATCCTTTGATTCTCCTTTGGCAGAGAACACATCCTCAGGACCTGTTACTGCAGGCTGCACTAGTGCCCACTCTTAGAAAGCAGTCCTGCCTGAACTGATTGAAAGGTTAGAAATGCCTGCCAGTAACTCCTGGGACCTACTGTCCCTACAGTCCTGCTGCTCCTTTTTGCTGACTCTGGAGCTCCATCAGGTCAAAATCTGGGCTTCTGTTTTGTTCAACCCCTATTTATTTCAAGGCCTATTTCCTGATTTTCAGTTCTTATAAGATTGGGCCCTGTTATCCTCCCACCTACAGAATCTAGAGCTCAGATTCTACCTTAACTGGAAGGTGGGACCCAGGAACCTGCTGCCAAAGTTCTCTGTTCTGATGGCCTTTCCTTCTGCCTGTGTCAGTTCTTGTGGATTTCCAGATGGTAGAATCAGTGCCTTTATTACACTGACTATAGGGAGTCATGGTTCTCAGAACCATGCTCAGATGCCCAGCTTGGTTGTTTATATTTTCTACAGCTAAGTTGACCTCCAAGTTTCTGCCTCATCCTCATGTGGCATGTGAATGTCCATTTATAGCACGTTATGTTAGTAGTTTTCAGACAGCCAAGTGACCTGATCTGTTCTTTGTCTCTGGGAATTGATAACCAATTACAGACAGCTGTGTGTCTACTCTACAGCCCCAGACCTTTCCCTTCTCCCTACACTACCATCCCTTCCCATTGTAATTGACGGGCTCCACCTGAACTGGACCAAATCTTTCCCCATGGAATTCAAAAGGTGTGTGTGTCTGTGTGTGTGTTTAGAAAGTGAGTGTGAAACAGAGATTTGCTGATCACCATATCAGTACTACTTTCATTCTCAGACCCAGCCCCAGTGCTTCTCCTCTGGGTCTGAGGCAATGTTGCTAACATCATAATCATTATTTTGCTGAATCTCATTCTCGCTCAGATGGAATTTTGCAACCAAAAGAGTTCTAACTCATGTAGTTCTCCAGAGACCTAAGTACCAGATAACTCCCTACAGAGGAACAGTGGATGAGCTGGAAACTAGGGACAAGGGGGATCTTCTGTGCCCCCTCTGCTTTCAACCAAATATCTCCATTTTCTTTATGTTTTATAGATTGGTATTTCATACATTATTTTACTCACCATGCATTTTGTTGATTTTTTTATTGCTAGCAAATTAAAACTCTTCCTATGGGCCTGTAGGGCCCCTCATGTAAGTTCCTTATGCATTTCCATGGCTGGGGTAATTGGATTCCTTGGTTTTAAGCTCTACCTCATCTCTGACTAGAAGAACTTGTCTGGTCTAGATAAATCCTAAGGTCATGTCAAATATTAAGATGCTGTATTGACTGCACCCAAATCCAAATGTTCTCATTATTAGTCCCCTTTTGTTTTTTCGGTCTCAGACCTGTAGTAAACCTCTGGCATTTCAAGAGTCCAACTGTTAGGTATTGAATAGCAAATACAATGCTTCTTTCTAATTGCTCATTCTTCCTAAAACAAATATTACATGACTACCATTACCATTTGTTTATAATTCTGTGTGGTTAGACAAGCACAGCAATAAAAGGCACACTTGATAAATTCTCTTATAATAACCTATAAAGACTCATTAGAATTATTTTTGTAATATTATTTTAGCACATGAGATTAAAAAACAAAGAAACTACTGCCTGTTTTAGAAAGTAATTTTTTATATAAAAATTCCTTTTATATAAAGATTTAATGGAAGTTGTTGCTCAAAAGTTAATGGGCATGTAAGAAATAACCTCAAAATGTTCTGGAAGATGAGAAAGATATCCTGATTTTGTTTACCTGATATTATCCTTGCAAAGGTCTGGAACTAAATTGACATTCACTGAGTGCTGCTGAAATCTAGCCATCTCATTTATGGTATTTGAAGCTTACCCATTAGCCTTGGAATTTGGAAAAGTTCATTATAATTGGTGTTGGAGGGTTAGTTCATGCACTTCATTAACTTCTGTGCCAAAAATCTCTTCACATTAATGATATCTCCACCCAAGTTATTACATTTTTCTCTGAAAATTATTGGGCAATAAATGTTTGAACATAACTCACGTGATACAATAATGGAATTAATGTAAGTAGAGACGTAATGGCTGCTTTGATTAATGGATTCTTGGACAACATAGTCGACTGAGAATATAATACCTTTTAATTAGAAGCAAGTATAATTTTTTCTTTCAAACATTGGTACTGCTTACATGGTTTATACCCAATCACAGGTGAGAATTATTTATAGTATAAATCAAAGTCATAATCTACTAAGCTGAAAGCTGCATTTTGATCCATTCCTCTTATCTATGGCTTAATTTATTAGTTCTTATCTCATTAAAAAAAAAAAAACCTTCTTCACCCACCTACCCCCACCTCATCCCCAAGTCCTTGGCTCTTGGTACTAAACAGAACAATCTCTATATCTTACCTCTTAGTTGCCCACCCTCCTCCTTTTAATTTTGTCTTAACATTTTAACCCTCACTAGAATCATAGATTTTATCCTGACAGATTGTATTTATAGAAACTCCTCATGGAATTTGGCTAATTCTAGACTCGCCAATTTCCTTTCCTATATTTAAAAATAGATATTTGTAAATACTTTCAGATTCTTATCTCTTATTTTCCAGACCATTTCATTGCAGGAAATTGGCATTTTGATCTCAGTTTTGTAGGTGAGGAATCAGAGGAACTTGGAAGTAATTATTTTATCCAAGGAACACAGAACTCATTTGCAAAGAATTAATTAAAAGTGTCATGTCCTCTCTTGAGTTAGTCAGCTGTGAACGTGTTTACTGACCTGGTATCTGCCATTGACCACAGTCCTGGAAGTGTTAAGAGAACAGGAATATTCTCACTACGTCAAAGTGTTTAGGGAGACAAGAGCACTGTGCTATGTTGCAATGGATGTAATGTGACCAGAATTAGGAACTGTTCAAGTTCCCCTGCATGAGATTTGTTAGTAGGCAAGAAGTGCTTGTGAAGTTCAAAGTCTGACTATGCAGCACAATTCATTGAACTCTGCAGTGGAAGAGGACAACACTCCAGTTGTATTCGTGGGTCTTTTCCTTAACCACCAGGACACACCGAGGTAGGGACACAGTGTCAAGACACTGACACCAGGAACTGGTGAGAGCAGGCAGGTGGCAGATCTCTGACCTCCAGCAAGCTTTTTTATTCCAGAAGATGTGACAACTGATATAGGGCGTATCCTCCAATCATACATAAGCAAGCAGGTTACCTAACATTTAGAAATATTATCTTAGGATCAATGTAACCGCACTATGAGGAAGCTCTAGATACTGCTACTTAGTGGAAGGCCTGCAGAAGGATCATTGTCCCTATGAAAAGGGGGCCTTATGAGTTGGGGGAATCATGCCCTGTGGCCCTTGTCTCTCGGTTCCCTGGCAACACTGACATCAATCACTGAGGAGGTGGTTTTGCTGAAACAGCTCACTAAAGCAGAGTGCCCCATCCTGCGGGTGTGCCTGTCAGGCCTGTATGAGCGTAGGCTGTCCTTGCACTCTGAGCTACTAGCTGCTAGCTGAAAGCCGAAAGTTACTCCCACACCGGGTCACGAACTCAATAGCCAAGGCACACACACTGATGATTGTGGACATTCTGGGCTCATGCTATCCTTCCAGGTACAGTATTGATGTGGTCTGATCACCCCTACGTACTCCCTAGTCCCTTTCCTCTGCTCTAGGACAGAAGACCTGCCATGCTGTACCCAAAAGTATCCAGAATCTCCCACAGGATAGTCCAAATTGTAATGGCTTTGTGGGGTGAACCTATGTTTCCACTGGTTACCCTGGAGTTAAAATTTCATAGCTCTTAGTGATAATCATGGTACTAATCATTGCAGATTCTCCTCTTGCTATAGCCTTTGATAATTTAATTGCCATTGTTGGTGGAGCATCTTGAGAAAGGTACCACACTTCAAGGAAGATGACTTCTTGACATTGAGTCATTTCTAAGGACAGTGGCCTTTGACTATTCCATCTTTTAGGTAAGTTGGGAAAATTTGGTATTCAAATCAAAGCCAACTGAAAATATAAAAGCCATTAAGTCGAGGTGCCTTAATGGACATAGGAAAAAATTACAAAAGCAGGAATAGGAAGATAATGAGTATCAAACTTAAATACACTGGAATATGAGAGCTCAGTTTCATTCTGCTTTTCATTTTTCTCTGAACCAGGTCACCTCTTCCTAATTATGACTGAAAACTACTCAAGCATGGAATTATCGGAGCATTTAAAGACTGCTGTGTTCAGGGGCTGCCATTGTCCTATAAAATCTGCATGTAGAATTGATCTCTAAGCCAAGGATATTTGACCTTTGCTGTACCAAGGGCTCCATTTGCAACTTCCCAGAAGCCCAGTGGCTGTGCCTGATTTGCATGAATATTTACATAAATCTACATATGCACAGTTTGCAAGTTTGGACCATGAGTTGATTGTGTTTTCTTGTTTGCTCTGAAAGTTTAGAATTAAAAGTAAGGGTGAAGGTTAGAGACATCCAAAGGAGAAAACATCTATTTGTCTCAGAAATTTCCTTTAATGACTTTTTTCAAATGAGGATATAATTAAAACAAATTATTTTGGAACTCAAAAGCCTTTTAACAGTAACTGTGGTCAGTCCTCTGCCTTCTATTTTCATGGGGCCATCATGAAATTTCTCATATGTTTAG
The DNA here is from genome assembly GCF_964194105.1 of Spermophilus citellus. Taxonomy (NCBI): domain Eukaryota; kingdom Metazoa; phylum Chordata; class Mammalia; order Rodentia; family Sciuridae; genus Spermophilus; species Spermophilus citellus. The sequence continues at coordinate 68,740,102 of NC_138187.1, read as the reverse complement.
ATAAGTAGTATTATTATAGACTGAGTTCTTATTCTCAAGGTGAGAATGCACAAGTAGACCACATACCACACACTAAAAAATTAGAGAAAAATATAAAAGAAAGCTATTGTTTCTGGGACACCTCAATTACTCAAAATTCAAGGCTAGGTTCCATTCCAATGGAAATCACGCCTCTGAATTATGTATTAACCCCACCTATTGCATCCAAGCTCTGCCATCAGTTTGAAGTCTCCTACCTAAGGGAGACCTAGATGAGATTTGTTTTTTGTTTTTTTGTGTTTTTTTTTTTAAATACAAGAGCATTCTTCAACCTTTGTGTCATTTTGGAGAAGAAAGAGTGTACATGATTAAAAATATAAGCTTTGAAATCACAGAAGTGTGGGCTTGAATTCCGACTCTGCCACTCTGCCCTGGGTGATTCTTGCTTGATACATTTTAAATTCTTTATGCCTTGGTTTCCTGCTCTGTAAAATGGATGAATGATATTTCCCTCAAATAGTAGTTAGAAGGATGAAATGAGATAAATTATACATTGCTAATCCATAAACAGAACTCAATTAGTGATGAATATTATATTATTACCTTTATTATTATGACTGTCTTTTAGGCAGTTCAGAAACTTTTGCAAAATTAGGCAGTTCTATCCCAATTCTGAGAAGAGCAGTTCCTACTACTCTCTGTATCTCTTAGAAATTTCTATCTTGTCAAAAATTGCAACAATTTTCTTGACTAATGAAAAATAATTTTTACTCATTTTTATGATAGAAATAGTTGTTAAAGGACTTAGACTAAATTTTCACAGACAAGACTATGGTAATTTCTGACATGATCCTATTTTTCCTGTGCTAACATTCATTGCAATTTTTCATGATACAAAGCGGAACCTTTTGCCATTGGCTTTCTTGGGATCAGAACTGGGATCCTTCATTCTGTCATTTTGATTGAGTTTTTGGACTTATTGTTGTATACTGACCCTAAGTTTCCCAGAAGCTCTTGTTTTAATTTAATTCATTTCTCATTGGCTCAAGTGATACTACATGTAAAAGAAAGAACCAACATCCTGCTATGATAATCCAGAATTCTTAAGGAGTAGCACTCAAATTTGACTCTCTGTGATAGACTTTCCAGAGATATACACTGAGACACTTCAGATTTGAAATTCATGTTTAGAAGTTTCTGTTTTCAAAAAGATTATGTAGACAACAACAAATCTTCATTAATCTAAAGGTGCTTAATGGTGAGTTCATTTCCCTCACTGGTAAATGATTTTCTTCTGTACATCAGGTTTCTAAATCATACCCAAAGAAAGCAAAAAGAATTAGAATCACTTGCAAACATTGGAAAGTAGAGATGGTGTATCTATGAATTCTGAAGTTCCACTTTATGGCAGAGGAGTTCATAACAGATAAAAATTTTTGAGTTTCAATAAGATGTGAACTCTGCTTTGAAATAGGGAAGGAACTGACAACAGAAGGAAAAGGAAAAGTTGAATGGGGCAGTAGAGCCAAGGAGACTGAGAAGAAAATGACCGGGATAGGCAATAGTGCTGAAATAGGCCCCAGAGGGAGTGAGAATTAACTTTTTAAAGCCCTGATTTTGTGTAAGACATTCTACTATTCAACAATTGTTTTACTCCCCACAAGTTTCAGCCATAACAAAACTCATTCTCATAACAAAGTTTAAATTCCCTTCTCTTTTGTGTTCATGCAAGAGCTAATCAGAAAATTCCCCCAGTTAGTGAGAAGACATTCAGCCACGCAACCTGGTTGCATTTGGTCATCAACATCTACGTGAAGTGTATATTTGTTGATGGCCACCAGATGCTCTTTCAACCCCTGTCCTCCAGAATCACCATCTCATTCTCTCTTCATCTTTTTCCTACGTTTTATTTTCTACTTCTTAACTTACTAGGTTCCTTACTGAACTGCATGAACAGTACAATTTCAGATGGCTAGAAATAATATGTTAAAAATATACTCCATCTCAGGGATGAAGATTTATTTGTGTGTGTGTGTGTGTGTGTGTGTGTGTGTGTGTGACATATATGCTGCTTTAAAACATTTTTTTTTTTTTGGCAAATAAACATTTGTTCCACTTTCCTTGCCAGGAAAATTCATTCCTCTGCTAAGTGGAACAACATGAAAGAAGGAAAGAAGGAAAGGCTACAACAACTTACTGACACTTGTTAGATGACCAGACATTGGAAGCTCAAAGGGTGGATGATGAGCTGGATCTGGAGGTTCCAGGCTGAACCTGGCAGTTCTAGGATCAAGATCCATTCTCCTCACCACTCTATTTTCCAGTTCATTAAATTGAGATGAAAATTCCCGCTCTCTTTTCACGAAGATCATGTCTGTGTCTGGTGAAATGAAATAGTACAAACTTGTCCACTTATGAGTTCCAGAGAGTTCAGACATTTGCTGCCCATCCCTAATTTTCTTGAATCATCCCAAATTAAACAATATCGTTCCTTTGTCGATGTAAATCCAGGAACATTTCCTGGAAATCCTAACATCTTGATGTTCATGTTATATTCCTATACTGCCAAACATGCACAAAAATCCTTTCTCTGGCTGTACTTTCTAGATTTTTAGTGTCAAAAATATGTTAAATTTGAGTTGGGAATGTGGCTCAGTGGTAGAGTGCTTTTCTAGCATTCCTGGAGCCCTGGATTCAATCCTCAGCATGTCAAAACACACACACACACACACACACACACACACACACACACACACATACACATACATGTTAAATCTATATACAGTACAATATTGGGAGAGAGCAAGGTAGGTAGCGGTGAAATATTTTATTTCTTGTACATTTTTTCCTCAAACCTCTATATTCTTTCTTTGGTTGAACAAGTCCCCCCTTCCTACTCTGTCCCTCACCCCTCAGTGTCTTCATTTCTCTCACATGATTTTCTTCATTTTTCTTTTCAATTCAGGAGCTTATATAACAATCTTATAGTCTAACTAGGCCTGATTTGAGAATAAAGGAACTTTCGTACCTAACTACATGAGATATGATTACACAATGCTTTTGTCCAGAATTCTTACCTCTGAGATTGAAGAACTGTGTCAGGACAGAGCTGATAAGAGAATATACATGCCAATCAAATGCAGAAGTAGAGATTTCTAATAATCTTAGTTCTTGGCATTTTGGTATTTTAATCTTTTTTTTTTTTTTGCTTGCTTGAACTGCTGAAAAAGCCTCCTGATCATCTCCTATCTTCCTTTCTTTCCCCATAAAATAAGCACAGTGATCTTTTAAAGTATAAATCAGATTACATCACTCCCTGTCAAAGTCTTCAATGCCTTTACATTTACATAACATTAAAACTTCACCTGGCTTAGAAGGGCCTACACGGGGACCCAGTCCCCTCTCTGCACCCATCTCTGCCACCGCCACCTACCTTGCTCTCTCCCATCCTGGGACTGTTGAGCAGCTTCAGGTCTCATGCCACAATAGGGCTTCCATCTCTGATGCTTCTTTTTGTGTCATTCAGGTCTCCACTCAGGTTGACCTTGCCAATAAAGGCACTTTCTTACCCTCTGTTTTACCCTGTTTTTCTTTTTATCAAAACATCACCTGAATTATTGTTAATCTATATTTTTTTGAATGCCTTTATTTTGTGAACAAGGACTGTTTTTGGTCTTGTTCACCACTATATCCTCTACAACTAAAACTGCCTGGCGCATAATTACCTCTTAATAAACAGATAAATTAATTCTTACACTCTCAATAGGTTCCTTTGCCATTCATTATCATTCTTCAGAGAGCAAATAATTCCTCAAGAGTAAACATCTTTCTCATTTTTATCAATGAATTCTTTCTGGAAGATAATATAATTATGAGTCACCAATTTATATGACAGTTAATTCACTTTGCAGGAAGACTTTCTATGTGGGGGATTTTTGTAATCCCAAGTGAGGCTGAGGATTTTGAGGCCTGTTTGTAATGTTCATCCACTCATCCAGCAACTCTTTCATAACATTTGGCACAAGAAAGAAAAATTGAGCCTTAGATAAGGAAGACTGAGGTCTTGAGGATGAAGGAACAAGGAGGAAAGAACAAAGACAGTAGTAGCAAATAGATAGATCACCTTTGCCCCTCCTCCATCTGACTCTAGAGGATAGGTCTAGTTGCTGGCATCAGGACTAAACATTTAAGCCAGAATTGCCATAGCTATGGCTATATATTGTAGAGGGGAAAAGTGGTAGCCTTCCCAGATGCCATGTTTATTTCTTGCATGGTGGATTTGATCATAATAGCAACTTTCATTCTTGAAGAGTTTATTGGGAGATATTGGGAGGAAAAACCCAAACCTGGATGTCCTAAAAAATGATTAGGAGGCCAGGGGAGGAGGGAGTATTCTTCAGCTACAATAAATTATTTTAATAAGAACCAAAAGGGGGGGAAATGCCATCTTCATTTTCGGTGAACCTAACAGAACAATTGTCTCTAGACATTGTCTCATAGGCATTTGATGATAATTTCCTATACCAGAAATTCACAAAATTCCAGGCCCAGCTAGACTCATCTGAAGTGGTAAAGAAAGTGTGCAAAGGATGTTCTTGGATTCTTTATGGATTTAAAATTCTTTAGTAGGGTTTTTCTAGAGAGCCAACCTCTGAATGGAACTAACTCAAATTCAACTCAACATTTTACAAGGAATCAAGATAAATTACTGACATTTCAAGCTTTGTGCATTTACATGTGGCAAGTTGTATGTGTTCCTAAGTCCCTTCGTGGTTGATGGTCACTTGGCTACCTGTGGCAGGGGGTAGAGATGTAGAATCAGACACAGACTCTGGGAGCTGGTGAGAGAACTGGCTAGAGACCCACCTCAGGTCATCATCCAGTAGCTCAGTTTATTTTTGGAATGCACACAACTGTTATAGGGTTCGAGTGGGGTGTGCCTGTCAATCATACATAAGCAAGGCAATATCCATAAGCCAATCATCTTCTGCCTAACGTAACTGCACTGTGAGGAATTCTAAATATTGCTGTCATGGCGGAAAGCAATCTGGAAGGGTCTTTGGCCCTTACTGAGTCAGGGGTTTCATTCCCTGAAGCCCCTGACTCTTGGTTTCCTGGCCTGGTAGTTTGGCAATGCTAACCACAAGTGCTGAGGATGTGTTTTCACCCCATTCTGCAGGCCCTCCTGTCAGACCTGAAGGAAGGTGGATATTTCAAGCATTTCCAAGCTGTGCATAGCTGCTAGCTGCAACTGAAAGTTATTCCAACAACAAGTAACCCAAATTCTTTATTCTCTCATTAATTCATTAACTCAGTAACCTTATTCAATAAACATTTAGTGAGCATTTACCAGTATCAGGAACCATACCAGGTGCAGGAGATCCAAAGACATTTGCTTTTTCTCATGTGGCTTAGAATCTAGTTTATTTTGACATTTCTTATCCTGTGGCAGAAAATCTATCTTGGGAAAAAATAGGAATTTTCCTCAAGGAGAGAAAACAATACATTTAGAGCTCTTTGTGAAAATCAAGTTGAAAATGGCAAGTAGAAAATGGCAGGAAAGGCACAGACATAATTTTGATCTCAAGGTGCAGTATGGATTTAACAAGGCTAAAACATGAACCCAACCATTAAGTTAATCACTTAGCTTTTCTTCCAAAGTTTTGTACTACATCTCTAAATTCGGGACAGCATTTTTCCAAAAGTTTGCACACTTAGGATGTAGGAGATATACAACTAGGAAGAGATCTCAAATATTGCTTTGCTGTTAGAAAATAAGATACATGCACACAACACACACACACACACACAAAACACAAGAAACCTAATCTTTAATTAGGCAAATTGTTAATGTCACAAAACCATAAGTGCTTAGCTACACATATGTACACTTCTTGAGTTACGGCCCTTACTTGGGGTAGAAAATTACATTCGCTTCTTTCTATTGCAAGATAAGAAGGTTCCTAGAGTCAGTAGCAGACAGAGTTTGAAGTTGCTACAAGAAGTAGCCCAGGCATCCAAAGGTCCAGAATTTATGACTTGTAAACTCCTGAGCATAATTTCTAACTCTCAGAGGTGAATGTTGTGTATGTATGGATTTTTGTCACTTTTTAGAGCAAAGTTGAAGAATCATTGCAATGCACACTGCTTGGATGTTTTTACATAATTACATAATTTATTAGTGTAATTTCCACTAGCGAGTCTATTTCCTATGTAGGCACATTCTTTAATGACTGAGCCTCCAGAGAAAGACTGTCTATGTCATCAGAAGATGTGTATATTGCTTTCTGAAATATACCCATCCACAGTCAGTTTTTCCTTACTAATGGGATTCTATTTTCTCATCCTAGAATCTTTGAACTAGAAGAATCTTTACAAGAAACTATTTCACTGAATGCTCTAAATGTGCAAAGCCACACAATGAATTGGCATCAGATCTGAGACAACTACACAGAGCTCTTGGGTTCCAAACCATTTCCTCCCTTGGGATGAGGCCTAGAAAAGATACTCCCTGAGTCTCCCAAACTATCCATTGAACAGCCAAACACCATGGGACCTAAGGAATTCACAAACATACGGTCTTTATTTTCTGAAGCTCATCTGAGGCCCTGGAGAAAGGTTTTCATTACCTTGAGTTGTGGTGGAATCTAATACTTTAATTTGCTTAAACCCCATGAAGTTCAAAGGTTATAAGTAGAAGAAGAGAGGAAGGGTTAAGAGGGCTCTTTCCCCAATCCTCTTAAGTAGATAAAGTTTATATAAAGTTTACATAAGAGCAGATACACAGTGATCTGCAATGGTACCAAGCTGCCACTTGCCAGCTCTGACACTTTATTAGGAGTCTTTGTGCTCAGGAAAAACCAAAAAGAAATGTTTGGAACCCAGAGTGAATAGACTATTGGGAATTGCTCCCAGTCAAATGAATGAGGAAGAAGCAAGTCTGGAAGCCCCTTTTCTCCCACACTCCTAATCTACCTACTCTTTCACCCATGTTTTTTCACTCCTGCCTCAGGAATTGCTACCTATTCTTTTTTTCCAAGGCCAAATCACTATCCTGGAAATCTTGACTTGACCCTTTCTATGAAATCCAGTTCTGTTAATCAATCATCTTTTCCTATCACTATTTCTCCACAGATCCCTTTCTTCTTCCTACATTCACATTGAAGTTTGATTCGAAAGACGCCAGGGGTTTATAGATCTGGAACTGAGTCCATTCTGTCATTTGACCTCCATGTCCTTGAACAAGTATTCTTGTTACTAACCTCTCTGAGTCATGGTTTCCTTTTGTAAAATGAGAACAATAGTAAGTTCTATGTTTTAATGCTTATATTTTGTTTTTTTTTAATTGTTTGCTTGGATGTGTATGTGTGCATGTGTAGGTGCATGTGTGTGTGTGCGTGTGTGGAAATAGAACCCGGAACCCCATACATTCTTTACCACTGAACTCTTTCCCTAATTCCATGGATATTTCTTTAAAAATATGAATAATAGTGGATATATAGTACCTGAAATATTGTAGGTACTTAATAAATAGCAATCATTGTTGTTGTTACTTTTTGTTCTTATTATATAATATATATTATTATTATTACTACTGTAGTAGCAATTATATATCATCTCCTGCTAGACACAGGCTTCTATTATGGTTTGAAATGTCCCCCAAGGTATCATATGTTGAAGGCTTTGTCTACAATGCTGGAGTGCTCAGAGGTGGGGGAGTAGGGAAGTCCTTGGATTATAAGTGCTCTGATTTGTGGTTTAATTAATTGATGAATTCATAACCTGAATGGATTATTGGGAAGCATTGGAAACTATAGGAGGTGTAGCCTAGTTGGAAGGAGCGGATTCTTGAAGGCATGCCCTGAGGAATGATATTTTGTCCTGGCCCCTTCTTCTCTCTCAGCTTTCTTCTGCAGTTTGGCCACAAAAGGGCATGCAAAATTGAGGCCGAGGAAGTTGGGGTTGCTGAAGAGAGTAGTACCGTTAAAGCAAAAACAAGTGCATTACACAAAGACAATAGGAAAGATATTTTGAAGGCATCTCAGGAGTCAGCAAGACGGTACCATCATAGGCTCAAGAGTGTAAAAGTGAAAATTTGTTTAAAAGACTTTGATTTTGGAAGAGAACATAATATGGAACTGCCTAGGAAGCTGTTTCCCAGTATTTGTTTCACTGTGCTCAGTCACCCAGGTACTCAGGAGTCACTACAGCCACAGTTTAAACAGGCCCAGCTAATGCTTCTGTTCATGGCAGACTTTAGCATCATTCATGTGGGGCTGGTTTTGCAGAATTACAGAATGCAAGTGTTTCAGGATCATGCAGGTTTCCACCAAGATTTCAAAGGATGGCCTGAGATTCCAGACAGTCTGTATAAGGATCAGAATCACTGAAGGAAGCTCCTGGGTGGGAATGTGTGAAATTATAAGAGTGAAGCCAGAGTCGTAGTGGAGACCCCAGGTATGTGGACCATCTTCCAAGGAAACAGCAAGCAACAAGCAGAAGCAGCTCAAGAGAAAGGCAATGCTAGCTGCAAATAGGAATGCTGTAGAAGTGAGGCTGCCCCAACCCTTTGGAGCTCATCCATTGCTATCACATGCTCTGAATACCAGATGTGGAACTATAGGACTTCATGTTTGCCCTGCTTGGTTTCAGTCTGGCTTTGTTCCCATCTCTCCTTTCTTTCTTTTTTAAAAATTTAGTTATTTTTTTAAAAAAATTGTTATATATGACAACAGAACTCAATACAATTCATATTACACATATAGAGCACAATTTTTCATATCTCTGGTTGTACACAATATAGAGACAGTCACATTCTTCATGTCTTCATACATGTACTTAGGGTAATGATGACCATCACATTCCACCGCCCTTCCCAACCCTATGCCTCCTCCCCTCCTCTTCCTCCCCTCTTCCCCTCTGCCCTATCTAGAGTTCATTTCATCCTCCCATTTCCCCCACCCCACAGCATATTATAAATCAGCATCCTTAAATCATAGAAATCATTTGGCATTTGTTTTTTGGGGATTGGCTAATTTCACTTAGCATTATATTCTCCAGCTCCATCCATTTACCTGCAAATGCCATGATTTTATTCTCTTTTAATGCTGAGTAATATTCCATTGTGTATATACACCATATTTTCTTTATTCATTCATCTACTGAAGGGCATTTAGGTTGGTTCCACAGTTTAGCTACTGTGAGTTATGCTGCCTCTTCCCACCACAGACTACAGCAGGAGCTCAAGCCCATCTCTCCTTTCTATGCTCCCATTCCTCTTTTTTAGAATGAGAGGAATGAATGTTTACCCTGTGCCTTTGAATGGGAAGTTTTACCCTATGCCTGTCCTACTATTGTATATTGGAAGTATGTAACTTACTTTTAAAAAAATTTTATAGGGACTGTCAACTAAGATCTTCCTTGAGTCTCAAAGGAGACTTTGGTTTTGTACTTTTGAGAAAAGCCAGAACTGTCCGTTGGAAATAGACTAAATGAATTTTGCATTGTGAAATGGGGATGAAGCTTTGGGGGCCAAGAGCATCATATTATCATTTAGATCTGGAATGTCCCCCAAAGGATCATATGTTGAAGACTTTTGTCCCAATGCAGCAAGTTCATAGTTCATAGTTGGTGCTTTGGGGAAGTCCTTGGATCATGAGTTCACTAGCCTTATTCCTGGATTAATTAAATTGATGAATTCATAATCTCAATGGACTATTGGGAAGTGATGGAAACTGTAGGGATTGGAGTCTAGTTGGAGGGAATGGATTCTTGGAATATACCTGGGAACCTATATCTTGTTCTTGGACCCTTCTTCTTTCTGAAGTGAACATCTTTCTTCTGACACACTCTTCTGCCATTATGTTCTCTCTCACCTCAGACCAACTGACTATGGACTTAAACCTCTGAAAATATGAACCAAAATAAATCTTTCCTTGACAGGAACATGTTCCCCAAAGGAACATGTGTTGAAAGTTTAGTCCACAATGAAGCAAAGTTCAGAAGTGGGGTAGGACTTTTAGGAAGTGATTGGATCATGAGGACCCTAGTCTCATTTCTAACTCATTCATTAATTCATATTCTGAATGGACTGGTGGGAGATGGTGGAAACCATAGAAGTGTCAGGTATTTTGGTCCCAGTGATGAATAGCTGACAAATACAGATTCTTCAATATTTCTTCTTTATTACTTCAGAGTGTATGTCATACTGTTGTGATACAACACATCTACCCATTGTTAAGTAAATGTGCCCAATGATTTGTAAACATTATTTAAGACTTATGAAAGTTTGGTTTGAATATCCAAGACTTTAGTCATTTGTCTTTTTTTGTGCTTTTTGTGATGCTCATAGTAGTAGTTTTATAGTGTCACAGAAGTTTTAGTAATTTAACTTGTGATCCTTACTATGTGTATGAAATTATGACTTTTGCTGGTCATGGAAACTAAAAAGGTAGGAATAATAAGATATTATTAAGAAGAAGAAGCAGAGTTTAATGCATATAAAGGATTCTAATTTTTTTTTCAAAAGAATGAGACGCAATTTTTCATTGTCTTGCCTTAAACTATATAAAACAACAAAATGTAGGCTCCATAGTACCCCATAGATCATTTAGCTTCATTTCTCAAAATGTGTGCTGAATATGTTAATTATTGTCACATAAATAAAACAGAGGAAGAGTTCTGTGGCCAAATCACTTTGGGAAATTTTGGCATAACCAAAGATAAGCAAGTTCCTTTACTGCAGGATTCTCATTATCAATCTACCAGTGAGCATCTTAAATATCCCCTAGGGGATACAATATAAAATTACTTCCAAATTCATTTGACCAAGGCATATGTTTTTATGGAGCACGTCTCAGGATGGTTGTCAAGAGTGATCTAATTCTAACCTATTTTACAGATACAGAAATCAAGTCCCTGGAAACTAAAGTCATTTGCCAAAGACTGCATAGTGGTAGATATGCCCTTATCCTTATCTAAAATTGGTCTTTCGGTTTCTTTTTGCTTTCTTGGAGAGACAATAAAATTCACATAATAATGATATCACTTTTTCTATATTTCCCAAGCAAGCTTACATGAAAAATATCACAACTAACTTCTGAGAATTAAAAACATTAATAATAATGAAATGATTTGCCCATAAAATTGGGATTACAATTATTTCCCAAGTTCTATTAGGAAAAACTGTTATCTCTTTTTTTTCTAACTAAAATTCCCCAAACAAATATCTTTGATATTTTACTTATTATTTCTATAATTAGACATAAAATGATTCATATTTTATCCATAATTTAATAGATCCTTGTGGTTATTTCCAAATAAGATTAGTATTTCTGCACATTATAGATAAGCAGTCAGTCATATGTGACATAAAGCACTTCTTAAAGATAATTAGGTTTGTAACATGATATACAGAATTTCTTAAACTGTTTGATAGAAAAGAATAATAAAAAATTCATAAGAAATTTAAAAATCTGTTTTCAATAGGATGAAACTAAAGAAGTGTGAAAGTGAAATTGTAGTGTCTCAGTCACTGAAAGACTCTGTCTAGCTGGGAGATTTTCAAACTGTCAGACAAGAGTGGTCAATGTCTGTCTATTCCTTTCTCATGACGTTAAAAATATTAAAAACAAAACAAAAACAAACATATGGAAAACCAAAAAAACTGTGCTCTGAGTCCAAGATTACCATTTTTCTAAATAACTGTAAGTTATTATTGTAAAGGATCTAAATGCATTGACCACAGGCTACTAGAGCAGATGATAAGTACTTTAGATTGTATAGACTTCTCAATGCATAACAAATAGTGACTCAAAAACTGCATATAAGCTGAATAGTCAAGTGATAAAGGGTACTAGGCCATTTGTTATTGCGACAGGAAGTGCACTGTTTTCTGTTTTTATTATAGGAGACAATTTCTATACATATAGCATAAAAGCATAATCTGCCTTTCCAAGCAGTTTGATGCCATGACTGTGACAGAGAGGGACAAGGAAATACCCTCTGACAGTGACTAAGAATAGGGAAACTCAGATACTCTTGGAAGTCCTTGAAAATTGACTATTAATGGATAAATGAAGAATAACTAGCAAAGTAAGCTAAAAATCTCTTAAGATTTAAAACAATCATTTGATAGTAAGGTGCCATTGGCTAGGAAAAAGTATTTAGACATTGTTGGGTTACCAAGGGTGTTTGGAACAGATATTTGTTCAGAGACTTTTTAAAGCAAATGTGTCAGCAAATGTCTCTAAAACCAGAACTTTGAAACGTGAGAAGATTATGAGTTTTGTAATTCAACGTACTAGTCACTGACTTCAGCAATTTACTTCATCCATATTTAAGGTCATTTTCCAAAAGTGCAATCCAGTGGACCATTGGAATATTTTCACATAATTTCCTTGTTTGGGTTACTAAATTTCCAAATGAACTGAAAGCAGATGCCCAGCCTAGGTCTTACAGCCCTCATCATACCCTGGTGTCAGGTGTGGCAATAAATGCTTAAGAAATGAGTGAACAATAAGCTTCTGACCTCACACTTCGTCCCCAATAGCTAAGCTCTCTTAATATTCTGAACTCTTTCTAAACTCTTTCATTCTTCATATTTAACAGCCATCTGATGTCCCTACAAGCTACTCTGTTATTTCAGATACTGTCTTAACAAAAATTCTAAGTGCCAAAGAGTCTTTTTTTTTCTTAATAACTTAGAAGGGAGATTGAAAATCATAAGTATGCTGCCAGCCTTGGAACGTCTGACTAGTGACCTAATTTCATGGGAATTTGCCAAGCCTGCATTGTGGAAGAAATCCAGGCCTATTCCTTCAGTCCCCATGGGTTATTTAGCTGATACTACACACAATCAGGTTCCTCACATTGTTGTGACCTTCAGGAAACTCTCTCCTTAATACTACTCTATTCTAACTTTACTATTCAAAATAAATGGTAAGAAATGAAGGTGCAATCATTTACATGGCTATACAAATTCATACAATGCAAAGATCTTATCTCAAATGATATTTCTTACTCTGAATTATGACATGCACACATTTCTCAGTATTCTAGACTTCTGTCACATGCATTTGGAATGATGTTTAAAAGCTTATGAGAGTGATTTATCTGATATGCTATCAAGACCTGTTTCATGAAAGACAAGTTACTTAGGGTTCAACATGGATCTTCATAGAACTTATTTTCTCTCTTTATTAACTAGCTCTTTCTAATGTCAAATCTACAGTTATTTTAAACGTCATAGTCAATTTGACATGGTGGTGTATTGATCTGACATTCTCTTCAGAAAACCAACACCACAATATCGTGTGTTGGTAGAGTCAGAATCGTACTTTAATTTTGTCCTGTCTATAAGCTTATAACCTTTTCTGAAGAACATTCTGTACCATTTTACCCCATCTGGAAGTACTACAATGGCTCTTGGCCAAAAGCAATGAAATTGTGACTTTCTAACTCTTACATAGCCTGCTCAGGGACATTGATGAAAGAAAAGGAAACCTATGCTATTATCTCAGATGGCTTTTTAAATAATTAGAGAATTTTGATCATAGTGCCTGGTTGATGCTCTCAGGTTCCTCACAGACATCCCAGAAGTTTCAAGGTGAGGAAAATAGCACTGATAGAGTAGACCCTGTTCTTACCACAGATGACCTTTAATTCATGCAAATGCTGAAAATATTACTAGACATGCCATGACTGAAATGGATTGTTTGGCATTGATGCCTAGAGTTTTGGAATTAGAGACCATTGTGTGGAGGCACCATTAAGAACAAAAGTGAATCCAATTTTTAAAGCAGTAGTTTTTGTTTTTGTTTTTTACAAAATTAGATTTTTGAATTTGAAGCTGACTCCAAATTCATGGAGAAACCTCTAGTTTCTCTTCTATATTGAAAGTGTTAAAAAAAATTTATACCAAGACCCTAGAGTCCTTCAGAGGATTAAAAAGATGATACTAATGTGAAATGAATTTGTTTCAAAAGCTTTAAAGTGCATAAACATATCTCATAAGTCTACTACTACAAATTTATTCTCATTAAATATATTCAATAATGCATACCCATATGTTAGTATAAGGACAATCATCACAATGTTCTTCATAAGACTGAAATTTGGCAACATATCCAGAAATAGGGAAATGATAAACAATAGAAAAAATACAATGTAAATATAAAAATTTTGTTGAGTATTTTATTAAAATTTTACAATATTTTGCTTGAAATGAAAACAGTTCTATAATACAATTCTATTTTTATCATTTTGTATTAACACTAATTATACATATTATTAATGACATACAACATGAGATGTGCATATGGCATGCACTGATCTAATCTAACCTTCCTTTAACCTCTTTCCACTACACACATTCTTCTAATCCTCTATTAATCACTATTCTACACACAGGTAGACTTTTATCTTTTATATATATATTCCACATATGAGAGAGAACATGTAGTACTTGCCTGTGTTTGGCTTATTTCACTTAACACAATGTCCTCTCATTCTATTTATCCGTTGCAAATGAGAGGATTTCGTTTTCCTTTATACATTCCATTGTGTATATGCCACATTTTCTTTAACCATTTGTTGATGAACACCTAGGCTGATTCTATATCTCGACTATTGTGAATAGTGACACAAAAACAGGTATCTTGTTGGTAGGCTGACCTCATTTCCTTAGCATATGTGTACCCATATGTGCATTAGTTGGATTATATGGTAGCTCTAGTTTTAGTTCTCTGAGGAACCTCCATGCTGTTCTCCACAATAACTATACTAATTCATATCCCACCAACATTTATAGGAGTTCTTTTTTTTCTCCACATCCTCACGAGCATATGTTTTGGCTTTGAAAATAGACAATCTGATGGAGTGAAATGATATCTCATTGTAGTTTTGATTTCCATTTTCCTTATGCTAATGATATTCAAAAAAGTGGCATAATTACCATGGTTAATGTAGTGGTATTTTAAAATTTTAATCCATATTTTCTAATGCTTTCATAGGAAGTCTGTAGTATTTTTACAATGAAAATATAAAGGAAAAAAGAAGCCTTAAATTTTGTGTTCAAATATTTTTTCCTCTTTTAAGAATAGAGTAAATTTATTACAAGGATGAATAAGAATATCCTGATGGGACCCTTTTGTCCCAACATGAGAAGATAGGGAAAGAAGAGCTTCTTTGGGAAGAAGAAAGAGGCAAGTGAACAGTCACCTGAAGTTCACAAGCAGAGGTGCAGTACCTCTGAATGTTTGTTCAATCAGAGCCCTATGGAGGCAGAATGATGTCTACATGGGAAGAAATGGCAAAGAACCAAGAAGTTCTGAACACCATCATTAGAGCCAATTTTCAAGACACTGGATTCCAGAAGGTTTCCAGAAGGAATATCACTGGCTCACAATCTCAAGAAAACACATCCATTCAAACACACACACAGGTGCCCACCTCTGAACTCCTACTCATAGAACAATGAGACAGGAGTTCCCTCAGCTTGATTCTTCACCTATTCTTTTGCTCTTCTGTCCTATACAGAGAGAATTGTCTCCCCTTTTTGAAGTCTAGTCCCTTCCCCTCTACTCTCTCCCTAATTCTCTCCTACCACTCCAGGAACCTTTTTCTTTAGACTATTAAGCAAAAAACAGTGAACTGCCTGGAACTTGTGAACTCTTCAAGGAACTACCAACAGTTTCTCAATCCAGGAAAAAAAAAAAGGAAAGAAAATTTTTGAATTCCAAATATAAATAATGAAAGTCAAATGTAGTAAATAATAGAACATATATAATGTAATATTATTTCAGCATTGTAAATTTAGCATTCATAAACAATTCAGTACATTTGAAAACAATTTGTGAGTTGGATGTTCTTAATTTCCTCAAATTCCTGAGTATGGACATTGATTGCTGATAAATCATACTAAATTATAAATTAAGTGAGTAACCCATAGCCAACTAATTTTGAAAGAAACTTGTAGAAATCCTCTTTTTTTCCCATTGTAAACAATGCAGTTAATGTGAGCTGGGGGTACATTTGAATATGTTTAATCAGAGGTCAGGAGGGACTCTAAATTTAAGCATGCAATCAAGTATTATGAGTCCTGCTTGCTCCATAAACTATGTGCTGCCCATCTGATCTTTTCCTCTCACTCTCTCCGGGTTCCTTCTCTAAGTATTTGAACATGCTCAATTCTTTAAGATTATAAATTTGCCATCTATCCATCCCCCTCACTGTTTAGCTATTACTCTATTTCTCTCTTCTCAATTTCTCAAAAGTGTTCCATACATATTTTCTTCACTTTCTACGTCTGTATCTCAGAGATATATGGTTTCTATTATAACTTCTATTATAACCACTCCAATAAAATGGAATGGGCTCATCAAACACATCAACAACCATATTCCTGAACTTAATGTAAATGTTGATTTACTTACTCATTTTCTCTTCTAGAAGTATACTTGTCTTGGCTTCTGTGATTTTTTTTTTTTTTTTGTGTGTGTGTGTAGCTTTCTTTGTACATCTTTTGGTATTCTTCAGTCTGCCTTAAAAAAATCCTCTTTATCCCTTGGATGATGATGATGTTCTTCAAGGTTTTCTTGAGGCTTACTCTACACACTCTCCTTGGGCAATTCCCCCTGTTCATCTACCATTTATCTGTTAATGATTTTCAAACCTATATCCCCAGTCTATATTCCTCTCCTAGAGTTCAGACAAATATATCCAGCCGTCTACTGGTCACCTCCAAAAAAGGCAGTTTAAAATTAAGCTACTAATTGCAAGTTCCATTTCTCATTTTCATTCCTCATTTCTATCTACTCTTCCTTGCATCCCTATTATTAAAGAAAAAAAAATGGCACCAACATCAACCCAGCTGGCGACTGATAGCCAGCTTTGTTTCCTCAACCTCCTTTATATATATTCAACAATTTGGATGTCTTAACTCTTGTTTCTTACATAAATTCATCCCTTTTTCTCCATCCTAACTGCTGCTTTTCCAATGTTGGCCCCTATCATTATATACCTGGATTACTACAGCAGCCTCCAAAGCAGCCTCTGTTTGGCCCCCATCCATCATTTCTCCACTCTACTTTTCAAGGGATATATTTCTTAAAAATCATAACAAATTATGATATGCCATCTTAAATCCTCTAGTATTTCCCCCATTACTCTCAGGAGTCCTTAACATGGCCTACCCAACCAGCAAAACCTGATTTCTGTATATCCACATCCTCACCTCCTGCTTCCTCTTCCTACCCTGGTCCTGTTAGAGTGAAATTCTTTCATATAGTGCATCACCCCACACTCTCCCTTGCTTCTGGGCTCTCATGCTTGCTGTCCCTTTGGCCTGCATCACTCTTCTCCATGCTTCTACATCTGGCTCCCTAGCCCCTATCCACCTCTCCAATGTCAGCTTAGAAGTCAGTTATTATTTCATGCCTCTCCTGATGTCTCAAATTGAAATTCAGCAACTTTCCTAAGTATTGTAACGTTCTTGATTCTCCTCAGGTTTTTTATATCATTTGGAATTGCTTGGTTAGTTAGTTATCTCCCATTCTCACTAGGCTGTAAACTCTAGGAAGGCAGGGGTTATGTCTGTTCTGAACTGTATAATAAATACTTGATAAATATTTGTTGCATACGCAAATGAACAAGTATAAAGCACATACCCAATCAGCTGCTAATTAGTCTGTCCTCAGTAGATTTGCTGAGTCAGTTCTCCCATCTAACAACTTCATTCTTTACCCTCGTGCTGATGACTTCAAAATCCATTGAGAAAGTTCTCTAATGTTTACAAAGCACTTTGAATAGTGGGATAAATGCTAGCAGGGAAGGTGGCCTATTTTAAGTAAGAACTGGGTCTGGCTGCACAGCACAAAATGGACTGCCTATACTGCATCAGTGCTATTAAAGGTCATTTGTTACCAGCATTGAAATTTACAGCTAGTGGGAAAGGAAGCCACCAAGTACATTCAAGGCCAAATTCAGATAAATGCTCACTGCTGATTGCATGAATCAGGGGTTGCCTCTGTTCCATAGCCTTTATTCTTAATAACCTTGGGTACAATTGTTGCCACATTTGTAAAAGTAAGCAAATTAATACAAGAGGTTACTGGATTTCCTTCCTAGTTATAATATAAGCTTATGATTGACCTGGTTAGCAAATACTCTTTGTTGATAATGAAGAGGTTTTATTTATGAACTTTTACACAGGGGCAGTAGCAATATTAGCTTTTCACTTGTGATTGCCAGGTTAATTCATAAAGGAGGCAGCCAAAGTGAAGAATATTCCAAGTTATTAGAGTGAGTTAATTTGGAGACAGGAAAATATTAAATTCTGGCTTAACAAATAAAGGGACCTTTGGAAGAGTTTAATCAAGTACTCACATAGCCCCCATTTCTCATTGTACAAATGATCTGCGTCTAAAGGGATGAGGAAGGTCTACAGCGAGGCATCTGGAAGCACAATTATTTTTATACATTTTTTCCCTGACATACTATGGCCTGTGCATGAGATTCTTGTTTTAGCACAAATATTAGAAGCCTCTTTAAAATATGAGGTTAACACTATCTAAGTATGATTCAAAATCTGGAAGTTAATTTTTTAAACAGAAAGGGATATTCAGGGCAAATCGCAGTAACTTATAAAAAGAAATTCTAGCACTTTAAAGAACCTCATTACTATTGTTCATTCTTTACAAAAGAAAATAAGTTCATGATTCTGGGAAAATCCTCCAGTAGAAGAATGTCACCCAAGCCCATGTGAACATCACAGATTCTGGGTTTGATTCCCACCGTTTCTTGCTTTAATGCAATGAGCTATAAACTTCTCTTTTGTTCTTTGCCCCTCATTTCTAAGATGGGACAGGAATATTTGCTTGAGGTGTCCCAGAGGAGGTTCTGGGGGCTAATTTGTTACTGCAATATTTACCAAGTACTTTGAAGATGAAAGCATCTGTATTAAGTGCAAGAGTGTGACAGTTATTATCACAAAGCTCGGATGAGCTCAGATATTTAGGGGTGATGTTTCAAAAGCATTATGGTAAAATTATTAATGAAAACAGACAAATCAATTCTTGCAATGATTCAGACTCTAAGGATTTGTGGGATTCAGCATGACTGTATCCCAAGTCATACATGGCAATAGAAATTAGACTGCATTCATACTAATCATTTAGAAAACAATTGATAAAGAAATCCCATGGAGATTTATGCCTATGTTGCCTCTAAGGCCAAATCCCAAGACAGTTGGTCTCTTGAGAGACAGCAATCAGTCAGCCTAGTTAAGAAAGGTGCCAATGAAAACAAAATGGATGCAGACTGGCAGCAGGAACTGTCAACTACACCAGATAAAGCATTTCACAAATCACTAAGTGAGGAACTCAGCAGTGTAGTAGAGACAAAACCAAATCAAAAAATGACCTCAGCTCTACTTCCTCAAAGATCCTGGGCACCATTGCTCACATTGAACTTGTTAATATTCTAAACACTTATTGAAAAAAGATATTCTCTACAGGTTTCTAATAAATGCCCTTGATTATGTTGAGGAAATTCCTTCTATTCCTAGAAAGTTTGCTTTTCTTTTAAACAGGGATGGCTGCTGAATTTTTTTCAAGTGTTTTTTTCTGTGCCTACTGAGATGATTATTTGCCTCATCTCTTACAGTTTATTAACATGATAAGTCATATTGATAGATTTTTTTAATGTCAAATCAACTAAGACTTCCTGAAAGAAACTACACTTGTCATAACATATTATACTTTTATATATTGTCATGTTCAATTTGCTAAAAATTCCATTTTTAATTTTAGTACATTCAGAAAACATTTATTTAATATTACTTGAATTATTTTTGTGTATAGAGACTTTTTTTATGCCATCGGATATAATTTACTTTGGTAAATGTTTTGTATATGATTGAAAAGATTGTTTAATCTACATAGGTGGCTGGAGTATTCTACAGACGTCAATTAGACCAGCGTGATTATGATGCTGCTCAAATTTTCTAAATTGTAATTTATATTCTGTCTTTTTCTACCAATAATTCAGAGAGAAATAGCAAATTTCTGACTATAATTGTACACTTATCTTTTTTTCTTTGCAGCTCTATCAGTTTTTCCTTTGTTTATTGTAAGCTCTTTTATTGCATGCAGAAATGTTTAGGATTGTTATATCCTCTATTAATTTGCCTCTTTTTAAAATCCCTGTGAATATCCATTACTAGTTTAATCACTTCAGCTTTTAAAAAATATCAGTTTTAGCAAGACATATTTTTACCAGTTTTCTTTCAGCTATTTGTGCCTTTGAATTTAAAGTGTATTTGTTGTATTTGGCATGTGGTTGGATTTTGCTATTTTTTGTTTTTGGTTCAATCTGATGATCTTTGTCTGTTAATTGGGATATTTAAACTATTTACATTTAATATAATTATCAACATGGATGAATACAATCTATTATCTTCCTATATATTTTCTTTTTTTTTATTGGTTGTTCACAACATTACAAAGCTCTTGACATATCATACTTCATACATTAGATTGAAGTGGATTATGAACCCCCAATTTTACCCCAAATGCAGATTGCAGAATCATGTCGGTTACACATCCACAATTTTACATAATGCCCTATTAGTAATTGTTGTATTCTGCTACCTTTCCTATCCCCCACTATCCCCCCTCCCTTCCCCTCCCTTCTTCTCTCTCTACCCCATCTACTGTAATTCATTTCTCTCCTTGTTTATTTTCCCATTCCCCTCACAACCTCTTATATGTAATTTTGTATAGCAATGAGGGTCTCCCTTCATTTCCATGCAATTTCCCTTTTCTCTCCCTTTCCCTCCCATCTCATGTCTCTGTTTAATGTTACTCTTTTCTTCCTACTCTTCCTCCCTGCTCTGTTCATATTTGCTCTCATTATATCAAAGAAGACATTTGGTATTTGTTTTTTAGGGATTGGCTAGCTTCACTAAGCATAATCTGCTCTAGTGCTATCCATTTCCCTGCAAATTCTATGATTTTGTCATTTTTTATTGCTGCATAGTACTCCATTGTGTATAGATGCCACATTTTTTTTATCCATTCATCTATTGAAGGGCATCTGGGTTGGTTCCACAGTCTAGCTATTGTGAATTGTGCTGCTATGAACATCGATGTGGCAGTGTCCCTGTAGCATGCTCTTTTAAGGTCTTCAGGGAATAGTCCGAGAAGGGCAATAGCCGGGTCAAATGGTGGTTCCATTCCCAGCTTTCCCAGGAATCTCCAAACTGCTTTCCAAATTGGCCGCACCAATTTGCAGTCCCACCAGCAATGTACAAGTGTACCCTTTTCTCCACATCCTCGCCAGCACTTGTTGTTGTTTGACTTCATAGTGGCTGCCAATCTTACTGGAGTGAGATGGTATCTTAGGGTGGTTTTGATTTGCATTTCTCTGACTGCTAGAGATGGAGAGCATTTTTTCATGTACTTGTTGATTGATTGTATGTCCTCCTCTGAGAAGTGTCTGTTCAGGTCCTTGGCCCATTTGTTGATTGGGTTATTTGTTATCTTATTGCCTAATTTTTTGAGTTCTTTGTATACTCTGGATATTAGGGCTCTATCTGAAGTGTGAGGAGTAAAAATTTGTTCCTAGGATGTAGGCTTCCTATTTACCTCTCTTATTGTTTCTCTTGCTGAGAAAAAACTTTTAAGTTTAATTAAGTCCCATTTGTTGATTCTTGTTGTTAACTCTTGTGCTATGGGTGTCCTATTAAGGAATTTGGAGCCCGCCCCCACAATCTGTAGATCGGAGCCAACTTTTTCTTCTATCAGACGCAGAGTCTCTGGTTTGATATCAAGCTCCTTGATCCATTTTGAGTTAACTTTTGTGCATGGCGAGAGAAAGGGATTCAGTTTCATTTTGTTGCATATGGATTTCCAGTTTTCCCAACACCATTTGTTGAAGATGCTATCCTTCCTCCATTGCATGCTTTTAGCCCCTTTATCAAATATAAGATAGTTGTAACTTTGTGGATTAGTCTCTGTGTCCTCTATTCTAAACCATTGGTCCACCCGCCTGTTTTGGTACCAGTACCATGCTGTTTTTGTCACTATTGCTCTGTAATATAGTTTGAAATCTGGTATCGCTATACCACCTGATTCACACTTCCTGTTTAGAATTGCTTTTGCTATTCTGGGTCTTTTATTTTTCCATATGAATTTCATGATTGCTTTATCAATTTCTACAAGATATGCCGTTGGGATTTTGATTGGCATTGCATTAAACCTATAGAGAACTTTTGGTAATATTGCCATTTTGATGATGTTAGTTCTGCCTATCCATGAACAGGGTATATTTTTCCATCTTCTAAGATCTTCATCTACTTCTCTCTTTAGGGTTCTGTAGTTTTCATTATATAAATCTTTCACCTCTTTTGTTAGGTTGATTCCCAAGTATTTTTTTTTTTTTGAAGATATTGTGAATGGAGTGTTTTTCCTCATTTCCGTTTCAGAAGTTTTGTCGCTGATATACAGAAATGCCTTTGATTTATGCGTGTTGATTTTATATCCTGCCACTTTGCTGAATTCATTTATTAGTTCTAGTAGTTTCTTTGTAGACCCTTTTGGGTCTTCTAGGTATACAATCATGTCATCTGCAAATAGTGATAATTTAAGTTCTTCTTTTCCTATTTTTATGCCTTTAATTTCTTTCATCTGTCTAATTGCTCTGTCCAGTGTTTCGAGAACTATATTGAATAGAAGTGGTGATAGAGGGCATCCCTGTCTTGTTCCGGATTTTAGAGGGCATGCCTTCAACTTTTGTCCATTCAGAATGATGCTAGCCTGAGGCTTAGCATAGATAGCTTTTACAATGTCAAGGTAACTTCCTGTTATCCCTAGTTTTTCTAATGTTTTGAACATAAAGGGATGCTGTACTTTGTCAAATGCTTTCTCTGCATCTATCGAGATGATCATATGGTTCTTATCTTTAAGTCTATTGATGTGGTGAATAACATTTATTGATTTCCGTATGTTGAACCATCCTTGCATCCCAGGGATGAATCCTACTTGATCATGGTGCACAATTTTTTTGATGTGTTTTTGTATTCGATTCGCCAGAATTTTATTGAGGATTTTTGCATCTAGGTTCATTAGAGATATTGGTCTGTAGTTTTCTTTCTTTGAGGTGTCTTTGTCTGGTTTTGGAATCAGGGTGATGTTGGACTCATAGAATGAATTTGGAAGAGCTCCCTCTTTTTCTATTTCCTGAAATAACTTGAAAACTATTGGTATTAATTCTTCTTTAAAGGTTTTGTAAAACTCCGCTGTATACCCATCCGGTCCTGGGCTTTTCTTGGTTGGTAGTCTTTTGATGGCTTCTTCAATTTCATCCATTGATATTGGTCTGTTCAAATTGTGTGTATCCTCCTGACTCAGTCTGGGCAAATCATATGACTTAAGAAATTTATCAATGTCTTCACTATCTTCTATTTTGTTGGAATATAGGTTTTCAAAATAATTTCTAATTGTCTTCTGTATTTCTGTAGCATCTGTTGTGATATTGCCTTTTTCATCCCGTATGTTAGTAATTTGCGTTCTCTCTCTTCTTCTCTTCGTTAGCATGGCTAAAGGTCTGTCGATCTTATTTATTTTTTCAAAGAACCAACTTTTAGTTTTGTTAATTTTTTCAATAGTTTCTTTTGTTTCAATTTCATTGATTTCCACTCTGATTTTAATTATTTCTAGCCTTCTGCTACATTTGCTGTTGTTTTGCTCTTCCTTTTCTAGGGCTTTGAGATGAAGTGTGAGCTCATTTATTTGTTGTTTTTTTCTTTTTTTGAGGAATGACCACCAGGCGATGAATTTTCCTCTTAAAACTGCTTTCATTGTGTCCCATAGATTCCGATATGTTGTGTCTGTATTTTCATTTATCTCTAAGAATTTTTTTGATTTCCTCCTTTATGTCTTCTGTAACCCATTGATCATTCAGTAACATATTGTTCATTTTCCATGTGATGTAGGATTTTTCCTTCCTTCTTTTATCATTGATTTCCAGTTTCATTCCATTATGATCAGATAAAATGCATGATATTATCTCCACCCCTTTATATTTACTGAGGGTTGCCCTATGGCATAATATATGGTCTATTTTTGAGAAGGATCCATGTGCTGCTGAGAAAAAAGTATATCCATTTGATGATGGTTGATATATTCTATATATGTCAGTTAAGTCTAGGTTATTGATTGTGATATTGAGTTCTATAGTTTCTTTATTCAACTTTTGTTTGGAGGATCTGTCCAATGGTGAGAGAGATGTGTTGAAGTCACCCATAATTATTGTGTTGTGGTCTATTTGATTCTTGAACTTGAGGAGAATTTGTTTTATGAATGTCACAGCACCATTGTTTGGTGCATAAATATTGATAATTGTTATGTCTTGTTGGTGAATGGTTCCTTTTAACAGTATATAATGACCTTCTTTATCCCTTTTGATTAACTTAGTCTTGAAGTCGATTTTATTCGATATGAGGATGGCCACCCCTGCTTGCTTACGAGAACTGTGTGCGTGGTATATTTTTTCCCATCCTTTCACCTTCAGCCTGTGTATGTCTTTTCCAATCAGATGTGTCTCCTGGAGGCAGCATATGGTTGGATTTGTTTTTTTAATCCATGATACCAGCCTATGTCGCTTTATTGGAGAGTTTAAGCCATTAACATTCAGAGTTACTATTGATATATGGTTTGAACTTCCATCCATGTTTGATTGTTTATCCTTTTTTAAAAAAAAATTTAGTTTGTTTCTCCGTGATTATCTTTCCCCTCGCCCTCTGTCTTTACTGAGGCACTTCCCACTGATGGTTTTGGTTATTGTTTTTCATTTCTTCCTCGTGTAGTGTTTTGCTCAAAATGCTTTGCAATGCTGGTTTTCTGGCTGCAAATTCTTTTAACTTTTGTTTATCATGAAAGATCTTTATTTTGTTGTCATACCTGAAGCTTAATTTTGCTGGATACAGAATTCTTGGTTGGCATCCATTGTCTTTCAGTGTTTGAAATACATTGTTCCATGACCTTCTTGCTTTCAGTGTCTGTGATGAAAAATCCGTTGTTAACCTTATTGGTTTACCCCTGAATGTAATCTGTCTCCTTTCTCTTGTAGCTTTTAATATTTTCTCTTTGCTCTGTATATTGGATATCTTCATAACAATGTGTCTTGGCATTGGTCTACTGTGATTTTGTGTGCTCGGTGTCCTGTATGCATCTTCAATTTGTATATCTGTTTCCTTTTTTATTTCTGGAAAGTTTTCTGTAATTATTTCATTCAGCAGTTTTCTCATTCCCTTGGTTTGAATCTCTGTACCTTCTTCTATCCCCATGACTCGTAAGTTTGTTTTTTTTTCATGTTATCCCATAACTCTTGGATGTTTTTCTCGTGATTTTTTTACCAGCCTTTCTGAGTTGGCTAGACTCTTTTCAAGATGGTATATTTTGTCTTCATTATCTGACGTTCTGGCTTCTATTTGCTCCACTCCGTTAGTGATACTCTCAATTGAGTTTTTAATTTGGTTTATCGTTTCCTTCATTTCTAGAATTATTGTTTGATTATTTTTTATAATCTCTATCTCCTGATAAAGATGCTTAAGTTCTTCTTTTAGCTGTTTATGTAATTCATTCTCAATGTGTTCTTTCGCTGCTTGAATTTGCTGTCTTGTATCCTCTTTAAGGTTCCATTTCATCTGTCTAAGGTGTTCCTTGAGGTCTTTATATGACCATTTTTCTGATGACTCTAGGTCCTCCTGAATATTTAGGCTGTCCTGCATTGTTTGTACTCCTTTTCTTCCTTGCTTCTTGAAGCTGCTCATGTTGCTTCTTGTTCTGTTTGACTGCTGAGTTACTGTTTATTCTTATAAATTTATTTGATGCTTGGGAGGAAAGGTATTAGAAGGGAAGGGAAGAAGTCACTAAAGAGAATGAGAGTAGGCAGGTAGAATTCAAGGAAGGGGAGATAAGAAAAATGAAAAGACAAAAGAAGAAAGAAATAGGAACTAAAAAAAGAAAAAAAAATTAAAAAATAATAATAATAATTAAAAAAAATTAAAATTAAAATTAGAAGAGAAAAAAAAACAAAATAGAAAAATGAAGATGAAAGAAAAACCCAAATCAAAAAAAAAAAAAAAAAAACTAATAAATGCCGTCTTAGAGTTTGATTAACTTCTCTTCCAGTAGGTGGCGCTGTGCCCACCAGGTCAAGTCTCTCCTGTCAGTACGCGGGAACCAATCACTGTGCAGCAGCTCCTCCTAGACTGGGCGAGTCTCCAATCCTGAGTACCTAGGGCCTCCTCTTGTGTCCAGTCACTTCCCACTTTTCCTCTAGCCTGGCCCCTCTCACCACAATACTGGCTACACGCCAGGTTTGCTGCTCCCGGGAGCCCTGTCTTCATGAACACTGGGCTCACTCTTCCAGTTTGCCATTCCCTCAGACCCCAAGTTTGTAGAGCTTGGGGCTGAGAATCCTCAGCGAATTTTACTTGCCCTCCGGTAGCCACTCCCCCGTAGCTGGTGCAAGAGACCTCAGCAGTCAGCCCTGGCGGGAGCGGCAGTCCCGCACCACCTCTGACTCCCTCGGGCTGGCTGCAGCACTCATGGGAGTACTGGGAGGGGCCCTTAAGGTTTCCCCGATGCGTGGAGAGGGAAAGCCAGGGGACCACACACCTGCAGCAGCAGGCTTCAAGGAAGTTATCTCCTCCGCCGCAGTCCGGCGACGCCAGCCCTCCGCCACAGTGGTGTCCCCCGCAAACGGCGACAGTTCGCCTCCCCCTGCCGGGCGACCAACGCAACGGGCGGGTCCCCACTGTCTCTCCCAAGCCCCGCCTGGAACCTGCGGCCACTACCCACGAAGGCCTGGCAGGCATCCACCTCAGTAGGATGAGAAGGGCTGACCAGCCGCCTCAGCCGGATGGATTAACGATGAGTCACAGCTGTCTGTCTCAGCTTTTCAGACGCGGCGGCACGGGGCGCAGAGCACGGAGCGGCTTATTCACTTCCCGCCGCCATCTTCCTCTTCTCGCTATTTCGGGATGATGGCGGGGCGCTCGCTCCGCTCCCTCCGGTGTGTCTCAGCCTCGGGCTCCCGCGCCTTGCTCCGCCGCGGCCTCCCCAGCCAGCGCCGCCCCGGCCTCTCTCTCCGCCCCCGGCATTCCCGGCTTCTGGCCGCACCGCAGCCCGTTCCGTGTCTCACCGGCTCGCGGCTCCAGCGGCGCCCAGGGCCGGGGAGGCGACAGCCCCTCTCCGGCAAGTACCGCAGTCCCCAGGCCCCAAGTCCCGGCGGCCACAAACCGACACTTCTAAAAAACCTACCAATTCCCGGCAGGACCCCTCTTCACGGAATTTTGCTAGAAGTTCCTCAGTAGGTAGACTGCCGCTGTTCCAAAGGGTCTTTCTGATCCCGTTAATGTGGAGACATTGGAATAGCTGCTTCCTCGCCGGCGGCCATGTTCCATCTGCCCTATATATTTTCTATTGTCCTATGTTCTATAATCCCTTTCCCTTTCTTGTTGTTTTTTGGGAGGGATACTGGGAATTGAACTCAGAGGTACTCGACCACTGAGCCACATCCCCAGCCCTATTTTGTATTTTATTTAGAGACAGAGACTCACTGAGTTGCTTAGTGCCTCATTTTTGCTGAAGCTGGCTTTGAACTCATGATCCTCCTGCCTCAGCCTCCCAAGCCTCAGGGATTATAGGCATGTGCCACAGCGACCAGTTTATTTCTTATTTTTGATCAACTGAAAAATTTTATAATCTGATTCATAGTTTGTAATCTTTTCTGATGTTTTCTCCTGGTTCCAGGTAGTTTCCTCACATGCATGAACTGTATAACTTCAAAGTTTGTTCTCTCCCTCTCTCTCACAGCTCCCTTTTCTCTAGTATGTTCTCTTGTAGACTCTAGCTATTTTGGTCTCTGGACACTAAACTCCAGCTCTCAGTGAGATTTCAAGCCTATGCCTTTGTTCCTCCTCCCTGAACACAGATTATAGATAAACTAGGTTTCTAGCTGGAAGTATCAGACGCCCTCTCTCATTTGTTTACCACCTTTCAGGATCACTGTTCTTTATCATCTGATGTCTAGTTGTTATTTCACGTTTCATCCATTTGTTTTGAGATTTGATTGTGCTGTTATGAATATGTCCTTTTCCCATTCATATATTGAAACCTAACCCCTAAGATGACACTATTAGGAGTAGAGACTTTTAGGAGGTGATTTGGTCAATAGAGAAAAGCCCTCATGGATGATATTAATGGCCCTTTTAAGAAAGGTCTAGCTGGGTGTGGTGACACATACTTATAATCCCAGAGGCTCAGGAGGCTGAGGCAGGCAGATCACAAGTCAGACTCAGCAACTTGGCAAGGCCCTAAGCAACTTCACAAGACAAATAAAAAATAAAACAAACAATCAAAAAAAAGAGCTGGGGATGTTGCTGAGTGGTTAAGCACCCCTATCTTAAATACCCAATACCACCTAATAATAATAATTGTAATCATTATAATAATCATTATAATACTAAATTTTTAAAAGCCTGAAGGTACTTGTTTACCCTTTCTGCCTTAAAAGGATACATACAAAATACTAATCTATGAGGTTATGAGGAATGGACCCTCATCAGACACCAAATCTGCAGGCACCTTGACCTTGAACTAACAAGCCTCCAAAAATGTGAGAAATAATGTTTAAAAAAATACTCAGTTGGCTACTTTCTTACAGCAGCCTGAGTGGACTAAAGCAGATTGTTTCAGGAAGGAGGGCAAATCCAACTTCTTTTACTGTTTTAGCCAGGAGTGATTCCAAGTGAAATTATGAGTTATTCTGATGAAAGCTTGACATGTTTTAAAGCATGAATCTGAACATTATCTGAAACTATTCATAGAATGTCCTAAAATATTTAAGGAAACTGGGTTGGAATCTTTTTGTATGTTAATTAACTTCAAAATGTATAATGTCATTAAAATATTAAAGCAAAGTAAACTAGTTGATTCCTGCTCTAGTTTAACAATCTCTACTTTAAATAGTGTCACCTCTTTTTCAAGGGTTTAGTTAAAAGGAATGCGTGTTAGAATTAATTTATTTTCAAGAAAAAAAGGTCGTTGGGTTAACAATTAGTCAACTCTCTCTTTGATTTAATCTTAATCTGTAAACACAGGTCTATATTTTGAAGACTATTATGTTGAATAAAGCAAACTTATTATTGATATTAGTGGCTAAATGTTTACCCCAGTGCCTGGAAGATGCAGGCACAAAGCTAACTTGCCTCCAAGCACTATTATGTGAAAATGTATGTCTTCTATGTAGTGTGGTCTAAAAATAGTCCCTTATACTCTGAAACTAATGATTTTTTAAGAAAGCCATGTCAATACCCATACATTTTCTATATGTCATTTTTAAAGGGCAGTTTTTCCTTCTTTATATGTTTCTCTCATTCTGTGAGATATTTATCATGTATCAGCTATTTTACCTTCCTCTATTTCCCAAACCCTTCACTTTTCAAGAGCATCTGGACATAATGCCTGTGCCCCTATTTTTGTGTTAATGGCTTTCTCTGAGAAAATTGTTTAATGAGCATCCAGCTCGTTTTATTTTCCTGGATAGTTCTTGCTTTTGAATTGTTTCATTTTCCTTTCCAAATTTCTTACAGACACACAAACATATGTACATATGTATATATTTCTTGATTTTGAGAAGAGAAGAAATAATTTCCTTAAGTTTGGAGGAACAAAGAACCTTCCTTACTTCCTAGGGACAAGGGAAACACATAGATTTGTTAGATGTTGGACTTTTGTGTGTGTGTTTCCTCCCTTTGAAGCCAATAGAAGCACCTTGGAAGTGATGAAGAAGAGGTCTTTCATAAATCACTGTCTCCAGCCTGTTCTTTCTGCAAACCTTAATAGAATATACTCCCTCAAATTAGTCTTTTCTGTTTCAATTTACAATCCCTTCCTGACCTCAGGAATCCCACAGTGCCTCTCTGGTTCTGTTGTATTCTCAGGTCTGGCTATCCTCAGTCTCTGAACTTAGCTCCCCTAGAGATTTGTAGCCCTGTACCCACACTTGGCTTGGCAGGCTCTGTGCTTCTGAGGGCAGACATCAGCTGCTGCCTTGATTTTTCACTTTGACCTTTCTCTATGTGTTGACATTGGGAGGGGTAAATCACCATCATGACAATTTGTTCCTCCATTTCCTGAATTCCTCTGCCTAATTTATTTTCAATTTCCCATTTCCTATTCATACTGAGGGGCACTGCTACATAAAGTTATGCCCATTTTTCTTCTACCTATCACCACCACACTTTGGGAATAGCTGAATAAGAAGATGTAATGAAATGGCTGAAGAAGTAAGGAAAAAAAAGAAAAATTGAAACACATTCACATAGAAGCTGCCTTCTCACTAGTCTATGTTGTCTTTACTGCGACCTATTGCAAATAAATAGGATGAAAGAGGCATGTGAGAATAGGGAAAATTGTGTAATTGAATTAGGGTAGGAATTATGAGAAGTCAAAGAATAGATTCTAGACATTTTGCAGAGACATGATAAAAAAATTGAAAAGTTGAGTCAATTGAAAGAGAGGAGATTG
The DNA here is from genome assembly GCF_964194105.1 of Spermophilus citellus. Lineage (NCBI taxonomy): Eukaryota > Metazoa > Chordata > Mammalia > Rodentia > Sciuridae > Spermophilus > Spermophilus citellus. The sequence continues at coordinate 68,709,527 of NC_138187.1, read as the reverse complement.
GGGAATTGGTGAGGAATGGGGAAAAAAAGAGTATAAAGAAAGCTGCCACAGGATTTTTCACATATAAAAATTATATTTTACTGGGACCAGATTTTGTCCATGTTGGGAATATTGTGGCACTGAGTGAAATGTCTGGCAGTACTTTTTTTTACATTCTTTTTCCGTACAAGTGTTTCTGTAGACATGTAGGTTTGCAGTCAACAGATTTTACCATGCAAACATTTCCTACATAACTTTCCAAGGTACCACCACATTTCAAAATTCTGTGTATGGAAAAACAATAAACATGGGGACATTGTTAGAAGATATTTTAACTGGGCAGAGAAGAGAAAGCAAAGACAGGGGCTGGAAGTCAAGCACAGACATTGCACCCGTTTTATATAAAGCAGAGTCTAAAAGTAATGCCTTTCACAGAGTGCTATGTGCCAACTAAAGGAAGATTCATATGCTGATTATTATAAGAAAACACACCTTCAAGACTGATCTTGCACTTCATATGTATGCAAAACACCCATCAAAATGATGGGAGTTTTGCTACTGTAGACATGGCAGTATTGTGCAAAATTGATATTTATTTGCTTCCATAGCTGCCTCATAAATAGAAGACATTCTAGAATCAGCCGTGGCTTCCTATAGCATTTTTCTGATTCCTATATTAAATCTTCTCTGATTGTCTCCCCTCATCCCTGCTTTGCCAACCCACTTACAAGAAAATGGGTAGGTTATGCTCATGCCACTAACTATACCCTTGTTATTTATTTATATTCTTTATTTTAGGAATCAGACAGCTAAATCACAGTGATATTTATGGCTCACATAATTTGTCAATTTTAATTTCAACTTCTTTCACAAGGAAAATATAGTCCATTATTTAATTATTCCATGACAATAATGGAGCTACTTAGATTTTTTTTTCCCTCAAAAAATAACAAACTAGGAGCTGGGAGTAATGGCACACTCCTGTAAGTCCAGCTGTTAGGAAGGTGAGGCAAGAGGACTGAGCATTCAAGAACAGCCTGAGTTACTTAGTAACACTCTATCTCAAAATCAAATTTAAAAGGGCTGGGGATGAAGCTCAGAGGTAGAGCACTTGTCTAGCATGTGCAAGACTCTGGGTTCAATTCCTAGTATTACAAAAATAAATGAACTGGAGCTCTTCTACCAGGATGAAGATGACATATCAGCAAGAGTAGAACTCAGTGGCCCTTAGCAAGGGCACATGTCAGTTAAGACTTTAAAGAAAGTTCCATACCTGTAATTTGCCTATCTCTATGTTGCAAGTACAACAGGAAACAAATTTAAACATAGTTAGAGCCAACTGCATGACTCAGCATCTAAAATATTTCTTTTACTGTCATCCACCATCATTGACAGAGCTGACATCAGGTGCAAAGGATATTAAGGCTCAGAAGCCAAAGGACAGAATGGACTATCTTAGCTACGCTAGTTGATTGTAGTTTTTAAGCATCCTTTAAGATTTCCAAATCATTCCCTTTACACACACACACACACACACACACACACACACACACACACACATTTCTTAAGTATTTCAAAGAAAATATAAATATTTTCTGTATCTTTCACAGAATGTCTAAAACTACTTTTGGGGGGCAGGGAGCGGTATCAGGGATTGAATATCACCCACTGAGCCACATCCCCAGCCGTATTTTGTATTTTTTATTTAGAGACACTGGGATTACAGGCAAGCTGAAACTATTTTTTTAAAAAGTTTGGAATTTTTTTCTTTTTCTAAATCTGGTCCAACTAATTAGAATAGGGTATTAGGGACTTAACTCTTAATCTCATAGTGTGGTTAAAATTTCTTGGTCACTCTTGATGGAGTGTGTGCTCAGATGCACAAATATACACCTTCCCCATTGGCAGGATGATGAAATAAAATAACATTTGAACGATTGCCCAGAAACATGAACCTGAAGCTTGACTTTGATCAATCAGCAGGTGGTCTTGGCCCACTTCTTCAGACCTTTGTTTCCTGAGCTATTAAATATTGGTAGAGAGAAGGACTGAGGCTGGAAAGGGGCAATTAGTAACTCTGGATCATCTAAGACCCTTCCCTTCAAGGTCCTTTATGGAAAACTTGCTTATAAATCCTGCCTATGTACCCCCCACACACTTGAAGCATTTCATGGGAGAAAGTAACCATCTCAGAAGGAATATTATTTGGTTTTTATTTGTATTGATCATGCCAGGAAATCCTTTGTCCAGGTCCCAAATATAACTTATTTCCAATTGGACTTGAAATAAGGAATATCCATATATATTTTGCCCTAAAATTTACAATACTATATTTGATTTCTGGAAAATGAGAACTGGGAACAAAATAGTTAACTTTCAAAACATTCTTTTCTGAGATATTTTTCTCCCAAATGAGAAATACACATTTTCAGAATCTGAAAATCTACAGGAAGAGCTCAAGTATATTTAGTTTTATTTTGTCTTGATCTTGTTACTTTTGTTTTGAATCTCAATGAAAATTAATTTGCAAAGAAATTTGGAGCATAAAATTGATATATTACTGTCATCACTATTATTATATTGTGGTTCTGGGCATCGAACCCAGGCCCTTGCATATGCTAAGCACATGTTCTACCAATGAGCTAAATCCCCAGCACCCACACATTTTTTTAAAACTCTACTCAGGGAATATGGTTTCTTACCTGAAATGTTGTTGCTGATGTATTATCTCTCATTTTTCTCCTTCCATAGGAGCAGTATCTTCAGTAGAGTCTGTATTTATCTCTCCATGAAGCTAGATTTCACTTTACTTTCTCTTTATGGTCTTATCACATCATTTACAAACACTTTATCTCTGTTACGGAAAATAAATGAAATTCCAGGCTTTCGATGAAATGTCATGCTGAAATGGATGGTCCAAAAATCTATATTTAGATGACTGACTCCTGTTTGAGGAAGACATGATAAATGTTTTGTGCATATAAACTGAAGGATGATGGATTTAATGATCATACCCTAACTGGGGAATGCTATTTTGGAATAATTAAATGTTCCATCATTTGCAAGTCTAAATAGTCCATTGTTAGCTCCTGTTTTTGACTGTCAATAGATCCTTCCATTTTCTAAAGGAAATTTATCATTGAAACAATTGAGCTGATAGCAACATACCACTGGAGTTTGTTAGCAATGGCACATTTCATGGAACTCTAATTCGTAGCTACAGTTCAGGAAAACTTAATTTATGTATGAATCTACTTCATAAATGACAAACATGACAAGCATTGTTTAAAAGCTACTGGTAGATATTTATCTTCAGGTATTAAAGAAGTCTGCTTCAAGAAGTGGTTAAGCCTCTTGTCAGAGGAAAAATTTTGTGGGTTGAAAGCATTCAAAAAGTATTTATAATTAAGTAATAATTTCATAATTTATTTTCTTGTTGATCCTTATACTTTACAGGTTTTTACATACTGAGTTCCTTTTAAAGGCTTTATCACGTTTAAGGTATTATAGTATACAAATACTTTATATATTTTAATATATCCTCCTTCTAGGTCTTGGTCTTTAAGATTGTAATACAGTCGTGGTGAGAATGAGTGGAACTGCTTGTGGCTCAGTAGTAGAATGCTTGCCTAGCATGTGTGAGGAGGCACTGGGTTCGATTCTCTGCACCACATTAAGTAAATAAATAAATAAAGATATTGTAAATGATGGTGGAATGTGATAGACATCATTATCCAAAGCATGTGTATGAAGACATGAGTTGGTGTGAATCTACTTTGTATACAACCAGAGATATAAAAATTTTGTGCTCTATATGTATAATATGAATTGTAATACATTCTGCTGTCATATGTAAATAAAAAATTAATAAAAATATTGTGTCCAACTATAACTAAAAATTTCTTTAAAAAAAGAGAAAGACACTGTCTCAAAATAAATAAATAAATAAATATATATATATATACACATACACATACATACATACATACACATATATATATAAAGAGGACTGAGGATTTAATTCAGTGGTAGAGCACCCCTGATTTCAATTCCCAGTAACGCAAAAGAGAATGAATGGAACTGAGGAGTATTCCCTTAATCATATATATATATATACACACACACATACATATATATATTGGTTTTGAATAGCCTAAAGCAGTTTCCCACATTGAACAAGGTCATTTGAAAATGGTAAATTTCTGCATATAAAATGTAATAAAACATGACAATACAAACCCATAAAATCTGACATATATATATATATATATATACACACACACACACACACACACATACCCCCACATATATATATATATATACACACACACATACACACACATATATGCATATATAGATAAGTTTAACCTCTTTCTTATGAAGAAATATGTTCTATATTTTTTCTAATTTATAGAACAAAGATATAAAAAATTTTCCCTAGATATTTGTCCTCATATTAAAGATTTTTATATACCACTCTGTATATTTACATAGATAATGAAAATTCATTGTAAGAATGGCATTACGACCACATATGAGCAAATCATTCATTTGTTGAATTAATGGCTTCTCACCCTTATTATTGGCACAGATTATGTTTTTTTTTTAATTTGTTTTTTAGTTGTAGATGGACACGATACTTGTTTTATTTACTTATTTTTATGGGATGCTGAGGATTGAACCCAGTGTCTCACATATGCTAGACAAGCGCTCTAACACTGAGCTACAACCCCAACCCACAAATTATGTTTTGATGAACCATTCCACATAGTTGTGTTGTGTGACTATTTTTGAAAACTTAAAATTTCACTCTTTCTGTGCCTGGATCCCAGAAATCAAAATATTAGGCCAATTATCAGGAAAACCTGGTCACATTATGTATCAAAAGGAATCATTGAATTACTGATTCAGATGCTACCCAATTAATTAATTATTAAGGTGGCTGAAAATTATCAGCCAGATCATCCCACGACTAACAGATTTTGATTGCCTTGCGTGTGCTGTGTGGTCCATATGTGGAACATTTGCTGATAGGGAGGACTGGCTGAGCATGATGAAAATCATGGGAGGCCATTCACAACTTACTGTGTGTCAGCGAAGTGACAGTGACATGTTGGTGAAGCTGTGACTAAATTGCTTCTGACTTGATTCAAGTAGCAGTAACAATGGAACAAGTAATTCATTAGAAGTGAGAGTCTGCTAGAACTCTGTATTAAAGATTTTCAAACCATTTGGATAGGGCTTTCTTGGACTCCTTGTTGAATGTTTCAATTAACTCAAGTATAACCAATCATCTTATTGGTTTTGAATGGCCTAAAGCAGTTTCCCACTTTAAACAAGGCCATTTGAAAATGGTAAATTTCTGCATATAAAATGTAATAAAACATGGCAATCCAAACCCATAAAATCTGACCTGGTCAATTTGATATTTTCAGACTCTCTAAGGACCAAATGTACTGAAATTCTCAAATTTATTCTTTGGAATCTTAAACTCAATTCACATGTGATTTCTATCATTAAAGATATATTGAAGCTAAATCATCTGCAATTTAGGAGATTTTATGAAGAGAAATATCAATAATTTAACCATCTGCCCTCAAAAAGCAAAGGTCGTATGCTAAAAATAAGCTTTTATTAGTGGATATAGATGGATTTTTATGAGTTTTGTTGAAAGAGAAAATATATTAAGGACTATTTTAGTAAAAATCTTTAGTAATAATTTCAATTAAGAGGAAAGAAAGTGTTTAGGCATTAGAAATTAGGATAAGGCATCAAACAACCTATCAATTGTTGATTTGCCATGAGTTTATATGTTAAGTATTTTTCAAAATATTTTATCATCCAAAGTGGTAGCATAAACACTAAAAATTGGAGGAGGCATAAATATCTAAAGTATGTCATGACTAAAAATTTTATAAAGAAAAAAAGTCAATCCCATAGTATCATCAGTGACTCACATGGATTTACTGCAGTGCATGTCTGATTAGCCAGAAGTTAGTTATTAAAGAAATAATGGCTTTCCGATCCGCCATCTGCGGTGGGACCGCCGCCGAGATGCAGATTTTCGTAAAAACCCTTACGGGGAAGACTATTACACTCGAGGTTGAACCCTCGGACACTATAGAAAATGTAAAAGCCAAGATCCAGGATAAGGAAGGAATTCCTCCTGATCAGCAAAGACTGATCTTTGCTGGTAAGCAACTGGAAGATGGACGTACTTTGTCTGACTACAACATTCAGAAGGAGTCCACCCTTCATCTTGTGCTGAGGCTTCGCGGTGGTGCTAAGAAAAGGAAGAAGAAGTCTTACACCACTCCCAAGAAGAATAAGCATAAGAGAAAGAAGGTTAAGTTGGCTGTCCTGAAATATTATAAGGTGGATGAAAATGGCAAAATTAGCCGCCTTCGACGTGAGTGTCCTTCAGATGAATGTGGTGCAGGAGTTTTTATGGCCAGCCACTTTGACAGACACTATTGTGGCAAGTGTTGTCTGACTTACTGCTTCAACAAACCAGAAGACAAGTAATGTATTTGAGATAATAAAAGACATGAACTAAAAAAAAAAAAAAAAAGAAATAATGAAAGCAAAATGTACTCTCAAAAGTTTTGATTTAGTGAATCAACATAGACATGACTTTATCAGAGATGAATTGCGCTTTAATCATAATCCTAACCATAAATGAGCAATAAACAGTAATTCAAAATTATGGGATGTTCACAGAGAAAGTTGATTTAAGGAGGACTAGAGAGACATGGCTGTCTTCATACAGCAATGCTTTGTTTGGATTGCAGGAAATACTGTGAACACCAATGTAAACTCCTTAGAGGAGAGAGGGCATGTCTCATTTGTTTATTTATTCTTTCACAGTAACTTCTTCTATGCCTTCTAATATAATTAATGATTCTTAGACATTTATTTAACTGTTGAAATGTTACACAGAAAAGAAAGGAAAGGAAAAACCACAAGATGCTTATTTTTAAAACTGAGTTTTATTGCTGACTCTCTCTTCCTTGTCTGTTGTTAAATCACTTAACTTCTTAATCCCATATAAAATTAAAACTAGATCTTTCTATCTGCTTCATAAGGTTGTTGAAATGATAAAACAAACAAAATACATATACAAATACTTTGACTATGACAAGATCCTAAAAAATTAACTAATGGTTTTGCTATCTCTATCTGTAATTACACAAGTTTGACTGGATATCAGAAAGTTTTGTTAATAGATCACATACAAGTGTTATATAAACTAAATATTTTTCTTATCTGCCCTGCCCCATGCTTTTACTGTATTGTTCAGAATTTATAACATCATTTGTTTTTGTAGTCATGGAATATTTTTGCTATTAAAAATTGAGAAATTAAAGATAAGAAATGAGGGGAGAAAGAAGAAAAACAATTCCAATCTACCACTCAGAACCAATCTTTTCTTTTTCTTTCTTTCTTTCTTTCTTTCTTTCTTTCTTTCTTTCTTTCTTCCTTTCTTTCTTTTTTTAGTTGTACATGGACACAATACCTTTATTTTATGTGGTGCTAAGGATCAAATATGGTGCTTTACACATGGTAGGCAAGTGCTCTACTGCTAAGCTGCAACCTCAGCCCCAGAAACAAGCTTTTTATTGCCATTCTAGATATGCATGCATACAAATAGATGGATGATCAATAGATAAGTTTATATACACATATATACTAAAATAAAAGGGGTAGTTATAAAAACAACTACTAAAGTTGACCAACATTTCATAGAGGAAGAGTGAACTGAAATAAAATGGAAGGAATTGGTGGATTTATGGTCATATTTCTTCATCAAGAGAATTACTAGTTCTTAAATATTCCACATAGAGTTACATTAAAATAAAAAGATTTTTAAAAGGTTAAAAGTCAGGTGTAACACTTACTGTTTGATTTCATCCTTATAACATTCAGAAACTAACTTATACTCCTCCTTAGTGACATGCTATCACAACATTTATGTTGTGATCCATCTGTATCTATAGCTCTCATAGTAGACCAGATGTAGTTCTATACACATAAATTTTTCTCCATAAATGTCTGTATTTTTGTGAGGACAACTCTACTCATCCTTGCCAGTAAATTAATCTCACTTAATGCTATAGTTTTACATTTACCAAATATGCAATTTTCCTTATAATAATTGTTTACTTAATGGATAATAAACTTAATCGATAATAAACACCTAAGGTTATTTGGGGATTTTTTTTGTTTTTATTTAATTTTTCTACTATAGTTTCTTTATTCTCCAATTGCCTATTGGCACATCTCTTTCTTGACTACTGTCCATCTTTCCAGATTTTTCTAGAAGAGCTCCTGCAAGGTGTATTCCTTAAATCCTTACATTCTCAAAGATGTATCTTTCTTGCCTTTATGCTAGAAGGACAACTGTTCTGGGTATAAAATTATTTACTCAGATCACTTTTTCTTCAAATATTTCTCTGATATTTTCTCCTTTGTTACCATGGTTAAGTGTAATCCAAATTATTTCCCGCCTTATGTATATAACCTGTTTCTTACTCTGATACTATGCCTTCCCCCAAAAATGTACTCTACTCAAAGGCTCAAATGATCTTTTGAAGACAGATCAGATCATGTCATTCCCTGCTTAAAGTTTTCATACTATTTCCTATCTTATTTAAAATTTCAAATCCCTCCCAGTGGTTTTCAATGCCACTTATGCTTCCATGTGGCCTCCTTGTTTCATCTTACTCACTAATCCCTCAAGACCCATTTTCCAACCACAAGCCACTCAAACTTGCTTTTCTGTCCCTCATGTTTCAACATACCTAACTGTTCCTGTCCTGGGACCTCAGCCATCTATACAGAATTCATTTCCTCGATATCATTGCCTGGCTGATGTGAATCCTCTCATCATTCACATTTCATGCATGCCACGTCCTCAGAGAGGTCTTCCCTGATCACCTCATCTCTCCTAACCTTCCTGCCCTAGACTCATATTGTCTCATCACCCAGTTTCCTTTGCTTTACTCTGCATCCTGCATCCTGTCAATGCCTTACTCGGGACTGAAGATACATACAATTTATCATGAATTAGTGATCATTTACCATCAGTAATTTACACATAGGTTTTCTTTTATTTTATTGTATATTTGTCTCCCTCCTCATCCTTAATTTCTTCATAGAAGATATTGAGATTTTTCTAACTTTACGCATTTGAAATTTATCCATGGAGATACATGTAGATGTGGTTTATTCCTGTTGACCCTATGTAGGAGTCTATCATTCATAGGTTTCACAGATTTCTCCATTCTCTTATTCATAATAATCAAAATTTTCTTCTAAATCTATTATGTTAAACAATACTGTAATGAACACCTATGTGAATGCTTCTTTGTGAATTTCTCTGAGGTCTTTATGGAGATAGACACATAAGAGTAGAATTTCTTGGTTAGTAACAATTCCCTGATGCTCTTAAATTTATAAAACATTTTGAAATCACTCTCCAAAGTGATGCACCAGTTTGTATCTTACCCAGCAACTGAGCAAATGCTCATCTCTATCTTATTTATCTTCTCTGTAACACTTTATATTGTCCATCTTATACAATTTTATCAATTTAAGATTTACTGTGTGGATCTTTACTTCATAATAAGGCTGAGTATCTGATTAGCCATTAAGTTTTCTCCTTCTATTTGGTTAAATTATTTTTGTTTTTGACTTAAGAAATTTCATGAATACATTAAATTTTTAGCAATAATCAGCTGGAAACATCTTCTTTCAGTCTGTCTCCTGTTCATTACATGGCTTGAATAGAGGCCTTTTATATTTATTTATGATTTGTGCATGTTATTAAAGAAATTATGCCCAGAACAATGTCCCAAGAATAGTCCCTACATTGTTTTATAACAGATATACATGTTTTGCTTTTCATGATTAAAACTGAACCCATCTGGAATTTATTTTAGTATATGGTGTGAGATAGGGAACAAATTTGACTTAAATACATATGGTGAAATAATTTCCCTAGGAAAATTTAATTAAAAAATTGACGTTTCCCACTGTTTATAATCTTTTTACTGTTGTATATCAGTTTTCCACATATATGGATTTGATTCTGACCCATTGTATGATCATTTCCCAGCACTAAATTAATATTATGGATTTTTAATGTGCCAATATATGACAGAATGTGATCCCCAAGAATACCTCATTTTATGAATATTCTTAGTTATTTATGGGCCTTCCTTTGTTTACATAAATTTTAAATATTTGCTTTAATTCTATCAAAACTATAACTATGGTACTAATGGGAATTATATTGAATACATCCATTAATTTCAAGGAAATTAACATCTTTAAAATGTTAAGTCTTCAAACTTGTTAGATTTATTTATTTATTTAAGTATTATTCAATATCCTTCAAGATCACATAAATTTTTCTCCATAAATGTCTGTATTTTTGTGAGGACAACTCTACTCATCCTTGCCAGTAAATTGATCTCACTTAACACAAGAGTTTTAAATTTACCAAATATGCAATTTTCTTTATAATAATTGTTTACTTAATCAATAATAAACTTGAAAATCTTGTGCATGCCTGGTTGTCAGCATCTCACTCTCTTCTCCTTGATTCATTTCTCTACTTTCTGGTTTAAGCATTTTTCCTAAGTTCTACCAGAGTAGATCTTTATATGAAAAACATTTTGAGTTATAGAATATCTAAATATTTCCTTATGTCATACTTACATTTAAATAAAAGTTCAGCAACCTTATAATATTTTTTCAGTTTGAATTATTTTCCTTTACACTCTGAAACATGACTCTATTTTCCTCTAATGTGGCTGTTGAGATTCTGATGTTAATATGATTCTTGCTGATTTCTAGATAATCCTCTATTTATTTTGAAAACTTAGTTGCTTTCTTTGGATTGAGTTTTCTTAGATTATCGTTCATATTTTTTAAGCATATAACTTTTCTCTCATTTGTCTTTTTCCTCTCATTTTTCTTTTTTTATTTAATTGATTTTATTTTTTTTAAATACATGACAGCAGAATGCATTACAATTCTTATTACACATATACAGTACAATTTTTCATATCTTTGTATATAAAATGTGTTCACACCAATTCATGTCTTTATACATGTACTTTGGGTTTTTTGCATTACAATTCTTATTACACATATATACCACAATTTTTCATATCTCTGTATATAAAATAGGTTGACACCCAATTTGTGTCTTCATACATGTACTTTGGATAATGATGTCCATAACATTCCACCATCCTTGCTAATTCTCTGCCTCCTCTCTTCCCTCCCATCCCTCTTCCCTATCTATAATTCATCTATTCCTCCCAAGCTCCCCTTACCTACCCCACTATAAGTCAGCCTCCTTATATCAGAGAAAACATTTGGCATTTATGTTTTGGGGATTGGCTAACTTCACTTACCATTATCTTCTCCAATGCTATCCATTTACCTACAAACGACATGATTTTATTCTCTTTTATTGCTGAGTAAAATTCCATTGTGTATATATGCCACATTTTATTTATGACCTTTTAAAGAGTTTTTATATTTTTCTTTAAATCTGAGAATTCTTAGTAATTATTTATTTAAAAATCACTAAATTTTTAGGAAAACCTCACTTGCAGTCCCATGTGGGCATAACCTGAGTCCCCTTGGCTCCAGGTGGATGGTTACCATGAAGTTCAGCCCCTTTTTTACCTTAGTTGACAGCAAACACTTAAGTGTCACTTCAAAACCCCCCTCACACATGCATAGGAAAACCCAGTGGTCCAATTCTCCAGGGAGCTGTGGCAGCAGCACAATGTCTGCTCCATGCCCATCAGCAAGGACCATAAGGACCAGTAGGTTGGAGGACACTATAAAGGTCACCAAATAGGCAAATTCATCCATGTGTACAGAAAGAAATATGTCATCCACATGGTGCAGGTACAGTGCGAGTCCAGTGGCATGAATAGCCACATGAACATTCACCCAAGCAAGATGGTTATCACCAGAATAAAATGGTACAAAGATTAGGAAAAAATTCTTGAAGGCAAAGCCAAGGCTCAACAGTTGGAAAAAAGAAAGGCCCATATAAGAAAGAATTTACAAAGAAATTGTAGGAATGAATGTAATCAGTTGCACAAACACTTTTAACTGTAGATTTCTAGCCTGGTGTGAGCTTCTCTGGAAGTTCTGCAGATGTCTGTAGTACAACCCATTGCCCCCCTCCCTCCTGTTTTGTTATTGATGTATGGCTCTGTAAATCTACTTTTGCAATTTTGATTAATGATTTTCTGAATAAAACTGGAATTGTTTCCCAGATCTGAGTGCTATTTGTAACATTTAATAAATAAAATCCATCTTATCAAATAAATTACCAGACTGTTGATTAATTTCATTTATCATTTTTCAAAAAACTGAACTCCATACTTATCTTGAAAGTGTTGTGTAACCCCTTTTCTTAACTTGGCACTGAAATCTGCCACTGTTAGTGTTATCTGTCTGTGGTATCCTGGGTTTATAATACTCAATTTGAGTTTGAAGAACAACTATGATATGCCCTCCTCTTCTGCATAATATAAAATGTATCCTATTCATTTATTTGTTTGCTTATTTATTTTATGCTCTCCGTATTAGAATGCAAGCCCCATCAGAAAGGGGACTCTGTCCCCAATTATATGTAATCTTCCAAAAATAAGTTCTGATACATATTACAAGCCCAAGAAACATGCATTTTATGAATTAATACATAAATGACTACCTATACAAGTTTAAGCAATTTAGGTTACAGTGTAGAAATTTTTAAAAAAATCCCAAAATCTTAGTAGATTATCTATGCACAGGTGAAACATGCCTGTAATTCCAGTGGCTTGGGAGGCTGAGGCAGGAGAATTGAGAGTTCAAAGTAAGCCCCAGCAAAAGCAAGGCACTAAGCAACTCAGTGAGACCCTGTCTCTAAATAAAATACAAAATAGGGCAAGAGATAGAGTGGTAGAGTGCCCCTAAATTCAATCCCCAGTACCCACCTACCCCCCTCCTCCCCCAAAACTTAGTAGGTTAAATTGTATCCTTCATGGGGCACTTAGGAGATTTGCCCCATTCCATTCTCACTCATAAACATGGACTAATGCAGCCCTTGTCACAGGAGTTGTTTACACAGAGTTAAGTAACGGGGTCCAAGATGAGTTTAGAAAGGTATACCATGAAGAATCAAAAGAGCTTCAAAAATCAAGGCAGACTTTGAAACCTATTTTCAATGTGAGAGAATCCAATGGAGAATTTTAGAGAGTCAGACGAATTTTGCTTATGCTGCTTTCTGTGTACAGCATGGATCCCAGGTCGACAAGAAGAGCATCAGGGCAGCCACTAAAATGACTCCAGCAGCATTTCAGGTGAGAGACAATGATGGCTGGAAGACAAATACAATGACAGAAAGGAGACATGATTGGGATATATGCCCAAAGTAGAGTTGACAGAACTTGTGATGGATGGAAAACAGGGGTTGAGGGAATAGAATGAGTCAAGGGTGATTCTTGGGTTTTGGCTTGAGCAACAGGGTAGATTCTAGAACATTTTGCTGACGAGGGACCAAGTGGGATCAAATTTATGGGAAGATATCAAGAATTCTGTTTTGAACACAAAGTTCCAAGCCTAGGAGTCATTTAAATGTAGAAGTCAAACCACCAGTGGAGGTCAGGACAGAAATAATAGATTTGGGATTCATTATTATATAGATGGTACTTATAGCAAGGGGACTTGATAAGATGACCTGAGGAAGAAGCTAAGGTATAGCTGGGAAGAAACCTAGGGTTATGATTTGGATATTGCACAGAGGAAAAGGAGTGAGGAAAAGAGAAAAGGAAGAAGTACCTCTCAAAGTAACAGCATGAGTAAGGAAACTCAGAGCAGACAGTGTTTTACAAAGTAGTGAGTGTTCAAGTGTTTTGAAAATTACCAAGTCAGGAAAGAAAAGGAAAACTAAATGACCACTGGTACTTTGAAAAGAGCAATTTCAGAGGATGATGGGGATAGGAGGTTGATTGGAGAGGGTTGAGTGCTGAAATGAGGTGAGGACAAGAGATCCACTATAGAAAATTCTTTTAAGAAGTGTTACTGTGAAGAGGAGTGGAGAAATTAGACTGAAATGCTGAATACACTCTGCTTTCTCCTTTAGTGGTGGAGGAAATCAAGAGTTTGGTTCAAGGGAAAGAATGAGAAAGAGAAAAAAAATCAATACAAAGTACAATTTTCACAAAATCAGATAAAAGTGACAAAAATAGTTGGTCTTCTTGGAGAGAAATTTTTAGGTATTACTTAATAGTTTATTTGGGGAGCAAATGTTGGTCTCTGTTTTCCCTAAGAATTGCATAACCCATAAGGTCTGAACATTCATTTATCATTTTATATCACTACAAGAATGGTATAGGTAATCTCCAATTACGTATGTAACAAAGTAGTGAGATGACTATATTCTTGTAACTTGAAAATTATCACATGCCAATAAAACTATTAAATTATAATTTGAGGTCATGAAAATGAATAATTTAAAGCTATGAGGAAAGCTCTCAGCTTAATAAGTTCATAAGGTATCAGACTTTGCAATTTATTACAGATTCTCTACCTAATTTGCTTTAATTAATTTGAATGAAAAATATTTCATTGCCTAAATATCCTGTTTATGTATTCCTTCCTAATGATGAAACAAAAGGATTAATTTGTTAAAGATGTTCTTTAATTGATTCCAAAGGGAATACTTAGGATATAATTTGCTGACTGGCTTTGTGCAATTTTTTGATTCCTACCACTCAATGACACCTATAATTTTATAACAACAAAACATTATAATCATAAAGTAATGTGATTCCCAAGCACCCAAGTTTCTAGTTTATTTTCCCTATTAATTGTGTGGCTTAAAAGAAAGAACCCTGAAATTAAGGGATGCATAGTCTAGGCCTTCCTCAGCTTTTACCAAGTTGTGCAAGCCTGATTGTTTTGTATGGCTAAAAACAATTTTAAAAATATATTGGGATGAAAACAGGTTTTTCTGGCAAAGTAGAAGCTCCTACCAGGAATAGACCTGGGAGGAAGGAATATATAACAAAGGCTGCCTTTGTTCACCCTTTCTGCATATTTACTGCAAGAGGTGTTGTCATTTACTGCCAAACATTTCGCCAGTTGAGAAGAAAAGAAGGTCACTTGATTAAAGGACTAGTAAGGCTCCCAGTTCTCTTCATGCAGTAGCAAAAATGATTTGTACTACTAAACATTTAGAGGACAGGATTCATCACCTACGGGGCCTCAGAGAATGGTTGGGTTTGTCTGCTCAGGGGAAGACAGCAATTCTGTCAGAAGCCTTCTCTTATGGTAGCCAAGCAGCATTTTGTGTGTAGACCATTGCTGGCTGGGATGCACGCACACACACACACACACACACACACACACACACACACACACAAACAAATATTTCACAGATTCTCAGTCATACCCTTATATTCGAATATAGCAGCCATAGCTGTATTTAAGCTAATATAGTACAATAAAATTACATTTTTCTGATTAGTTCTTTCAATAACTTAGGGAAGAATTTGGAGTTAAAGCATTTGTTTGAAGAGACAGATCCCATGGGGTTTGTTTAATTTAGATTAGATTTATAGGAGTTTTTTTTTTTTTTCATTTACAATTTACTTTTGTAAATAAATTACTATATCTAAGTCTTAGTTTGCTCAGTGTAAAAGGATAATAGAAGAAGGAACTGCCTGACATTCCCTGGCAGGATGTTTGCAAGACCATCAAAGATAATGCCTATGAAGGTTCTTGGTAAGTTCTTTCTACTTTACCAACAGAAGGCAGCTTTAAGTCTGCTTTGTTTTTTAGCATTTAGAATTTAAATTCTAATCACACTGAATATTTGTTCCAATACAAGCCCTGTGGAGGGTAATAACTCCTAAATTCTGTGATGCAAAGAGAAGTTTAGTGAACTGTTCATAGAACCACGACTTCTTTGTAACTCTGGAAGTCAGGACGGGCAGTATAAATGTGGGCCCAGAACATGATACTTAGCAAACATCATGGGATGTCATGTGCGTGGAATACAAAATGTGAAAGCCAAGTCATTTTTTTAACCCTACCTGTCATATGTGAGGCCCTTTATTAATGTGCTCTGCTGAGATGTGGTCTTTACTAGTAAAAATACATAGAAATTTTGGACTAGGTCCAGAGGAGTATATGACAATTATTAATGATTCAGAGAAAGGACTGAGGAAGAAAGTTCAAAGAAATTCAGAATTTTTCAGAGAAGACTTCAGTATTATCATAATTTTAAAGTGGATAATTAATCTAAAATCATGAACACACAATCAAGATGAGAGTACAATGGCTGTTAAAGTTGTCAAATATTAGAAGATTCCAAGGGACAATGTCTTATCTAGACGTGACTAAGAGGATGATGGTCTTTTGCTTAGATGGTTTCAATCTTATGTTATCTCAAGTTGTGGGATTAAACTTGGAGACTTCTGAAGGTCATTTATAAACAAGGTGGACAGGCTTATCCAAAGGGAGATGTTTATTCTCCATATCAGATTAGCAAGAAAACAAAGACTGTGAGATTGTACTTTTTTGTTCTAGGAACCCCTTAATATACTTGATATGAGTTATTTAAATAAAAATCCACTCAGTACAAATAAAAATAACTTGTATATTCAATCTTGGTCTCAAAAAGAGACTCCATTTGATGCTTAGCACACACTAATGGAACACACCCTGAGTTCACCTCATCTCCTCCCATCAGAACCATTTTTTAAGTCTCCTTTCCTCCTAGAGTGCCTTCCTCACCCTTTCCACTTGTTAAAATACTACTATTTACTATTCCTCAAGGCCAATTCAGTTGGCATTTTCCCCAAGTAAACTTTCTTAATTCTCTCTTTCCACTGTGTTGGAAGTAATATCTTCCCTATGCACACCTTGAAGTACAACTTCTATAGCAGTTTGTACCTTTATTTGGCTTCTACTTTTGAAAATAGATGTTCAATTATTTATTCGCCTTCTTACCTAGGGGATGAAGTTCCTTGAGGACCAGAGAAATTATTCATTTTTCTACTCCCCATAGTGCAATGCACTTAATAAAATCTCAGGAAATATTCTCTTCAATGATTGACATTTATTATAAGCCCTTGCACATCCTTTTCTTTAGAACTGAAATATGGTCTCTCATCCTGAGAAAAGTAATGTTTGTCTTTTGCAAAACTCTTCACGGGACTTAAAGCCTCAATTATAATTTTCTGGGCTAATTCCATAGAGACATTGGTTCACATTGTTGAGGAGTATAGACCAAAACCTGTATTAGTTATATATGGCTGTATAACCAACTGACCTCAAAATTTAGTGGTTTAAAATTCTTATTCTCATACAGTTTTGTGGGCAGAAATCAGGCTTGGCCTAGTTGGTCTCTTAAATATTGCAATCAAGTTGTCAACCCAGGGTCCACTGCTTTACCTGAGAATTACCTGGGGACAGATCACCAATGTGATTATTGCCAGAATGCAGTCTTTTGAGGGCTGTTGGCTTAGATCACAGTGCTTTGCTACAAGGGCTTCTCTAATATGGTAGCTTGCTTCATCAAAGCTGATAGATGGGAATTTCTAGAAACTGGAGGTTTTGCCATTCCATTCTCATCCTATTTAATGGTCTTTAAGCCATCTTGGATTACATAAACTATTTGAGGCCAAGTAAAACCAATTACTTTTCCTCCAGAATTTCTTATTCTGTAATTTCAGTGCATAATTCATGTTTGACCAAAGATATTGATAAAAAGCAAGTAAGTTTGGGAAATGCATCAAACTATACAACACTTGAGAAGATTCTCAAAATAAATAAATGTGTCAAATGCTCTTTAATGGTGTTTCCATGACAAGAAAAATTATTTTTCAGGGATTCTCCAATTTATTTGGTAAGAGACTCCTCTGATGGCCTGTGAAATAATGCTGTCCAGAATGCAGAATGCATTTACATAAATGTGTCATTATTAATTAATGTAAAGGTAGTAATGACTTCTAAGAATATTTCTAAAATGGAGAGAAACTGAAAGCGCCTGAATGCCATCTTACTTCATGGAAGTTACTCAGGTGAATGTGGCAGAAGGATGGTACAGTCTGAAGCAGGCATCACTATGCAAATTCCATGAAGGAGTTGAATATGTAGTGGTTTGTGTGAGTTCAGTCCATAGTATGTATAGGCAGGTGAAATCCAGTCAAAACCAAAAATTATGGGTCTGATTAGTGTTACCTGCTTCAAATAGGTAAATTTATTAACATTCTCTTTCAAACCTGGGACATAATCCCATCTCACTCTTTTCTTTCCTGCCCTTTCTCTCCCATATTTTCCTCCTTAAGAAGGTGGATGAGTATTTTTACAGGGATAGAAAAGAAGAAGAAGGGGTCAGACTGTAGTTACAACACTGTTTCTTGATATGCCTCTGTCATATGTAGAGAGTCGAAAATCAGGACTGTGTTTCCTTGGTCTAAACAATATCTAGGTAGAAGGGAATGGGAATGAGGTGGGGGGAAATAGTGCCGTAGAGCATTTCTAGCACAGGATGGAAATATGTTTCAGAGAGCTATGAAATCTGCTGAGCCATGACCAACTGCCCAACAACTGCTGATTTTATTCTCTAGTGAGACTTCATCCCTTATTCCTCCAAAGTACAGTATTAATAAATTGTTCTGGAAAACATCAAAGTTATTTGAAAAGGTCCATTATGGCATATTATTTCTTTATGCAAAATGGCTGTTTAACAAGATTGCCTCCTTGAACTTTTCACATGAATAAGAAAGCCAATCTCATTTGCTAATGGAGGCTTTACGGCATTTCCTTTCCCTGCCCTTGTCTCCCTTTACCATTATTTTATGGATAATAATTTACAATTTGTGTTAGCTGTGGGAAAAAAAATACCCTAGAGCATAGGGTGACATTCTCAGAGCTGCCATATGGTGTGAACATCCCAGAGGTACATTTTAAGGAAGTCAGTTCTGGTCATGTTGGCAACATGAAGGGAAAAGGGGAAGGTACCAGGGACACTCGCCACTGAGATACGACCAGGGCTGACTTCACAAGCTCCCAGCCCTTGCTCAAGACATTCCCCTTATGAGACAGTTTGCATCAGTTATCCTTAAGAACTCAAGGAGTTCATAAGGAAGGAATTGCATCCCTCTTACCCATGATTTGAGCACAGCGAGGACGATGTGGGTAATTAAGCGGCTGCTGCTGCTATTGATTATTCAAGTGAGCAAGGGATCAGCAAGACAAGAGAATGAACGGCAGGAATATCTTAGCAAGAAAAAAAAAACCTCCTTTTTTTTTAATTTTTTATTGGTTGTTCACAACATTACAAAGCTCTTGACATATCATATTTCATACATTAGATTGAAGTGGGTTATGAACCCCCAATTTTACCCCAAATGCAGATTGCAGAATCACATCGGTTACACATCCACAATTTTACATAATGCCCTATTAGTAATTGTTGTATTCTGCTACCTTTCCTATCCCCTACTATCCCCCCTCCCCTCCCCTCCCAACTTCTCTCTCTACCCCATCTACTGTAGTTCATTTCTCTCCTTGTTTATTTTCCCATTCCCCTCACAACCTCTTATATGTAATTTTGTATAGCAATGAGGGTCTCCCTCCATTTCCATGCAATTTCCCTTTTCTCTCCCTTTCCCTAAGAGTTTACACAGCACTTAGACTTCACACACCCAAGTTTGGGTGCTGGGCAAGTTTGCTACACTTAGAAAACACTCTGTTGACATCATAGGAAACGTTTTATGTTTTGTGGGTTTCTTTATTTATATATAACAGCAGAATGCATTACAATTCTTATTACACATATAGAGCACAATTTTTCATATCTCTAGTTGTATATACAGTATATTCACACCAGTTCGCGTCTTCATATATGTACTTTGGATAACAATGATCATCACATTCTACTATCATTAATAACCCCATGCCCCCTCCCTTGCCCTCCAATCCCTCTACCTTATCTAGAATTTGTTTATTCCTCCCATGCTCCCCCTCCCTATCCCATTATGAATCAGCCTCCTTATATCAGAGAAAACATTTGGCATTTGGTTTTTGGGGATTGGCTAACATTAGCCAATCCCAGAAATGTTTTATGTTTTCTATTTGGAGAATTCCTGTGTACTTTTACATGAAATGGATGAATCCCTCTAGGCTGCAGGCAAAGATGCTTTCAATTGTTTTTCAGAGGGAGAAAGAGAGGAGACTGTTAGGAAGCAGTTCAGGTTCCCTGGATAAGAGAAAGAAAAGCAAAAACACAGGGCATAATAAAACAAAAAGACAATGAAGAAGAAGAGAGTTAAAATATGGAATTAAATTTTTCCAAAAATGATAATTGTTTAAATTATCTTGGATGCGATCTGGAAGAAGGCATATAACACAAAAACTAATTCATTGAGGTTTTATTTGGTTTGGTTTCTTCTAGGCATATGTACCAAGTAAGAGTATCTGCAAACAACATTTGAGAGGAAGAAAGAGTTGTAAATTTACTAATTTGTCAAGTTTTTAATTAGAGTGAAAAAGAGCAATTACTTCTGCAAAACTCACTTTCATTCATGGATGAGCACAAAGCCATTCAAAAGACAAAGTATGTTGACTCCAACTTTGCCTACACTATAGCAATTGTTATTTAACCTTGCCAAAACCTCACCGGATGCCAGTTTCCTCAACTTTGTTGAATAGACAGTACTTTCCAACAGAGGCCACCCTGCAAGGAATTGTGGGATTTCTGAGACTATGAGTCTTTGGAAGGAGCCAAAAAGACAGATGTTTCTTTGCTACAATTTATTTTGGAGAATTTGATACTTCTTCCAGATTAGCATTATGTACAATGCCAAAATACAAAATCCAAAAGTAAAAAGTAAAAAGAGAACTTTCATTCTCAATCAGCCTTTATCCTGGATACAATTCCTTGATTTAGGAACTGAAATTGAAAATGGACAGTCTTGCAAAATCTTCAATGGCATATATGAGCATCTGTGTATAAATATGTGCGCTTAATCAAAAGGAACTTCTCAACTGATAGAAAAAGATGGAATTGGTAAATATACCCTTAGAGAACTTGTGATAAAGGAGACCTCATCCCCAATGGTGATTAAAACTTATAAGAATGCCTGTGTATAGTAGGTACCATCAGATGGGTGGTCAAGGTAATTGTCATCTGCATCAAAAAGGTCAAGCACAATGTGGTTAACCCAGTAGACTAACATTTACTGAGACTTAGCCAACTACAAAATTCCCATCATCACATTACTTTTGTTCGGTTTTTTTTTTTTTGCATTAAGCACATCTATTATTATAATTTAAAAAGTACCAAATCACTCATCCCATTGGTTAGTGCAATAGTTCAAATTAACTCAGATGTTTATTGAGGGTTTGTATTAAGCAACCACTGTGTTTTCTTAAAAATATAGGTGACTGAGCTCAGTGGCATATGTCCTGTAATCCCAGTGGCTCAGGAGGTGGAGGCAGGAGGATTGCAAGCTCAAAGCCACCCTCAGCAACTTAGTGAGGCCCTAAGCAACTTAGTGAGACCTTGTCTCAAAATAAAAAAGTTTAAAAAGGGCTGGAGATGTGGCTCAGTACTTAAGTTCCTCTGGGTTCAATCCCCAGTTTATATACATATATGTACATGTTGTGGAGCAGGTTGCTCAGAAAACATACCAAATCCCAGTTTTGTCTAATTGAAGAGTCTTTATTTAGCTGGCCAGCCAGCAACTGGTCCCTGCAGGACCCATAACTGTGTCTGTAAGGAACAGCCCCAAACCTGAGCATTTTAGGTTATTTAAAGGCAAAAACTACATCTGGGTTGACGTAGCTGTAAGCAAGCAGGTCCAGAAGCTGGATTGGGCAGTTAGAGACAACGCAATGGGTACGTTGTTATTTCCTATAGGACTTTCCAGGTTGGCATAGCAGCAAGCAATCAGAAGGGAAGTGGGTCAAAATGACCCTAGTTGAGTACAAGTTACAGAATAGTTACTAATGTCTAGACAATCAATCTCTGACAAGGTACATTGCTCAGGAAAAATGGAAAGCAAAGACAACAATTTTACATTATATAAGAATTGCTATTTTGTGTTGCCAAGTATGTTATGCTAGGTAACTATTAATGGATACAGAGGTGGGGCTTTCTCATGGGAGAAGCATTTCTTACATGATATGGTGTCTCAGGGTAAAATGGAGTCTGTTTGGTCATTGCCCATATAGCCTGGTCCATAACACACACACACACACACACACACACACACACACACTCCCCCCACACACATAAGTACTATTTCTACTGGATAAGAACATTAAAGTCATTTTTCATGGTGGGAGTACCTTGACTTACACAAGAAGGATAACCCTAAACAGTGTATATGTAAGTGTTCATAAACAGTTATCTTTTGAATGTTCAAAGAAAATTTTGCCTCTTTAAGAAAAATCAAACTGTCTCATACAAGGCAAAGAAAGGAAGGGCAGAGAATGAAAAATAAGAAAAACTCTTGTTAGTTCTAGCTGTCTATGTGACTTGTAACTTCAATTTTATACGTCTTTAGAAGGCATCTGCTATCATTGAAATATCATTTTTTAAACAAACAGCATAATATGTCCAACCTTTTTAAAAAAATGTGTAACATAAACATTGTCTTTTCACAAATGGCAAAAAATGTTCCCTTACAGTGTTTACCACAAAGATACCTCATGAAGAGTGAGAAAGTTCCTTTCACATGAAAGATAATTTGTAGTGCACGATGTTGGAAAGAAAAATTCCACTATTATACCCATTTAAAGAAAATGTCTTTTGTCCATTATGTTGAACACAATTTTTATCCTGTACTGGTTAAAAAAAAATAGGCATCAGAATATATTTACATTCTTATCTTAAGAGAGGATATTTGTTTAATTTTTTTTCCTTATACAATGAATGCTGAGACATTAAAAATGTAATTTAAATTACCTTTCCTTGCAGTAATATAATGTATTTCCTTGACATGATGTTAATTTATACCACTACAGGCTTTAAAACACACACACACACACACACACACACACACACACACACACATAAAGAACATAAAAACATTTACTGGCTGAGGTTAACATATGTGTGTGAGTGTGTGTGTGCGTGTGTGTACGGGAGCTATACAGATGCAAAGGCTCTTGTAAAAGTTGTGATGTGAAAAAATATTAGAATGTTTTTCTTTCACTTATTCTGATGGGCTGTGAAGGTCAAATAGAGATCAATCCACAGAGGCCAGTAAAGTTAGGAGTAATTTAATTAGGGTTGTCTAGGTCTGAAATATCATCTAATCCACTTATTGCTGGTGGGGAAATATGTGTATCTGTATCTGTCAGAAGTGATTATGTACTTTTATAACCTGCAAAGAATTATACCACAAATTTTATAAAGAAGTGAGCCCTATAGAAAAAAATTAAACTGGCAATATTTAATGTCATGCTCAACTTTTTTTTTTTAAAGAATGCTGGTATCTTTTTATTTTTATATGAAAACTATGCATCATAACACTCATGAAAAGACAGTTAAGAAGAGTTTATGCACAGTTCCTTGCTATCTTAAGGAAAACCAACTTGTCACATTCATCTAGATGTCGTGGTATGGTCTTTGGGTCCCTATCAGCAGGTTGCACTTCAATAACAGGTTGCTTCATGGTGTCATAGGACTCACTATATTGGTCACCATGAACCATACAACCGATCACCCTGCTCAAGGCAACTCACAAGATAGGATTTTCATATCAGACGAAATTGACAGGCAGTTAGACTGTATGGTGAACCTGGAGCTCCCAATAAGCTTGGAGCAGTTACATAAAACAAAGCTCTCATTTGCTGTTTCCATAGGACCAAATTTGAGTGGCAGCTCTAAAGGACTGTTTAATCCACCTGGGTGTCCCACGCCTGAGGTGCTATACAAATATAGTGGACAAAATGCATCTGCTTTGTCATTCCATCTGAGATTCCCAAATGCTACTGCTAACAGGGCACTGTTAACTAGCACACCGTCTGCTTCTCAGAGTCCTTATAATTTTTTTTGTCCCCAAGTCTTTCTTTGTAGACACCAAATCCACAGAGAAACAGATAAGAGAAATTATAATTAACAATTAATAAATAAGACTCTCAAGCAAGAAAAGCCCCTTATTCCCAAAGGCTTCTAGATGCATTTAGTGACTAATTGCTTAAGCAGTTCTGTCACCTGTGACCTTGCGTTGAGACCTCTCATTATAAAGAAAGCTTCATGAAGTTGGTCAATTTGTTCCAGGAAAAAATGGAGTTTACATAAAATCTCATTTCTGCCTGTAAGAATTTTCAAAATACAGGTACATAGTGCTTGCATTCAGCTGTAATGAGGTTGAAGGTCTTTATTAAATTGTTCCTATTTCATCCAGTATTTTCCTATGTTCTGCAAACTACTAAGTGAATATATCATCAAGCCCCTCCCTGACATTTTTAAGACAGGCTTGTGAATGGCAGAGAGGGAAAGGGGGTGGAGGACAAGGTTTGAAATTATGAATCAATTGTTATGTTTTGGATCTGGATGTCCCCCAAAGCCTCATGTGTTGAAGGCTTGGTCTCCAGTGCCTCATGATTGGATCATGAGAGCTCTGAACCAATCTGTGGATTAATCTATTGAGGGATTCACAGCCGAAGACTATTAAGAGGTGGTAGAAACTATAGGATGTGTGTCCCAGTTGAAGAGAGAGTCCTTGGGGGTGTGCCCTTGGGGATTGTATCTTGTCCTTGGCCCTCTTCCCTGTGCCACACCTCTCTGTGCTTCACAGCTGCCATGAGATAAGCAACTTTCCTCTGCCACATCCTTTTGCTATGATCTTCTGCCTCACCTCAGCCCCAAAGCAACAAGTTCAGCCTTGAACTAAAACCATGAGCCAAAATAGATCCTTCCTCCTTAAAGTTGACTTTCTCAGGTATTTTGTCACAGTAACAACAACAACAACAACAACAACAAAAACAGACTAACACAACAACTTTCTGAATGGCTCTTACCATAGAGAATTTTCATCTGTGACAGGGTGGCAAGTGGTCTAACTTCTTCAGATCTATATTTTCTTTGCTGTCTGAATACCTACATGACCAAGGTTTGTCAATGTATAGAAAGCTTGTAAAAGTTTACAACTTTTTTTTTCTTTTAATGAGCCATGAGGCAGCATTTAAATGGTGACAAAGAAGGGAAGCTGAAAAACATTTCCCATGATTGGCTTCTAATGGAGAAACCCAGATCTCAGCAGAACTTGGGGCTTTCATATTGAGTTCCAGATTGCCATATGGGTTCAGATGAAAGTTAAAGTCAATGCATTGGCTACTTTTCAAATCAGATACATGACAATTTGGTAGGAACACAGGGGTGGGTTTAAAAAATATACTTTAATTAAAGATCACCGCATGGTTTCCACAGCTTTTCTGTGTTTGGGATTGGCAAGCCTTGGATGAGTCCACACTAATGACCATGGACAGAAAGAAAAATACTTGTTTCTCATGTTTTTATAACACTATTTATAGACTTCTCTTATGGTGCTTATAATTTTATGGTACAAAACAATCTTGATATTTGGCATCAAATAGATCTAGTTTTGAATACCAGGCCTCAGTCAGAGAGTGGCCAAGTTGATCGACATCTAAGTTTCCTTAGTGTTTCAGCTATCTATTGCTACATAATAAAACAACCCAAAACTTAGAGATACAACTGTCATTTTGTAACACTTATGGATTAAGATTAGGAATTCAGTTAGGCCATGATGGAGATGATTTTATTTTTGTTTCATAATACTGGCAGCCTCAGCTTCGAAGATGGCAACTATAAGCTGTTGCAATCCTCTCACTTGTCTGACACCTGGATTGGGATGCATGCAACTGAAGTCAGCTCTGTCACCTGGAGCACCTCAATGTGCCCTGGGCTTCCTCACAGCAGGCCATCCTCAAATAATCCAACCTCTTCCATGATGGCTCACAGCTCCATCAGCAAAAGTTCCTAGAGCAAATATTCAACGGAGAGATGCATGGCCTTCTAAGATGCCTGAGAGAGTCATATAGTGACATTTATGCCATACTCTACTAGTCACAACTGTCACAATCTTACCCAGATTCAGGGAGAGAGGAAATAGGCCTCACCTTTCAAAAGGAGTACCCAAGAATTTGTGATAAGTTTTTAAAGCCACCAATATGTCCATACAGGAATGTTGTAAGGATTAAATGAGAATATATTCAAAAAGCTATCATAGTGCCAAGAAGCATGGGAGACACATTTAGCAGAACATTTACTGGTCCATGATCAGTTCCAGGTCTTGGATGAAAAATTGATGTCATTTTTAGAATTTTGTAGGGGGCAATAATCCCTAAGGTAGTTTATTAGGGAGCAATGTTATGCCCCAAAGCACTTAAAGAGGTATTTTGGAATCATTGACACATTATACTTTGGACATTGATATTGATAAACATGCCAGAGGAATGATTTAATTTCATGAGGATATAACTGCATGATTCTCTTTTTAAACCCTGGGCCCCCTTATTGTCACTTAACACTGTCATTTACTTAGAATCTTAGGAATACAACTTTTCTTTAAGTTTTTTTTTTTAATTGTTGTTTTGTTAAAACCACACTGCCCAAGATTGTGCAAACCAATGAAAAGAGAGGTTAGACAGAAGAACTGTGCAGGCCAAAATGAGTTTGCACAGCTGTGAGCAATAAAACACAGCAGCCATGGCAACCCTCTCTAGCGTCCCGATAACACATCTGAAATGAGGTTATTAGAATTATTAATTCACATTAGTGGCTATTAAAATTACTACCTGCAGATTTGCCGCCTGAAAACCTTTTTTGTGTGTGTCAGAGGAAGGCCATGTTTCCAAAGCGATCCGAACACTTAAATGGATGCCATCTATTGTCTGTGAGGCTTTGGAGGAAGACTAGCAGATAATAAAGCTCCCAGTGAGACTGGGATTGTGCCTTGTGAGGCAAGGAGAACAGATGTAATGCTTTGTTCTTCTGATGATGGCAAAGGACCAGCCGGGTTCTGATGGCTGGGATAACTGGACGCTGGGCTCTTGAATTCCCAGGAAGGTGTTACTTAAAATCTAACTCAGTGTGGGCTGTTTCATGAAATTCCAAGTGGTGTATAAAATATTCTACCTTGGTGAGGCATAAACAAAATCAAAAGAAATCAGCTGAAGATGTGAGCTATTTGTAAGGGAGTAAGGGGGAATTCTCAGAAAGCCCACAGAGACTTGACTAACTCCCTTCCATCCCCCATTAACTCAACTCAAAAAACAGATGCCTGCTGTTTTAAGCAAAAGAAGAAACATCATTCCAGAGAGGCCATGGTAGGAATTAATCAGAGGAAGCAACCATAGAGCTGAGAAAGAACATTTTATTTATGGAAATGAGCTGAAAACACACACACACACAAACAAACAAGGGAAAGAAAACATACAGGTATAAAAAAAAACTAACGATGCTGCAAGACCCAAGCTATTCTGGCTCAGGAGTTGTCCTGTGGTGTGTGAAGAACCTCGGGAGCATCCTCCTAGCGACAATAGTACCCCCATTTGATTTGAGCAGGAAGGAACACTGTGAGTCACACACAGGGTGAGAGAAATGGGACACACAAATAAGAAAACCTGGCTCTATTTTGGATTTTTTGGAGTGAGAGTATAAGAGGAGACTACTCTTGTCTATTTGAACCAACTCCTAAGTTCTTTGGCTGCTCAAAGGCAGTCTGACATAGTGATCACCAGCCAGAAGCAGCTACCTTGTTGCATACTACCAAAACAGGGACACTTATAATTTCTGACCAAAGCACCCATGTCAATTGCAAGGGCCCTATCTAACCCTGGTCTGAGTTCACAGGAAGCCTGTGTGGGAGCTTGGCTAACTAGCCAAGTGTCAATCCAGCCACCACATTCTCCAACCAGAACTTCAAACACCCAATCCCAGAGGACTGGGGTGTTGTTTCAAAATTCTCAGAGCAATCTGAGTCACTGTACATAAGTCAAAAATGCTGAACTTGCTGGACATTCCAATGGTTTGTGGGAGGACTGGATATTATATTTGAAATTGAGTGGGATCCAGAAAACCAGAAGGTATGTGCCCAAAGATGTCACACACAGAGACCTTCCTGAACAGGCTTTTGTTGGGGAGATAATCCTCAAATAATGGTTAATTTCTACCCAAAGAAAGGAGCTGCCTTGAGCTTTTTTAGTAGTACCAAATCTTTCTTCTGTGTAGAGGATGTACCTATACAGTATAACTCCATTCACAATCTACTCTACCCAGCGGGTCTCTGCTGAGTAATTTCTTTGTTTCAGAACTATGCTGCCTATGATGGAGGGGAAAATTTAAATGGTAACAATTCTTAGTGTTTTGAAATAACAATGCCTTAAGTTTCTTAACTCCTTGGCAAAAATGCCACATTTCTTATGGAATTACATTTTTAAAAAACAGATTTTTAAAAAAGGATAAGCTGCTTAAATATTTGGACATATTAAGGGAGCTTACCCTTTGTTTGGTTTAACTTTCAAAGTTAGCTGGCTTTCTTAAAGACTTTAAAATGAAAGAGGTGTTTTTTTTTCCTAATTACAAAGTCATTAAAATTTTAAATAATGTAAAATCATGAAAGTAGAAAATGAATACTATTTAAGAAATCACCATCTGAAAGTAGCCACCTTCAAGCCTCTCTCTCTCTCTCTCTCTCTCTCTCTCACTTTTACTCTCGCTGTGTGTGTGTGTGTGTGTGTGTGTGTGTGTGTGTGTGTGTGTAAGAAAGGGAAGCTGATAGAGGTAAGAAGATTTGTATACCTTGGTGATCTTCAAATCTTGCTTCTCTGTTTCTGGATAAGTATCCACAGCATCTGTTGAGATTCCAGATTCCCCAAGGCCTCACCATGCATGGTTCTCTCCTTGAATCACAAAAATCCTGGATCCAGCTTCAACTGTTGCTTTGTATATTTTGATTTCTTAAACGAATATATTGTGTTTACCATTAGATTACTGATCCCTTACTTATCAATTTCCACTTTGTTTGAACCTTTAACCTTAGTACACAAACCAAAGTTGTTTTTTTTTTTTTTAAATCCCTTCTTTTGTGGATTTCTTGTCTGCTGATTCTGTTTTTAGCTGCTCAGAGGTATAGGCTGAAGGTTACTATTGGTTCTCTTGGAAACAGGTGGCCCTGGCCTTTTGGATGTCATTTACTCTATACATTTGCTTCATTTTTTTAAAGACATTTCCCCCAATTTCTTCCAGAGCATTTGTCCATCTCTTCTCAGGCTTTTTTCCTCTGCCACACTGCTCTCCCCACTTCTTCTGTCCTTTCAAAGTCACTCTTTGTGTCTGTCTTGTCAAAATCTCGTCTACCCTGCATTCTACTCTTCTACTAGTTAAAGTTTTCTTCAAATTGGTACATGAAAATTCTGACATTTGTTCTTTATTTTGTTCATAATCTCCTTTTTTCTCCTCACCCTCTTCTTGCCCTAATCACCAAAGATTCATTCTTTCGGTTTACAAAAAAAAAAAAAAGCAGATTCTACAAGTCTCCTCAGTCGGCCAAATGCATCAAAAGGTACACAGATGTCGATCCACAGAAAATAAAATCTAGATGACTAGATGACGTAGCGTATACTCTCAGGCAAGTGTGTATCCTGTTCTTGGTGTTTTCCCTCCTGTTAAACTTGGCCCTTAAGACATTTACTCTACATTTGTGGAGTAAACAGAGTCATCCCCTGGGGGTTGCTATCCCCTTTGCTTTCTACTTCCTATACACATCCTCCCTCAAGTCTTCTTTTAAATATTTCTCCTCGTACATCAAATAACCAACCTAAAAATGAACCCTGTTTGTTTCCTTTTCAGGACACCCTCTGTCCCTTCTTGGCTGTCAATAACACCTCCCGCCTCCCAAACTCAGGAGCTTGCAATCATCTATTATTCCTCCATTTCCTTCTCCGGCCACATTCATTCCCATGGGACCCTCACTCCACTTCCTGAACAGAATTCAGACAAATTGAACGTTTTCTTTCTCACTTCCACTCTGTCTCTCGTTTAGGCTGAAATAATTTCCTGCTGAACTCACACAGAATCCCACCTTTCTCCTCCTAACTCTCCTGCTTGTCTCTTTTCATTCCTAGGACTCTAAAAAATTTACTACCAAAATATTTTATTTTCTCAGTTTCCTCATGATCCCTATCCCCAGATGCAGTCCACATTCATGTTCTTTTATTCTTTCAGATTTCCAGATTGATCTTTGTTTCTCAATATAAAGGTGATCACTTCACAAAATTTGTGTGACTCCCTTTTTATCCAAAATTCAACATTTCATAATATATGTATGACCTTCCTTTTAATGTCATCTTCTGCACTCAGTAGCTCCCAAGCCCACCCTGCCACTGGTATTTGGCTGTCATAGACAGCCAAAATATAGCATTCTTTGAATTCAGAGATTCATTTTCATTCTAACATTTGACTTAAAGTTTAAGCTCCATGTTATACTTCTCTTATGTATCATGTCCCCTTCCAGAACAGTATGGTTACAAATAAGCAATGAATGTTATCCTTTATTACTACATAGTAAATGATTTCTAAGCACTTTTTATTTTGAGTCATAACAAGCTGTGTCACAAGGCATGATTGTTGCTATTTCTTTAAGAATACTTCCCGAACTTGGACAGGAAATGGGAAGTGGGACTGCCTTAGAATAGCCTTGAGGAAATGTTGTGTTGTAGAAACTGCTAGGGGACATCTCCTAAGACCCAGGTAAAAGCAGAAACAAGAGAAAAAAAAAATCTGTCTCAGCTGCTTCCTGGGGAATTTTCATGCACTGAAAACTGTGAAAGTGTCTCTATGCTCACTTAACAGAGAAAGCATTTGAAACCTTGGCACTGATTTGTTTGAGGTTGACGGAGTTGGATTGGTGCCCAATATAAGCACAGGAAAGTGGACTTTGTAACCTACTTTCTAAATTTCTTTGCCTGGTCCTGGATATCTCCTCTGTGGTCTTTGCAGTAACATTGCAGCTGGAAGATGGTTTTGGATACTATTGCTATTGAAAACCCATGTTTCTTCCAATGTAATTTAAACCTTCTTGTAAATATGATGCTATTAGTCAACTTTCTGTTTCTGTCACACATACCTGAAATAACCAACTCAAAAATAGAAAAGGTTTATTTGACTCACGGTTTTGTAGGTTTCAGCCCTCTGTAGCTCTATTGCTTTTGGTCTGTAACAAGTCAATATGTCATGGCAGGGGAGGCTTGGTTGAGCAAAGCAGCTCACCCCATGACCAGGAAGTGAGAGAGTGGAGAGAAAAGGACTGAGATCCCATTATTTGTTTCAAGGAGACACTCAATAACAGGATGACCTCCCACTAGGTTCCACCTCTTAAAATTTCCACTACCTCCCTATTGCACCAAACTGGAGACTTAGCCTTTAATACATGGGCCTTTGGGGACATCCCAGATCCAAACTATAACAGACGCACTGACTTTCTCTCTAACTCTTAGGCGTCACTGTCACTCAGAACCCTTCAGTTCAAAGGTGCATTGGAATGGCTGATGCTGTACACTGGCCCAATTCCACACTTGTTCTAAATGCTACTTGCTGGCATGGTTCTCTATTGTTCTCATGCTGCCCCAAGCTGGTCTCCCTCAGACCACTCCTGGGAACTCTGTCACAGTTGCTTGCGCTGTTTCACCTCTTAGATTTTAATACATATTAGAAAAAATCTAAATGAGATTTTTCATTGAGGTAATTTCAATTTCTTCTCAAAGTTAGGCAGGGAAAGCAGCAGGATGCTTTGCCAGCTGCAGCTTTAGCACTTTGATGGAAAGATGCAAGCTTACACTTTATCTCTTTATGGATCACAAAGGCCTGAACTAATTAGTACTTATTATAAAGCCAATTAGAAATACATTTTATTTCTCCATGTGGTGTAAATGGAATATACCGAGGTGGATTGTGGACAGAGAGATGCTCTCCAGCACTATTGCAGACACAGGGTCTGGAGAGCACTGAACATAAAGTAGAGAGAACTTTGCCTATAAGTCTGGGAGCATGAAATTCTCTTTCCTGGATGCTAACAGGGCTCAAGGCTCTGAAAACACTGGTATCTATATGCTTTGGGTAATCAGTACCCTTTCCTAATTTAGATCTAATATTCCTAGTGTTCCCATGGGTTCCTCTCCTATAACATTTTCTTTTTATTCTCATTTTATTCCTTCTCAAACTTGCATTTTTGAATTTTGATAAATTCGGGTTAGACACCAACATTTTTATCATCTGTTTTTGAGAACTCTCTATCCTCTTCTCGGACTCTCCTCCTATTCAGTGGAACACAATCAAGGTGGATATCTCTCACCCACCCCTCCAAACATTATGTACCATATGTACCATCATGTACCATTGTGTTCCTGATTTTTCCCTAAGAGGTCTGTTGCCAATTAAAATAACTAGTGAATGCAAAGCATACAATTCCGTATTCTTTGGCAAATTTCCCATCCACTCAGTTGAGATTAGAAGGCTAATGACTATTAAACATAAAATTAATTCTATATTATATAAATAAAGTGAGATAGATATATTTCCATGCATCCATCTGTCCACTGACCCATCCATTCATTCATCCATCCACTATTTTATCTGATGAACAATCTTTAATAACAACCCACATGCTTACATGACTTGGCAGGTTAGAAGGAAGACACCTCTTCCTGTCCTATGCTTTCTTCTGATTCAGGCTCAATAAGTCAGTCAATTCTGGCCCTCCACTCACACCCCAAATCTGCATGCATTTATGTTATGGGTCGCCTCGCCTCTCATTTGACTAAATGCTCCTTACTAGCCAGCCTTATGTTCATTTTGAAATGAGTATCATAAGCTCTGTAATCTCCATGTGGACAAAAGATATTTGCTAATTATCAGAAGTCCTTACTCAGGAACTCAATTCTGTCCCACTGTTAACTGCTGAGCTGACTAAGCCATCTGCTAGCCTGCTTTCTTATACAGTACAGTTTGGGGCCTCTCGTGTGTCATTCTGAAAGCTGCCATTGCTTCTCCCTGAACTGCTTTCCACAGCTTATATTCTTTATTGCCACTGCTTATTTTTAGAATCTAACATTGTTCTTATCCTTCACTTGCTTCTGAGCTTAGACAAAATTGACCTCATTGTATGGGTCACCCTTTAAGCTTATTCAAAATTAAATGATATATTTAACACAGAAAATTCTAATAAAGACATTTGCTTATTTTAACCTGTAGCATTGCTACTTTTAGTGTTGATATGGTAGGGACACAATTTCAAGGTTTGTGACTCTAAACAAAAATGACCAAGAAGTTCCATTACCCATAAAGTACAAAATAAATAGATGTCCAGAGAAAGGGCACATCCCTGACGTCCCTAATATTGCCTTCAATGTACTGGCTACTTGAATGACATTTACACTGGTATTTTCTTCTAGTTTTTCCACGAGATTTGCTTCATCCCCCCCCCTTTTTTTAATAAGCATCTTCCCAGTATCAATTTACTATAAGTAAAATTCATCACTTGCTTTTTCTTATATAAGGTGCCAAATAACATCATTTGTCCTTAAAACTAACTCTTCCTTTCTATCCCAGGACATTACAATGTGCTTTTTTAAAAAAAAAAAAATCTTCAAATAGCTAACTTTTGGTCAATCAAGTTAATTGTCCAAATCCTGGGTTGCTTTTTATGAAAAAAAAAAATCTGGAACTAGATTTTTGAGTCCTTCCTAACCCAGGGATGCTTCTAGCAGTGTATTCTGAAAACCTTATTGATTGTAAAGAAGGTTCCGATAGAATCTGTGTTTTTTTTTTTAATTGTTTTTTTTTTAAAGAGAGAGAGAGAGGAGAGAGAGAGAGAGAGAGAATTTTTAATATTTATTTTTTTAGTTTTTGGCGGACACAACATCTTTGTTTGTATGTGGTGCTGAGGCTCAAACCCGGGCCGCACGCATGCCAGGCGAGCGCGCTACCACTTGAGCCACATCCCCAGCCCTAGAATCTGTGTTTGTTTGTCACAACTAAAAGTGGGATTCTTTCTGTTTTCAAAGAACTTTAGATCTTTGAGTATTAGGATGCTCAACAATCAGATCTCCAAACTTACAACGTATTTCACATCATGCTTTAGTATTGCTACTAATTCATTCTTTATAAAGATCCTTGGCCAAGTTCTCTGTCATTACACAGTTTGCTGATGCTATGCTTTTCATTTATATTTCTCTAGCTCCATCATCAACTTTAGTCTGGTAGGTTAAATTCCTGCCTACCTTCTTGAGTCCCCTTTAGTCGCTTTTGCGCATACACAATTGACCATTTTTCTTGTTCCAGAGGCTTCCAGAAAGATCTTCGAATGCTGGTCCTCTTCCCCACTTTCCTCTATTGGGTGATTGGAAGGGTGTTACAAGATTCTTTTTTTTTTTTTTTTTTTTTTTTTTACCAGCTCCCATGAATCCTGCCTGGACCAAAGAGGTTTAAGCTGCTTGTGCTGTTGGGATCAGAGTTAGATCCTGAGATAAACATGGCTCTTGCACAACTTATCTAGAGGCAGGGGGACAGATTGTCAGAGACTTGAACAGCACTCCTGGGAACTCTAACTTCTGGCCCGCTATCATTGTCTGAGTAACTGATAATGCATTTCTGTTACTTATTGGTTAACAGGACATAATTTAAAATCCCTCAGTTATAGTTTTGATACCTAGAAATTCTGTATATATATTAATACATTTTAATAGTCACTCATGGATACACACTTTTTAGAATTTGATAATCCTGAGGACACACACTCATTTCCCAGAAAGATCCCTTTTAGTTGGTCCTCCTGTCTCCGGTTTCTTCCTCACATTCTTGTCTCTGACTGTTCAACAGAAGTGAAGACAGCTTTCTGCATGGACATCACATTGGAAACTTGTGAATCTGAGGAAATAAATAATAAGATGTGACTTAAAATGCTCGTGGCTCTCAATGTGCAGTTATGCAATGTATCTGCAGATATTTCCCTCAACATCATTTCAGAATAAAGACCTATTTCAGCTTTCCTTTGTCATACACATTCCCAATTTCACCCCCACATCCGTTCAGTAATATACAACAAAACCTTCCTCCTGTCCATCCAACTGTGTCCCCTCCAGCCAAGGTGATTACTCATCGGCACGCTAACGGCTTTCCTCCTTGGCCTAAGTATCAGGAATGTTGCCAAGTCAACCCTCATCTTAGGATCAGAATAAGCCAGAAACTGCTCCATTTCGAATGCTTACCCTCTACTCTCTCAACTGTGGAATCTGAATCACAACTGAAATGTTTGTGAGTCACAGCCAGAGTTTAAATATTGAAAGTTCCCACAACTGATGTGCCAATGTGGGTAGTCACTGACTTCGTTGAACCTCGTCCTGATGATGAATCAGCTTTCAGCTGCCGCGTGACTTGCCCTCTTCCTTCCTCTTGATCCCTCACAGATCTGTCCTTCCCTCAGACAGTCAGTTTCTCCTTGGAGGAATTAACTCGTCACTTCTCCTCACACGGGATGCTTCAGCCTTTTAACGTTTTCTCATCCTTGTTCACTTTCCTTTCTCCATCTTTTACCTTCAAGCAGTAGTTGCCCTTTCTGACACATCTTTTTTTCCTAGCATTGATGGGCTTATGGCATCCCCCATTCTGTTAGTGTGTGCACTCCTCTAGAACATTCTTTATAATCCCTGACTTCCTCTGTGACTTTTGCAGTCTTCTCTTACCCAGCCCAACATTACTCTGTAATTATTTATTGCTCTTTCTTACCGAGAGTACCCATCCAGGCTTACCCCTTACATTTCTCAGGTTTGCAGGTGTTTATCCAGAAGTATAAATCCCAATGTCATGACAACTTTTGGGGAACAATATTCACCTCCCAAACAAAAGCATCACTTTCTAGAATGGGCAGAGAAACTAAAAAGTAGCAAATATGGGTAACAAAAATATTTAGGACAATATACACAAGAAATCCTATAGTTATGACTACAATGTCAGAGAAGAGTATAAGTGCACTGAAAGCTATCAACCATCTTTTCCAGATAGATGGATGTGCAAGGGCTTGAGCTACCCTCTTATCTTCTCCTGCACAGATGCTAGAATGTTCTGAGAAGAAGGCATGAGCCATGGAAATCCCGCTCTTTGTTTCCTGACCAGTTTTTTTTTTTTTTTTTAGAGAGAGAGAGAGAGAGAGAGAGAGAGAGAATTTTTTAATATTTATTTTTTAGTTCTCGGCGGACACAACATCTTTGTTGGTATGTGGTGCTGAGGATCGAACCCGGGCCGCACGCATGCCAGGCGAGCGCGCTACCACTTGAGCCACATCCCCAGCCCTCCTGACCAGTTTTTGCACTGCTATTTATTTAAATAAGGGTGGATAAGAATTTCTGCCTCTGTAAAACCCTAGAAGGACACCCTAGAGATAGGAGAAGGAAGCAGAGCAACAAATTTCTAAGGTGTGCATCACAGAAACACATCACCATGAACAATAATCTCATGGATATTACCTTTCCCACAACAGATGGATGATAATCTCATGGATATTACCAAAACTCAATAAATCAAAAGCTCAGTGTATTCACTTCCCCTAAAACCAGCTCACACTTTTTAAGCATCCTGTCCCCAGAGGTACCACCATCCTTTGGTTTACTGAGAACTTTGAATTGATATGCCTTCTTCTTTATCCATGATACCCAGCCTGTCAATGATTTTTTAATTCCCTCCTCAATTTTTTTTTTAATTATTTTGCCTCTTGCCACCTTAGACTGGGGTCTCATCAACTTACTCCTAAATTGTCATACCTTATAGAGGTAGTTTTCCCCATGCCTGCCTATATTACATAGGTCATCATGTTAATTATCCCTAAAACTTGCTGCTAATACATCCTGTCTTTTCTCTATTATTCTAAAAGTAAACTGCTCTTTCTAAATTCCAAGGTGAACCATTATTTCTTTTGCTTTTCCAGGTTGTTTTGTTAAATGTGTATAGATGCACTTGGCTCTAACTCTTGTTCTTTTTAGTATTGTGCAAAGTCCTATTTTACACTTATTGTTTCTATCTGAAGTTCTAATTTGTATGATCACATGGCCAAACTAAACATTTTTGAGTGACTTGTTTATGATGTATCTTTTTTTACTTCTTTTTGTCTTTAATACCTCAGTCTACATTTATATTGCCTCTTTTAAATAACTATACTCAGATTTTTATATTATTTTGCAATTAAATGCTCTCTCCCTTTCAATAGATGAGTTTAATTAATTACATTAAGGTTAATGTTATATGGGGACTAATTTCTACCATCTTGGTTATCACTCTCTTTGACTTTTGTTATACCTTTGCCTTTTGCTGTAGTGAAATGTTTCTACATTCTTATTTGTGTGTTCGTCTTACTCTGCTGCTTTGGTAATTATAGATTTTTCTTACATTTTAAAAATTTTTTTAAATATATGCTTTATCTTTTAAATTTATATTAAAATTTTATATTAAATTGTCCTCTTGGCCATGACAACCATATCAACATGGCTTAGAAACCCACTGAAGAATGACCCCCCCCCATCAACTTATGACTTTTGTTGAGAGTTTGTTTCATGCTTTTCACAGTAAGTTTTTTAAGGAGGGTGGGGGAGAGAGAGAGAGAATTTTTTAATATTTTATTTTTTAGTTTTCGGTGGACACAACATCTTTATTTTATTTTTATGTGGTGCTGAGGATCGATCCCAGCGCCCCACACATGCCAGGTGAGCGTGCTACCGCTTGAGCCACATCCCCAGCCCCACAGTAATTTTTATCAAGAAGAATCAAATTTACTATCTTTTCATCAAATTCTGTATTATAATGACTTTTAACTTACCTGTTGCATTTATCCCTTCCATACAGGCTTAATCATTTATTGTTTTTCTTAGTTTTTAATGTATTTTTAAATGTCTTTATCTTGCTCTGACTCTTGAATGATAGTTTGGTTGATTTTTAAAAATCACATTGACAACTACTGTCCTTCAGCTGTTGGTTTAGCTGCTATTCTATTCCAGATAACCTATCTTTTATGGGTTCTGGGATTTAAAATTGTTTCTTTATCTTTGACATTGTGAAGTCAATAGATCTGGCTTTGTTTTTATGTCCTTTCCTAGACATCCAGAATGCAGTCCACCGCAGTACTAATGTAGTTCCTTCTTCTTGCTCCTCTCATGGGACTCTAGTTAGATGTGGGTTGGAACTCTCAAAACTGTCTTCCACGTCTCTTAATTGCTCTTACATATATATTTTTAATCTCTGATATCTCTATTTGAATTGTAGGGTTTCTTTTGACAACATCATACAGTTTTTAGTTCTGCACATATATAGCTTTAAGTTTTGAATGTGATGATTGCACTTTTTATTATATTTTACTGAATTTTAAAAAGAAAAATAAATGCATTTCATAAGAAATGAAAATCAGCCTGTCACTGATTTTCAATTTTCAAATTTGGGAGATTTAAGATGATATGGAGATATCATTTTAAAAGATTAAGAATCTAGTTATACATCATATAAGAATCTAGTTATACATTCAGTACTCATTGCTTAGCTCTTGATTTTACTTAAGAGTTTTATTCATAGTTTTTTTTTTATTGTTGGTTGTTCAAAACATTACATAGTTCTTAATATATCATATTTCACAGTTTGATTCAAGTGGGTTATAAACTCCCATTTTTACCCCGTATACAGATTGCTGTATCACATCAGTTACACTTCCATTGCCATTCTAGTGTCTGATGTATTCTGCTGTCTATCCTATTCTCTACTATCCCCCCTCCCCTCCCCTCCCCTTTTCTCTCTCTACCCCCTCTACTGTAAATCATTTCTTCCACTTGTATTCTTCTTCTCTTACCCCTCATTTCCTCTTATATGTAATTTTGTAAAACCCTGAGGATCACCTTCCATTTCCATTCGATTTCCCTTCTCACTCCCTTTCCCTCCCACCTCTCATCCCTGTTTAATGTTAATCTTCTTCTCAAGCTCTTCGTCCCTACCCTGTCCTTGGT
Source organism: Spermophilus citellus (assembly GCF_964194105.1). NCBI lineage: Eukaryota > Metazoa > Chordata > Mammalia > Rodentia > Sciuridae > Spermophilus > Spermophilus citellus. Next base: position 68,670,446 of record NC_138187.1, on the reverse strand, counting down.
TACTCCCCTTATATCAAAGCAGTCATTTGGCATTTGTTTTTTAAGGATTGGCTAGCTTCACTTAGCATAATCTGCTCTAATGCCATCCATTTCCCTCCAAATTCTATGATTTTGTCATTTTTTAATGCAGAGTAATACTCCATTGTGTATAAATGCCACATTTTTTTATCCATTCATCTATTGAAGGGCATCTAGGTTGGTTCCACAATCTTGCTATCGTGAATTGTGCTGCTATGAACATCGATGTAGCAGTGTCCCTGTAGCATGCTCTTATTAGGTCTTTAGGGAATAGACCAAGAAGGGGAATAGCTGGGTCAAATGGTGGTTCCATTCCCAGCTTTCCAAGAAATCTCCATACGGCTTTCCAAATTGGCTGCACCAATTTGCAGTCCCACCAACAATGAACAAGTGTACCCTTTTCCCCGCATCCTCTCCAGCACTTGTTGTTGTTGGATTTCATAATGGCTGCCAATCTTACTGGAGTGAGATGGTATCTTAGGGTGGTTTTGATTTGCATTTCTCTGACTGCTAGCGATGGTGAGCATTTTTTCATGTACTTATTGATTGATTGTATGTCCTCCTCTGAGAAGTGTCTGTTAAGGTCCTTGGCCCATTTGTTGATTGGGTTATTTGTTATCTTATTGTCTAATTTTTTGAGTTCTTTGTATACTCTGGATATTAGGGCTCTATCTGAAGTGTGTGGAGTAAAGATTTGTTCCCAGGATGTAGGCTCCCTGTTTACCTCTCTTATTGTTTCTTTTGCTGAGAAAATCTTTTTAGTTTGAGTAAGTCCCATTTGTTGATTCTAGTTGTTAACTCTTGTGCTATGGGTGTCCTATTGAGGAATTTGGAGCCCGACCCCTCAGTATGTAGATCATAGCCAACTTTTTCTTCTATCAGACGCCGTGTCTCTGATTTAATATCAAGCTCCTTGATCCATTTTGAGTTAACTTTTGTGCATGGTGACAGAAAGGGATTCAGTTTCATTTTGATGCAAATGGATTTCCAGTTTTCCCAGCGCCATTTGTTGAAGATGCTATCCTTCCTCCATTGCATGCTTTTAGCCCCTTTATCAAATATAAGATAGTTGTAGTTTTGTGGATTGGTTACTGTGTCCTCTATTCTGTACCATTGGTCCACCCGCCTGTTTTGGTACCAGTACCATGCTGTTTTTGTTACTATTGCTCTGTAGTATAGTTTGAAGTCTGGTATCGCTATACCGCCTGATTCACACTTCCTGCTTAGCATTGTTTTTGCTATTCTGGGTCTTTTATTATTCCATATGAATTTCATGATTGTTTTATCTATTTCTACAAGAAATGCTGTTGGGATTTTGATTGGCATTGCATTGAACTTATAGAGAGCTTTTGGTAATATCGCCATTTTGATGATGTTAGTTCTGCTATCCATGAACAGGGTATATTTTTCCATCTTCTAAGGTCTTCTTCTATATCTCCTTTAGGGTTCTGTAGTTTTCATTGTATAAGTCTTTCACCTCTTTTGTTAGGTTGATTCCCAAGTATTTTATTTTTGGGGGGGATATTGTGAATGGAGTAGTTGTCCTCATTTCCGTTTCATAGGATTTGTCACTAATATACAGGAATGCATTTGATGTATGCGTGTTGATTTTATATCCTGCCACTTTGCTGAATTCATTTATTAGCTCTAATAGTTTCTTTGTAGACCCTTTTGGGTCTGCTAGGTATAGAATCATATCGTCTGCAAATAGTGATAATTTAAGTTCTTCTTTTCCTATTTTTATGCCTTTAATTTCTTTCTTCTGTCTAATTGCTCTGGCCAGTGTTTCGAGGACTATGTTGAACAGAAGTGGTGAGAGAGGGCATCCCTGTCTTGTACCAGATCTTAGAGGGAATGCCTTCAATTTTTCTCCATTCAGAATGATGCTGGCCTGTGGCTTATCATAGATTGCTTTTACAATGTTGAGTTATGATCCTGTTATCCCTAATTTTTCTAGAGTTTTGAACATAAAGGGATGCTGTACTTTGTCGAATGCTTTTTCTGCATCTATTGAGATGATCATATGGTTCTTATTTTTAAATCTATTTATGTGGTGAATAACATTTATTGATTTCCGTATATTGAACCAGCCTTGCATCCCAGGGATGAATCCTACTTGATCATGGTGTATAATTTTTTGATATGTTTTTGAATCCGATTCGCCAGAATTTTATTGAGGATTTTTGCATCTAGGTTCATTAGAGATATTGGTCTGTAGTTTTCTTTCTTTGAAGTGTCTTTGTCTGGTTTAGGCATCAGGGTGATGTTGGCCTCGTAGAATGTATTTGGAAGTTCTCCCTCTTTTTCTATTTCCTGAAATAGCTTGAAAAGTATTGGTGTTAGTTCCTCTTTAAAGGTTTTGTAAAACTCTGCTGTATACCCATCCGGTCCTGGGCTTTTCTTAGTTGGTAGTCTTTTGATGGTTTCTTCTATTTCCTCTATTGTTATTGGTCTGTTTAGGTTGTCTATATCCTTCTGACTCAATCTGGGCAGATCATATGACTTAAGAAATTTATCGATGCCTTCACTATCTTCTATTTTATTGGAGTATAAGGATTCAAAATAATTTCTGATTATCTTCTGTGTTTCTGAAATGTCTGTTGTGATATTGCCTTTTTCATCCCGTATGCTAGTAATTTGAGTTCTCTCTCTTCTTCTCTTTGTTAGCATGGCTAAGGGTCTGTCGATTTTATTTATTTTTTCAAAGAACCAACTTTTAGTTTTGTCAATTTTTTCAATTGTTTCTTTTGTTTCAATTTCATTAATTTCAGCTCTGATTTTAATTATTTCTTGCCTTCTACTTCTTTTGCTGTTGTGTTGCTCTTCTTTTTCTAGGATTTTGAGATGAAGTATGAGATCATTTATTTGTTGGTTTTTTCTTTTTTTAAGGAATGAACTCCAAGCAATGAATTTTCCTCTTAGAACTGCTTCCAATGTGTCCCATAGATTCCGATATGTTGTGTCTGTGTTATCATTTAACTCTAAGAAGTTTTTAATTTCCTCCTTGATGTCTTCTAAAACCCATTGATCATTCAGTAACCTATTGTTCATTCTCCAAGTGATGCATGATTTTTCCTTCCTTCTTTTATCGTTGATTTTCAGTTTCATTCCATTATGATCAGATAAGATGCATGGTATTATCTCTACTCCTTTATATTGTCTAAGAGTTGCCCTGTGACATAATATATGATCTATTTTTGAGAAGGATCCATGTGCTGCTGAGAAAAAAGTGTAACTGCTTGATGTTGGGTGGTATATTCTATATATGTCAATTAAGTCTAGGTTGTTAATTGTGTTATTGAGTTCTATAGTTTCCTTATTTCACTTTTGTTTGGAAGATCTGTCCAGTGGTGAGAGAGGTGTGTTGAAGTCTCCCATGATTATTGTATGGTGGTCTATTAGACTCTTGAACTTGAGAAGAGTTTGCTTGACGAACATAGCTGCACCATTTTTTGGGGCATATATATTTATGATTGTTATGTCTTGTTGGTGTATGGTTCCCTTGAGCAGTATGTAGTGTCCCTCTTTATCCATTTTGATTAACTTTGGCTTGAAATCTATTTTATTATATATGAGTATGGACACTCCTGCTTGTTTCCGCAGTCCATATGAGTGGTATGATTTTTCCCAACCTTTCACCTTCAGTCTATGTATATCTTTTCCTATCAAATGCATCTCCTGTAGGCAGCATATTGTTGGGTCTTGTTTTGTGATCCATTCAACTAGCCTGTGTCTCTTAATTGGTGAGTTTAAGCCATTAACATTTAGGGTTATTATTGAGATATGGTTTGTTCTTCCAGCCATATTTGTTTATTAATGTTACTAAACCTGATTTGTTTTCCTCTTTGATTACTTTCCCCCCTTTACTGTCCTACCTCCCACTGTTGGTTTTCATTGTTATTTTCCATTTCCTCTTCCTGTAATGTTTTGCCAAGGATTTTTTGAAGAGATGGTTTTCTAGCTGCGAATTCTTTTAACTTTTGTTTATCGTGGAAGGTTTTAATTTCATCTTCCATCCTGAAGCTTAATTTCACCAGATACACGATTCTTGGTTGGAACCCATTTTCTTTCAGTGTTTGAAATTTGTTATTCCAGGATCTTCTAGCTTTCAGAGTCTGTGTTGAGAGATTAGCTGTTATCCTGATTGGTTTACCCCTAAATGTAATCTGCTTCCTTTCTCTTGTAGCTTTTAAAATTCTCTCCTTATTCTGTATGTTGGGCATCTTCATTATAATGTGTCTAGATGTGGATCTCTTATGATTTTGCACATTCGGCGTCCTGTAGGCTTCTAGGATTTGGGATTCTGTCTCATTCTTCAAGTCTGGGAAGTTTTCTCGTATTATTTCATTGAATAGATTATTTATTCCTTTGGTTTGGAGCTCTGTGCCTTCCTGTATCCCAATAACTCTTAAGTTTGGACTTTTAATGTTATCCCATATTTCTTGGATGTTCTGCTCATGGTTTCTTAGCAGTCTTGCTGAGCTGTCTATGTTCTTTTCAAGTTGAAATACTTTGTTTTCATTGTCTGATGTTCTATCTTCTAAGTGATCTACTCTGCTGGTAGTATTCTCAATTGAGTTTTTAAGTTGGTTTATTGCTTCCTGCATTTCTAGGATTTCTATTTGTTTGTTTTTTATTACCTCTATCTCCCTGTGTAATTGATCTTTTACTTCCTGGATTTGTTTATGTAGTTCCTTGTCAAAGTGATCTTTCATTGTCTGATTTTGCTGTCTCATGTCTTCCTTGAGACTCCAGATCATCTGAAGCATGTATATCCTGAACTCTTTATCTGACATTCCATCTGTTGCAGCTATTACCTCTTCTAAAGTTGAGTTGACCTGCATTGCTTGTGGTCATTTCTTTCCTTGTCTTTTCATACTGCTCGCGTTTCTTTCTGCTTGGTGAAACTGTTGTGTTTTTGAAATTTTCCCCCTATTTATTTATATTGCTCTTGTATAGTTGGAAAATCTCCCTTGCAGGGCGGGTAGTGGCTGTGCTCCTCCTTTAATTAGGGTGATCTGTCTACCACGCTGGTCGGTCGCAGGTCTGCCCACCCTGCGGGCTTGGGTGGCAGCTCTGCTCTGCCCACACTCCAATTGTGGTGACGTAACTACCACGCCCTCGGGTCGTTGGTCCTGTTCCGGATGTGGGTGGCAGCTCTGCTCGGCCCCTACTCCAATTGGTGTGACGTGTCTACCACGCTGGCAGGCCTCTAGGCCTGTTCCGCCGTTGGGTCGCAGGTCTGCCTACCTTGCGGGCTCGGGCGGCAGTTCTGCTCAGCCCCCACTCCCAATGGGGGTACCTGACTGACTCTCCAACGGGTCGCTGGGCCTTTTCCGGACACGGGCGGCGGCTCTGCTCCACCCCCACTCCAACCAGTGTGACATGACTGCCTCGGTGCTACGTGTCCACCACGCTGGCAGGCTACCGGGCCTGTCCTGCCAGTGGGTCGCAGGTCTGCCTACCTTGCAGGCTCAGACGGCGGCTCTGCACAGCCCCTACTCCAAATGCGGTGACTTGGCTACCGCGCCGTCGGGTCGCTGGTCCTGTTCTAGGCGTGGGCGGCTACTCTCTTTGGCCCCAGCTGCAGTTGGGGTGTCGTGATACCACGCCAGTGGGTCACTTGGCCTGCTCTGGGCACAGGCGGCAGCTCCACTCTGCCCCCCTGGCCCCCACAGCACCCAGCAGGACCCGGACCGAGAAACAGTCACCGCAGGTTCCCCAGCCCTGGGCCAAAGCAGCTTTGGGAGCCAGAACCAGGCCTCTCCGATTCTGGCTCACGCTCCTGTAGGAGCAGGCTCCAAGGAGCAACCCCCACGGGTTCCCCTGCCCCAGGCCAAAGCAGCTCCGGGAGCCAGAGCCTGGCCGCTCCAAGCTCTCCGAGTTCGGTGCACGCTCTGCTGGGAGCAGGCTCAAAGACGCAGTCCCCGCGGGCTCCCCAGCCCCGGGCCAAAACTGTTCCGGGAGTCAGAACCCAGCTGCCCCGAGCTCAGCCCACGCTCCACTTGGAGCTGGCCTCAACACGTAGTCTCCGCAGGTTCCCCAGCCCTGGGCCAAAGCAGCCCCTGGAACCAGAATCAGGCCGCTCAGAGCCCGGCGCACGCCTTGCCAGGAGCGAGCCCCTAGGAGTATTCTCCACTGGTTCTCCAGCCCCGAGCCTGATCAATCTGTCTGCGAGACGCAGGCAAATACCAGCCTGAAATCACCTGTTCCGTAGCTGAATGAGCTGAGATCAGTAGAAAACAGGGATGATTACATCAGCTCTCCAAGATGGCGGCTGCTGTCCTCCTCTGTGGTCCGACAGGTGTCGAGAACTGAACTGGACCGCTTCTCTCCTCTGTCTCAAAGCCGGAACTCAGCACTAACCTCGGCCATTGCACCACTGGCAGGAGCCCCCAGAATCCGCATTGCTGCACCCCCGCTCCGGCACCTCGCCGCTTCCCAGCACGCGCCTCAGACTCCAGCTGCGGGGCGGTCCGCCGATCAGGCACTGCGACCCTCCGTGCGGAGAAATCGCCCGCGTCCGAGCCCCCGCAGCCGAACCTTGCGCGATGGAAATCCGTCCACTAGATTCTGGAGCACCTCAATTTCACTGGAAATTCCCAACAAGATAGCCTTCAGCTGTTTCACCTAGTCTTTCTCCCGCACAGTGAACCGGCACACTGGGGTGATGCACTCCCTTGGCCGCCATCTTCCTAGTTTCCTTATTCATAGTTTTGATCCTTCCAGATGGATCCCTTGGTAGCACTAATGTCCTACAGGGTTGTGAAGACAGAAACCTTGTACAATTCACCCACACAAATCCAGGATCTCAGCAAGGTGTGGCATACAGAAAAAAATAAATGTTTTCTTTGTTTGTGTTGCTCTAGTATTCACGTAATTTATTTTTATTTTCTTCAATCTTATTTATAGCAGATAATGTACAATTGAACAACAAATAACTGTTATCTGAAGATTATTATGTTCAATTGTGTACATAAACTAAAAGCAAGATGATATTGTGAACCACTATTATTTGGATTGCTGCAACGAGCTTTCAGGAACAGAATCTCTACTTATTTTCTGCATCTCACTTAGTGGCTAATACAGTAATACAAAACTACTTAGACATTCGACAAATTCTTGTTCCATGGATGCCTCTTTCAGAGACTCCCATATGGTGAATTTGAGACCTTAAATAACACCCTGAAACGGAATTGGGGCACCTAGCATCAGGAGAAGGCGATACTCTATTATCAGGTGTTAGACTTAAGACCTATCACTTTTTGCCAGTTGGATTGGCAGTGTGTCAAGTCCCATTTCCAGTGCTAATATTAAATTTTCTGTGTCTATGTGTATCTCCTCCCCCAGATCCCCTAGGTCCAAAGCCTTGACAGTTTGGGATAATATAAAACAATGGTGGTGTTGGGTCTTTGTCTGATTTGTGATTAGTTTTTCTTGGTTATTCTTGTACTTTAGCATTTCGTCTGCCTACTGGGACTTTGATACTGGGCACATATTTTATTTATCTGAATTTCAAAATGCTACCATCCTTTGTGAGAACAGATAAGTTAGAGCGCATTTTTTTGTTTCCCCTGTGGAGCTGTTCTGTGTTTTATCAGTAATGCATGTGCTAAAAAATAACTTTAATGGGGTCTATTGGAGTGACTGAAGGACAAATGTAGATTGGAATTCATTCTTTTAAAGGAGTTGCCTTAATCTGGGAAGATTTCACCATGCTAGATACATCCATGCTTTAGCCTTTTTATCAATAGTAGGATGAATCCAAAGTTCCTAGTAAACCTAATGCAAAGACAAAAGTCCTTAAAAGAGGGAGGCAGAGAGAGATTTAATTACAGGAGAGGAAAAGGTGGTGTGATGAAGGATGCAGAGATCAGAATGATACAGTCTGAAGATGGCATCAGGGATCACAAGACAAGGAATGCAGGTGCCCATGAGAAGGAGGAAGGATGAGGTCACAGTCTTCCATCAGAGCCTCCAGAAGAAGCCAGCTCTGCTGACACCTTGATTTACCCTAGTGAAAGTGGGCCTCTGACTTCCAGAAACATAAAGAATAAATTGTGTTGTAAGTTACTAGCAATGCGTTATGATCACAACAGGAAACTAAAACACATGCCATATATTGTAAGAACTCAATTTACTTATAAAATGACATAGATCTTAGAAGTTATCCTTTAAACAGAGCCTTGAAGGCCATTTAATCCAACATCCTAAGTGATGTGTGAATTTCATTGCCATCTCCATGGAACTGATCAGCAGATGAAGAGGGAATTACCTACTCAGCATGTGGTCCATTTTACCTCAGATAGCTCTACTGGGGGATGGGAGGTGTTTTACAAAATAGTTCTTCCCCAGATATCCTTGATAAAGTGAATCCAGACAGATTTCAATACTGAATGCACCCGAGGACCCTCATCTACACAATTAAGGTAAAAATATGCACCTTACAGAGCTGTTGAAAGAATTAGAGATCCCAGTATAATACAGTGACATGTATTAGTCACTCACCAAAGGATAGTAGGCCCAATAGTTTTTATGGTGAACCAAGTCAATTTTTCATATAGGTTTTTACAACTGGACAATTTATACTTTATGACCATATAGAAAAAGTAAAATCCCTTCTCTTACATATAAAACCCTTCAAATGTTTTAAAACAGCAGTGTCACCTGTGAAACTTTATCCATCCCAGCTAAATCTTCCCAGATTTTTCAGCCTTCATTCATATATCATAGTTTAAAGATCTTTCATTATTTTCTGCAGTCTCTGTTAGTACAGTGGGGAATATCCCCAACTGTCACCATTTTACAATCTCAGACTATATCCCACCCTTAGCATAGAAATAAGAGACGTGAATGCAAACAGGATTCATTCAAGGAGTCCACAGCATCTGTGAATGGGAAGGACAAATATCAGCACCCATATTTCTCTATCTAGCTGCCATGCCCCAGGTTTAGGACATGGACCTATAGGAAGTAATGTGCCCAGTGATAACCTCTGTCCAATGACATTTAAAGGACATTCTCTTTATAGCTCTATACTCAAAAAAAAAAAAAAAAGGCTGGGCTCAAGAGAAGCAATACACACACACACACACACACACACACACACACACACACACACACACCAATGATCTCCCCTGATTTCGCTTTCTTGGGATTGCAAGTAAACGGTCTCAGCATGCAACAAAACTTCTGTAATTCTGCCTGTATCATCATGTCACTACCCTGCATCAAATCCTTAAATAACTGTCTTTATTTGGCTCTGCCCACCTGTGCAGCCTTCACCTCCTGCCTCTTTCTAGACATCCCCAACTACTTCCTCCACAGCCAACTACTAGCAGTCTTCAAAGTGCTGCTTACACACTCACACATTTACCTGTCTGACACAGTCTGTCCCCTCTATATATCTGTTGAGCAAATTTTTATTTCACCTTCATGATGTATCTAAATATTCACCTAATTCAGGATCTTTTCTTTTACCCCTCCTACCTTATTACCATCATTGCAATGAATCAGACCTCCTCTGCACTTGAGTAATACCATACACTTTCTGCCACAATAATTCTTATTTACATCCATTGTATTCAATGATCTTTTTTTCTCCCATGTGAGTTTGTGAACTATTTGAAAGCAGGTATTTTTCATTTCTGTATTGCAGTACTTGGCACAGAGCTAGACTGTGGAAGGAGCTCAATGAGTACATACTATAGAGATCTCTGGTACTGAATGTGCCTTCCCCAGCCTCTCACAGCCTGAGTATCTTCATCATGCCACCAACAAGGCTTGTTACACATGCTCATCAGCATTCAACAATGGCTGTTAGAATACCAACCTGTTCCAGGTGTTTGGATTCATTCCAGGATGACTTTTCCTGTTAGCAAATGATCAAATGACCCAGCAACAGAAATGATTTACCTAGAAAAAAACAACCAAGAACAATCCTTTGGGCTCTTTAAACCAGTTTGCACCTCACAAGCTAAAAATTCAGTCTCTGACTGATGTCGGGTGATTGAATTACTTAACCCTGTCTGCTCTTTAATCAATTAATCATTTACAAAAAAGGTGAAATAATATAAATGATTATTTATTTATTGCTTTTGTTATTTTCTTGAAGCATTCTCTAAAGTAGTCCATATTTCAATGCATGTCAGTTCTCTTCAATCATTTGTTCTTGACACAAACTGATTTCTGAATTTGATATTTATTGCCACCTATTTAATGTATTGTTTTATGGGGCCGTTTTCTGACAGCATTCAAAAATATGTTTTTATTCTTCCACAATAAGAATATTAGCCTTATGATGTATATTTATTTGATTGTTTAAGTTTCAAAACAGTAAGTTGCAAAGTCTTACAGAATTTTTAAAAAATATTTATTTTTTAGTTTTAGGTGGACCACAATATCTCTTTTTTTTTAAATTTTTATGTGGTGCTGAGGATCAAACTCAGTGCCTCATGTGTGCTAGAGGAACACTCTACCACTGAGCCATAACCTCAACTCCTTACAGAATTCTTTTGAAAATATTCTATTCAGGAAAAAAAAATCCACACAAAAGGATATTATTTTAAGTTGACATGGAGAAAATGGGGAATTTCTAGCATGAGTCTTCAGTAACTCCCTCCTGCTCCCCTAAATTAACTAATTACTAAGGCTTGATTATGTTGATGTAGGACAGATGAGGTTGGACATCCAAAGAATTCTCAGGAAGCAGGTTTATTTAACCTGCAGCAGTCCAGAGGAGCTAATGCCTAAAAATCTTTGGACCCTGGGTCTGAAAATTCTTTGAGATTTATACCCAGTGTGTGTGGAGGCAGGGAATTACATAACAGTGGGTGGTAACATGGCAGGTACTCTTTGTCCTACTCTTAGGCTAGACAGAGGTTCCACAAGTTTTTACTGAAGAGTCTGTTATGTCATTGGTTTGCAAACCTGGCATTTATAGGAAAGAGGAAGCTTCAAACCATGTTGAACTATCTGAGGAAATCCTTTGAAATCCTGATCATACTCTTTGTAAAAATCTTTCTGACAAGAAGAGAAGCTTAATTATGGTAGGGGTTCTTGAAGAAGCTTAATTATGGTAGGGTCTCTTTAATTGGGGGAGGGATAGTACCTGGTGACTGCATCAGTATTGCTCAACATTTTGTATAAATGTTGATTCAGCTGCTATAATTTACTAAAGAGATAAAATTAATGTCTGTTTCTTGAACTCATTAGATAAAAAACACAAGTTATAAGTCTAAGACACATTTAACTATAAACACCAGAGGAGATGAAGAGAATCAAAAACTGAAATTTGCTTTTTTTCTAAGTGAGGAGATTTTTCCAGTTACAAATCCAACACAAATAACTGCACCATTATTGTACTTTGGCCCTTACCTGCCTGCCACCTAAGTGCCTGGCCAACAGTTTCCTTTAGAGTTGCATGAATAACAAGCTTTACTTGGGCCTAAGACCAAACTTGTTTGCTTAAGTACATGTGCAACTGCAAGTGCCAGCTTAAGCAAATAGTTATTCTTCAGCACCTGTATGCTGCACAAGAGACTAGCAACAATCAGTAGCTGTAAGGAAAAAATAATGGGCAGGGCCAGTTCCATTTACTTATATGAAAAAAAGATTTATCATGCATGGTCTGCGTAATCTCTCTAAATAAAATGTATTGGAAATTTAATGACTTCATTCTCTTATGTGGAAAATTCTCTTTAGAGATTTTTACAAGATATTTTATAGATAAGTTTGAAAAAATGCTAGAATATAATCAAATTAGAAAATGGTCAAAAGACATAAGCACACTTTACTGAAGAGGATGTACAGATGGCAAATAAGCATGCAAAAAGATATTTCATTTTTCTAAGCCATTGGGGACATGCAAATTAAAACTATGTTAGATAAACTGCATACTAGTTAGAAGGGCTGAAATAAAAATATTAAATGCTGACAAGAATGCTGAGAAATTGGATTTCTCCCCCAGTGCTGATGGAAATACACAATGATACAGCCATTCTGAATAATTGTACCCCTGGACCTTTGTTTCAGGTAAACCAAAAGCTATATTCACACAAAAACTGAACATGGATGTTTGTTGCAGCTTTACTTCTAATCGCTAAAACCTGGGAATAGTCACGATGCCCTTCAGTGGAGGAATATTTAAACAAACTGTGATATATCTATGCTATAGATTACTACTCAGCAATAAAAAGAAATTTTAAGCTATTAACACATATAACAACTTTTATGGAACTCAAGAGAATTATTTAAAATAAAAAATCTGATATTAACTGATCATATGCTACGTGAATCCATTTAAAAGACATTCTTGAAATAACCAGATTATGGAATTAAAGAACATATTGTAAAAATAACAGGGATCCTGGGGATGCAGCTCAGTGGTAGAGAACTTGCTAGTATTCTCAAAGTCCTAGGCTCTATCCCATGCACACACACAAAAATAAAAATGTCTTATTAATTGCCAAAATCTAGGAAGCAGGAAAGAGAAGGAAGTATCTGTGACTATAGATTGTAGCCCAACATGTCCTTGCAGTAGAACCATTCTATGTCTTGACTATGGTGGTTGGCACACAAATACATCCTGAATATACTGGTGAGTTTGTAATATTGGTTAGTACTTGTTGGCTTACATGTCTGTTTTCTTTGTTTAGACTATAAACTCCACAGAGAAAGTTTCCATGTCTTTCCACTGCATTTCTCGGGATCACATGCAGTGCTTAGCAAATAGTAGGTACTTAATAACAGTTTGCTGAGTTAAATTAGGAAAAAAAAAAATTGGAACTCCAATAGTCATTGAATTGGCTGTGGCTATTTGGTGTCAGTAATTTAAATACAGCTATAATTGATTGCACTGATGGTTCTGGTTAAGGACTTCCCTTTACAATATAAATTTGTAGCTCCTCCCATCAAGAGGGGAATCTATTCCCCACCACTTGATTCTGGGATGGCCTGCAATTTGCTTTGGCAAACTGTCAGTGAGTCAGTTCTAAGCCTAAGCCTTGGAGAGGACTCATATGCTTATTCTCCCTCTCCTGGAACCCTGCCCAGCCACTGTGAGAAAGAGCCAGGCTAGTCTGCTGAAGGACAGAGACCGCATGAAGGAGAGCCCAGTTGTCCTGAGAGGCCAAGCCAGATAATCAAATGGTGAGCCAATGCCTAAAAGACGCCAACAAAACTGTTTGACACATAGTGGATAGCAGCTACGCATTTGATTCAGTCACAACCAGACCTGAAGACCCACGAATAAAACTGGTTATTTTTGCATACCACTGAAGTTTGGTTGTTTTTTATATAACATGATTTTGGTAATAAATAATGATGTGGAAATTGGTACCAGGAGTGGAATGATCATCTAACCCAAATCTAAAATATGCAGCACTGATTTTAGTGTGGAAGATAGAAAACCAAAAGTATACTATTAGCAAAGTCTATAGAGATGGTGGGGAAGTTGTACTCAAAACTAGTAAAAAAGGCAACTGTTGTTATGTAACAGCAAAACTCTTAACAAAACTATTGCCTCTGCAGTTTACAACAAATGAAAGAACTCTGTTCCAGAAGGACACATATATGTACAATTATAGCTCCATTTATAAGAAAAGACCAGAATAGGCCAATCCAAAGAAAAAGAAATTAGATTAATGCCTACCAGAAACTGGAAGAAGGGAACAATGTTCATTAACTGATAGTGAGTGCAAGGGATTTGAGGAGGCACAAAAATGTTCTAAAATTAGAGAGTGGTAGTTGTTGGACAACCACAAAATTACACAATTTATAAAGAGTGAACTTTATAGTATGTGAATTTTTTCTCAATAGTGTTGTTATGTTTTTAAACTCTCATCTGCAGCAAGATGAATAGGTAGGTAGGAAGGTAGGTAGATAAATACATACATACATAGATACATACATACGTACATAATACATAGAAAAGAAGATTAAAATGTATCTAAAACTGTTTGGATTTTAATCCAACCTCAGTCCAAATAATGAAGGTGTTGGCTAGCTACTTCTATATGACAAGGGACATTAAGAGAGAGATGAGATAAAGAAAGAACTGGCCAGTTTATAAGAAAAAATGATTTGCTGGATTATAAAATATAACAATCACTCATTTCCATTCTCTTCTACCAGCAAACAGTTTGCAAAATTAAATGCAGAATGAGGGCATAGATTAAATCAAGGGTGTGGCTGCCTGACCTCTTGTCAAACCTCTGAAATGATCACAGTAGACCATTTTGTCTGGACAAAAGAATTCAGGAATATTGTTTTAATCTCACAAAAACCTATTTCCAAACTAGTAGTAAGTAAATCTGTGTTTAGAAAATAATGGTGATGTTGACATCTATCTAATTAGGTGGATAATATAGTCAAATAAGTAAAAACCCACTACATTTTTAAGAGATTACACTGGCAAAGTGTTGACAGCCCAAACTAAAAGAACTGAAAGTATTCAAAATGTGCAAAGGGTTTTGAGTCGTTTACTATGTATAAGAAAAAGTAGTCTAAGAAAGTCATTTAATACCTTATTATCTTATATTATTTATATTATATTGGCCAATGTGAGCTATTTCTTTAAACACTGCCAAAGAGAGTAATATGAAAAGAAATATGTCTCAGAGGGTAGAGCACAGACAACCAGAGAATAGAATAAGAACTTCATAGAAAAATGGACCAGGGAACTACTCATAAGGACAAAAACCAAGTTCTAATCAGGATCCCACCTCCAGAGTTGGGGGGACATGGCAGCATTTAACCAGTAAGCTTTCGGAACTGCTATGGACCAGTTCCCATTAGTATCTCCCCTTCTCTCTTTTTCAATAGGAGTATTTATGGCAGTTGCCATGCCCTTTGCATCATTATCATATATTGATTCTATAGGCATAAGTAACTCAGATGTATTTCATATGCTTCCAGATTAAGAAAAGCCATACCCAAAGAGTTATGTGCAGAACTCAATAATATTGAGTTTGATGACATGATTATGCACATTATTCCTGAGATCTTGAGAGGTCTTATGAGGATGTGAACATATTTTTGCATATAGGAGGTCTATGAGTAAGTGGGACCAGAGGACAGAATGCAACAAATTGATTGCATGGATAGCTCTAATTAATGGCTTCCCTCTATCCACAACTTTTCATCGTCATTTTGCTACTCCTATAGAGAAATAGAGGTTGGTTAGCCTCCTCTTAGATTTGATTGGACTGATATTTGCTCTGACCAACAGAATATGGTAGAGTGATTCTGTGCTAGCTTAATGCCTAATCCCCAGAAATAGAGCTATCCAATCAACCTGTAACTACATAAGATGAACCACACAGTAAAGTCCCATCTAAACCCCCAAACTGAAGAATTATGAGCTAAGTAAATGTTGGTTGCTTTAATCTGCCAGGTTTGGAGTGGTTCATCATGCGTTGATAGTTAACTGATACCACAGCTAACATAAATTGAACTCAGTTCTCACAGCTCTGTGAAATATTTTATCCCTACTTATACATGAGCATAGGTACATTATTGTTTAGGATACAAGTGTAGTTAGAGTAACAAAATGAACCGAAATATCAGTGACTTAAACAATAAAGAAATTTATTTCTCTTGTATTTTACAATCCAAACCACAAGCTGTTTAGGGGAAGTTGGAAGATCAGGAAGGTAACAGATTCAGGCAATTTCTGTCTTTTTGCTACATTATTCTCAAACTTCATCTTTTACTTGCTGTGCAGCCCAAGGTAGCTGAATCAGTTGCAACCATCACATCTGGATTCCAGCCATTAAGAAGGGGAAAGATAAATGGTAAATAGAACTTGTCCATACACCTTTTTTTTTCTATATCCTGTAAGCCAGAACTTGGTCATATGCCCATACCTACCAGCAAGGGAGGCAGAGAATTACAATCTTAAGCAGAGCAGCTATGTTCCCAGTTTAAACTTTTTGTGTATATGATGTGTGAGTCATAGAGTAAGTATCAGGGTCCACTTGTAGTCTGTATCACCTGTAGGTCACAGAGAGTGATAGAATGGGGATTTTAATCAGTACTAGCCTGATTGTGATGCTAAGCTTGGTCACTGTGCTGTGGGGCTACCCTTTCCTTTCTTGCTCCCTTAACAAGTTGTTTATGTTTCTATCGGAACACTGTACTGTCCTATGTTACAGTCACTCAAGTCTGCATATTTATTACAATCACCAAACTGCAGGGCTTCCTGGGAGCACAAAGCTGCTTTACTTGCCATTCTTGCTCTCAACCCTCAGTACCATGCTGAAAATTACAGTATATTCACTCTTTGCATTCACCAAATCCTCACATGAATAATATCTTATTGATATGCTCATTTCAGAAGCCAAGAAACTAGAAGTTAGAGATATCAGGTAACTTTCTTACATAATTAAGGAATTATGTGACATCCTTAATTATGCAACTAGAAAGTGTCCAAAAGATTTGAATCTTGATTCTTTGCCTCCAAAGCTTCTCGTTATGTTGTCCATCCCACACTGACCTCAGCCAAAGTCACAATGTGCATTCAGCCCTCCATTCACTCAGTAAGGCATTTAATCATGCCACTGAAACTAGACCTTTGGAGATTATGATTAGTAATTAGCTTCTTGTTCTCATTCTTCAGGATTCTCTGGGTTCTTAGGATGCATGGACCTGCTAACAGTTCTCTCCTCTCTTAGCCTCATGCTGGCTCCTCTCTGCTGACCTTGCTCTCTCCCTGGGAACCTCTTTCTTGTTGTCCTTTAAAGGCAGGTACAAGGAGAGCCCATTGTCTGCTCTGGGTCTGCCCCTCACGGTTCTTCTCTGGAGGAGTCTCTATATCAGCCCTTTTTCTCCCAAGCTCTCTGCTGTGCATCCCCCTGCCTGTGGGATACCTCCCAGTAGGAATTGTGCTCTCAACCTAAACTTGGCTTGTATAAAATGAAATTACCTTGGCCCCTCCTCCAATTCTACCCCTAAGACCAAAATCAAAACTTACATAAATTGACTTCTGCTTTTCATGTCAGAGCGTCATTGTTTTCCCTATGACCCCAGTTCTAAACTCAATTGTTGGCTCCAACTTACCATTGTCCTTAGTTCCCTTCTCTGCCTTATAAGGTTTCCCCTTCTTCTTCACCTTATATGGTTCCTTCCTTTCCCATACTATTGTTAACCCTAAGTCAAACCAGGCCATTGCCAAGGCCTTGACCCCTCACAGGACCAAGTGGGGTCTCCATGTACAGCCAGTGAAGCCACACATGATGTCAAACAGAAGCATCTGTGTTTAACTTTATCTGGTACCTATCTGGGAATTCCTAGTCGTGTTACTTCTACCCAGTTTTGTGACTGAAGTCCAATGAGACAGCAAGGCACTGGCTGGAACTTAGAGCCTCAGTTCACAAACAGTCCTTCCTCCCTGCAGCTTTCAGTCTCCCCCATGGTTTCCCAGGCACCCTCTTCCCTGGCTCCCTGGATCCCATTAGCCTCTTTCTCCTTACTCCTGCCCAGGGATTGATGATGCCCTCCACTCCAGGCAGGGGCAAGGTATAACTCTGGGAAGGACAGGTCTAGGTACATGCACCCTGTAGAGTCTCAGGCTGAATGGTGACAACCAGCCTTCCTGACACAGGTTGGCATCCAGCACCACAGTGCATGGGATGGACAGATCAGCAGAGGCAAGCCTCTAACCCACCCAGATCCAGGTACCTAACCCAACCAGGTGCAATGTTCTTGAGGTCACATCTCTGCTATGGTTGGGGCATTGGGCCGTGAGGAGGGAGGAGGGCTGGCTCAACTTTCCCAATGCCAGTAGGAAAAAGCACATTGGCTTAAAGGCTAACATTGTGAACTAGAATCCCCAGGCTCTTGTGAAAGAATAAACTTTCCCTGTAAGTATCCAAACCCAAGGAAGCTGGTATTAGTAGCAACAATGAAACAATAAAAACAACAAAAAGATAGAAGGAGAGAGAGAGAGGGAGAAAGAGATTACAAATACAAAAAAAAAATAGCTTTCTAATTTTGAAATTTAATGGAATTTGTTTCCCTGCTTTTTGAACAACAGATTCCACTTTCCATTTTGCACTATGCTCTGAGAATCCCATTAGCCTCTTTCTCCTTACTCCTGCTCAGGGATTGATGACACCCCTGCATTCTAATAGCTCCTCTCTAGTGGTCACTCAAAACAGCCCAGCAAAATGTAAAAGTGTTAGTGCTTTGCCCAGAAAAAAGCTGCTCCCTGCTCTGACCATCAGAGCCTCTCTGACATCACCTCTCCCTGGTCTCTTTCCTTGGCTCTTCTTGCCTGCCAGTGTCAAGGTATGAAAACAGCACCCACACTACCAACCCATCCTATCCTGCCTACCTGAATCCTGCTTGCCCCTCAGGGCCAACTTAAATCTCACCTCCATGAAGTCTCAGTGGTTTCCAGGGTGATGATCTCCTTCCTCCAAATTCCTAAATCACTACCAATCATTTGGCGATTTTTATTTATCCATTTTATTTTTATACTATATTTTCTTATAATTTTAAGGAGATTTTAAACTCCTAGAGAGAAGTGCCTGGGTCTTAAAGATCTTTGAATTCTAAATTCAAGCAGTGAGGCTACAGAGCATCAGAGTGTAGTGCATAGCTGTTAATTGTTGGGGTTGTGTGCAAAGGTCTCAGGACAGGTAACCTGGGGGTGGGGGGAGGGGCAAAGGCATGGAGGTGGGAATGGGCATGAAGGAGAAAAGGATCACAGAAGCCCAAAGAGGTGACTTCTTGATGACAGTTGAGGTTTCTGAAGTGGCAGCATTAAAAAAAAAAAAAAAGTTACATTTCACTGCTAAAACCGTGTCCAAATGCTTCTTGAATCCTCAGCACAATTTTGCATTCCCACTCCAGGAGACCCAGGTGCTGTTTTCATACATTGATCTCTCTAATTGTATCTTCTTGCTTGTTTGAAAATATGATTTGCAAATCCAGCCCATCGTTTCAGAGCCCTAATCTGGATGACCTCCTGTTAGAAAACCAACCGGGCACCACCACAAGGAGCCACTCCTTCCCCCACCTTGCTGATAGTCATCAAGAGCTGTCCCTTGAAAAGGGCCTTTGTGCCACTGGTTTACAATAATATTTTGCATGAAGTCTTCAGTTTCCTCTTTGTGATTCCAATCAGACAGAGAGGACTGGACCCCCTTGTGTGAGAAAGGGCAGAGTATTTGTAATCTTCCTTAAAACCGTTCTTGGCCAGAACCCTCGTCTAATTTGTATGATGCATTGCTCCACGATGTTACGAAACACCGCGCTGGCCTACAAAGCTAATTTATGGAAATTACAAGCATACGTGGATTGGATTTCTTTTTTACATTATAAAGTGGTTTGATGGTTTGAATTTTTGGTGTCTTTTTAAGTCTCTGAGGGATGAGTGAACCCAGAAACTTCCTCACATTCCTATATGTTAGAATCTTGCTAATCTTTCGGTGGTCTGTGATTCAAAGGCAGCAAAGCCTTTGAAACATGCCTCCTGCATCCTGTTCCACATGCCATTTCATAGTTGCTTTTTGACAATTTTATGTTGGTGAGAACTTCAGAATAGTTTTTTGTAGTTGACCACTTTGTTCACCTTGCTTGGTATTTCACGAACACCCCAACTGGTAGTACATTCAGTCCAAAGTATACTGATTTTGTACGTCAATGAAATCCTTAATAAAGGTACATTGAAATCAGCCTTTCTGGTCTAACTTAAATCATTTGAAACACATTTACACCTTAACAAAAAATTGATTGAAAGTTTTTTTTTTTTTCCAAAAATACATGCTGTTAACTGATCCTGTGGTCTAAATATACTCAACTCTGTTAGACCCAAGGTTATGTTTTTAACAAAGCAAATGTCTACTGATTTTTTTTTAGATTCTATGATAAATTCCATTTTGTCTAGGTGTAACATAAACTACTCAGGATTTGTCTAAAAGAAATAAGGATGCTACAGTGGGTTTATATTGATTTGATATACAATTGTCATTTGAGATAATCTTTAAATGAGTCTGAGATATTCTTTTATTCCAAGAACAGTAGCCTATCATCATTTTTGTCTAAATAAAGATGATTATTAAATAATATAGTTATAATTAAAATATAATGTTTGCCTTTTTACTAAATCCTTTTTCCCATATTAGAGACTATACAAAGCAAGAAACAAAAGTACAACTGTTTCCTAAAATTGCCTATTACTCAGTCATCGTCTTCTTAAAAACTTTAATCAATTCCTTTCCTGAAATCTTCCTATGATTAAGGTGTGGAAAATCTTTTGTTTATTCATTCATTCACACAACAGACACTTTCTCTACGAATTTTCATTTCTCCATTCCAATTTGGGCTTTGCAAGCAAGCCTGCTATTTATTTCTGGGACTGATCAATGTCTCTCAGTTTAACCCTCAAATAATTATATTCAAACATCTAAAGAGCACAAAATGTAGCAGCCTAACTATTTAACTCAAATTCTAAATCACTAGTTATTCATGCTAATGGTTATAATGAGTTTTTAAAGCATATATTATCATTATTTAACGTGTCAGAATGGAGTTCAAGCATTGCCTTTCCTTGCTAAATTTCAAAAATCACTGAGATTAAAATCATATCAGACCCTTTTGGTTGGCCTGTAAGTATTACAAAGAAACTGCCCTCTCTTTTTATGCCTTTTTGTCTCCTTTCTCCTTTAAAGCAAGACAGGATTGAATGAAAAGTGTCTTCTCCATTTTTTCATCTATTGCTCACATACTTATGTAAGTTTCACTGGCAAGAATAAGGATGGTTGTTTTCTGAGAGAAAAGCGTGTGACAGCATGGATACTTACTCTCTGTGCCTTTTCCGCACACACACACACGGGTACAGTTTCCACTTCCTAGTCTCACACTCTATTTAAGTTGCTCCAGGTGTTTATTCTGGAAAAACTGAGGATACCTATGAGGTTTTGCTATAGCAAAGCAGCTCATTCAGATAACAGACATGTGCCTCCCACAAAAGAATGCAAACAGTAGCCCTGTCACCAGATTTTGCACCCTCCTAATACCTCTCCCACTAATCCTGCCTTATTCAGGTCACTGTCAAACCCAAGAAAGCAGAAAATGAAGTAGAGAAGCCACCAACCCTGGGACATTGGTTCAAACCAAGCAGGACTTGTCTCACCTACTGCTTCCCCAAATTTTGTCAATTCTTTCCCAGAAGGAAATATAATGGGTTATTAGATATAATATAATCTGTTATCTACATCAGCCTCCTGTCCTAGATCGATAGTTTGTGGGGTGGTAACCATACCTGGGATTCTTGAAATAAGCTCCTTGTTTGGTGTACCCTCACTAACTCTCAGTGGTAGACAATAGTAGTAGAAGGCTGTTTGGTAAAGGAGTCTTTGCAAGGATTATCTGGCTGTGACAACTAGCCACATGGATGTACCCTTGTGTCTGACTCTAGTGAGACTGAGGGACAACCTGAATAAATCCTATAGCTTCTCTTAGCTTTTAGTTACTTGTTTATAGTTGCCTTTAAATATCACTAATTTTGGAGGTCACATAGCTGAGCAAAATATTATTAATCTCTCACTAGCTTTGTTTTGGAAAACACCCCTGATATGTGGGTTATGACAGTCATGTTTTTCTCAGAGACTTGAAGACCATTTTGATTGAAAACACAAACTCTTCACATGGGCCTGATGAGTACATATCTTAAGGGTGACTTTTAGGAAGGCCAAAAACTACCCTGATAGTACGCTGTCACCGCCATTTTCTGAACATGTGCAAGAAGATCCATTACGCATGTGCAGATCACTGATTGCCCCAGGTCCAATCATTTTTACCCCGTGCCTTAAATCACCCCACTTCTTTATCTCATGAATATCCCCAACCCCTAACTTCAGGGAGATAGATGTTGGGTCTACAACCTCCACACTTGGATACCTTGTAAATAAACCTTTTCTCTCTGCAAAATTGATTGTTTTGATGATTGGTGTACTGTACAGAAGACAAAAAAAAAAAAAATAATAGATTCAGTAACAATAGCACGACATTTAAAGTAAGTAAAAAAGAGCAATCTTTTTAATCAAAACTCTGGCCATATCAGGCTTTTCCTTTGACTTTGGTTGTCTTCTAAAACACATTACCTAAGCTGAACACCATCAATGACATTTTTATTCATTCAGAATAAGGAAGGTGCCCTGCCGGCCTGGTCACCAATGATTCAGTCAGAAGTTTTCTCCATCAATGCCAAAAGGTCTTTGGGTTGTTCTTTGGCTGTTTCCGATGTCACTCCAAAAAGCTTTCCTCCAGCTCTGTAATAGAGGCCAGATTTGGTATTCAACAGTACAGACTTCCTTTCCTTCCTGCCAACTGGAGAAATCTCCAAAGTTGCAAAGGACAAGAAGATTAAGTAACTGCCAAGACTAAATGAATCCATCCCCAAAATCTATCATAAAAAAATGAGGGAAATAGAAGGCCAAGATTAGCCATTGCAAAAACAATGGTCACTTTTTATGTTTCAAAAGGAAAAAAAAACCAAATTTGTAGAGACCTTAGGCCCAAAGAAATTAGTCTGGAATTTAGAATGAAAGTGTGGCAAATATGTTTAAATTTTTTTAAACAAAAATTGGCATTTTCATCCAAAGCACAAGTCTTGAATTTCATAAAACTTCTTTTTAGAAGATCATAAAATACTCCATTATGAATACAGTGGAAACTTGATGAACTATTGTTTTTGGCTTGTTTGCAAGAAAGCAATAATGTTGCCTTTTCTTGGCTGTTATCTAGATTCTTGTCATTATCCATGACATTGCATGCACCTATATTATCTTTAATTTTGTTTTTGCAAAGTGATAGTCCTAAGAAAATCTCTTTTCCACTTAAAGAAGTACTTTATTTTCAGTCTCTCCTTTGGTATGATCTCAGCTCCTAGGGAAAGTAAGTTGAAAAACTCATAAATTGACAAGGACAAGTGGTCACAGTCAGCAGAGAGGTACAATAAAGTCTAATAAATCTATAACAGTTATTTTTTTCAAATGTCTTAAGCATTATTATCATTCACAACATGACCCAAGATAAATGCTAGTAATGAAGGAATTCCAAATTGCTGGACAGTTTTGTGGGAATTCTCCTTCCTCTGGTCACTCATCCCTGCAGGGCGGCCATGCCTAAGAAGCTGAATTACCCACAAAATAAACTATTGTAGCTGATGGGTGTGTGATGGCTAGTCTGTCATGTGGAAGGAAGGGCTCAGGCCAATGTGGCTATATGGGTTCACATTAATAGAGCACCATTAGGCTAGAGTTGTGGCAAAGAGCTAACCTAGCATGCATAAGGCCCTAGATTCAATCCTGAGCATCATACACACATACAAAAATATAAAATACCAATTATGAAACAAACCCTGGGGTGTTATCACATTTGCCTGGCATTCCTAAGCCCAATCACTCAGAGTCTTGCCACTCAGTGATATACCTGTGAAGGGTATATCATTCACAGAACAAAGTAAAGGTTCAAGATAGCAATAAAAGGAGGGGAAAAAATTGAGGATTCCAACCCCTTGCAAGCTCAGATGATAGCTGCAGAGCAGGCAAAAGGAGCATGTTTCCATGTCTGTGTGCAAAAGTTTTCTCATGGAGGAGAAACCAGAAATCTTAACAAACTGAGGCAAAAAAAAAAAAGACCAGAACTGCTGGTGCTGCCAATCAAGAAAAGACACAGAAAAAAAGAATGAGGGGGAGGGGGCTATTGCCAACATGGAGAGAGAGTGGCCTAGGTGTTAAAGGTCCTTCCAGGTTAAAGGATAACTTTCCTCCCATCAGTTGGGAACCTCTTGCTTAAAATTCACTTAGTTAAAACTTAAAAGCATCTAGGATAAAATCCAGAGACCCATCATGAAAACCATCCACATGCAAACAAGATTCAACCCCTTCCTGCCAAGGACATGAGTGATAGGACCTGAGAAAGTAGAACTGCTCTTCTGAGAAGTTGGGGTATCTCAGAAATCATGCAATTTGTTTCTAATTTTACAAATTAGAAATGAAAGAGATTTATTCAAAATGGCACAGTTACCCATAGACGCCAAGTCTTCTGATTCCTTCCATTATGTAGCCCTACCTCTCCAGGACTCGAATTTCTAAGGAATAATGAGGCTAATGGAATTAGGTAAGTTGTAACCCAATTTCTCATTTCTCAATGAGATCAGGAAAGGAAATATGAAGTCAGGATGTGCGTGACAAAAAGATAGGGCAGCTCAGAGGAGACCAAGTGTAGACAGGGTTTGCATTGATATCCATCAGGGAGGCGACTTTTGTCCCCGGTCTGGGAAGACTGCAGAGGTGCAGAAAAAGCTGAGAATTGCAGGCAGGTGTGCCAGGGACGATACTAAGGTCAACAATAGCAGGTGGGACCAATCTGTTCAGAAATGGTGCTAATGAGTGCACTATTTACTCATCCTAAGGCTCCTCATCGCCCCAGCTTCACATTGTTCCTGCTATGAAGAAACTCAAAACTGTTCTAACTTGGAGTTTATCCCAGGGAAAGGCAGTGCCTCACAGGTGCTGATAAATGCTACCCAACAACAATTGGGTATAGGTTTCTATGAATGGGAATTGGAAAAATCTATAGATTTTGTCGAAAAAAAACAATTAAACTATGTTTAATTATTGAGAAGAATATATATTCATATTCACTGGGCCTCTGGATACAAGTAACAAAACTAATTAGAGCTACTTTTCATCCAAAAAAGGAGGAAAAAGGAAATTTATTATCTGTATACAAGCTGCCCTATGGAATTCAAGGTTAGGAAATCCTCAGAAGAACCAGGAATTGCCACAACTCTCTACTTGCCACATCGCCTCTGCTCTGTAGATGGCTTTGTTCCTCTCTCTCTCTCTCTCTCTCTCTCTCTCTCTCTCTCTCTCTCTCTCTCTCTCTGCATTCTGATGGCCTCTCTCTAGCTGTCCACACTGGGCAGGGGGCAGTCAACCCATGGTTCCCAAGTCCACAGGTTATGACCCAACCATAAGCAGATTGTAATTGTCAGGTCCTCAAGCCTAACACCAAATACCTGGAAGAAGCAATGTGCTCACTCCAGCTAGATTCCAGAATCCACCTCTGGCCTAAATGGCTAGGGTACAGGGAAAGTTGCAATGTCAGATGGAATTGAGAGCTGAGCAGACAGTTCCCAGGAAAGAGGTGATGGGAGAGCCCTGGGGCATCTAATATATCTTCGTTTATGGAATTTAAGGCTGAGGACCTTGGACAGCTTCCAGACCAAACCAACCATTTTGCAAATAAAGAATTTGAGGCTCCAAGATGAAGAATGCTGGTCCAAGCTTAACAATCTTATAAATTTCGAAAACAGAATTAATCGAAGTCTTCCTGTTTCATCACTTATTTATTAAATTCATGTGGACCTACTATCTCTCAGCTTGCCACTTATCAGGTTCCTGGAAAGAGGCCAAGAATATGGCAGCATTCAGTCCGGACATGAGTTCCACCCTTTGGGAGTGAATAGACGTTTATCAGAAAAGTCACACAAAGAAGCATAAAGTTTTAACTCTGATCAGAACTAAGAAAGCTAAATGGTCCCGATTCCTTTTGGCCGTTTGGTGTCATTGGCCTACTCAAAAGAGTAGTTCCCAGCGTTGGGCACTAAGAACAAAGAGGGATTGCATCCAAAACATACGTTGATACTTTATAATTCCATTAATAAACATAGCTTGTGTGGACACAGTATGCCCTTTTTAGGGTCCTGAGAAATGGTTTGGAAGCACCCATAACTCTGGCACAGCCCTCAAACTGTGTGAGGTTCACCAACTTACAGCATTTTATTACTCGATCTTTATTGTTTAATTGGCAATGGCTGCACATTTGAAAACAATGCAGTTACTTTTTCAACTCCAAATACACTGTCTTTTTCAAAGACTCTCACAGTACAACCATCCTAGATATTTCTTTTTCAGACATTTGTGATTCCTCAACTAAGATGCTGTCATCAAAAATGTAAAAGCCTATGAAAAATTAAAATGACTTTGGTTTGGCTGAGGCCCTCAGCTGGAATAATATCATCACATGTCTTCACTTCTCTTGTATGTATGGAATTGTACTTCAGGGATTTTATTCTTTTTCCTTTTCTTTTCTTCTTTTTGCTAAAATCATGTCAATTTCAAAGTATCCAGCTGACTTTCTTCTTAAGGAAGTACTCTTGATTCTCGTGTGTCATTATTCTCTCCTATTATAATGCAGCTCTTTCTCTAAACAAGCAGCATTCCAAATCTTTTCTTATATTCCATGAAACACAAACTGAATTGGAAAAAAAAAAACAACCACCAAAATAGCATCCTTCTATTTTTGCCATTTTATATGATTATAACATGCTAGAAATGTCACTATAATTATAGCAACAAATTATTTCAACAATCCTCACAAGTGATGCTATTTATAGACCATCGAGAAAGTATAGAAAGAATAAATCCACCCTGGCAGAAAACCTGCTAATGCCTGTGCTTGAACCTAGGTCTGGGACTTCCTGGCACTGCATGATTCAATGTGAAGATGAAGGGTACCATGGGTCTTTATTCAAAAACAGAACACGAGAAATGGAATAAGCAAAAGAAAACATTTAAATGATTATAGCTTGGCATTTACTCTGCATTCCCAGTATGTTAGGGACTATGTACAAAAAATTGTGATCACTGTGTACTTCTCCCTTTAAGACTTAACACTGATGGTCCCATCAAAGAGACTTGCAGGTTTGGAAGACATAAGTGACAGGAATGCAATGTTTAGGTCAGGAGGAAAAAATAGCCATTTCTGTGATCATGTATACTCTATTGAAGCTGAGAAAATACAGTCAGTTATCATGTGCTGTGCTTACTTCCTTCATTTCATCTTGAGCAGGGGAAGAGAGTTGGCTGCAATTGCTTTTTCGTTATTGGTTTTCCCTCTTTTTATTTTTAGCCTCTTTAGTTTTATGGGGTTTATATCATTTTGCTTAACAAAGTTGTAAATTCAGGGGTGAAATAAATTTCACAGTGGCTCTTTAACCTCCACTGTACAGATGCATTTGTAGAAACTTCAACAGCTCAGAGAATTCTGCTCAGGATGGGGGGTTCAGAAAGGATTTCAAAAAGCATTTAACCAAAAGAAATCCCTCAGTAAATCATAATTGGCTCCAAATTATCTGTGTCTTTTGCATATTGGTTAATGTAGCTCTTTCCCTGGGTCACTGCGGAGAGCTGATGGTGCTGTCATTCTGAGGGTATGGGTAAGTAGCTTACCATCGCTGCCCAGGAACATGACCATGACGATCTGGGATGCCTCCCAGGGAAGTATGAACACCAGCTGCAGTTGCTGATAATGACAACCCTGTGCTGACTCTTTTTAGCAAACAAAAAATATGTCCCTAATTTTCCTAACCTCTTCATGGGTTTCTGCCTTTGTGTCATTAAATGTTCACCTGGCATATTTCAAATTCCATCAAAGATTGCTTTATTCCCCATCAGTATTTTTCTGGTGTGCATTATTGCCTTGAGTCTCTAAGGGTAAATTTGCCATTAGTTGGCTGTCATTATGTACTGGGAGCATACATAACGGAGTGAAGCTTAATGCAGGGCACAAAGCAGAACTTCCAATGACTATCGCCTGGCATCCAGACAGCGATCTGAGAACTCACCTCACGGGTAAATGGCAAGAGCAGAGCAGTGTCTTAAAGACAGAGGACAAAGATCTCAGGAGTTAATTGAGGGTTGCTTTCTCTGATCCATGTGAAGAACCAACCTAGAAAAGAAAAATAATAACAAGGAAACAACCACACTAACATGTGTGCAGCAAGGACTGCAGCCACAGCTCCTTTTGGAATGAATAAACATGTGTTAATCATTAGAGTTTGAAACTGATCCCAGAGAATGTTGCATTATAACTACAGACGTGAAAAATGAATCATTGCACAGACAATAGCTATGCATGCTTAGATGGCGATAAAGCCACCCCTTGTAATGCAGAGCTCAGGATGGGCTGGGGAGGACAATGTGATGTCGTGGGTCATATTCAAGGAAAAAGGAGATGGATTTTCTTCGGAGGCAGCAAGATGTTCTCTGGCACACAACCTACCAGCTTTGTAAGAGAGCTCCAGATGGATGCTGAGAATAAGATACTAAACACAGCAACAACATGCTAGTTGGACAGCTACCTGACAGCATTGGGTGACGCCTGCAAAAAGGGTCCCTTCATTAAGCTAATAATACACCGGCTTATGTGGTTAACTGAAGCCCAGGGCTGGGGATAATTTCACAAAAAGGAAAAAATTTAGCTGCCATGGTAACCTGGACAACGACAGATCTTCTGGATGTGACAAGATTCCAGGCTGAATTACACAAAGTCACCATAAGCCCAGAAAGCAAAGTGGATTTAATTAGTTGGTTAAGTCTGCAGCACAGGAAGGATGGCAACATTTGTCCTTTATTCTCTTTCCAAACTAACAACGCGTCACTAGCCTGAGCGTTCCTAGAAAAGGAACATTTTTAGCTGAGCACATGATTGCAAAATGATGCTGCACATGGGAAATCCCCAAATTTAAATTCCGTCAAAATTCCACGTCCAAATTAGCCGTGACTACTTGAAGGATGCACCAAGAACAGGCTCCATTATATGTCATTTCTAAACATTGAGTCTTCAAATGTTTCTCCCAATAGTCACAGATGCCAAGATTAGCACCTTCTAATTTTAACAGTCTATTAAGATAACTTTAGCACAGGAACCTTCTTCATCTTATTAATCAAAATATCTTTGGTGAGTACATATGGCATTCTATTGAGTATTAAAAAAAGAAAATTTCAACAGAGCAGATTCCCATGGACCAGGATTTTACTATCCAAGATAACATCCATGTTATCCTAGACAGATCTAGGAAGGCATATTAAGGACACAGAAAAATTTTCTAAAATGGAAGGACTGGTAAGACTGTTGCATATGTGTCCTGCCTTTCTGTAATTCTCATTTACATGTTGCCTTGGCTGTATTTTAGACTATTAATTTCTTTTTTAAAAAACATTTTAGGTTGGGAGTGCAGCTCAATCGTAGGGTATTTCCTTAGCATGCCCACAGTCACTGGTTTGATCCTACTGCAAACAAAAAAAATTTTAAAAAGTAAAAAAATTTCACCACCTCTGTCTTGGACCACTTATGGTCTCATTCTTGGCTTTTCTTCATTGAATCCTCTCTTTTTTTCTAACATTATTGCAGGCACCTGCGCTCATCATTCTGCAACAAACCATTTCTCGTGTTTACGTTTCCCAGTCTTCTCACTTATTTTTTCCTCTTTTTTTTTTTTTCATTTTCCTAGTATCATTATTATTTCAGGACTTTCTAGCTTGGAACTCCAGATTTAGTTATTTTTATGTCTCATATCTAATCAGTCACCAACTCTTGTCAATTATTCCTTCAGACTTTTCCTCCACCCTATCCATATATTTTATACTTGTCAATAGCAAATAAATTATAGCTCTGTAAACAGACCAGAGTCTCTCAGGTCTGTATGCCTTGGAATAGATGCTGTATTCAAACATCATTAGGTAATAAGCAGTAGAGACTCAGAGTAGTTCATAATAGAGGGATATTGGTTCAGAGAAACCTCCACACACCTCCAGGTAAGAAGCAAAGTTCAGCTCATAGAATTAAAACTGAGAACAGAAGAGTGGCAAGCAAGGTGGTATCTCTCTTTACCCAGAAGAGGCTTTGTTCCTTCACTCTTCTTAAGATCAACTTCTGTATTTATTCATCAATATGCAACTAGTCATCAAGTCCTACCACCTCCACTGTCTGGGACCACCTGGCAACATGCGGGGTCTCTTGGATGAGGCTCTCAAGGGGAACAATAAACTGGACTAACTCACCTGTTTATCTCAGACTGCACATGTGTGTGGTTGCTGGGCCATCGACTGGGGTTTTCTTTGTGTCAGGTAACAGGTGTTCAAACTTACAAAACTATCCATGTCTCAGGAAACAGGTAGGTAAACAATGCTATTGTTTTAAGAGAGTGTAGGTGGAGATGGCCTTCAGCTGTGTCCCTGGGGAGGACAGAGGATGCAACAATTCTTGTGAAAAGTGTTGTTTCCTAGAATACTCTTTCCTCATCCATCCACTCAAAATATTCCTCCTATTCATTCTTCGAAACCCTGAAAAGGTCATTGTTTTGTTCTACATTTCACTAATCTTGCTCACCACCGCAGCAGAAACCATCAACCCCTGCTCTGTACTGGAACTCTTGCCTAAGCTTGTATCTATTACTGCACATAAATCACTAAATAATAATTATTAATTTGCATGATTGGGTCTACCATTGGTCTGGGAGACTCTTATGGTTGTGTTTTGAACCTTACTTATTTCAGTATTCCCAACATTAAACATGATGTCTGGTAGTAAGTGCTCAACAAATGTTTTGTTGACTCAGTTGCTTTTAATATGGTAATTGCTTAATTAATATTTATAAATGATGTCTCCCAAGCCTGTCCTTTGCTTTACAGAATTAATTGTATAAAATTGAAAGGGCAGAAGTTGGAGTTAGAAGCAATGAATTAGAATCATCCACAGAAATATGGATGAGTCTTTAAGAAAATACAGTCTTTAGAGAAAAAAAGTGAGGAGAAGATTCATAATTAATATCTTTTCCATAAATTAAAAATTATGCACACAAAATAACAATAATTTTTCAAAAACACATAAAAAAATATACCTCAAACACACTGAAATTGTTGCCTATGGAAAGATGGTAATGGGAACAAGGCATAGAGATTTTTTTAAAGGTATCCTTTAATAAATAAATATAAAATAATAAAAGAGTTTTGCACAGATTAAAGAGAATAATGTATTTTGAACTGAGGAGAATGATTAACTCAACCATATGCCTTTGGCTTAAAAATAAAGAATAAAAAAGGGATAAGCTTTAATATTACAAAGATTTAGGTTTATATCCTAGCTATTACTCATGAGTAAATTGATAGTAGGAAATATATTTAAATCTTACTGTACCTTAGTTTCCCTGTTTATAAAATTGTGATAGTAGTATTAATTTCATGGAGTTGTCTTAAAAGTAAATTAAAAAATATATAGAGAATACATTTCAAAAAGTAACTAAAGCATTGTCCAAACATAAACTCCTATCCCTATTGCTTGCACTTGTCTGTGGATTATTCTAGATCAAATACATCCAGCAATAATTCTGTCTTCGAGGTTATCATATTCCTTCTCAAAATCTACCTCCTATATTACCTATTTCCCAGTTTTTTGGGAGTAGTATAGACAGTGGTGGCAAGAAAGAGGAGTTACAATTGATGTCTTGAGCATTGTTTAATCAGAAAGTTCCATATGGTTGGGGAAGAGATGACTGATGTAGCTGGCATAAGAGGACAGAGAAAGATTGTCCCTGGACCACAACTTTGAATCATGGAGTTGGCTACTAGATCACCTCTCCCTCTTCAATCATATGAGTGGCCTTGGCTGTCAACCTGATGATCCATTAGTCCATGCTTACTGATTCAAGGCCTCATGCACTTTCTTTTCATAAACCTTTTGCTCTAGGTAAGCTGATTTTGCTATCATTCATTCTGCAGGATCCATGAGATTTCCTAGGGCTGTAGTTTTATCGAAGATATTCCACATTTGGAATGTCTTGTTTTCTTGCCTCCTTTTTCAATTTTATCAATTCTTTGGGAACCAGAAAAAAAAAAAAACTCCAACTTTTGTATAAAACTTTCCTGTATCGCCCCGAACTTTTGAGTAATTTCTGAGTGCAAATGACCACACTTGTTTGACGTTATCTATGGCCTTCTCATAAATTTGAGTCACTTATTCAATTTGAATTAGATCTGTATTGAGTAGAGAGAGAGTTTTATCTTGATGGTATCTCTGTGCTCAGATATTGAATTATATGTAGCACATCTTTAAAAATATTATGCAATAAATAAGCTCCTTCAGTAGTTTACAAAAACGCCATGTTCAGGTAAGTAAACTAAGGATTAAATCTCAATGTATTCAGTCAGGAGAGGGTAGGCAGAGGAAATCTACCATATCTGTGAGTCAATGAACCTGTGAGTCAACTTTTTTTGCTTTGAACTTTTAGTTTCCCTCCCCATGTTTTTTTTCCAACCTGTAAAGGTTTATGGGTTTATTACTTTAGGATAAGTCACACCATGGCCCTCAGTTTTGCCATTTATAAAATGAAAGTGTTCAACTAGATCTTTCTTTGATTGAAATCCTAACATGGAAACCCAACCTATAATACAGAAAAAAAAAAAAAAGAAAATGTAGCTCTGGTGATTGAAGTTGAGGGTGGCACTGAAACCCCCATCTTCTTGTCCGGGCTATATTCCCTGATCTCTTTAAAGCTCAGTTTGAAAACCCAGGGTGAAATACTCTGCAAAAGCTCTCAGATACCTCTCAGTTGCTGACTCTGTGAAAGCAGGCAACTGAACACCCTCTTGCTTCTTCTGTATCACCTTTCCATTAGGCTGGCTTTCAGGGTACTACAAATTATAGAGTAGGCTCTCAGAGGTAGGTGCCTCACTATTCTCCCAAGAGTCTCTGAAGATCACTTTGACAGAGGTCAAAGTATTTGCCAACCGTAAATCTTAGCAGAAAGGCATAATGTCATTATTCACATCATTGTTGCGTTTACTCTTTTTACTACGACTTGGCCATACTATGTAGAGATTAGTTACCCTTGTTTTACTGAAAGATGAGAAAATGAGGGTCTCAAAGAAGCTAAATACATCAAATCAAGCAAAATAAAAAGAAATAAAGCACTGATTCTAGTTGCAGAATTATTTTTTACTCCCAAGTCCATGATGTTTTCAAAACACCCTACTGACTCAAGCTGACTTAAGAAAGGACACCAGAAATAAAAGATGACTTTTGAAAAAAATATGTTAAAGGAACACAACTTATAGGTTCTACCAGAACCCTGACTGATATCTCTGACGAGTTTAGAGAAAACTCTGCTTGGATCTCAGAACAATGCTGAGACAAAGGCAATGGCATAAGGGCCTCCTATGATTTGGATGAGGGACCCCAAAATGGTCATAAGGGCTTGTCCCCAGAGTGGCACTATTAAGAGGTGGTGGAACATTTAGGATGTGGGGCCTAGTGAGAGATCCTTACGTCATGAAGGGTGTGCTCTTAAAAATAATTGAGGAACCATACTGGTGATCTCAGAATCTCTTTGCTTTCTGGCTCATCCTGTAAGCACTTAGTCCTACCATGTGCTCCCACCATGATGTTCTACACTTACCAAAGACCCCAAATCACAGGGCTGCCTGATCTTTGGAAACTCTGGAACCATGGGTCAAAATAAACCTTTTTTATAAGCTAATTATCACAGGTACTTAGTAATAGTAATGTGAAGCTGACTGTGACAGAGTGTCTTCATGAGCTTGGTTACAATAAAATATACTACAGGCCATCAAAGTTCTACCTGTAAAATTCAATCAGCATGGGTATATTCTATTACTGGCTCTTTCTCTGGGTCCTGATCTTTATCTCATGTTCTTGTCAACAACTTGACATATTTCCATGTTTGGTTTCTAGTCATTCCTTTCGTTTAAATCTCAGACTAATATCTCTCAGGGTACAGATAAGACCTGCACACAGCATACATTTCTGTGTGCTATATTTTCCACTTTGGGGTATCAACCCTATGCACTTGATTTTATTTTGCCAGCTCAGGGCCCATCAGCAATGACAGGTGGGACAGAGATGCCACCTCCATTACTGAGATGAAGCAACTCATCCAAGATCATGCAGATATGACAAACTGAGAAGCCAAACCCCAAATCCACTGCAGAGCTTGTGGATGGAACATTAAAAACTGGCCTGTCTGTATAACCATCTGATGCCATTAGGGACATAAGTTATGTGAAATTCAGCATTTTTTTTCTCCTCAGGAAGCCATTTAATTCTCACATAATCAAACACTAAAAATGTTATGTTTCATATACTTGGAATCAATATGTACTATGATAGAAATATAGCATGATTTTTTTCCTGTTCTAAGAAATGTCTATATGAGGAGTGAGAGGGAGCAGCTGCTAGCTTCTATTCGTTTGCTGGACCCCCTCCCATTTGCTTTCTTTTTAAGTGCTTTTTAAATTATTAATAATGCCCAACAAATGATCCTTTCTTTTCTCTTTATTTATTTTCCCTCTTTCCATTGCCCAAAAGATTTTCATTCAAAGAAGAGAAGCCCAGAGTCATAGAGGGGTATAGGTTTCAGGAAGGCCTTCAGTACATAAATGCCTTCTCATAGGGAACTGAAAAGTTCACTACCCTTGTGCCATAAGTTGGATTTTAAATATCTCCTAAAAACTCACATGTTAAAATCTTGGTCACTAACCTATGGTACTATTGGGAGGTGGTGTAACCTTTAGGAGGTGAGACCTAGTGAAAAAAAAATTAAATCATTAGGGGTATACCTTGAAGGGGATTTGGGGGTTCCTACTCCTCTCCCTCTCCACCATCACCTCTCTCTCTCTCTTTTCTTTCTGGTGCCCTGAGGAGATCAGGCCTGCTCTGCCATTCACTCCTGCCATGATGCATTATGCTGCCACAAACCCAAAGGCACAGGGCTGGGTGACCACTGTCTGAAACCTTTCCTCTTTATAAACTGTTTATCTCAAGTATTGTTTACAATGATGCAAAGTGAAGTGTGATTTCAGGAAATGCTGGGACGGGAATTCAAACCCAGGACAGAAAGCAGAAGCCTCCACTTACAACCTCTGCTCTGCTTCTAGTAAGTCTAGGTCCTCCATCTAAGTTTCATTCTCAGACTTAATACTTACACTTTCAAAGAAGTATGTATCTTAATAGAATTCATAAAAGCCAATTACCTTTGGTAAATTGTTACTAAAACCTAAATAACTAAACTTTAGTTCAACAACATTTGAACCCAGTATCACTAAATGCTTTCCATTTAGAATGTATTTTCATTACCCTGATTAAGGATCAAACTAACACCAAATGTAACTATAGCTCATCAAATTAAATCTTGCATTTTAATTTTGTAGGAGAAACGGGGATTAAAGAATGAAATAAAATAATTACAGTTCCAAACCTCTAAAAATATCCAGTCCTAGTTTGTTTTGCTTGAAAAAAAAAGCTTGATTTTTCAGTTCATTCAAATCAGTGTAGGCACTGCAAATAAAATTTTAGAATGTAGACAGAAGGTCTGTGAAGCATAAATTATAGGTGTTTTCCCAAATGGTTTGTATGAAGGACTTGCTAGATCATAAAAGTTTAATTCACTAAGACTCAGTTCTTCTGCACAGTAGAACTTAACTTAAAGAATCATGTTCATTCATTTAAGGAACATATACTGGGTGCCTAGGAGGTGTCAAACATTGTGATTGGCACCATGAAAGACACACAAAACAAACAAAAAAAATAAACCAAAAAAAAAAAACACAGATCTCTAACATGAGAAGGTATAAGGCTTATAAAGTTGGTTTCAATTACTTGAAGTAAAGGAAAAGGACAGAATGATACCATCCACTACATTCGAAATATTGGAAAATCCAGTTTTTGTAAAGAGTGATTACATGTTGAATTCCCTTGTGCTGTCTTGGTTGTGTGTACTCTATTTACAAAAGAATAGCTCTCCAGTGCTTATGCACAAGTGAAGATAAAATGATGGATAACCCATAATCACTACCCTCAAAGAGTTTACAGTTTTTAATCATGTGATGTCCGTCCAGGAAAAAGGAAAGTTCTCCTGTCCTCCCAGTGAAAGAATAGACAGTTCTGCATAGAGGGACTGGGGAGATGAAGGAACAAGACAAAATCTGACCTGGAGTTTGGAGAAAGGGAGTGATGTTAAAGAGAATGACAAATGACTTGAGAGTGAAACTTAGCACAAAAGAAAAAATAAACTTCAGGAAGCCATTTCAAATTCCTGGGCCAAGAACTGACTGTGGTTTGGAGAGATGATTGAGAGCAAAAGGAATCTGTATACAAGAATGGCCTGTATTGATAACAACGCTGGAATCTTGTCTATACTGTGTTCCTGCATGTTCCTATTAACAATGAATTGTACCCATGTCTAACTATAATAAGAGATGCAAGATTGGATCTCAGAATCAAGAACTGCAGGATACACACCCTTTTCACCTGCTTCCCCCCTTGAGCTAAGCAGCATTAGTGCCTCTCAGCAGAGAAAGCAGCAAAGCTAGGTCATTGGAAGGACTACATCATTATCAACAGTAACCGAAACAACCAATTTAGACCCTTATGACTGTCATTCTGCCCTTTTTCACTATGCAGAATATAGATGAAATAACAAGTGCATCACAGATGAGGTAAGTGAGAAACTGACATCATAAACTTGGACATTAACATTACATCTGCGTGCAACTTTTAAACTTTAGTATTAGACATTGTCTTTCTATCCATAAGATAACACCAAGTAAGATAAGGAAATCTTTTTAAATTTTGGAATGAAAAATTTTCATATGAAGTAACATTGACAGAATTGAAATAGTATCTGTGACAAAGTTCAATCCCCAAAACCCTTGAAATACTTAAGAATCCTATACAACCATAGGAACTGAAATTTGAAAGAACTTGGAAAGTAACATCTGTAATTGATTAATGGATTCTCTTGAGAATTCTCTATTTGGAAGTGCCCAGGGTATTGGTGATTCTGTACTTGAAGCTAAAGGTTACTCGTCCTTTGATATTCTCCCATTATTCTTGATAAATCTGCCTATGTAAAAACTGTACTACTCATTTTTTTAAACTGATTTCCAAAAGGGATTATCTGCTTTCCTCCAAAAGATAGGACAACGTAACTTTCACAAAACCAAAGTAAAACAAATTTGAATTTGAATGAAGAAACACATGAAGAAATCTTGCTATTCAAAGCCATAAAAGGAATGTTGGAAAAGAAGATTTCTCTTTTCTTCGTTTTTCTCAGAAACTTGAACTTCTGGAATGACTTTGTTCTTTTTTTTTCCACTTCTCATCCCCCATATTCTCTGTTTCCAACTATTATCTTTTTCTTAATGTTCTTCTCTCCTTATTTAGATCCAAATATGGAATTATTTATAAGATGTATTTTAACAGAGAGAATTTGGAGGGTATATACAACAATAAATCCAACATATTATAAATTATAAAAGTGGGGCATAAGAAATTTAGTGACTTAATTAAGATCAGATAGTGAATTTATATTTAAAAAATAGGGTTCCAACTTTTAGGGAGATCATAGTCAGATATGTGTGGACTCTGGGGACAGAATAATAATGAAGTAATGCTTACAATGCACTTACTCCAAACACAGCATATAGCAAATGCCTAATAAAGATCATTATCACAAGTTTCTCTCTTCAATAACTTTGAGGGTGCTAAGTGCAATGGGGAAAAGATGGAGGGTGGGGAGAAGGCTGAGCACAGAAGCACTGGTAGTTTCATTTGGGGAATCTCATCCATATATTCACAATAACCTGCCTCCTGCTACTTTAACAAGATGGCTTTTTATCATGGCTCTTTGATGTAAGTTCATTTGGGCTCTTATTTCTTTTGCTTTCTCTGAAGGCTCAACTTTGAGTGTCCCTTAACATAAAAATATCAGCTGTGCAGTCAATAACATGGAGTTCAATGATGTAGATACAAAAACTTCTTCGACAGACTTCCTAGAATAGAAGTTCATTGGATTAGACAAAGGGAAATGGAGGGGGTGGTAATACAAAAGACAGTAGAATAAATCAGACATAACTTTCCTATGTTTATATATGACTACACAAAGAGTGAAACTCCACATTGTGTTCAATCTCAAGAATGGAATCCTAACTGGAATGGGTTGTACTCCTAGTACATATAAAATTTCAAAGTACACTCTACTCTACTGTCATATATATCTAAAAACAACAAATAATATATATATATATATATATATATATATATGTGTGTGTGTGTGTGTGTATGTATATATATATATGCATATATATATATATATATATATATAAATTAGCTTATTTTTTGTCAATGCAAAGCCATGTTCTCAAATTTCAAAAAGACAACCAAAATATGCTGAACAGCCTAATTTTGTTGAAGGTTCCATTCCAGATCTTCATTTTATTGGGGGTTGAGTTTCAGAATGACAAAATCCTCTCAAAGACACAGAGGTCCCTACAGCTCTGTTTTCACGGAAGCTCTTCCTCCTCCAAGCCCCTATGCCAATTCCTTCCTCTCCTTTCTTGCTTTCTTAAATGTTTATTGGATATGATCCTCTATAGGCTAAAACAAAAAAGAATTAAAGTCAAAGTATCAAAATAATCTACTAAGAAATCCTTAAGTATATGGCAACTGCTAATTTCCTCTGTAGGATAAAACTAAAGTGATTCATGGGCATCTACTATCTCCAGACCTCTGCTTTCTTTTTGAAATAACAGCTCATTTTTTATAATCTCTCTTTCAAACTACTCTTCTGTGAAAAGAGAATAGATGTACAATACTTTTCAATTCTCAGTCAGGAGAATAATGGTGGAATCAAACCTTTAAAGGGGACTTTAATACCATTCAGGAAGCGATTTCATCAAACATAAAATGGCAGCATGAAGTACTGAGAACATCTTTGCCCTGAGACATTGGAGGAAAAAAACAAACAAGCCACCATTTCTAGAACCAAATCTGCTGAAATTTTAATTTCCTATATGGTCTTTTTAAAAAAAGAAATTCCTTCATGTTTCCAGGTCCCAAGTTACCTCATCTATAAAATGATGAAGTTACATCTGCTGCTTCTAAGTTCAGCTTTAGCATTCTGTGAGACAAGGTGGTTGATTTTATTTCTAAAATATTTTCTCTTCATTGCTTTCTTCCCTAACCCAACCAATGTCATCTGTCTCATAATGGAAACATAACTCACTCAGGCAGTCAAACCAATAACCAAGAAGGCATTCATCTTGCCTTTCTTTCTCTCACAACCTACATTCAATCCATTACCAGTACCCTCCCTGGTTTCAAAATACTCCAAGTTTGATCCTCTCCACCTACACTGTTATTGTATTCCAAACCACCTCACTTTCTCTTTCTTCTTATTTTCTGGCTCCCACTTCTGCTCTTACAAGGTTTACTTTCTACACAGCAGCCAAAATGATCCTTTAAAACATCAATCAAATCCTGTCCCTTCCCAGAACAAAGTCATCTTAGAACACTTGTGAAATCCTAACTGTGGTCTGCAGGGGCCTACATGGTTTATCTCACCAACTACATCAACACGCTTCTATTGTTTATCATCCTCCAGCCACCACACTGACCCCTTTTTCCCACTCAGGACCTTTGTGTGTACTTCTCTCTGGCTGGAACACTCTCTCTGGATACCCACGTGGTCCCTTTCCCTACTTCATAGCTCTCTGTTCCAATATCATCTTTTTTCAGAGAGGCTTGTCCAGACCTCTTTATCTGAAATAACTACCCATTACTGCCCATTATCCACTCCCTCATTCTTCCTTTTTAAAGTACCTCCTACCACCAATATGCTATGTTGTTTCCTTTGATCCCCAATGAATCATGCCTTCTCTCATCCATCCCTGTACAGAGTTCCCTCACTCCTTGTCTCTAGGCATTGTTGTGACTTTGTCTAATCCGTGGGGCATCAGCAAACATGATGCACACAGAAACTCAACAAGAACTTGCTCATTTGTCCTTGTTCCCATGGAAACTTAAGACCACCCAGAGAAAAAGACCATGTGGACACAGGAACCCAGCCCTCCCATCTCTCCCAGCTGAGCCATGCCAACATGTTGACCTTCTAGTTCAAAGAAATGGCAGGTGTGAA
This sequence comes from Spermophilus citellus, assembly GCF_964194105.1. NCBI lineage: Eukaryota > Metazoa > Chordata > Mammalia > Rodentia > Sciuridae > Spermophilus > Spermophilus citellus. The sequence continues at coordinate 68,630,638 of NC_138187.1, read as the reverse complement.
CCCTGATGGGGTAGCAGAAAGTCGTTCAACTCATCCACAAAACTGTGGAAAAAAAAAAAACTCTTGTTGTTTTAAGACACTCGGTTTGGAGTGGTTTTTTATCTACCAAAATATGAGCAATTCAGTTCCCGTGGCATATCATTATTTTTTAAAAATCATTTCCTCATTGGAATGTAAACTCCATGAGGATAGGGTTTTTGTCATGCTGTAATCCCACCATTTAGATCCTTGCATTGGGTATACACTCAATGGTGTGGAATAGATTCTCAGTGAAAACTTATCAAAGTGAATGACTGTATAAATGAATGAACAATTTCATATTTTGGAGAAATATGCTGCTCAGCCCAAGCAAACTTTGTGGAACATTTTGTTTTAAAAAATACCTCATTACAACAAGAAGAACAAAGATGACGTTTCAGAGAATTTTTTCTCTCATTATTAAACCTTTTTGAAAATGGAAGTTCACTTCTTGGAACTACTTGTAACTGGGGTTTAAAAAATCGGATTTCAGTCAAACCTTTTGCAATACACACTGCTGTCTGTCAGGGACTCCTCCAGTGGATTTACAGCTTCAAAGTGTTAGCTGCCCTTATATGGCTAATACACCACTGCAACAAGCTAGAAAACTCTTCGCCATATTCTGTAAGTGATGGAGTGAGCTACTCTGGACAAGCGCCTGTGGGAGCAGGAAAGGTACCTGCAAAGGTAAACCAGACCAGAATGAGTGCAGGGCATCTGGAAAGTCACACAGTAAGTACCTATCATCCAAACCATTACGGTGTCCACCTGTCTTCCTGGTGAATCCAAATCATTGGGAGCTTGGGACTCATGAGCTGAATGTTTAGCTCACTGCACTATTGATTTCTAAACATACCATCTCTAGACCAGTGTACAAAGAACAAGTAGCAGTTATTTTCTGTAGGGCATAATTGGTAGTTGTAGACCTGCCATTGTTCCCACCACATTAGAAAAATGCCTTCCCTCTGCACTAGCAGCCTCAGGCCCTGATAAATCAAGAAGGCTCGATATGCATAAGAGCTCAATAAATTCTATAGATGACAGATTGAGAGGCCAGAACTAACATCCTGTCCCTTTCACAGTAGGCTGGCTCTGCTTCCTCCCAATTAGACCAAGACTGAAGAAACCAAACAGAATATAATGTGAAACTTTAAGTAGAACTTCAGTTGAGCTGAGAAGTGAGTTGAATCTATGTAGACAGTAGATAGAAGAACTCATGTGTCCTGGTGTTCGGGGGTCATGCCCCTTCAGGATAACCTGGTGTCCTAGAAGGCAGACCTGTGAACTCAGTGCCACCTGCTTATAGGCTGCTCTTGGGGCTGTCCCATTGATTGAGTGGCTTAGATAAAAGTTTATTCAACTCCCGGAGTTGCAATGATTTTTGCTTATTTGCCTGGTTTGTTTTAGTTTTTTTTTTTTTTTTTGTGGGGGGGGGGGATAAGGTATAGTTTTTGTTTGTGTTTGTCTGTTTTTGTTTGGTCTGAAAGAGGAAAAATTTGTACTATATGAGCCTCAGGCTCTTTTAAGCTTAGAATCTATGGGCTTAAATCAGTGAAGCCCAAAACATGCCATCTTATCCCACTGCAAGAGGCAAATGGTAAAAATCAATATTTTTACCAATTGTTAAGCACAAACTAGTTCTATGAAACAACAGAAACTTTTTCAAATGAAACTGCTTCCTAGATGTTGTGTTGTATTTGTCTCTAAAACAAACATCATGCATTGATTTATTCTGCAAATACGCCTTGAATACTACTGCTCATAAGAATGTGGACCACACACTGGGACTAGCCTAGATGTCAAAACTCAGGTCCCAGAAGCTCATAGAAGGCTGTGGCCATGTTATAAAGGCTGTTACATTGCAAGCCAAGGAGTTTGGATTTGAGTCCATAGAGCATAGGCCTCTAAATTCTTTTAAGTAGGAATTCCTTGTCCACGTGGTTCAAAGGATGATCATTTTGGCAACAGGGTCCCTGGACAAGGAAGAAGTAAGTGGCAGTGAGGTCATCAAGAAAGCTTCTACAATAGTGGAAATGGAAAATGGGAAGATCCCTCGGCATTTTCTGCTGCAAGCTAGCTGTTGTTACTAACAGACCAAATATATCAAAGCTCAACACAAGGGGTTTTGCTCCAGGTAGGCAGTCAGGACTGTGGGGACCTGTCCTTCAACACAAGTTCTGCCATTAGCTGCTCCATTACTCCACAGGCACCGTCACTAGGAACATTCAGCCAGCAGAAGATGCAAGAGCTTGGAAGACAAAGTGGTAGGTTGTTAGGGGCCAGGCCTGGACGGGACACATGCCATTCCTACTCTCATTCCATTGACATGGCCAGGCTGATATTGCAAAGCTTGGAAATGATGCACTCCTTGAGATGCCCAGAAAGTCAAGAAAAACAGACTTTGGAGAACTTTTGAAAGTTTCTGCTATGTGACATGAACTAAGAGAAATAGACTAAGAGGATGAAGATGGCAGGGTAGAATTAGGAGACCATTTCTGTGACATAATTTCAGAATAAGGTGACAGTTTGGAAGAAATCTGGGAAATGAAAGGGATAACTTTGGTGATGACCCATAAGTTTCTAGAAAACTGAAATGAAAAGTACTGCAAGTATTATAACCTTTTCAAGGGCAAGATAATATTTTTTCTATCAAAATTTTTAATGGAGCATACCTCTCACACAAACATTCCACTTTAGGAATTTATCTTTTGGAAAAATTTATATAATATGTATGCCAAAACATTACTTGCATTAGCCAAAATAGGAAAACTATATAAATATCCATAAAGAGGATGAGTTATAATAAATTATAACATGGCCACATAAGTGTGCAGCCATTAAAAATAGCAGGAGTGATCTATATGTATTGACATCAAAAGATATGTGAATTATACTGTCACATTTAAGAAGCAAGTTGCAAAATGATATATATGACTGTGTTTTGGGATAAAAATATATGTATGTATATTCATTTAAGAAAAGCTCTAAAAAAGAGTATACCAAAATCATTAGTGGCTATTTTGAGAATTATATATTCCTTATTTTTTTTGAGTTTATGTGAGATTATTATTATTTCTCTGTAAGTGCTACAGCTTTAAAGCTCAATCACTATTATTTCATAAATGTCATAAATAGTATTTTTTCATAGTCTAGCATATTTTATTTTATTTTTTTTATTGGTTGTTCAAAACATTACATAGTTCTTGATATATCATATTTCACACTTTGATTCAAGTGGGTTATGAACTCCCATTTTTACCCCGTATACAGATTGCAGAATCACATCAGTTACACTTCCATTGATTTACATATTGCTTAAATTTCCTAAAGTTTCTATCTTCACTGGGGTAGCCAGGAAAATGTATAATTTTGCTTTTTGCTTTTTAAAAAAAACTGATTTTTAAAAAATAAACAAGGTCACGCATGTTTACGCTTAGGAAAAGGAGCAGAATTTGAGTTTCTAATACTGTATATGTGTTTTATTTCTGTTGTTCCTCCAAAGCTCTTTGTAATGTCTTCAGTTTTCCCATTTTAGAAGAGAGAAAATAGGCTGAGAGAAGCTAATATCTTCCCCAAGATCACAAATATCTGAAGGCTTCATGTACAATATGAATAAGCCTCACTTGGCCTTCTGCTCAGCAGAGGTCCCTGCAAGCAGACATGCTGGTGGGTGGGGTGGGGGCAGGAGGAGAAAGTCAATGAGCAAAATAAAGAAAGCTGCATGTTCTTCCCAGTGCACGCTGGGAATGTCAACTAAAACCACTTCTACTTTCACTTTGCCCAATCCTGTCTTCCTTCTCCTTTGACTTTCCTACTTTTCATTTCTTCTGGCTCCTAACCAAAGAAATAAGAACAAAGACAGATACCGAAGAGAGGAGATGTGAAAAATCAACAGATCTTTCCACTGTTTTCCATATTTTGCAAATATACCCATAGGATTTGGGGTTTTTTGCATTTGTTTTATTTTTGTCTCTAATCATAATCCCCTTGGGAGACAGGGGCAATGTAATTCAGAGCAGTTAATACTCTGCTTCCTATTGTGACATATTCACGGCTATAAATTTCTTATTATTAAGCTCTGAATCACAGGTGCCATTTGAGAAATAACTAGCAATTGTTGATTTTTTTAAATTATATATCAATGTTAGCAATGAATCATTTCTTTTCTTTTTGTTTCAATTCAGTCATCTTTCTCAAATGTGTTTAAATAAAATAAATATGGTTTAAAAGTTTTTTTGTCTTGATTTTGACTTACAAGTGAATTCATATTAAAGAATATTCTATATGTAAAATACTTCATTAAGAGTAAACCTAAAATGCCATACATATTTGTATGTGCTCAGAGAGGCTTATTTCCCTATAAGAAAACATTCTATTAGCTATACATGAAATCTGTTTTTTTTCCCTTTATAGTCACAACATACTTACAGAAAGGGGTGAGAGAAAGAAATAAGGAAAGGGAGACACAGGGAAGAACTTGACTTAGTATATATCACTAAATAACCAGCATCATTACAACTTCATTTGCATAAATAAATTTAACCATATATTTAAGTAAAAATGGATGTTTTTACATTTAATGTAAAAATAAGTTTGTTATAAATATAATCATTAGAATACAGATGATGATGTTTCATTTTTAAATAAAGTTAGCAATAATTACTGAAAAATGGTTCATTAGGTTCTATATTTAATAAATGGAAATAATAACCTTCATCATGCAGGTTTTACTTGAGTATAATAATGGGAGACTACTTCAAAGTTATTAAAGAGCATTTCAGATGAGAAAAAAAGTAGATACATTGTTTTAATTTGTAGTAAAAAGCCATGTAATATGCTTTTCAAAAAATATTATTACATGTGAATATTTTAAAGGGTTATTCTTCCTAGACATTGTCTTCAGCTTTCTCTGCCCTGAAGAAAATCAAATAAATTAGACTAGACCAAGCATTAATTGGTTGCCAAGATTCATTTTTGTAAAAATCATTTTGGAGTTGTAGATGTTCACAAAAAGACTAATTGCAAAGTGGTTTAAATTATGATTGTTATGATTTAATTGTTCAAAACAATTTCCCCTTAGGATTATTTTTTCCAAGTCATTTATTTCACTTTACCAAATGACCTTTTAAGAAATTTCATAACAGGCATACTCTGTCAAGTCAAAATAGAAAATATGCAGATACACAGATATATGGACATTGTAAGCTCTCCTTCCTCCTCCTTCTCTTCCTTCTCCTCCTCCATCTTCATCCTGATTTTTGTCTTCTTACTCTTCTTTCTCTTCTGCCTCTTCCTCTTCTTCCCTTTCACCCTATTAATCTTTTCTTCCTCTTCCTCTCTTCCTCCTCACTCCCCCGCCACAAAACCATGCAAAGCCATGTATCATTTTAAATAATTTTAATAAAAAAAGACACATAATAAGTAAATAGCAGAAGTCCCACCTAAATTCCATCATGTTACCTTAGCTTCATATGAAAAAAAATAGTGTATCTTAAAATAGTATCCTCAGTATTCAATATGCAAAAAAAAATAGTGTAATTTAAAATTGTATCCTCAGTACTTAATATGCAAAAAAAGTCAAGGGATTTAAACATATATCATATATAATACTAAAATATAATTTTAAATGTAATATACACATATTTGAATAATATACCTTTATGTATCTTTTGCATAAATCTTTATTTTCCATTAGGCAGATCATTTTGTTTTTAAATTTTGTTTTAACTTTTATTTTTTAGGTGTAGATGGACACAACACAATGCCTTTATTTTTATGTGGTGCTGAGGATGGAACCCGGGTCCCGTCCATGCTAGGCGAGCGCTCTACAGCTGAGCCACAATCCCATCCCTTTTTTTAATTTTTATTTTCAGTTAAGCATAGGATTTTGTCTTTAATCTCCCTTATTGGGAATCTTTAAAATCCCTGGAAGTTTTTTCTTTCCTTAAAGTACAACTTGGTAAAGTTCCTTTGTGTACAGACTGTTACCAAAGTGTATCAATAATCAAAATAAATATAGAGAAAAGAGAATTAATCTAATATATTTACATATGTCTCATGTAATAAGTTATGTTATTGATGTCTGAGTCCCTAAATTAGAGATGAGACTTGAAGACTTAGTCTGGCTTGTTGCTTTATCTCCATAATCCAACAAGGGTCCACAGTTTTAACAGTTTTAACACAAAAATATGGACTATCTGGCTTTCCAATCTTAAATAAGCATTTAAAAAAAGTAACAATCATCACATTCCCCCATCCTTGCCAATATATGTATGAAGATTTGAATTTGGTGTCAACATACCTTGTGTACAAAACAGAGATATGAAAAACCGTGGTATATATGTGTATTAAGAATTGTAATGCAAAAAACTAAAAGGAGTACATGTATAATGGCAAAAAAAAGTAATGATATTATCTGGAAAACAAATAATCTAAAACTGAGCTCATTAAACATTCTTTAATGGCCAGAAACTGGATGTATTTAAACATAATTTACTCTCAATAATATTTGTTTTGTCTATATAATACAAACAAAGTCTTATCTTTTAAATCCAGTCTTGTCTTCCTCTCTGGCCTTCAGGTGGTATAAGAGGGTGGTGACCAATACACAAAAGGACTCTTCTACCAAAGAAATAGAAATAAAGCACAGTAGCTGGTCATGGTGATACACAACTGTAATTCCAGAAAATTAGAAGGCTAAGGCAGGAGGACCACAAGTTTCTCAGCAACTTAGCAAGACCCTGTCTCAAAATAAAAAATAAAATGGCCTGGGGATATAGCTAGGTGGTAAGTGCCCCTGGGTTTATTCCCTAGTACCACAAAAAAAGAAAAGAAGAGATGGTAAACAGGTTAGCATGCTACTGTGGACTGAATGTTTGAAATCCATGCCACAGGCCCGACGCCACAGTTCATTTGTTAAAGCCATAGTCCCCAATATGATTTGAGCACTGTCATTATATTATAGTGGAAAATTCCAAACCTGACTTCTTGTGACAGGTCACAGTCAAAATAGAGGTGCGCTAAAAATATGAAATAACCTTTGGAGTATGTGTATAAGATACATATGAAACAAATGAATTTTGTCTTTAGACTTGAGTCCCATCCCCAATTTGAGTCCCATCCCCAAAATATCTCATTACATATATGCAAATGTTCCTAAATCAGAAAAAATCTGAAATTTAAAACACTTGGCTGGTCTTGAGCATTTCAGAGAAAGGGGATTCAACCTTCTCTGTATTTGGAGATGAAGCCTTTGAGAGGTAATTAAGTCATGAGAGGGGAGTCCTCTTGGTGGAATTCATAACCTCAGACAAAGAGAGAGGAGAGAACTTGCTTCCTCTCTACCCTCAGTCATGTAAGGATATGAGAAGATGTCTGTTTATAAACCAGAAGGAAGGACTTCAATAAGAACCAATCATTCTGGCACTCTGATCTCAGAACTCCAGCATCCTAAACTATGAAAAATAAATATTTGTTGTTTGAGGTACCCAGTCCATGGCATTTGTTAGAGCAGTCCAAACTACAATGTATGTGCATTATCTACTTTTCCAAAATATGTGGCCATCATGGGAATATGGAGGAAAGGTGGAAACACATGATGGAAGGGTTTTGTTATAGATTCAATTGTGCCTCCCCCATTCATATATTGAAGTTCTAACCCCTCAATGTGACTGTATTTGGCAATAGGGAGGAAATGATGGTTAAATGAAAACATAAGAACACATCCTAGGTGGAAGTAAATCCCTGGGCTACTCATGGAAAGTCACACGTACCAGCGTTTTATGAAGTGAGCGTGGACAGTGAAGACTGGACTGAAAGATGTCATGGTCATTGGTTTACTCAAGTCGCAGCTGACCCCTGGCTATTGACACTGATCACCCAGTAAGTGGTCCCTCCAGGATTTGCTATTGGAGCATGACCTCCTCTCATATACTCTAGGTCTCTGCTTCCATTCCAAGCTCAGATAAACTCTAGATGATGGCGGCGGGAAGTGAGTAAGCCGCTCTCTGCCCAGCGCCGCCGCGTCTGAAAAGATGAGGTAAAGATCATTAAAGGAGATCTGTCGACAAAAACCCAGCACCGTGTCAAGAAAGGGGCCTAGGTGGAGTGAATCCGCCACTAATCCAGCCAAGGTGAAGGGAGTCCATCACGATTTCAGTGCGAGCAGTAAGGCTGCAGCCCCAGCTGCACGGCTCTATCAGCCCCATCTCCTTCTCCTCTCCGCCTCTCTGCCTTGCTTCTTTCTCCCCAGCTGTCTCTCCTCCCAAGCTCAGTCTCTAAATTTAGATCTCAATTTCTTTCCCCCACCCCGCCCGCTCTCCTGCGTGTCCGGCACCCGGACCGCGCAGCCCTGAGGCGCCGCCTCCCCTCTCCCAACCCGTACCCCCTCCCCGGGGGTCCCGAAGGCCGCTGCTGCCGCCGCCGCAGCCGCCGCCGCCTCCCGCGGAGCACCATAGAGCAGACTCTTCACCGCGCGAATGAGCTGCCGAATTATATGAAACAGCTGATAAGATGAGTGACAATTTAAAATCCAAGTGATCCGAGAACACGCACTGAGCTCTGGCCTGCTGAATTCAAACTCCCGGTCACCTGCTTCCCGCAGACAAACAGCTATGACTCAGCATTAATTCATCCGGCTGAAACAACTGGTCAGCCCTTCTCATCATACGAAGGTAAATGCCTACTGAGCCTTCATAAGTAGTGGCCACAGGTTTGAAATGGGGCTTGGGAGAGAAGGACCCACCCGTTGAATTGGTTGCCCGGCAAAGGGAAACGACGTCATCAGACTGCTGCGGAGGAGATAACATCGTGGAAACAGGTGTGTGATCCCATAGCCTTGCCTCTCCACACATCGGTAAAAACCTTAAGGGCCCCTCCCAGCTCTCCCGTGAGTGCTACAGCCAGCCCCAGGGAATCAGAGGTGGTGCGGGACCCGCGGAGCGGAACTACCGCTCCCACCAGGGCTGACTGCTGAGGTCTCTTGCACCAGCTACGGGGAAGTGGATACCGGAGGGCAAGTAAAATCCGCTGAGGATTCTCAGCCCCAAACTCTACAAACTTAGGGTCTGAGGGAATGGCAAACTGGAAGAGTGTGCCCAGTCGTTCATGAAAACAGGGCTCCCGGGAGCAGCAGACTTGGCATGTAGCCAGTATTGTGGTGAGAGGGGCCTGGCTAGAGAAAAAGTGGGAAGTGACTAGACACAAGAGGAGGCCCTAGACACTCAGGATTGGAGACTCGCCCAGTCTGGGAGGAGCTGCTGCACAGTGATTGGTTCCCGCGTATTGACAGGAGAAACTTGACCTGGTGGGGACAGCGCCATCTACTGGAAGACAACTTAATCAAACTCTAAGACGGCATTTATTAGGTTTTTTTATTTTTTTTTTATTTTTTTTTCTCTTTTTCTTTTCTCTTTTTTTTTTGATTTGGGTTTTTCTTTCATTTTCATTTTTTTCTCTCTTGTTGTTTTATTAATTTTTTTTTACAAAATATTTTTTTAATTTTTTTTCTACTAATTTTAATTTAAATTTTTTTAATTATTATTATTATTTTATTTTTTTTTAATTTTTTTCTTTTTTAGTTCCTATTCCTTTTCTTCTTTAGTCTTTTCATTTTTCTTATCCCCCCTTTTTTCCTTGAATTCTACCTGCCTACTCTCATTCTCTTTAGAGACTTCTTCCCTTCCCTTCAAATACCTTTCATCCCAAGCATCAAATTAATCTATAGGAGTAAACAGTAACTCAGCAGTCAAACAGAACAAGAAGCAACATGAGCAGCTTCAAAAAACAAGGAAGAAAAGGAGTACAAACAATGCAGGATAGCCTAAATATTCAGGAAGACCTAGAGTCATCAGAAAAATGGTCATATAAAGAACTCAAGGAACACCTAAGACAGATGGAATGGAACCTTAAAGAGGATACAAGACAGCAAATTCAAGCAGCGAAAGAACACATTGAGAATGCATTTCATAAACAGATAAAAGAAGAAGTTAAGCATCTTTATCAGAAGATAGAGATTATAAAAAATAATCAAACAATAATTCTAGAAATGAAGGAAACGATAAACCAAATTAAAAACTCAATTGAGAGTATCACTAACAGAGTGGAGCAAGTAGAAACCAGAACATCAGATAATGAAGACAAAATATACTATCTTGAAAAGAGTCTAGCCAACTCACAAAGGCTGGTAAAAAATCACGAGAAAAACATCCAAGAGTTATGGGATAACATGAAGAAACCAAACTTACGTGTCATCGGGATAGAAGAAGGTACAGAGATTCAAACCAAGGGAATGAGAAACCTGCTGAATGAAATAATTACAGAAAACTTTCCAGAAATAAAAAAGGAAACAGATATACAAATTGAAGATGCATACAGGACACCGAGCACACAAAATCACAGTAGACCAACGCCAAGACACATTGTTATGAAGATATCCAATATACAGAACAAAGAGAAAATATTAAAAGCTACAAGAGAAAGGAGACAGATTACATTTAGGGGTAAACCAATACGGTTAACCACGGATTTTTCATCACAGACACTGAAAGCAAGAAGGTCATGGAACGATGTATTTCAAACACTGAAAGACAATGGATGCCAACCAAGAATTCTGTATCCAGCAAAATTAAGCTTCAGGTACGACAACAAAATAAAAATCTTTCATGATAAACAAAAGTTAAAAGAATTTGCAGCTAGAAAACCAGCACTGCAAAGCATTTTGAGCAAAACACTACACGAGGAAGAAATGAAAAACAATAACCAAAACCATCAGTGGGAAGTGCCTCAGTAAAGACAGAGGGCGAGGGGAAAGACAATCATGGAGAAACAAACTAAAATTTTTTAAAAAAAAAGGATAAACAATCAAACATGGATGGAAGTTCAAACCACATATCAATAGTAACTCTGAATGTTAATGGCTTAAACTCTCCAATAAAGTGACATAGGCTGGTATCATGGATTAAAAAAACAAATCCAACAATATGCTGCCTCCAGGAGACACATCTGATTGGAAAAGACATACACAGGCTGAAGGTGAAAGGATGGGAAAAAATATACCACGCACACGGTCCTCGCAAGCAAGCAGGGGTGGCCATCCTCATATCGAATAAAATCGACTTCAAGACTATGTTAATCAAAAGGGATAAAGAAGGTCATTATATACTGTTAAAAGGAACCATTCACCAACAAGACATAACAATTATCAATATTTACGCACCAAATAATGGTGCTGCGACATTCATAAAACAAATTCTCCTCAAATTCAAGAATCAAATAGACCACAACACAATAATTATGGGAGACTTCAACACACCTCTCTCACCATTGGACAGATCCTCCAAACAAAAGTTAAATAAAGAAACTATAGAACTCAATACCACAATCAATAACCTAGACTTAACTGACTTATATAGAATATATCAACCATCATCAAATGGATAAATTTTTTTCTCAGCAGCACATGGATCCTTCTCAAAAATAGACCATATATTATGCCATAGGGCAACCCTCAGTAAATATAAAGGGGTGGAGATAATACCATGCATTTTATCTGATCATAATGGAATGAAACTGGAAATCAATGATAAAAGAAGGAAGGAAAAATCCTACATCACATGGAAAATGAACAATATGCTACTGAATGATCAATGGGTTACAGAAGACATAAAGGAGGAAATCAAAAAATCCTTAGAGATAAACGAAAATACAGACACAACATATCGGAATCTATGGGACACAATGAAAGCAGTTTTAAGAGGAAAGTTCATTGCCTGGTGGTCATTCCTCAAAAAAAGAAGAAACCAACAAATAAATGAGCTCACACTCCAACTCAAAGCCCTAGAAAAGGAAGAGCAAAACAACAGCAAATGTAGCAGAAGGCAAGAAATAATTAAAATCAGAGCGGAAATTAATGAAATTGAAACAAAAGAAACTATTGAAAAAATTAACAAAACTAAAAGTTGGTTCTTCGAAAAAATAAATAAGATCGACAGACCTTTAGCCATGCTAACGAAGAGAAGAAGAGAGAGAACTCAAATTACTAACATACGGGATGAAAAAGGCAATATCACAACAGATGCTACAGAAATACAGAAGACAATTAGAAATTATTTTGAAAACCTATATTCCAATAAAATAGAGGATAGTGAAGACATCGATAAATTTCTTAAGTCATATGATTTGCCCAGACTGAGTCAGGAGGATACACACAATCTGAACAGACCAATATCAATGGATGAAATTGAAGAAGCCATCAAAAGACTACCAACCAAGAAAAGCCCAGGACCAGATGGGTATACAGCGGAGTTTTACAAAACCTTTAAAGAAGAATTAATACCAATACTTTTCAAGTTATTTCAGGAAATAGAAAAAGAGGGAGCTCTTCCAAATTCATTCTATGAGGCCAACATCACCCTGATCCCGAAACCAGACAAAGACACCTCAAAGAAAGAAAACTACAGACCAATATCTCTAATGAACCTAGATGCAAAAATCCTCAATAAAATTCTGGCGAATCGAATACAAAAACACATCAAAAAAATTGTGCACCATGATCAAGTAGCATTCATCCCTGGGATGCAAGGATGATTCAACATACGGAAACCAATAAATGTTATTCACCACATCAATAGACTTAAAGATAAGAACCATATGATCATCTCAATAGATGCAGAGAAAGCATTTGACAAAGTACAGCATGCCTTTATGTTCAAAACATTAGAAAAACTAGGGATAACAGGAACTTACCTTGACATTGTAAAAGCTATCTATGCTAAGCCTCAGGCTAGCATCATTCTGAATGGACAAAAGTTGAAGGCATTCCCTCTAAAATCCGGAACAAGACAGGGATGCCCTCTATCTCCACTTCTATTCAATATAGTTCTCGAAACACTGGACAGAGCAATTAGACAGACGAAAGAAATTAAAGGCATAAAAATTGGAAAAGAAGAACTTAAATTATCACTATTTGCAGATGACATGATTCTATACCTAGAAGACCCAAAAGGGTCTACAAAGAAACTACTAGAACTAATAAATGAATTCAGCAAAGTGGCAGGATATAAAATCAACACGCATAAATCAAAGGCATTTCTGTATATCAGCGACAAAACTTCTGAAATGGAAATGAGGAAAAACACTCCATTCACAATGTCCTCAAAAAAAATAAAATACTTGGGAATCAACCTAACAAAAGAGGTGAAAGATTTATACAATGAAAACTACAGAACCCTAAAGAGAGAAGTAGAAGAAGATCTTAGAAGATGAAAAAATATACCCTGTTCATGGATAGGCAGAACTAACATCATCAAAATGGCGATATTACCAAAAGTTCTCTATAGATTTAATGCAATGCCAATCAAAATCCCAACGGCATTTCTTTTAGAAACAGATAAAGCAATCATGAAATTCATATGGAAAAATAAAAGACCCAGAATAGCAAAAGCAATTCTAAGCAGAAAGAGTGAATCAGGCGGTATAGCGATACCAGATTTCAAACTATATTACAGAGCAATAGTGACAAAAACAGCATGGTACTGGTACCAAAACAGGCGGGTGGGCCAATGGTATAAAATAGAGGACACAGAGACTAATCCACAAAGTTACAACTATCTTATATTTGATAAAGGGGCTATAAGCATGCAATGGAGGAAGGATAGCATCTTCAACAAATGGTGTTGGGAAAACTGGAAATCCATATGCAACAAAATGAAACTGAATCCCTTTCTCTCGCCATGCACAAAAGTTAACTCAAAATGGATCAAGGAGCTTGATATCAGATCAGAAACTCTGTGTCTGATAGAAGATAAAGTTGGCTCCGATCTACAGATTGTGGGGTCGGGCTCCAAATTCCTTAATAGGACACCCATAGCACAAGAGTTAACAACTAGAATCAACAAATGGGACTTAATTAAACTTAAAAGTTTTTTCTCAGCAAAAGAAACAATAAGAGAGGTAAATAGGGAGCCTACATCCTGGGAACAAATTTTTACGCCTCACACTTCAGATAGAGCCCTAATATCCAGAGTATACAAAGAACTCAAAAAATTAGACAATAAGATAACAAATAACCCAATCAACAAATGGGCCAAGGACCTGAACAGACACTTCTCAGAGGAGGATATACAATCAATCAACAAGTACATGAAAAAATGCTCTCCATCTCTGGCAGTCAGAGAAATGCAAATCAAAACCACCCTAAGATACCATCTCACTCCAGTAAGATTGGCAGCCACTATGAAGTCAAACAACAACAAGTGCTGGCGAGGATGTGGAGAAAAGGGTACACTTGTACATTGCTGGTGGGACTGCAAATTGGTGCGGCCAATTTGGAAAGCAGTATGGAGATTCCTGGGAAAGCTGGGAATGGAACCACCATTTGACCCTGCTATTGCCCTTCTCGGACTATTCCCTGAAGACCTTAAAAGAGCATGCTACAGGGACACTGCCACATCGATGTTCATAGCAGCACAATTCACAATAGCTAGACTGTGGAACCAACCCAGATGCCCTTCAATAGATGAATGGATAAAAAAAAATGTGGCATCTATACACAATGGAGTACTATGAAGCAATAAAAAATGACAAAATCATAGAATTTTCAGGGAAATGGATGCCACTAGAGCAGATTATGCTTAGTGAAGCTAGCCAAACCCTAAAAAACAAATACCAAATGTCTTCTTTGATATAATGAGAGCAACTATGAACAGAGCAGGGAGGAAGAGTAAGAAGAAAAGATTAACATTAAACAGAGACTTGAGATGGGAGGGAAAGGGAGAGAGAAGGGAAATTGCATGGAAATGAAGGGAGACCCACATTGCTAAACAAAATTACATATAAGAGGTTGTGAGGGGAATGGGAAAATAAACAAAGAGAGAAATGAATTATAGTAGATGGGGTAGAGAGAGAAGTTGGGAGGGGAGGGGAGGGGGGATAGTAGGGGATAGGAAAGGTAGCAGAATACAACAATTACTATTAGGGCATTATGTAAAATTGTGGATGTGTAACTGACGTGATTCTGCAATCTGCATTTGGGGTAAAATTGGGGGTTCATAACCCACTTCAATCTAATGTATGAAATATAATATGTCAAGAGCTTTGTAATGTTGTAAACAACCAATAAAAAAAAAAAGAACACATCCTAGTCTGATAAGGCTGCTTTTTTCATAAGAAGTAGAATAGATACCAGAGATGTCTCATGCTATGCATGGAGGAAAGGCACAGGAAGACACAGTGAGAAAATGCCAATCTACAAGCCAGGAGAAGAGACCCTACCAGAGACCAACTTTGACATACTTTGATCTTGGATTTTTTGCCTGGAGGACTGTGAGAAAATTAATTTCTCTTGTGTGAAGCCACCCAGCCTGTGGTATTTTGTTAAGGCAGCATGAGCAAATATATCAGGTTTAAAAAGTGTCTTCATCCACATGCTAGTGGAAGGTAAATGGGAAAAAAATAGATGAAACACATAGAGGGGAACAATAACTCACAAACAAGGTCCTAGAGGAGATGAGAGGTGATGGAGTCCGTACAAAAGTGGCTTCCAGGAAATACACCTATCATTCTCGCATCCTTGAGACAGGGACTCAGAGGGCTTCCTGAGCATTCTGTCTTTTTGTATGCACAGTGTTTAAAAGACATTCCAAAGCTGTACCTTTCCCCTTTTTTCAAATGAAGAAAAGATTCATCTTCTAAAACTAAGCCTTCCACTTGTGCTCACAGTTTCAAAACTTCCAACAGGTTATACATCAGAACAATCACTATAGAGAGCGTTATGGAGGTTCCTCAAAAACACTAAAAATAGATCCACCATGTGATTCAACTATCCCATGTCTGGGTATATATCCAAAGGAGATGAATCAGCATACTGAGGAGATATCTGTTGTCCCATGTTTATTGTGGCACTATTCACAATTTTTAAGATAGGGGATCAACCTAAGCATCCATCAGTGGGTGAATGGACAAGGAAATTGTGGTAGATATAAACAGTGGAATATTCTTCAGCCAGGAGGAAAGAAGGACATCTTATCATCTGCAATAAAATGATGGACGCAAAAGATATAATGTTAAGTGGAATAAGTAAGGCACATAGTGGCAAATACCCCATATTCTTTCTCCTATGGGAATATAGCCTGAATGTAGAATAGTGATAACTAGAGATTGGGAGGGAGGGTGGATAAAGGAAGGTTGGATCATGTACCAAAACACAATTAGATAAAAGAAGTAAGTTCTGGTATTCTGGAGCACAGTGGGATGACTGTAGTTCACAATAACTTATTCTATATTTTATGAAGATCTAGAAGAAAGGAGTTTGAAACCTCCAAATATAAATGATAAGAAGATGGAAATACTAACTATTGGTTCAGTCCATGTTGTCCACATGTGTTGGAATAGTACACTGAACCCCATTGACATGTATGATTAATAAATGTTAATTAAAAGTGTGCTTTAATATACTTTCCATAACCCAAAGATTTCTCGCTCTTATCATTACCTTTCCAACCAGATCACTCCTCTCTATTCCCCCCCACAGCACCCAGTTCCATAGACCCTAGTTTCAAATCCAGCATTTTCCAGCCTCTGGTGACTTTCTATTATCATATCTTGCAAACAATTTCCCCTAGGATTTTTCATGGAATGAAAAAAATTAATTTAAACTAAGAAGGGTTTTTAAAAAGTTTAGATCAACATATTATGAAAGATCATATTATAAAATTTATTGAATATAATCTTCCATAATATCTATTCTATGTATTAAAAGGTTTAGCTTTTTCCCATTTATTATGTGACACATACTATTTGATTTACTTTAATTATGTAAGAAAAGGGATGGTTTAGTAATAAATTTCAAAATGATACTGTATGTGCTTTGGGAGCTGATGTATATTAAAATGTAGATTAAAATTTAATTGCATGTGACATCATAAGGACTTCGCAACTTGAGTAGCTGATGTTTAGAATTCTTGTGTTTTGGAGTTTTAAAAAAATCAACTGATTCATTTTTATACTTGTTAAATCTAATGATGATATGAAAGGGTTTTTAGGCTGTTATTTTGCAAGCATTTTCCAAACAACATATTTTTATTAGATGAAAGCCAAATAAGATAAGATTAGTCCTATATTTTTGTCCTTTTTTCCTGCTTATTTTTTAAGCATTTAAGACATCTGGATGAGCTTTATAAGAATTTTGATATCTGAGTTGTGGAGCTGATGAAAATGATCTTGAACTAAATTTCTAGAAATTTAAATACCATTTACTTCTTAATACTTTATAACATCGGTGTCCCTTACATTCTGTGTTAAAACAAAGTCCCTCTTTTTAGCCCCCAAAAATTGGAAAAAAAATTCACTGAAGGCTATATAAAAGTGGCAGCCAATAACATTTGTCCAAGTAATTCTGATGTCCACAACTGCTACACCTGCCCATTGGGGATGAGGTGGGGGACTCCTGAATTGTTCTATCATTGCTCCCCTGGGACACCTTTTTCGATGATGGGTGTTTACAGATCACTGGTGAGAACACAGTGTCCTGGAGCAATGGACTTAAGCCAGCATTGAAGTCAACTGAAGGGATTCTTGAGACACAGATTACTGGGCCATACCTCCTGAATTCTCTGATTCAGTGGATCTGGGGAAGGGCCCAACAATTGCATCTCTAATACTTCTCAGGAGCTTCTGATATTCCTGGTCTCAGAACCACACTCAGAGAACAGTACCACTCTCCTAGACTCTATTCCCCATTCATTTTCCAAGCTCCATGATTTCAATTTTTCTTTCTTTTTACCACTCCTCACTCCATACTCTGAGTTCTACCTGTTGAAATCCTACCTGTCCTTTAAGGCAAAATTCAATACCACTTCACCTGCCTAGCTCTTTATTCTCTCTAGAACTCCCCATCCTCTCTGCTGCAAGATGGCTAGTTTGATGATTGCTTAGTGTGCATACTTGGAACTCAAGCTATAAGATAAACTCCAAGGAAAATGCTCAGAGAACAGAATGTACAAAATGCAAATCTTCTCTTTAAAGAGATTAATTTGCATATTTCACTCTTATTTGCTGACTTGGAAACTCCTTGATTGTAAAAACTATATTTTATTAATTTCCAGATCCCCCCAAAGAGCCCAGAGCATATCTAGATATTTAATAGAGTTGCTTCTAGTTTTAATTGACTCATGAAAAATATTATTTACATATTCAACAAATACTTTTTGGATGTGCTATGATGAAGGCAGACCTAATCCCAGCCCTCATAATACTACTGACAATCATGATGATTTATTGAGTATTTATTATGTGCCAGGTGCTATAGGAAGTGTTTTATATTGACTTACTCATTTAAACCTTAACAATTCTATATGGCAGGTATCATAATTACCATAATTTTGTATTGAGAAAGTCTAAATCATCATTCCAATTCACATACCTAGGGAAGAAAAGAAACCAGGATTTGAAGCCAAGGAAATCTGGTCCCAGAGTCATTTACCATGATGTTATAGCTGCAGAAATACAGTCTAGAAAGGGAGATGGCATTGAAGATAAATGAATTAAACATAATACCAATATGTACTGTGTATGAGAAGCACAGGATGCTGTGAACACTGTGTCATAGAAGGGGCAAATCCAGTTTGGGTGCAAAGTTTTGAAGGGCAGGATAGAGTGTCAGAAAAAATATTTTTAAAAAATTATTTCTAAGATAAAACATAAAGGATAGGCAGGAGTTCAAGTAGAGGAAAGAGTAAATTCAGAACAAAGCACGTTTAGTTGAAAAATGTTGTGAAATGTTTAAGGAATTCAATGATCACTTAAGTGCAGCTAAAGAGAAACACTAGAGCCACATCATTGAGGGACTTGGAGATGCTGTTAACAATTCTGAAATTCATCCTAAAAGCAACGAGAAGCTCCTAAAGTTACCAGAGTAAGGCAGTTGTTTTATTGGAAGGGTACAGATTGGAAAGAAACAAATATAAATGTGGGAGGTGGCTGATAGGCTACTACTCTAGCCCAAGCAAAAGTGGAAAGTCTCTCCTGTTAGGATTATGGCAGTGTAAACAGAGAGGAAATGAATGGACTTCAGTCAGATTCAAGAAAAAAACAAAACTCACTTTTAACTGCATATGAATGAAGTCGAAGCACCAACAAGGATGTAAATTTCTGTCTCACAGAGGGATGTGATGCAGAATGAATGAAAGAGTGGTTTTTAAATTGAAAACTGAACGATGAAAAAGAATCAGCCCTGTAGGAATCTAAGAGAGAAATTCATAGGCAAAGTTAAGCAGCACATTCCAAAGCCCTGCTGTGGCAATGAGCTTGGGGAATATAAAGAAGAGGTATCAGGCAGAATGGCTTGGGGATCGCCAGAGAGAGTGTGGAGGATGGCAGGAATGGGAGTCAGAGAGACAGGGCCTGGATTACCAGAGTCTCGTAAACCAAGGCAAAGGGCAGAATTATTGTACGTTCGATGGGGATGTGTTCACTGCCCATTGCTGTAACTAAGTGCCTGAGAAAACCAACTTAAAGGAGGATGGATGTATTGGGGCTCACGGTTTCAGAGGTTTCAGTTCATTTCAGCTGGCTCTTTTGATTTTGGGTCTGGGGTGAGCAAGCACACCGCGATGGAGAGGCATGGCAGAGCAAAGCTGCTAACCTTATGGCTATAGATCTTTGGGGATCCAGATAAGAGCAATATCAGTGGTATGGTGGTGACTTCAATGAGGAGAGAATGTGGAGGAAGAGATGTTGACACATTCTGTCCTAAAATGTGTATAGGGAAAGCAAGAGCAGGAGCTTGAGAGTTGGAAAGGATATGGGAAATACTATGGCATGTTTTGGTGCCAGAGGAAATGGATGATGTAGGTTGGGCAGAGAGACAGCATAACTGTAGGACTGAAGCCCTTGAGAAGGCCAAGGGAGGTGACAGAATTAGAGGGAATGGCTTTAGATAGGAGCAAGGGTAGTCCAACTGAGATTGGAGGTACAGAACCACACATGGTTACAGATGCCATTGGGTTGTTAAGATTTAGTGGATGGAAGATGAATTAATCATTTTACTTCCTCTTTTTATTTTTACAGTGAAGTATGAATTGAATAATCTGAGCAAGATGGGTACCTGAATATAGACAAGACAGAGAGCAAGAAGATTCACCATAGTCATATAAATTTGAAAAAACAACAACAACAACAGAGAAGTAAAATAGTAAAGCATAACAATGTCCACTAAAGACTGTGGTTATTAATTTAAGCAAAACCAGCCGGCACAATTATGTGATGTTTCTCAAAATATATTCAGCAGTTTTGGTGAAAGCATGGAATAGACAGAGAATTGGTTGAAATGGGGATGGAAATATGCCAGGCAAGTGAAAGGGAGGGAGGAGGGGCAAAAAAAATGAAGGGAGTGAAATTGATGATGAGCTATGGAAATTAAGGAGTGTTTTGTTAGCTCTTTCATCACTGTGACCAAAATATCTAACAAGAGTTACAGTAGAGGAAGAAAAGTTTATTTGGGGCTCAATTTCAGAGGTTCAGTTCACAGATGGCTGACTCCAGTGCTCTGAACCCAAGGTGAGGCAGCATCATGGGTGAAGGGCCCACAACTGCTCAGCTCATGGGGAGGTCAGGAAGCAGAGATAAAGACAAGGGGCAAGGGGACACAGGGAAGATGCACCTTCAGGGCATGCCCCTAGTGACCCTACCTCCTTCAACCACTTATCTGCAGTTACCACCCAATTAGTCCACTCAAACTAGGATTGACTAATTTATAGATCTCAGAATCTAACCATTTCACCTCTGAATAGTCCTGCACTAAGAGGAGCTTTTGGGGGACACCTCATATCCAAACCATAGCAGAGATGATGAGGAAAGAAGGAAGGGAATTAGTAGATTTAAAATCTTGATAACATTTAAAAATTGCTGGTGTAGGGCCAGGCACAGTAGGTGCATGCCTGTAATCCCAATAGCTTGCAAGGCTGAGGCAGGAGGATCATGAATTCAAAACCAGTCTCAGCAAAAGCAAAGCGCTAAGCAACTCAGTGAGACCCTGTCTCTTAAATAAAATACAAAAAAAAAAAAAAATGGGCTGGTAATGTGGCTCAGTGGTTGAGTGCCCCTGAGTTCAATCTCTGATACTTGACCCCTATTCTGGCCCCCACTAAAAACAAAGAATTGCTGGCCTGGGATTCTAGAGTTAGATCACTTATCCTGCATTTTAGGACAGAAGCAGTTTTCAAAGTTTATGTGGCCAAATGTATTCACTAGTCAGAATTTTTTACATTTCACAAAATAAATATGGTGCCTATGCATTTTGTTACATAACACTCTGGTGAGGTTCAGGGTACTTCCTTCTAATCAGACAAATTAGTATTCCTATAGCAACATCATGCATTTGCACACTGAGTAGGATAAATAAAGACTAGTAATAGACTCACAATAAAATCAGGTCAGTTGCTGTGCCAAACATGTTCAGATCTGGTCAGGCTTAGCTTCTGAATGACTGGTCCATAAACATATAAACAAATGAATAAATAAATACACGTGTCAGAGAGCTTTGAATGTAGAGAGTGTAGACAGGTCATGAATATGACAACTCTCTTTACCCTGACTCATTTTATTTTCATTTTTAAATTTCCCCTTCTTTTCTCTTTTTCTCCTTCAAGAGATTTTACACACTCCCTAAGGAAGAGACCTATAATGTTCAAACAATAGGCATAATTTTAATGTGCTCTTTCTCTGAATGTCACACGTTTATTGTGGCTCATCCAGAGGAATCAAAACCCACTTCCAAGTTTTACACACAACTTGTGAAAGACTTAACCTTCTGGAAAATATGTGAACAAATGTAGATTCACTGAGGTGGGAAGGAATGGAGGACATTCTCCCAGAGAATGGCAGTGCTGGACTGGTCCTGAGGTCAGCCCCAATCCTCTGGTTTATATTTTTAGGGAGCATCCACCCAACAGCTGTGCCTCAATCATCTTAGAGATGCTCTCTCCCACTCACTGCCCTAAGTTAGTGAATCATAATCAAAAATTAGAGTTGAATGTGCTGGGAAATGTACATTATACTCCATTATGCAGCTCTGTGATTACTGTACTGTGTATGCCGGTCCACAGATTGACTGAAAACTGGGTAAAACAGAGTTGTGGCTAATCCTGGACTCCATCCAGCATGCAGATGAATGGGATGAGCCTGATATTTTGGCAAGACCAGGGCTATCACTAACTACACTGGGCAAGTGAACTGAGGGGTAAGTAGAAGAATCAGTTGAGTGAAACTTTAGATTAGCAAGTTAATGAATGTGGCAAGATTGTTTGGAACAATTCCTTAGGATGGGCTATTTAAAAAGAAAGAAAGAACAAACACCAGAAAACTAACTCTCTATATCCTTAAGTTTTAGCAATGTTTCCAAGGAACTGATGAAAGTATTAGCCTTCTTTTTAATTTACTGAAGTGAATATATTTTTCTTTGAGAATTATTTTAGCTTAAGATTCTGCCATAAAGATGAAGCTCAATGGTAGAACATCTGCCTAGTATGTGTGAGTATCTGGTTCAAGTCCCAGCACTGCAAAATAATAATAATAATAATAACAACAACAACAACAACAATAGTAAAACTCTTGAGCCCCCAGAGAACCAGTCTTTGCAATGATGGTCCAGTTAGAGTTTAATTTTTCACAAATATGGCATAATAAATTCCATTATATGTAATTATAATTCACCAATTAAAATAATTCAAAAGAAAGAAAATATAAAACAACTAAAAATTAATTTTCCAGGTTGGGGCATATCTCAGTTGTAGAATAAATATTTATCATGTGTGAGTTCTTGGGTTAAATCCCCAGCACCAAAACAAAACAAACAACTGTATTTCAAAAATTTTATAATTTACCAGGCATGGTAGTGCAGCAGCTTGGGAGGGTAAGGCAGGAGGATCAAAAATTCAAAGCCAGCCTCAGCAACTTGTGTGAGATCCTCAGCAACATAGTGAGATTATACATCTAAATAAAAAATTTAAAAGGGCTGAGCATGTGGCTCACTGGTGAAGCACCCCTAAGTTCAATCTCTGATACAAAAAAATAATAATTTTTTGAAAAGCTTAAGGAAACCATACACTTAATTATGATAAGCCTAAGTAGTTAGTTAGCATTGCAATTATATTCCTGACAAAGTACCTCCCCGATGGGAGAGAGTAAACAAAGATAGAAAGACAGAAGACAGGGACATCCAGAGTGAAGTGCAACTGGACACAACATTTAGGTAGAAGTAATGGGAGGAAAGAACAGAAATGCCTAGCACTGCCCAGTTTTGAGGCTCTTATATGCAAGCCTGAGGAATTAGAATTTAGCTGGTTTGCAAAAGCGATGCTATTGAACAGGTTTTGACTAGGAGAATGGCATTACATATTTACATAGCTTTTCCATAAAACTCAAACCACTTCACATTATTTTGTCATTAAATATGTCTATGGCTGTAGGGTAACATCAAGTTAATTTGAGTGTTTGTCCTAATGTTCATTGAATTCCACGACCTGGAATCTATAAATTAGTGTGCCGGTGACTCAAATTCTCTGAACTTCATTTATGAGTAATATGTAAGTGGGGATAATAATGCTAATCTTATAAAGTCCCTGCAAGGATCAAATGAGAGAATATATAAACCACATTTAGTAGTAGATGGCACAAAGTAGATGCTTATTATAAATCAGCTCTCCTCCCAGGCCTTCCATTAATTAGGATGATACTATCAGAAATGAAATATCCTCCTTTTTTATTTCTTTTTTTTTTCTACTGAGGATTGAACACAGGGTCTCAAACTTACTAGGCAAGTACTTTAAAAGCACCTTCTTTTATTTTAAGACAGGATCTTGCTAAGTTGCCCAGGCTGAATTCAAATTTGTGATCCTCTGCCCCAACCTCCCAAGTATCTGATATTACAGGCAAGCACCACCACACCCAACCCTTTTCCTTATTTCTTTATTCAAGGTAACAAATTTATACATAGCACCTGGCTAGGGTCTAGGATGTAGAGACAGGAAGATTAGGCCTATTTTCTCAAAAATTCTGCAATGTCATAAAGGAAGCAGAAATCATATCAATCATTGGAACACCAATTAAGAAGGAGAATTAACAAAATACTGGAGAGCAGAGAGTTGGGGGACTAAGCCCAGCCAGTGGGTCTGGGAAGATTTTGCAGGAGAGCTGATAGTGTAGTTGGTCTTTAAAGAATGAAGAGTCTCAACTTGTGAACACAGAACAAAGGCATGTTCCTAAAAGAAGAGGAGGCTCTGGGTGAGTGAGCACTGGATGGTTCCCGAAAGAACACAAGATCAGGATGTTCAAGAATGCATTTGTCCCACAGTGGGTGTGAAGTTTATCCTGTACCCAGGGAGAAACCACTAAAGATGTTCCAGGAGATTTGTGAAACAAAGGTAGGAGAAGAGGGGAGACAGTGAAGAAAACAGGGACATTCACAGACATTTCCACATTTTCAGCTTTGATTACAATTTTAGTGAAAATTATAATCAACATGAAGATACCAAGGATAAAAGTTAGGACAAGTGGATTGAAGAATGAGGGGAGATTATTTGTGACCCTTTGGATTTGAATAGACTGTGGCCCATTGAAATAAAAATATGAAATGGGAGTTCAGTTGAAAGATCATGATGAATTGAGGAATCAGAGAGCGTAGGTGGGAGTTGAAGCCCAGGAAATGACCAAGTTCAACCAGGAGAGTTTAGAGGGGTAAGAAAAGAGGGATAAGGGTGGAATTACAGAGATCACTATGAAACATAAAATGAAAATGAGAGATAGAGGGAGAGAGAGAGAGAGAAATGGAGAGAAAGAGAGAGAAAGACATGATATCAATAATACAGTTGGAAAAAGAACTAGGAAAAAGAATGTCTGGGAAGCCAGAAAAGACCAGCTGTGCTTTAAGCAGAAAGAAGGTCAAAACATATTTAGGGGAAAAAATAAAACTCACTATATTCCTTTTATAGTCACTTAAAAAACAAGACAAAATGTCTTTTTGAATTTTTTCTTTATGTCTTATTATGTATTGGTTCCAAATAGAAAAACAATTCCTGAAGAGAATATTAGCCTCCCTCACTCTTAGTTCTAAAGGCACCAGCTAGTCTTTCTGTGTCTCCTGTTTTATAACATAATCAATCTCATTTAATGACATAAGATACATTTTCCTGAAACTCTAAAGAACCCTAGGTTACTCCTTGTTGCTTATAGGACAAAGTATAAATTTTTTTGGCATTAATGATCATTCTTATGCAAGTTACAATCTCATATTCTCTTCTAGAAATATTTCTATTGTCTACTCACTGTCACCAAACAAACCCTAAGCATCTATGCCTAAAATAGTTTACTGACATTTGACATAATTCTCTCTAGCCTACAAATGGAAGCAAACCAACTCTGCCATGTCAATTCCCACACATCCTGGAAGCCTCTTTCCTACTAACAGTATACTCTGCTTTTCTAGGCCCAACCATGGCTTCTAGCCTGATAGTAGCTCCTAAATAACCTTTGGAAACATTTCTGGACCTCAGTTTTCTCATCAGCAAGTTGAGATAATTTTTACAGTTCTCAGATTCCAACATCATTTTATCTTATATGCTACAATACATTCATAGCTGAAGAGATAGGACTTTCTAAAGCAGAACAGAACCATGATATTGTGTTTCTACATGGATGTGCATGCACACACCCACACTGACACAGAATTCCAGTAAGGAATGAAACTGAATATGTTCCAAAGAACTTGATGTGCTAACACTAGGAATTCACCAATGACCACGGATTTGTGAAAGAGCACACATGGGGGGCGGAATGATGGTTACAGTTGTAGGTCAACTGAAGAGTTTCACAAAATTAGAAGCCAAATTTCAGAACAAACTTGAACTTTGGAAAAACACTACCAATAAAATGACCACCTATTATCTGACATAGGTGACCTCTTGAGACTCAGGTCATGTTGCTCCCTCTCTTGTACACTTCCCCATCCTGAGGTACAGTATCTTCTCAAGTGTTTCTGAGTGTGTCCACTACAGTTTCTGTTTCACCCCCTGAATTCTCTCTTTTCCTGGGGGATCATTATCCTTTCTGTTGTTTTTCTTTCAACAGCAGGTTTCTCTCAAATGTGTGTCAATCCACATTTTCCCCTTCACACTTAGTAAATAAGAAAGTCCTTTATGTGTCTGTCTTTCATATAAAAAAATCCTTGATGGGGTATGGCAGTCTTTTATTTGCCTTTTTTTGACTGGAACATCTCACAAACTTGGGAATATTTAGAACATAATAATCGAGTCACTTTTTCAATCTGAAGTAAAGGTAACATTAAAAAATGAGGAGGACTGAGTCAGTTATGAAATCCTATTTTGTGACCAATAGTTGAACAGTTATATCATTAATCACACAAATGGAAAGGTTTCACCTGAAAAAGAGCAAGCAGAAGGAAGTAGGGGAATGGAGACTTTAAATGTAAAAGTCAAATAGTGAATGACTATTGCAAATACCATTAACATGATATGCACTTGTTCTATATCAAGTACCATTCTGAAAATTCAACATGTAATTCTCCCAACCCGAAAGGTAGATAACAATTTTGTTTTGCCATTTTACACATATGAAATTAAAAGTAAAAAACATTTAAGTAACCTGCTTGAGACCACACTGTTGTAATTGGTAAAGCCAAATGTGTTATCCAGACTATTTCTAAAATAGTCATTTAGCCCCTGCAGACCTAACAATTATGCAATAGAGACTTTAGAATTTAGAACCAGGAGGAATTTATTAGCAATTAGAATTTTCCTGTGATGACTTATAAGATTAAATGGCAGGAATGGCAGGAATGCATATTTTCAATGGTCAAGAAGTTACTCCATCAAGATCTCCAAATTCAGGAATGTTTGACAGTGGCTTTGAATTAATTTGTGTATCTGTTCTCTTCAAATGAAATGTAAAATTCTTGGAGGTATTGAGAATGCCATAGAGTTTTTCATGTTCTTTCCATATTGTTCCATGTACATAAGTAAGCGAAATATTTGTTGGTTTATTTTGAAATACTTTCCACTGGCAAGACTTTTAGAACAGGGTCGATTATCTCTCCTCTGTGATGTTGAGCATGAAGGCAACGGAACAGATTGATGACTTCTAAAGCTCCCTTCTAGGGCTGTGATTTGGTAGGGAACAAAAATAGACAGGAAAAAGCACCAACATCCTTATGTCCTTCTGTGGCACAGTTGGAGAGTGCTATGCCAGGATTTCTGATTTTAAAGGTTGTTTAAAAAAAAAAAGAAAGAGAGAAAGATAAAATGAAGTTCTGAGCAATTCTCAAAATGGCTTATTGATCATGTCATCCGGGTCTTCTAAACTCCATCCTGGATATAAGAAATATCAAGTTGGTGTTTGGCAAAAGAGCTGGCCTTTCTGATGGCCTCAAGGATATAGAAGTCATAACAGCAAGCTGTCTAAATATTTCTAAACTACAGCATTCAAAGATAAGACAAGAGAAGCAATCATAAAGATCTCACTAAACAGTTGTCAGTAATAACACAACTGAAAAATTAAAGCAGGATTGGGGGTAATAGTTTCCAAATATCTGCTAGAGTGTTGAGAATACTTTGAAATGATGATTTTTGCCTCCAAATAATGGTGATTTGATATTATAAACAGCACAATATAATAATTTTCAAGCAAAAACTATATGGGTCACTTAGCAATTGACTTTATACTTGAATGCATTATTGTTCTATTTTTTAAAGCTAAGTGAAATATTTCTGAGTCATGAAAGGAAGCATATAGGATAATGATAATAGCCCTCCAAATCTATGCTTGACAATTTAAAAAGAGTTTGTTGTGCATAACCATTTTCATCCAGAAGCAAAAACACGAAAACATGATTTGAAGAAAAGAGATATATGTGCCCTTATTTTTAGGGGAAAATGATGAGAGTACATCAAGTCTTTGAAAGCATCAAATGATCCAATAATATGAAATGTGGTTGATTTAAAAGTCATAATTTTGACCTCATTGAATAAGACAGGCCCTAACTTCTAAATAAGCCATGCATAAATTAGAATCAATTGCTACTTAACAACTGCCCTCCATAGTCCCCCAAACCTTTTCACACCCATTGCAGATTGCCAGTGCCTATGACCCTCTTCAAATCAATGAGCTCAGTTGTTAGGGCTGCTCCCATCAGGAGTTATGCACACTGTTAGGCCCCCTATCTAGCTATCACTTTATAGCCCAACTATTGAGGACATTCCTCCTTGCAATCCCATGAGAGCAAGCCAGTTGACAAAGACAAAATTTTCAAAACCTACCCCCATCAGCACCCAGTTGACTTGCCTTCCTTACCCCTCTTTAAAAAAACAAAACACACACAAAAACCCACAAAAAACTAGGGTCAAGGTCATAAGAGATCTGACAGCTCAGAGCTGCCAATAATTAAAGGTCAGCTATGTGTGAGTCTAAAATATCTTAATAAACTGTCCTATTTGGCCTGTCCTTTGTGATGTCATTGCTGTGAGAAACCATATACAGTTCTAACCAACTGATTTTGGAATAGATATCTAAATTCCTAGCCCAGGGACCAGGCATAATAATCATCTACCAAAATAAGCAGCAGAAGCTTAAATTATGGAATTGAAAATATTCCACTGGGAAAGAAGAAAAACTAAAATATTGAGAGTGTATATTTAATAGTTGTAGTTATAGAAAGAGAAAACCTATGGGCCAAAGAAAAAAGAAAAAAGAAATTAAGAAGGCTTTTAGGTGAAACTAGTAGCAAATAATGATGTCCTGAGAACCCCTATAACATAATTATATTTCAGTCAGTTGATCCCAGAATCCTCGAGGCTTCAGAAATCAAGTTACTGAGAGTAGAGTATCTTTTGTATTGAGAATGTCCTCTTTGTTTTAGGCTAAAACTAATGTCAACACAGCATGTTGACAACAAACAAAAAGAAAAGAAAAGCAAGCAAAACAAACAAACAAACAAATACCTCTCTTAGTCCATCCTTTAAAAGAAAAATGCTGGGGGTGGGGGTTGGGGGGTGGGGGATAACAAGACCTAGTCTCAATTATGATCTGGCTGGAATTGGAAAGGACATAATAAAGGTCACAATTGTAGAGAACATGTGAACTCAACACTAAAGGATTTGGAAGCTGTGTGACTTTAACTTAATACTGTAAAATGTTTGTGCTTAATTATGAAAGCCTTTGGGGGCTCTTCCTGTTCCCCCTTCAAATGCAGGGAGTCATTGGTAATAAAAATTACCTGGTCGTGATTAAGAAAGACATGCGTTAGACACCAACCAAGGTCCAACATGATTCTAACAAATTACAACTGAGCCTCCATTTTAGGGCAGCAGGATATCACTCTGGGGGATTTTTCCATCAGCCAAAGTACACCTACCTGGATCTTTGTAGATGTGACCTTCAATTAAGGCAACGATTTCCTCATTACCCATTTTCTACAGGTTTATTTTACAGAGATACTCCCAGGGAGCATGAAATGGGAAAACTCAGAAAGAATAAGAAAAGGGATCTTAAAACCAGAATAATCATTATAGCCTCAGGAGGAAGAGGGAGAATGTTTGGGAGTCTTTATGAAACTTTATTTTATTTATGCTGTTTTCCAAGGACAGCTTCTACTAACTCATGTGGTTGTCAAAATTACAGCTAATATATCTTTTGTCAGATAGATGAAGAAGCTCCACTCTGGCTCTCCTCTTGTGTGTTAGAACAGCATGTGGCTGAGGAATATTTTTATGTTAGCAACAAGATCCACCTGCTGGATTTCATAATATTGAGAATGTTTGCTATGGCCACAGCTTAATCAGTATGAGCCCATCCAATATCTGTGTGAAGAATCAAAAATTGCCCCAAAGCCTTCTTTATCAAAAGCAGGGTACTCTCTATGTAGAGCTTCCAACCTCATGAGCAAGTTGGCTATTAAGTCTAAGATTGGTCTGAAAAATACTCTGAAAAAAATAATATACCTCTGCTACCAAAGCTAGAGATAATATAAAATGAGGACCACCACCAAAACGTGTTATTCTTTGTCTGCTGTTTAATGTAACACCGACAGTGCTTTGTTCCTGGTCTTCTGATCAAACTTGGGAGTGAGGAAGCAGAAACCTAGATCATGGCACATTCTATTTTCATTAACAGTATTCACAGAGGCATGATGCTCCCAGTAACACAACAGCACATGATCAGAGAAACAAAGAGCAATGTCTGTGGTTTGACCCATATCTTTTCAATAAATCTTTTTCTTAAAAGTTTCAATTTAGTTAATTTCCAAAGATCCTTCATGAAATAAATGCTCCTATTTCTCTGTTGAATAGTAATACATACTGACTTACCTTATACTTAAAAGTAATCAGGCCGGGAAGAGTTCTGGTGAGGGTTTCTGCATGTTCTCTGTAGATTCTTTTTTTTTTTTTTTTATGATCTTGGTCATTCTCTGTCACTCCTCTAATAGTGCTTTATTTTGTTATCATATTTTTTGACATACTGTCAACTCTCAGTATATTGGACACGGTCTCCATGTTCACTTCAGAACTTCATGGTCTGTGTTAGAAACACATACAATTCAGAAAGAAAATATACTTAGAAGATTTCAAATATCAGAGAGAGTCAGTGTCAGTGAGAGCTACCCCATTACATCCTGGTATTGTACTCCACATATTCAGGGTCTCCACAATATTGGATTTTTTTTAACTGCTCACCAAACAGTGGAATTATTCAATTTTACATCTGAAAAGGTTCTGAAAGATCATTTAATTCAACACCTGTATTTTACAGATGAAAACACTGGAAGCCCAACAGAATGAAGTAAATTGCAAATCTATAGTTTTATGTTGCTTCAACATCCACTTGGAATGTAAGTTGGATTTCTCATACCAGAAGCAGGGCTTAGTCACTTTGACTTAATTTCCAGCTCTCTGCTTACTCCTTGTTCTTCAAGGTGGTTGATCCAGAGATCTACCTTATGCATCCACCTCCTAGTGACCACCTTTCCATAGAACAGTTAAATGCAACCTACTATATTACCTTACAGATTCTCTCATCCCAAATAGACTGCACATATATGCTACAGTGACCTCCTCTCAGTCACTGTGGGCCTACATGGAACTCGTGCCTGCCCACTCTACACCTGACAGTTGAAATACCTTGCGGGAAACCTGATCGAGTAATGCCCTGGACTTCAATAAAGGCTGTGGCATGCAGGCCTCTCCTCTTTCTCTTGTTCTCTGCCTACTGGTGGAGCATGCATTTGTATCCTTGACATTTTTCTCCTTCCCAATTGTCTTATGAGTCATGCTGCCCTCTTCCCTCTGGGACCTGTGAGTAATAAAATGCTTCTGTTATTTCATGTATTTTGTTGAGTCATCCTCTCTGTGTCTCATCTGACTGTCACTCCTGAACCTAACATTCTCTCTAATCAGGGTCCTTCCAGAAAAAAATGGTTATTCTTGGAAGGAATAAACTGAACATAGAACAAATAATAGCCATGGGAACATCTACCAGGATAAACCAGTTTTCTATGAGAGAGAAGAATGCTTAAAAGTCAGATATTTAGACATTAGGCTGTCTACCAGATAAGGAAATATCTTGTGAAAACCACATATAAATATTCAGAAGCACCACCCCTGGAACCCTACCAAGGGAAGGCCTGCTCCAGGAGATTCTGCAAGAGCAAATTAGAGGAAATACAACAAAACAACATGATCAGAATTGCATGGTCAGAGTTGCAGGAGGGTAGGAAGTGGACTCCCAGCACAGTGCTCTGAAAGTAGGTTGTGCTTTCTACTCTCCACTTTCATAGATGCTTGATAATGTTCCCATCCCCATTGAAGCATGCATTTTAAAATTTCAAAAAAGGTCACATTTGCAAAAGAATAAACTACATCACAGATGTGTGTGGGCCTATTTCAAATATATCTCAATATAGTCAAGTAATTCTTTTGTTTCAATAGTTAACATATCTCAAGAAAACATATCTCATTGGCTGAAAAACAGGTCATTTGAAGTCTTTACTTTTACAGTTTTGATTTCTGCTATTTGGTGAACTTCACACTGGGAATCCACCAATTGTGGTCCATTCAAAACACTTGTTGAAGAAAATTTAACTATTTTATAAATGATTATTAAGCCATAACTGCGTAGAAGTCTCCCCAATCTTCATTTTTCCTTCAAAGATAGCTTAAAATTTCAGAGTTCAATGGTATGCTCCAACGTGAGTATTTATAATTGTAATCCAGTATCCTTATAAAAATTTTCTAGAAATCTCCTTGCCTTTAAAAATGGGCTACGTATTGCACTTTCCAGCGATAAATTTCTTCAAAGGCCTTTGTGAGGAGACAGAGAGGAGAGAATAATAATGAAGACTATACACCAAAAAGAAAATGAAATTTAAAAAATGCACTGCTGTCTGCTTTATAATTTTACTGACAATTGATCCTGAATGAAGTACTAGCTTCAAATATCATAGGTTCATACTATTTGGATTTTTTTTTAATTTTAAAAAACACTAAAAGCAAAGCAAAATCAAACTCAAGCCTATGAATGCCAACCATAATAAAAACTAAGAACCAAAAGTTTTATGTATTCTCACTTGAAAAAAAAAAACAACTAATGATAATAAAGAGAGGGGCCGTTGAATTGTGGACTGTTGTGTCTATTGACAGTCTGGCATCCCTTCCCATTTCTTCTGGTAACAAAATTCAAATTTTATTTTTTTTCTTGGTTGCCTCTCTGCAGTCTGTCTACCATGCATTCTCATGGCCACATCCAGGTAGGCTGATCAGAGTAACCCCCATCTATCTGAACAACTGACTGGTCCAGGAACAGACACATAATCAATCCATAACTCAAGTGGAGTAAGTCAGAATTTTATTAAAGGTAATTACATATTGTGGGGAAGAAACCATCTTGTCCCCCTAATCCTTTCTTTATGATCATGACTTTGAAGGACCACTTAAGCATGGAGCTGTCCTTAATCCTTTGACATGGTCCTGGAAAGCACTTCCTTGAGACAGAAACCAACTCAGAAGAAAACACGAATGATGTTGTGCTGACTGGCATCAGTTGAACCTTTGGCTCCAGCTATGCATGAAGCCAGTCTATTCCTTGGTTTCCCAGTCATGACCATTAAACCACTTCACTGTTTAAACTAATCCAGATTATGCCTCCTCTTCACTGTTTAAACTAATCCAGATTATGCCTCCTGCTGTGCAGCCAACAAACCCTGACACTACTCAATCACATATCCTGGAATTTTTAAGACACTTCCTCTTAAATGTGAAAGTTGCTCCACATATTTGCATAATAATAGGAATTCACTTGACATGATCAGAACAAATATCAAATACAGAAAATCAGATTTGATGAACCTAAGATGAATAACTGTTTTGAAACTCAAAGTGGATATTCTCAAACGAAGGTCCTAAGAGTCTTAGAAATCAGTGAGACAGGAGTTTGTTTTGGCAGACAACATTAAATTTGAGTATGTTTGAGTAAATTTGAGTTTGAGTTAAATTTGAGTATGTTTGGCTACATCTAGTCCATGCCTCAACATAATTACTAAACTTGTGAAATCACAAAGGGGTTTATATTTGCAGAAAAAGAGCTACATTGGAGAATGTGATTCTGTACAACAGGCTAGACAAAATAGCACTGTATGAATTTAAGGATGCCATCTGACCTCATAAAATACAAACTAATGGAAATTCCTGTAAATTTTCAAGAAGATAAACCAATTGTGTTATTTAGCTTTATTTTATCATAGTTTTAACGTCACCTACAGACCCAAATGCAAAACATACATTTCTCATATTTTATTCCATCACAGAATTGCTGCATTGGAACTATCCATAAGCCTCAGTTCTCCCACTTGTAGCATGAGGGGAAGAAACAATGACTTCAGAGGATGGTAAACCCCAGGTCTGTTTCGAACTCTGTGAATGAAAATTAAAATTCAAAAGTCCCAATATGTGCTTGCTTTTTTTGCTGTGCATTTAAAAATGCAAACTGATATATTTTGCTTTATCACTTGTCACATTACAACTTTACTATCTCAACTTTTACATTTCTGTTCTTTTCAGTAGCTGCAAGTAATATTTATACTGGAAAAATCAAGAAAAAAATGTTCATGAGTATTTTTTTACAAAACATTTTTCCTTGCTGTCTGCATTACAATGTATCATCCCTGCTGAACTGTCTATATCATTTAAGCAAGAAGAAAATGTGCCTGCCAAAAAGTAACCTACTGTATTAACAGGCTGAAGGCTTCTTAAAATATAAAAGTTCCAAAAAGAAACTTCTTGAAATATAAAATTCCTGTTCTGTTATACATGACTTCCTTGGTATAATTTGAATATGAGGTATCCACCCCAAAGTTCCTGTATTACAGAACTGTTCAGAGGTGAAAAGATTAGATTATGAGAATTTTTAACCTAATCAGTGGATTAATCTATGTGATGGATTAATAATTTGAAAAGTCTACTGTAGTCAGCAGTAACTGTAGGCAGGTGGGTTGTAGCTAGAGGAAGTGGATCACTGGGGGTGTGCCCTGGGGATTATCTTCCTTGTTCCCCTAGTTCCTCCCCTCACCCTCTGCTTCCTGGCCACCATGAGCAGAACACCATTTCTATGTCATCTCTTCTGCCATAATGTTCTGCCTTACCTTGGGCCTGCAGCAACCAAGCAGGTGAACTAAGAACTGAATCTCTGAACCTGTAAGCCAAAATACATTTCCTTCTCTACATTGTTCTTTTCAGGTCTTTTGGTCACAGAGATAAAAAGGCTGATTAAAATAGGGACTACATAGAAATTAGTACCAAGAAGTGAGGTTGTTGCTGTGACTAACCTGACCATGTATTTCAGAAGCTTTTGGAACTAGTTTGTGGGAAGAGTTTGGAAAAGTTTGGATATATAGGCCTGAGAAGTCTTAGAATGTTGCAAGCAGAGCTTAATAGATAATTCTGGTGGGAGTTCAGAAGACTAAAATGCCAATAGGAATGTAGATAGTAAAGACAGTCTTCATGAAGGTTCAGATGGGAAGGGACTGTATTGGGAATTGGACTAGAGGCCATTTATGTTATATTCTGGCAAAATTTATCTTTTGTGTATAGTAATTAATCTGGCAGAGGAAATTTCGAAGCAGCACAACATTTAGTCAGTGGCGTGGATATTGTTATCAACTTTTAGCCAGATTTACTGTGATAACCAGAAGCAAAGAGCAAATGAGAAGGATTTTAAAAACTTGCTGCTTGGCAAAAAAAAAAAAAAAGCAAGTAAATTGGGAACAAAGAAGGTATGGTTGTTGAAGTGATCAAAGCCACTAAAGAGATGACAAGTACTTTTCACAGAGATAATATGAAAGACTGAAGGGATCTCAAGAATTGGTAAGACCAAAACCTTGCAGTCTCAATGGTGTAAAAGTAAAATTTCTTTCAGAAAAGACTATGGGGGCACCCTGCTCCCATGGGTGGGAGTGTCCTAGGAAGTTGTTTCACTGTGCTCAGCCACCAAAACATTCAGAGACCATTGCTACCATACTCCCAGGGAACCCAGCTGCTACTCAAGCTGGTGACAGAAATTGGCATCATGCACATAGTACTGGTTCAGCAGGAATGCACCATGTTGGAATTGGGTAATGGAGCCTTCCACCAAGATTTAAAAGGAAGGTTTGGGAGGCCAGACAAAGAATAACAGAGTCAGCATCCCTGCAAACTGCCCCTGAGAGTGTGATGCATGAATTTGTAAAGGTGAAAGAGAAGCTAGAATGGAAACCCCAAGAATTAAGAGATGCCAGTAATGTGCTCACTATCTGCTCAGGAAAGCTGGGGACTCTGAAGAAAGCCCGGCTAAGAGAGAGGCCATGAGTGCTACAATGGCAAGGCTAAAGTATAGACTGACTGTGGAGATGACATCTTACCACTGTGTGTTCCAGGAGCTATAAGATAGATTAATAATTTGAAAGGACAATTATATTGGGTAGTAACTCTAAACCGATGGGTGAGGCTAGAAGAGGTTGGTCACTGGGGGCATTTCCTTGGGGATTTATCTTGTTTGCCCA
This sequence comes from Spermophilus citellus, assembly GCF_964194105.1. Lineage (NCBI taxonomy): Eukaryota > Metazoa > Chordata > Mammalia > Rodentia > Sciuridae > Spermophilus > Spermophilus citellus. Next base: position 68,594,532 of record NC_138187.1, on the reverse strand, counting down.
GCTGGTTTTCAGTCTCATTTTAGTATCATCCTTTCTTCTATGCACCTGTTTCTCACTTTTGAAATGGATATGTTTACTCTGTGCTATTTATATTTGGATATATGTAACTAACTTTTGATTTTTACAGAGTCTCATAGCCAAGAGTTTACGTTGAGTCTCACATGAGACTTTGGACCTGGACTTTGGGGCAATGATGGAACAGTTAAGGCTATGTGAATTCTTGGAGATGGCCTAAATGCATTTTGCATTGTGAGATTAGACATGAGCTTTTTGAAGCTGGGTGGAATGTTATATTTTAGATATGAGGTGCCCCTCCCCAAAGCTCCTGTATTAATACAGAAACATTCAGAAGTGAGATGATTAGATTATAAGATCTGAGACCTAATCAATGGCTTAATCCATTTGATGGATTAATAATTTGAAAGGACAATTATATTGGGTAGTAACTCTAGGTAGATGGGTGAGGCTAGAAGAGGTTGGTCACTGCGGTTGGTCTTGTGTCCCTTGCTGCCCTCTCCCCATCCCACTTCCTGGCCACAATGAGTGCAGCAGCACTCCTCTACCATTCTTCGTCATGATTGGACCCAGAGCAATGGAACAAGGCTGATCATGATATAATCCCCCGAAACTGTGAACCAAACTAAACTTCTCCTCCTCTAAGTTGTTCTTGTGAGGTGTTTTGGTTACAGTGACAAAAAGCTAACATATTCCTCATATCACATAAACTTTTGTGTGGCATTATTAAAGCAAGTCCATTGAAACAATGTATTGTGTGGATGAAAATCAACCAACATTAATTTATCAACTCTTACATAGGAGGAAATCACTGTAAAAATCTGATGGTCTAACATAATTAATTGAAGGATAAAAAGCTTTATTGAAAAGAATGCCCACTGAAAACCTAACCAAATCCTTAGACTGAATCATCAGGGCCAGAAATCATATAACAATTTTTTAAAAGTCATATGTACCCATGAAAATGTGTGCAATAATGATGCTGAATCTAGACTTTACACCATTGGAGAAGTACTTTAGTTCTATTTTGCATCAATTGTACAAATAAAATTAATGTATGGATGTCTGGTATAGGTTATAGAGAAAAAACTTTAATTCTCCCTTGGATATTTCTGGGCAGATAAAGAACAAGGAAAAGAATGGGGAGAGAAAGACATTTTTATTGCAAAGAGCTATTTGGGAGACACTTTCCCTGTACATCAATTGATATGTTCATTAATTTGTTGTAAATAATTGTTAGAGAAATTCCTTGTCTAAAAAATACATTTCCTGAAACTCTAATTTGAAGCCTTAAAGCTGAAATAATACCATTAATATTATTATTCCTGCTTCATTATGAGTTAACCAGATGTTTGTGAATTGCATGAAAAAGTAGTCAACTTTTCTAGGAAGATATGTTCTACCCAAAATGTGCTACAAACTCAACTTTAAACTTAGAAAATTATCAAAACAACATTGACTGGACTTGACAGTTTCTACTCAGTTGGTAGAGTGCTTGCCTTGCATGCACAAGGTCTGGGGTTCAATCCCCAGCATCACCAAAAAAAAAAAAAAAATGACAACTCTTTCTGTGGCGAGCTTGGTCTTCCCTGTCAATATCCATTGCCCACTGAAGACCTTCAGCATCTTTCCTCTACCCTTCCTTTCATACATGATGTACTTCACTGGGAAAATGGAAGAGTATAGAGAAATTGCCCTCAACTAAAATAACAAACCTACTTAGAATTATACCCATCAGCTTCTCCTTTCCTATTGCTGCAACAGAGAGATGCTTGTATCTTTTTGCATTCATTCATCTGGGCTTCAGATTGCATACACTCTTGCCTTCTCAGGCTATTTACACCCTGATTATCTTTACTGTGCTTTAATCTCAACATTTCCCTAAACTGGACTCTACCCATCAATGTTTAAGAATGTTCAAAAGGACTCCATCTTAAAAACAAGCAAAAAGTTAACCTCCCTTCACATTTATTCTTCCCCAAACTATTGTCTATTTCCTCCATAGAAACTTCCAGAGCAAATTTTCTCCGTGCATTATCTTTATTTCTTTTCTTTCCACTGATTCCTTAGTGCGTTCTAATCTGGCCTCTAATCCTGTTCCTCCTTCACTCTGCTGAAATGACTCTTGGTAAAATCAGCTCTCAGTAACCATCACACCATTAAATACAATTGCATTTTAGTCCTCATCCAGCCAGAACTTTCAATGTTATTTGCTATAGTTTAGATCCAAAATATCCTCCACAGGCCCATTTGCTAAAGGCTTGGTCACCAGCTGTGGCACTACTGGCAGGCAGTAGAACCTTTCAGAGGTGAGGCCCAGTAGGAGGAAGTTAGATGTGCTCTAAAGAAGATATTGGGACTCCAGCCCCTTCCTGTCTCTCTTTTTGCTACCATGTATCATGAGGTGAAAGGTCTCCTCCCTCATCCACCCATGATATACTGTGCCACCAAAGCAATGCAGCCAAGTGACCATGGACTTAAACTATCAGCTTAAATAAAACTTTACTCCCTTTAAGTTGACTTATTCAGGTATTTTTATCACAAGGATGGAAAGCTGATCAGCACAGTACTCAATTTTTGTCCAGTACTTCCTTTTGGAAATTCCCCTTCCAAAACCTTCTTCCACTCTCCCTTGTCTATGTGAAAGTTATCACTACACATCCAGTTACAAGAACTTGAATCTTAAGGGTCATCTTTGACAACCCCCTTTCATTGGCATGTTCACCTTTATCCTATTACTTCTATTTCCTAAATGCACATAGAATGCACCCTTTTCTAATCTGCACTGCCATAGTCCTTGTTCAAGCTCTTATTTAGATTCTACTGTTGCTACTTCATAATTAGTCTCCTCACTTCTTCCCTTGATCCACTCATAACCCATTCTCTACACAATAGCCAGACTCATCTAATAAAAATACAACTAAATTAAATTATTTTAGGATAAATTAAAGAGTTCTTAACTGTGCTTTTGAAGACTTCATTTGATATATATATTCCTAATTTTCAATTCCATGGAGCTCCTGGGCTCTGAAACAAGCAAATATATATATATACACACACACACACACACACACACACACACATATATGTGTGTGTGTGTGTGTGTGTGTGTGTGTGTATTGATTTTGGTGCTGGGGATTGAACCCAGGGTCTTTTGTATGGGAGGCAAGCACTCTACCAACTTAGCTACATCCCCAGCCCCTTCATTTGATATTTTAAAAATTATTTTATTAACTTCTTTCAAGACTCCTTAAAATCTAGTTCTCAATTTACATAAAACTATGGTTAAATTTTAAGAGAGTAGCCACTTCCCTTTTTTTAATTGCTCAGCTTACATTTAAAGATAATTCTACAAAAAGATAATTCTTGAGAAAATCAGAATATGTTGTTTCTAATGATATTTTTAACCTTGCTGTTTCTGTTACTATTATTTTAGTTTTCCTAATTTAAAGGTCAATGAAAGCAGAATAATCTAAGATAATTCTTCCAAATAGTATACTGTTTAAAAACCTAGCCTTAACTTTTGCCACCAACATTTTGAACCCACCAACATGATACAAAATTTAGCATTATCTCCCTTCCTTCCTCTTGTTTGTTATTGAATACACTGTATTACAAAAACTTCACATTTGTTTTAAAATTTTAGATGGTAGTTTTTCGTTCAGTATTTGAAAACTTTTGAAGATAAGTTTTAAAAGTCTAAAAATGAAGAATCAGAAATGAAAGATTCATATTTATTTTCTTCCTTCTCTGCTAATACAAATTAAGGAGATAGCTGTGAGACCCCAAAAGACACCTTTTGCATTATAAAGGAAGACAGAAGGGCCAATTTTTACCTTTTCCTAGTTTCACTTCTCCTATTCCTTCATTTCAAATGTTGGTTAGCTCCTCCTAAATATATGTTACTGTACTGTTTTTCTGAAATGCCTGAGCTTCATTTTTAAAGCAGACAAACAAAAAATTTGACTATACTTGATTCACTTTTGAGCTACCAACATGAATCTCCATATTGCATCAATCTAAAGTACTTTGAGGAAGTTAGTGGCTCAAGTGGCCTTCTGGGAGCAATGGATCTCATCTTATTTCTGACAAATCAATGAGAACTTGATGAAAGAAAGGGAGCATTTACCATTCAGCCCATTCTTATAAAGGGCCACGGTTCCAGCCCTCCTCAGATCTGCCTTACTTCTGTAGCAGTCCCTGAACTGGAGGCAATAAGGCTGGGTATTCACCACTAAGGGCCTCTGCTGGGCACTGTGGGGGAGAGGGGTAGATCAATCTTCCCTTCAGTGAAACTAGGTCCTATCTAATATGAGGAACCGTGATATTAAAAAGAAGTGATATTTTCCGGGAGTCCAAAATAAATTCAATTTGGGTATACTGCCAAATTCTTCCTTTGTCTATCACTTATTCTTATGTAAAGTCGGCCTGTCTCCCTTGCTGGGGAATTGCAGAAATCTAAAACTGACCCTTTTCACCAGTTACTGGAATCCAAAAGCAAAAGAAAGATGTTAGCAAGGACAATTTGCTCTGTACCAACGCAACAAGCCAGCAATTATCAATCAGTGCTGTAGGGTTTCATTACTGTGTGTGGAAACCAAAGCGTCCAGGAAAGCCGCAGATAACTTAAGACCAGACAATCAGAGGAAGAATTTAAATATACCTCTCGGAAAGTACATAGTGTATGTCTTATTAGTTGGTTGCAGAAGGACTGGCGAAAGTGTTCAGCTGGGGAGTCGGAAAGACAGACGTTTTCTGAGAGTTAACCCCCTGGAGCAGCCGGCCCCTCCTTACAGCGAACCGCGGGAGGAAGCCAGAGGGGCGAGGTCAGAGGATGTTGGGGCTGGGGGTCTGTCCCTCCCGGGGTGCGCGGTCCGTGGATGTATTTGTTGGCCTGGCAGGTCTAGGCTGGGAAATGCACACTCAGCAGGGAAAAGGGAAGAGAGATCGGAGGCAGTTTTCTAAAAACAACGCAGCTCAAGTCTCCCGCTTGTGCCCCCTCGCTCACCCCATCCAGTCACAGACCGGAGGAAACACTCTCCCCGGAGCGAGCGCGTACCAGCGGTAAGATAGAGAGTATCTGTGACTCCCAGACGCCCTGGCCGCTGCTCCCGCCCGGTTCCCCTTCGCTGTCAACCTGCCAGGTCCAGAGAGGCGCCTGTTCCTCCGAGCCCAGGACTTAGGTCGCTCGGGTCACCCGAAATGTGATGATGCCCCTCGACCCGCACAGCTGGAACTGGCGGGGCTGCGCCAGGTTAAGGAGGACAGCCGGAAGGCTGTTATGCGTGCGGGTCGTAACCAGGCGCCCGGGCTTTACTCCGCCGCGCTGGCTCCCCTGGGCTTGAGCTGGGCGCGGCTGGCGTCCCCGCCTTGCTTCCAATTAGCCCTCCAGCCCCAGCCCAGGACTGCCAGGGACCCGGCTACGATCCCTTCCGCTCGCCCGGGGCATTTGACCCCCGGCCTTTCTGTGAGCCCTTCCCACCCGCGCCTCTCCCGAGTGAAAGCTCTTGAGGAGGAAAGTGCTGAGGGAAAGGAGGCGCTCGGGGACTAGACAGGCTCGTGGCGCCCGGAGGGCTGAGTCTCCAGCTTTGCAGGTTGGCGGCAGGGTATCAGGGACTCGGGCGTTAGAGAAAGAAGGCTCCACCCGCAGCAGAAGAGCGGCGAGTACCGACGCCAAGAGTGCAACTCAGCACCGCCCGGAACCCTCCTGCACCTTGAAGGGCACGCGTCACCACGCCCAGCCGCGATAGGACAGTGCCTGGCCAGAGGCCTGCGCGCCTTGGGCGTCCTTTCTCCCTGCATGACCCTAGTTCTTTCCGCCAAAACCTTTGACCAGTCTCCTTGCCAACATTCCTAAATCTCCTTTGCCAGCTCTTTGCACCAGGTAGGATGTAGGCTCTGCTTTAGGGGTGTGTACATAAACGCCATTTCCCAGAAGACGTCTGACCTTTTCACCTCCCCAAAACTCCTTCAGAGGGGGGTCCGTGGGCATTTAGCCCTGTTAGTGCCTGATCAGTGCCCACAACCTGTTTGTTCCCTGAATTATCCTTGCTATTCATATCTGCACACGCCTCCAGCAGCAGTTCCCGGAAAGCCCTCGGGGATGGAACTGGGGGGCGTCCAGCAGTAACGGAGGACTCACGGCAGTAGGAGGTGGGGGTGGGCCAGAGCTTTGAGGCCAGCATATGTAATTGCCTGTGGCAGGGAGAAGGCACTGTGAGGACCCTGTAAAGATCACCTCTCTGTGTCACTCTTCTCCCTCCCTTGGGATGCACAGAAAACCTCCACCGGATTCCTAATTTCCAATTCCCTGGAACTCCTGGGCTCTGAAACAAGCAAGGCTGGACAGTGCCTGGCGGCGGCTGCCCCCTAGTTAAAAAGTCCAACACCTCCCACCCTCTGGAGTTCCCTCTGACCCAGAGAGAAGAGCACCAGATCTCGGGGAACAATGAAGTCCGCAGCATGCGGAGGGCACCCGGGCGCTATTGACACCCAGCCGGGAGCTCGTTTTCGGGCAGAGAGGCAGAGGAGGCTGAAGCTGGGCTTCGCCTGGCGGGGCGGTCTGACACGGCTTTACGTGGCAGAGACACTGCCTCCGCTCGTTCGACTCAGTGGTGCGTCTCTCGGTCTAACCAGGTTTCTCCTTTTGGCCCTGTAATCCTGAGGTGGCCAGGGGCGCGGGCTGCTTTCTACCACAAGTCTCAGGTTGGCACGGTGGGGAGTGACAGGGGTTTGGCACCACTGTCCTCACCGCCAAGGCCACCGGCCCGCATTTAGAGTTTCAAGAAGCAGCCGCCACCTCCCGGGCACTCCTCTCTTCACGGCCGCAAGATCCTCGCCTCCCAGAGCTGCCCAGCTCCCCGCCCCCCCCCCCCCCGGGGTTCCAGAGCAAGTACGCCAAGGTAGGCCAGCCTGAGGCTGGCATCGATCTCGACACCCCTTACTGAAACACACAAATCCTCACGCCCTGGGCGCAGACTGCTAGAGCCTTTCTTCCTGTGGAGATCCCTGCAGGGCCTCCAGAGAGACAGACAGACGGACAGGGAAAGCACACCGAGAGAAACTTGTTCCTCCTAGTCTCCTGTCAGGCAATTACTGGCGAGCCTGTGCGGGGAGAGGGGAGGGAGGAAGCGAGGGAAGGGCTCCAGAAGGGGAGGGGGAGGACGGAGGAGTAGGGGAGGCGGGGGTGCAGTTGGTGAAACTCCTGTGTCTCCCGCTCATCTTTTCATTGCTTGCTCCTCTCCTTCCCGCAGACAACCCGGACCTCCCCTGGGCGCCAGCTCCTCGGCTCCAACCGGTCCAGAAACAAACCGGATTTTTTTTTTCCTTCTGGAAATTGGCTTTGGTGTACGTCGCCCTACCTCCCTCCTTCCTCCCCCTCCCAGCTCCTTTTTTTTTTTTTTTTTTTTTTTTTGAGACATGGCCCGGGCAGTGGCTCCTGGAAGAGGAACAAGTGTGGGAAAAGGGAGAGGAAACCGGAGCTAAATGACAGGATGCAGGCGACTTGAGACACAAAAAGAGACGCGTTTCTCTGGAATCAAGGCATTGCCTCGCTGCTTTCCTTTCCCCAGGACGGACTGAGGATTTTACGGCTCTAGGAGGAGTTGGAGCGCTTCGGATTGTTTAGATTCCCCTCTTTGCTGTGTATTTCCCCTGCACGTTCTCGTTCTCCCGCGTTTGCCTGGGGATCCGGCGAAGGGAGGATGGAGAGGGGGCTGCCGCTCCTCTGCGCAGCGCTTGCCCTCGCCCTCGCCCTGACCAGCGCTTTTCGCAACGGTAAGTGACAGGAGGAGGCGCGTGTGACAGCGCGGTGCCCCGGGCTTCCCAGCTGCCCGCGTCCTGCCTGGATTCGGCTTCCCGCCTCAGCTACGCGACTCTCGCAGAGCTGCTGCGAGCGTCCAGGAATAACCACCTCCCGGGCGTAGCAAACTTTTATCTGGGCGGAGAAATAAAGAAATAAGATCAGTCGGTTTAGGGCAGGAGGATTTCAAGTCCTCTGGCTCCCTCCTGAACTTGGTTGTTTGGCTGTGGGGGTTTTTCTGCAGAGCTGGAGGTAGGCAGAGCTGCCTACCTTCCCAGATCAGCACACCAATTATCTTAATAATGTTTCCTCCCAAAGGCAATTAAATGAGACTCCTTTAAAAAATCTGATAGCTGTTGAAAGTTAATGAACAGTTTTCCCGGAGAACTTCCTGGTTCTCTTTCAGTTTCCTTATACTGTTTCCTCTGGTGGGCGACTGCAAGAGATAGCGGTTTGTCTTGTCTGTTGCTGGAACTCCCCCGCCTTTGTAAATCTTCCCTGGTCGGTCTGGAGTGTGAATGAAAGTTACATAGTGTCAATAAAGGAATCTGATATATACCGTGTAAGCCACCAGCATATCTGAAAATCCCCAACCTAGTTGCAGCTTTCACTTCGATTTTAAAACCACTCATTGGTAAGTAAATGAAAGACTAGGGTATAAGCAGTACCATGTAACCTAAATAATGTGTTTTAAAATATGATCTGGTTGTAAGCATGTTCGATTTACACTGTAAAGTAGGTGAGAGAGCATGAAATGTCTTTACAGTAAATCTTCAGCAATTATTATTAACTAATGATCAAATATTTACTTTTGTCTGGCTTAGATTTCAATCAAAGTAATTAGAAGCAAAGAACATCCACTACTTACTATGGTATATTGTTTTAATAAGAGACTGCAAGTGGAGAGGCTCATAGCAAGAAGAATTTAAATCACGCCTTTATGATGGAAGTTAATCTCTCTAATGTGCTTTTTCCTTGAGGTTTTGTGATTTAAGCAATAGATTCCCCCCTGCACCCAGAGGTAACAAGCAGTGTTCTGATAGATAAGCAAAAAAAAAAAAAAAAAAAAAAACGTGAAAGGGATGGAGCTCAATTTATTAATGAACCTAAGTTGGAGGCATCTTTGTGTAATCTGGCAGGGAAGCAAACACTCAAAAAATTGTGAATGTGGAGTTCGATTTATTAATGAACCTGAGTTTGGCATCTTTGTATAATGTGTAGGGAAGAAAATAACATTCCCTTCCAACTGAAGGAACTCAATGGTTAAACTTTTAAAATTATAGCAATCTACCCTATATCCTTCACAATTCCTGATATTACATTTATAGTGGGGGTGGTTCACAAGATGGATTTGAAAGCTTGTTCAAAGAGATTTTACATTCTGAACTCCACAAATACACACACACACACACACACACACACACATTTCTTAATTTCCTTAGCAGAAATCTGGGGAATGCTGAGAATCTGGGCTTCAGTCAGTAAACTTGACTAGCTAAAGCCATATTGCTCTGCTTGAAGTGACCAGAGCCAGTAAATGCCTCAGTAAGTTAGCAGTCCTCCTAAAGCCATGTCCACCTCCTCCAAGTACCAGTGACTGCTAAATTAATTCATTAACCTTATTTAGGACTAATGGTCTACAGTCATTAGAAATTGCTCTTTCTTAATCAACTGTTAGAGAGATTTAACAGAGCCAGGGAGTCTAGCAGTCCACATTATCTTATTACACTGTCACTTTCTCAGAAGTCACAGATTAAAGAGCTCTGGTGTGGTACCAAGTCCACCTAAATGTCTTCTGAAGTGACTCTGTCGAGTGACTAGAAGCAGTGCTGTTTTATGTCACTCTTCTAACAGATGCCAGACACTGCCATGATGTTTGTACAGAGCTGGAGGAGACTTAATGAGACAGGTTCACTTTCCAAGTTTTCTGCACATTTAAAATAATGCAGGAGTCTCAGTAGAATCACGTAACAGAGTCCAGTATGATCATTAGCTGAGATTATGAATGCCAGTTGCAACATCATTTCTTCTTGGCAAACCTAAAGCTTTTAAAAGCCAATGCAAAGGAAACCAGTATAAGACTATCCCCAATCTAAGAAAGGCAGAAACATCTAGCAAATGAAGAAAACAATATAATTTATATTGTCTTCTTTTTAATTTATGGGAAATGACTTCTGTAATGCATGTAGCTTTATGCATTTTTGATGTACACTTCATCTTTCATTTCCATTTGACCTGGTTTTCCTGTAATAAAATTCTGTAGATTTATAAATTCATGCTGAGAGCAAAGAATGCCATTCTCTTTCCACAGGGAATCTATTAGATGCAATATTAAAATCTATATATACCATTACTGAATATTTGTGATTGATAGGCTTATATATTTCACTGCTTTCATACCTGTTCCTCTTACATAGTTTATGCACCAAATTTTTATTGCTTAAAATTAAGCATCAATAAATGTGGCAGCATTCCAGGCCGAGGCTCTCCAGTATGAAATTCATCATAAAAAGTGACAATAGGGATCTATGCTGAACAATAAACCAACCCAGAGACTGGTTTATTTGACTTTCAGTGAATCACTTCAGCATTTTTTTAAAATGAGGGCTCAAAACTAGTTAGCTCACCTTTTCCAGAAATGAGAATGTGGCTCACTCTATGTGAGCCACAGACATCAGTGTGGTGGGGATTTTTTTCCCCCCCAACATTTAGGTAATTAGAATTAATGCTTTGTGGCTATTTATTTTTCTTTCTGCCCCATTGCTTTGATCTGGCCTCCAAGCCTGAGCAACTTGGAGAAGTAAAGCAGAATTATTTCTGCTTCACCAGCTATACTTTGTTCTCTGTTGATTTGGATCTCAGGAGGAGAGATAACTCAAAATCACTCAGATTTATGGGCAGATAAAACAACAACAAAAAGGGGTTTGGCTTTAAGCCAATCAAAGTCTTGGAGGACAATCCCCACTGATCAATGACATAGACCAGGCTTATCATCAAAAAGCAACACAAGGGGTCGAACAGCTTCTTTTAGTCACCTTCCACTTAGAACTTGCTACTTAATGTGATTACACTTCTTGGGGGATAATTAGGTCTAGCAGAAGCTCCCAGGGGACCATGTTAACATCAATTGAGGGGATTTAATGTTTTTAATGCTAGAAGACCTTTTTCTTGGGCAGAAACTTTGGGGGTGGAGAGAGTCTTCTCAAATCTCAATTTGCTTCTGCTGGAGCCAACCTCCCAGAGATCAAAGAGTGTTCCTTAGTGGAGTGTTGCTCTCAGGGCCACCTGAGGACTTGTGGGGACCTCTTGGAGTTCCCTTGAAAAAGTTATGGAATGTTTATTAACTGTTAATGTATACATAAAACTAAAATACCTAACTGATTGTCAGGGAGAGCTCTACTAAAATGTTATTTTATTACAGATAAATGTGGCGGTACTATAAAAATTGAAAGCCCGGGCTACCTTACATCTCCCGGTTATCCTCATTCTTATCACCCGAGTGAAAAATGTGAATGGCTGATTCAGGCACCGGACCAATACCAGAGAATTATGATCAACTTCAATCCTCACTTCGATTTGGAGGACAGAGACTGCAAGTGAGTGAAACCATATTTGAACAGGGCACCACAGCACCATCTAGTGGTCATATATGTCCACGGGGGGAAATCCTGTGCAGTAAAATGTAGGATATAAATGGATCCAGAAGGGATTCCAATCTAGGCCAGGTCATTTGTCTATGGTATAGAAACTAAATTACGTTTCTGAGTTCCGAAAACTAGGAAGATGATGTTTAAACGTCTAATCGCTCATACTATTTCCTGTTAACAGCTTTGTTTTTGGAAATCTTATAAGAAATGTGTATGTGTGGATCTCTTCTTTCTGGAAAGGACTTGGAGAACTAGAAAGCCAAACTTCTGCTCACATTTATATTAAACATCATGGGTCACCAGGACACATTATCCACAGATGGTGGGGTTGCATATTTTTAAAACAAATTTGTGACACTTGATACAATGTAAGAACTGTATTATCTTATTGAATTTGACATGGAAAAAAGAAAATTGTCATTGAATCAAAGTCAAAGTGTATAGGATCAGTAAAATGAGGGTTTTTTTTTTTTTAAATGGTAGATTAATGACTGAAAGACTTCATGAAATGCTAGAAAATAATTAAGGTACAGTGACTATAATGAGAACCCAAATATACCTATTTTCATCTATTATCCTCTCTGCTTCTATTGTTAAATTACTAAGCATCACTTTGTCATATTTTGCTATTACAAATACACTTTTCTATAGAGAGGCCCAAATTATATTTTTTCACTTTACTTGAAAATACTAGTGTGTTGATGTTGCTTTCCACAGTATGGAAATTATGTTTTCACATTGCATGTGTAAGTCCACTCAGATCCATTTTTGCCAGTCTCTCTTGTTGTTCAGTAACCAGCTGTCCATCTTGTCCACGTAAATCCATTCTGCTACACTAAACATGGTGTAGTCCCCAGAAACTTGAACCTGAAGTTTATATGTGTATATATGAGCAGTATTATCAAAGGAAAATAATTTCTTTAAATCTCAATTCTAAAATATTCCTCAGGGACTTGTTTTTCCAAGTTTTAAAATGGGTCACTTTGGTTTAATCATATAACAGTGTCTATAAGCTACTACTTCCATTGAACACAAACATTATCATGGAGACATATTCATTATTAAAAATATTCTCTCTGCACTTACTTCATTTTAGGAAAGAATAGAATAATGTGAAAATATTCCCACCTGTAGGAAGTATACAACAACCTGTTGAGTTAGAAGAGTAAACTAACTCTTTATGGTCAAGGAAATTAGATCATCTGGTTAATTCAACATTTTGGTGTCTGGAGAATTAATATACAAGCATAGACTCATAATCGGTTTCTAAATAATCAGCATATATTACAATGCAATAAAATTATGCTGATTCCAATTTAATCTTTATTTTGTGATTCAAAAATGCTTCAGGGCCTAGTGTTGATTTTTTCATTTTGTGTGGAAATTGCCATTAATAGAGTGTTCCAGTGACTACTAGGAAACAAGGGGTCTGTCATATTTTCTTTTTCTTTTCCACGAATTCTCTCTGTTTGTGTGTGTGTGTATGTGTGTTGCTTGAGATTGAACCTAGAGCCTCACACATGTTAGGAAAGCACTCTACCACTGAGTTATGCCCCTTTGCTAACCACATATACAACCTGGAGACTTGTCTTCTATTTTAATTAATTAATTTTTGCTTTTTGACCATGCTTTAACTGCTACAGGAGATACTTTTAAGAAACTCTGATAAAACATATTTTTTAGAAGACTTGGGTAAAACCAAAAAAATGAGGTCCTACTAGATTTCAATAAACTTATGTTTACTACTTCCTGGTCAAGAAATTATGGCCATGTATATGTGTAATATAATAAAGAATTTAAAATAATCACTAGTTATAAGTAGTGGTGCGCTGGTCAATGTTTAGCACCTGGCTCTTGGAAGGAGTTGACTCAAATTCTAAGTTATAACATTTGCTTCTTTCCAAGGTCTAAATTCCCACCATGTGAACTCTCCTTGTATTGTCACCATGCACACACTTGAAAAGAGACATTCCCAACTGGTTCTCGTGACCTAGTGCAAACCAGGTCCAGCACATAACTGGAGTAGAAGTTATAGAAGGCAAGCCAGTTGCATGAGTTAATTATGTAAAGTGCTTACAACAGTGTCTGGTGCACAGTAAACCATAAATCATGATTTGTCATAGAATGGTATGGGACAGGGGAGGGTGGGATTGGAGGATCATTGTTTTCATTTTAAAGATAACATAAAGGATGATGGTAATTTATAGAAAGACAATTTTAATGATATCAACAAGATATTAGAGAATGTAGCATAACTAAGAAGATTGTTTCTATAACAATCGAACGATGGTGAGGTTTGCTTCGTGGTTTTTTTTTTTTTTTTTTCCCTGAGGTTCTATTTGTTTGCTTGCTGTGGAGTAAAGTGGTTTCTTAATTGTCCTAACTGAGGCTCTGTTCTCTGTGAAGCTGCCATCTCCTGGCCAGGGGTGAAAGATGGATACGTTTAGTCTGATGAAGTCAATAGAGATGATGCTCAAGGAAAATGTTTTGTGTCATATTTTGAAGTATAACTACCTGATCTTTTTAATCAAGAAAAATTCCAAGAGGATATAGGAAGACGGACTTTAGGCATTACCTCCACTGTCTTTCCAGGCGGATCCACATGACTCCTGGTCATTGTTGAGGTTGCAGTTGAGATTCTTCAAATGTGGCCCCCTACTTACCTCCTTTTGTAAGGCTGTGAGAGAAGTATCACAGCTTTCAAACCTACAGGTGATTAAAATTCCATAGAAAAATGGAAAAATAACAGAACATCTTTAAGTGACAAGTTTATAGAGTCCAATGTTTACTTTAGATGCCACAAAACATAGCTTTTGTTTTCCCCTACTATTTTATTGGGGTGTTTGTTGTTTTTGATTTGGAATTAGTTTGTAGTGTAAATTAGGTGATTTACAAAAATATATGGCAGTGACACAAAACTTGACTCAGTATATCACATTTAGAGAGCCACATTGAGAGAGCTGGTAAGCGGTTAGTGACCACTCCTATTAAGAAGAAGCTGTTTATCTTATTTGAGACTTTTTATAGATTTACCCTGTTGCAGCTACAGTGTATGTCTAATAGTAGCAGAGAGTACTTGCCGTACTGATGTCCCTAGGTTACTGGTAGGATAAAAGGAAGTAACAGATACAAAAGTCCTTTGAAAAGTGAAAATCCGTCCACCAAATAAGTTTTCATCATCACTCTGATGTCTTTAACAACTTGGTTATTGTTAGGACATTTGAAAATGTGAAACTAAGCATATGTCAAACTGAATATATTGATCCATTAATGGGATGATTGCCATAGAATACACTCTTCATTTTCTCTTGAAATTGTCAGTATTTGTTCAGTCAACTTTCACTGTGAGAAAGCTCAAGAAATCAATTTCTTAGCACATTTGCTTATTGAGAAACATCCTTGAGATACAAATAAGTGATTTTCTTTTCCAGGGTGTAGAATGGCTAACATTATTAATTAGACTAGCTGAATAATTCTGGAAGAAGAATATTTTTATTTAAAATTTTATTGTTTTGATAATTATGAAAAGAAATCTTTTCATGACTTCAACAGTATAGTGTATAGTTAGAGTTTTTCATGTGAATAGTGTTAAGACCAACCCAGTTCATAGGTAAACTATAAGCCCTACTTTACAAAATGAGTGTTAAATTTTCATGGTTGCTATGAAGGTGGGACATTTCCTCAGGGAAAGTAAATGTGTGAGTTATGTAGGATAGTTTGAAAGTACAATAATTGGTGTTGATGTCACCACTTAATCAGGCTCATCCTAAATAAACATCAAAACCATGATAATGTGACCCCTTCAGTTTTTTTTTTAATTGAACAAGGTGTGCTGTTAGTCAATCAATCAGTAGAACAACAGAGCATCTGTCCATAGGGCCAAACTAGGGCGAGGATTTCTATAGATATTGTTTTGTTGACGTAGGAGAAAACACTGGGGAATGTTCAGGGAGGACAAGGTGTTGAAGAAATGGATGATTTCTGTTTTTTGTATCAGCAAAATCCTGCATGTTCGTGAAGTACCATGATAAGTCCAAAAGAAAGAAAAATGCGGAACAACTGAGTGTTTCTCAGAAAGAAATATCCATTGTACACTGTAGATGGTTTCCAGTATTTACATGGAACTCGTTAGCTCTTACTTCACTAAAGTTTTCTTCAGTGGTGAAGCAGACATCTTGATTCTCATAAAACTTTATATCTGTATAATAAACAAGAATGTCATTGATACAGTAGTTAGAATTTATGAAACTTTTCCGGTTTCCCAGCCATGCAAACTATCAGCATGATAATTTATAATGGTTTGTGACAAATACTGCTGAGCAAAGAGGTGTGTGGTTACATTCAGATCATATGTCGTCATCTGGGGAGCAATAAAAATTTTACAGACATTGGGTTAAAAACATTAAGAAAATAAATGTGAAGCTCCAAAATTTTTTTTTAAAAAGTCAAAAAAGGTAAGTAAAAAAACCCTAATAATGTTTTTTTTAAAAAAATAACCTAAAAATAACCATTATCAGGGTTTTTTTTCCTATTGACAAGACTCTGACTTCAATGTGACTTGACAGTGTTAGTTAATAACATAGTGGAGGTGCGTTTCTTTCCATAATTTAAGATTTATAATCTCATCTTTGTGTAGACCAATAATAGGTGTGTTTTTCTTAATTCAGCGTATTCAAAGGAAGATTTCACTCTTGTAACTTCAAATGAAGTCTAATCACAGAGAAATTATAATTAAATAGAGATGATAGTCAAGTTTGGGAATTTTATTGAAATAAATCACACATTGTCTCTTAATGCTATTTTTCAAATTGCCTAAATTATCACAAACATTAAAATACTGCTAATCTTCTTCATTTTTGTGGAATAGAAAGTCACTGAATGAAAATTAATCTGCCATTCATTTCTCAAATCTGATTATTCCTGCAAGTTTCATTTTATAATGATCACATAGTTATTTAATTGGTCATTTTGAGGCTCTGCATTCCTTTTTGTTATTGTTTCTTTGAGTAATATTTTCTAATTTGACCCTTTTCCCCCTTCTTTTGTTCAGCATGAAGGTTTTTGTACTACTTATTTTTTAAATATTGCATTAAAATACTGTTTATCTTGATTTTTGAAGTTTTTGGATTTTGTGTTAAAGGCAAGCATCTCACTTTAGTCCTATATTTTAGAGCATCACTTAGAATTTTTCCAAAAAAACCCTTTGTTTCATGGCAAACATTGGGTAGTTTAAGACAAAATATTTCTTCATTTTCTATATAAAATATAGAAGTGCATGTACTTATGATTAAAGTATAAAATATAGAGAGAAAAATATATATAAAAAAATATACAACCTAAATGTACAAGTTGATATAAAGTTGAAAGGTAGCAAATGCACATAACCAATACAGAAACAGACTTTTCCATCTTCCAAAAAACCCCTGGAGTCTACTTTAGTCACTAACCTTTACCCTTCGGGACAAGCCTAACTTGTGTAATTGCATTTGTTTGAATTTCAAAATTGAACAAAACTCAACCATAGTCTTAGGAGTCTCTGTGTGCTATTCTCTGAATAGAGACTGTGACATATTTTTTTGGAGTAGAGAAAGAAAAATATATACTGTTCCCCTTCTGACAAAAGAGCAGAGTCCTACTGAAGCATTTTCTAATTCATTTCAGTGGCTTTTGTAGGAATTCCTTGTGTTTGTTTCGTATACCACCGTTATGTTTAAATAGACAAAATGTTTTACCTGCTTTATATGCAAAGCAAATCCAGAAAACTCTTTCCTTATATTTTTCCTCATCTTTTCATTCCTGGTTTTGATATTGGAAGACTTTGCTCTGTGGGCAAGCTAGGGGTACTATCACCAAGCTCAATTCAATTGAACAAAGTATTGCGTGGGTAAGAATAAACCCTTCTAGAATAACTGCTGGTCAATGTCGTTAGCACTTGCAGCATCCTTGGTTATTACTCAAGCAGATTATTATCTACTTTCTCTTCCTTTGGATTTTTTTTTCATTAACACTGATTTAATTTGAACAGAATCCTATGTGTTTAATAAAATTATTTTTTTATTATTCTTTAGTCCAAGTAATCACATTTGATCATGATAAATTTTGAGTATGACAAGGTCACTTTGTCTTAGGCACTTCTGTCATTTAAATGAAGCAACCTTTATGAGAAGCTAAAAGGAGAAGGTTATTTGATATTTTATCAGATTGAATCAACATGTGTATGACATTTCAAACCAGACTTCTTTTGGGGGTGCAAGTACTTAAGAATTGATCCAAGTGAGACATATGCCTTCAGCTGACATGCATATTCTCAGCTCCTTTCTTTTCAGCATAAAACTTAATATTCATGTGCATGATAACATGCTTCAGCAAGAAGCACACACACCAACTCATATGTGCATGTAGAGGAGGCTAAAAAATAAACTTAACTAATTGCACTTGTAGTATCCATCAAGCCTGATAAGTAAGCACCCCCCCAAAAAAAAAAAAAGACAAAATCAGTGTTCAGATCAGGTTCCAAATGTCCCTTGATTGGATGTTTGTAATCAATTCTGATTGTAAGAATCAGTGATTTGGCAGTGTATAGCACTTCAAAGAAAGGTTTGTCCTACTATTCTGTGTTTGATTAGCATGTGTCTAATATCTAGGTCAATAACTATTGTCTTATGATTGAAATAATCCAGAGTCTTTGCAGATAGTTTAAAAAATGGAGTGCATTTGTTCAGAGCTCTACTAAATTCTAGGATGAGCAGATGGAAAAACCAACCAATTTCTGGCTTCTGTCCACTTAGTTGCTTAAAGAGGTTCAAGTTCATTGGGGAGAACTTTTGCCTTACAACATGTTTTTCCTCCTTTTCAAGCCTAAGTCTGTATCGCTGTATCTTATTTGGTCATTGTGGTTTTATTCCCCTTTAATTTAAATAATTATAGAGTGTTTGGAAAGGAATGATGTTGAAGGGTTCTTACCATTGGGTCCTCAATATGTCCCCGCCATGGTGCTAAGCACAGGGGCACATGATGTCACTTGATCTTCCTGTCATACCTATTTTAGTGATGACAGCTCTGAGGTTTGAAAAACTTAAATTAAATGCCCAAATTCTCAGCTTTTGAACCTTTCCACCTTTGTGGCCAAAGACATACTTGGAATGTGCCTTTTGAATGAGAGAATTTTCATGAAACGTTACTGGCTTCTTTTTTTATTCAAATAACCATCTTCTTCCATGAACTACCTCACATGAAAATTTAAACACAAACCAGCCACTTCTGAGGCAGAACTTAATTATTCAACTTTTGGTTCAGATTAAGTAAGTACTTGTGTAAACGGTGCACAAAAATTTCCAACCAATTGGTGGTGATTTTCCACTCAATCAAAATTTGCATTAACTTAGAAATGGAAATCCCAGGTGAGAAATATCTAAATTCTAGTCCCTCTGGTTGATGGAGCTTGAAAACACAAAGCACATATAAATACGCTATTTATTTAAAACCTCACAACCAAGCAGCACATGGGTTGAATTTATACAATTGGTTAAAAGGACATATGAGATGCCAACTGCATCCAGCACCTAGTTCCAGACCCAGAAGTAATGTGTATTCCCTTCCAAGTGCTGCTCATTTTCTTAATCTCAGGAAAGTCTGGCTTCCCTATTCCCCAAATTTTGATGCTGGTACTCCCTGCTGTGGTTCTGTAAGGGTTAAGAGGGAATGTTCGCTCAGGCACTGGGTTCCTATGAGAAGCAGAGGAGTGTTTTTTGAGAAAAAACAGATGCTGCGAAGTATTTTGTTTTTATCTGGGTAGATACTTTGTACAAGCAGCCAGGCCAGGTTGGAGGTGATTACTTGTAGCTTCTGTGATGGACTGGCATGTCACCAAGACAGCTTCCAGTCCCGGCCTGAAAGAGGATGCTAAATGTCTCATTATTCAAGTTCTTCAATTTCTTTAGAATAGCCTGTGATGGCAAAGGCCAATCTAGTCACAATTCCAAGTCCTTGTCTGATTCTCCAACCAGTGGATACTATGTGCAAGACAACTATTATGCAGGATACAAGCTAACTGGGAAATAATGTGGAAAAAAAAATAAAATGTGAGCAAATATTTTAGTCTGAGGAAAATAAATGTAAACATTTTTAAAGCATGAAACTCCCCAAAATAAAGAAATAGACTTTTAATGCTAAGATAAAAGGCCCCCACATACTCCACATGCTTGGTAGCATTTAAGCTCACTTTGTCTTGTAAGGAGTTGTGTTGGTTTTAGCTGGATAAATTAGATTGATATTTTAACTTTTTTTTAAAAAAGATCTTTCAGTACTAGGAATTGAACACAGGATCTCACTCAGGCAAGGCAAGTGCTCTACCATGGGGCTATATTCCCAGTCATTTTTAAGATTTTATTTTGAGAAAGGGTATAAATTGCCCAGATTTATATCAAACTTACAATCCTCCTGCCTCAGCCTCCCAATAGCTGGGGTTGCAGGAAACTGCTGTTACTCTTTTCTCTTTATTTTACTCTTTTCTCTTTTATTATCTTAGTTCATACTTGTCTATCCATTCTTGAATAAATTAAGAAGTATACACTTATTTGTTAAATGTTGTTATAGAAAAGATAATTAAAATAAAAGAAAATTAAAATTTCTGGATGGTCCACTCTTTTGGAAAAATGGCAGACAGTAAAAATGACAAATACCAATTAATTTGATAGTCTGACATCCTCCTCCCCCATAGCACTGTATTTGCACATCTGGACTAACACCCATCTCCGGAGGTTCTCCATTCTAACTGTACCCGGTAAGCATTTGTTTCCTCATTGGTAGAACTCCACAAAGACAGTAGCTATGTCTTCCGTATGTCTCCACCCTTCACAATCCCAAAAGAATGCTTTGCATATGCTAGGCACCAGTGTAATTCAACTAAACTACTGGCACTTTTACTGACATGGAAACCTGGTATATGAAGAGTAGAAGTGAAAAAAAAAGACCGCACATATTTCACTGAGGAGAGTCTGTGGTTCACAGCAGGCAATATGGAGAAGAGATCAGCAAAGTTCCACAGAGAGGGTTAAAGGGGAAATTTTGGTAACTGCTCAAGGGTTGAGTGACAATCTTTCAGGTAGGACTAATGGAGGCTACTCCCTGGACCTAAAGGCAGTAGCTGCATTTCTGCATCCAGAAAAATATGGTCGCATCCATCCCTAGCAGCTTCTTTCCTTCCACAGTAGGTAGCTCAGAATTGTATTTTTCACTAAGTAGGCTGAGAGAAGGTTGAAGGTTTTGTTTTGATTTGTTTTGTTTTGTTAATCACTGGTTAAAATTCCGCCCCACCACCCGCAGGAAAAGTTTTGCATTTTCCTTACCCTTTATTCCAATGCCAATTTCTTTGTCCATGAGGCTGGGAACACTGCTGATTAATAATTAGGATGTATTGGTTCAGTCCTCCATGGCACACCTGCCTTTCCTACTGTCCTAGCATCATATCTGATGTGTATGCTAGTTCATTAACTCGAGCTGGGGATTCCTGATTATCAGGGGACTGTATTTCCAGCTCCCTAGGAAAACGTGTTCTGGTGAAAATTAGGGACAAGGGTTATAATTGCACCTCTGCCATTCATTCCCATCTGTGAGACAGGAGATAGGTCATATGGACTAGGTCACAATTATATGAATGGCATAATTATGGCATAGTTAATGCTGCCACTCTGAGAAAGTCAACAAGTGCAGCTTGAGAAGGTGAGACAAAGACCAGGATGCCTACTTCAAGGTCTGGCGGAGAGACACTACCTGCATACAGCTATTACTCACCTTTTCTCCTCCTTTCTTTTTGAAGCAATGCTGCTTTTCTGGTCCTGTCTACCTCAGTCATTCAGTGTTGCTGAGATGCTATAGGTGGAAGTGTCTTATGAATACAAGACAAATACGTGAAACAAAGCCTAGGTATCACAGGAAGTGCATCCGCAGGGTTTGTTCCTTAAAATAAATTTAGACTGTAAACAATAACATCTGCATCCTCAGGAGTAGACACAAATATTTCAAAAGCACCATACATGCCCACAGTAAAGATAGCATCTAATGCTCAGCATGTGTTCAGCCAACAAGAATTTCTAAATGTCCTTGCAATAAGTTGACTGTGTTATAATCACCATCTTCTAAAAATCTGGATGGGTGGAGTTTCTGGGAAATCTCATGGAAGACACTATCTCACTTGATGATAGTAGCATGAATGACTTAAAAAAAAAATCATTATTTTCCCATGTTCTTGTAAATATGCTCAGCACACTCTGAAAGTGAACCGCCCTGTGCTTGAACAGCAAAGCAGTAGCCAATAGCATGGTGGTTACTCCAGAGGAAGATCACTCTAAGTCGTATAACCAAATAGCAGCATTATGTCTATTTCCAAGAAAGAGGAAACACATGGATTTTTGTAGCATCCATTCATTGGGAAAGACAACTGGGAAATAAGTATTTTTAAACTGATGGTACATAACATTCTATCCCTTTCCCTCTTCTTTTTGTATCCCCAGGTCTTCTAGCCATTTTATCTCTTTCTCCCATTTCTGGGTATGACAGACTCGACAACAGTGGTGGGGGGAATTCCCAGTGGTGACGAGCACGTTTTCAGGAAGGACCTTGGAATTATAACAGAGAAGAGATTACTATTTTAGTCCCTTCTCCCTGTTTCACCCTCATGAATAACCTTTGATGACATCAATGATATCTGCAGCCCTTCAAAAGTACTCTGAGCTCTGTTTTCATTTGATGACTACAGGTGTGCCTGGGATATCCAGCAAAAGGGATTTGCTTTCCTTTTGGGGGAACCATCGTGAGCCTCCATGGGTCAAATGGATTCTGTAGGTCTTTTCTGTTCATGAGGAAAAGAATTCCTCCTCCTTTGGCATTGTTAACCCTGCAATAAGTATTTCATCTCTCTCTCTCTCTTTCCTCTCACTGCCAAGAGTAACCTTATGGTGCTCCAAACCATTGGCCATAACTTGGCCCTCATTTCTTCAGCATTTGTGCAACTCTGTGCATAGCTGACTGTTTGCCATGTATCAGAACTGCTGCTCTCCTACATCTCACAGCACTGCACTTTCCCCCATCTCTCTGACTGCTTTTGTTTTTCCTGGGCTTCTCTTCCAACACTGAAATACAGGCTTTTCCCAAGATTTTGCCTTTGCCCTGAATTTCTCCTCCTTGAATAACTTTTTTGATCTTAGTCTCTTGGCTCAGATAACACCTGAAATTTCTGGCCAGCCCCATATCTGACCTAATGGTTGGACTCAGATTTCCAAATACTTTCTGGATGATGTGGACTACCTAAATGATCGACCACATCTACAACTGAAAACAATCACTTTGCAGCTGCCCTTGCAAATGTTTTCTCTTTTGCTTTTTCTCTTATTGATTCTTTCATTTCCTACTTATCAGAATTTGAGACTCTGGAACGTCTCCTGGTTCCTGTTTGTCCCCACAGTGTAGTCAGTTTAAAGGCCTTTAAATTACATATCGGCAATCTTTCTCCTGCCTATTCTGTTCCATTTCTGCTGTAACCATCTGAATTCGAATGCGTCTTAATCTATCTCTGGTGCTATTGCATCAGCTTCCTCAAAGGGCTTTTTTCTTTCTTGTCCTCTGCTTAGAAACATCCAGGGCCCCACACTTTGTCTTACTTTAGCCTTCGATTCTCAGTCTTCCCCAATGTAGCTCCCACCTGTCTCTCGGACCTTATTTCCTAGGGTTTCCCTGGGTTCCCTGTACATTCTAGCCCAAACAGTCATCCTGTAGCTTTTCACACTCACCTACGCATTTCCAAGGCTTAGACTGTTTTCTTCACAGGTATTTAAAGGCTATATGCCCTTTTTCAATAGAATAGAATGGAACTAGGATGGTGCGTAGTGTTTTGGCAGGGAGACACAGGTGTGTAGCAACGTTTTGAGTGGGAGACACAGGTGTATAAAGGACCACACACCTTTGTTTTCCTGTCAATGTCACACAACGTCCTAGTTTCATCTGAAATAATGCTTTCTTCCTAAAGCCATTTTTTTTAAAATAATGTTGAAACTAGTCTCTAGATCTTTTAAAATATTTATTTAGTTGTAGATGAACACACAGTGTCTATATTTATTTTTATGTGATGCTGAGTATTGAACCCAGTGCCTCACACATGCAAGTTAAGGGCTTTACGACTGAGCTACAGCCCAGTCCCTCATAAAGCCATTTTTGATGACCACCTGCAGATTAAATGTTCCATCTCTTTCTCTCTCTTCCTACAACCTTTAAGAATTGCACTTATGTGAGATTTTTCCCTTGATTTTCTGTTTTGTGTTATAATCACTGATATTCTTCTAATGTTCACTCAATTATATTAGATGATACAAACAGGGATGGATATTGCTTTCTACCACTCTCAGGGCATATCATAGTGCTTTACTATAGTAACTGCTCACTTAATATTTGCTGAATTGAATGACCAGCTGATGTTCCCCGAGTCTTTTCCAGCTTGTTCATGTAGCACAGGATGATCAAGTCACACCTCTTTGTACAAGGTTTAACTTAGAATATAAATATGCATAGAAGAGTTCTCATTGATATGGTAAGCCCTTAATTTTCTTGGATAGGAAAGTCAGATTTTTATTTTGTCTTTAAAAACCTCTATTTCTGAAAGCCTGAATTTCTATCTATGAGTAACTAGTTAAATTTCCAAAATTTTCCCTGCAAAGGTGGTGCTTAACTGAGAGCTTTTCTTTCTCTCACAGTTATCTCCATAATCTGTTTTGGAGTTAGAGAGATAAAATGTATTGACATTGTAAGCACATACCTTGATTGCTGAGTATTTTTTGACATCCCCACAACTCTTGGAACTTTGTGTCACAATCCTATAAACTTAGTCTATTGTATATTCATATCTGGGCTCACATCCAAACTACCTTTACATAAATTTAACACAAATAAAATTGAGAGCCTTCTTCCGTTCCAGCTGGCAACCTCAGTCAATGCACATGTGAACTTTGGAGCAGGCTTGCCAGAGAAGATGTACAAAGTGACCTTCTGTGTTAGAAAAGGTAGCCTGGACTGTATTTCTTGCAAAAAGATGTAAATATGTCAATTCATACCACCAGGAAAATACCAAGACCCATGTCCCGGGGAAAGATTCTTCCCAGAGAGGTGGTGACTTAGCTTGCCCCAGGTGGCTGCAGTGGGGTGTCTGAAGTGGACAGCAGGGGGGTTCACCTGCCCACCTGGCTCACACCCTTCCCACTGCAGCATGTCCTAAGGCCATGAGATACTGCAGGTGATGTCAGCCCAGGAGGAAGACATGAAGCATTGGCACATGCACCACCACGCCTACAAGAGCGAGTAATCTTGTCATTATAGTATTTTTATCTCTCTCACTGGCTCCCCCAGGTCTTTCTCTCACATGTAGTTTTCTGGAATATTTCCAGATGTTTCTGTTAGACTCAAACAACAACAAAAAGGAAGAGTGCTGCCTCATTCTCTTAGCCCTTGTAGGTCTGCAACCCCAGAACAGAATGACTTAGGGATAAACTTTTCTGTTTCTATGGAGATAAAAGATTAGCCCAGGCAGCAGCAGACACATGGCCTAAACAGACCCTTGGCTTATTCTGCTCTGGACCATTTCTCGGTTGACCATGTTCATCGTTCTCTTGCGTGGTTAATGTTGTAGCCTATGGTGAGGCTGCAGATAGTCACTGGGACCCTGAGTTCTGGAACTCGTTCAGCCTCTGTGGGCTGTGCGGCTCCTTCATGTGTTTCCTCTTTTCTGGCCTCTGTACTTTTATCTGTGAAATAAGAGAAATGGGCTCTGTTCTGTTAACTCTTTTTGGCTTTTATGAAGGAGAATCCTGTTGCCATAAAGCAATCTTCCAAAGGTGTCTTCATGGCAGTTTAGCCTGGGTCGTCTTTGGCTTTTGTTAAGCGCTGTCTCACCACCACCACACAACCATGCACACACCCGGAGTTCTCTTTCTTCTTCTCTGGATCTACTACTACTTTATCCCTGCCTTTTCTACCTCGTCCTCTACTCTTTCCTATTCTCTTCTGTTTTCTTAAACTCTTTAATTTTAAACTTATACACTAAAAACAAAAGACTTGCACATATTAATGGGGTACCATGTGATGTTTTGATACATGGATATATTGTATAATCTTCAAATCATGGCAAACATATCTTTCTTTTCAAATATTTACCATTTCCTTGTGTGAAAACATTTCAGAATTCTTTCTTCTAGCTTTTTGAAATATAGGATGCCTAATTGTGGAATTGAAGAGTTACCCTCCTGTTCAGTAGTGCACCAGGACTTCTTACCCCTCATCTAGCTATAACTTAGTAGCCATCCACCAACCTTTCTCCATTCCTCCCACCCCCTTCCTATTATTTCACCTGGACACTTTTTTTCCCCACTAGAGATTGGAATCAGAGGTACTTTACCACTGAGCTACATCCCCAGGCCTTAGTTTTTATATTGAGACAGTGTCTTGCAAAGTTACATAGGGCCTTGCAAGTTGCTGAGACTGTCGTTCAACTTGCAATCCTCTGGCCTCAGCCTCCTAAATCCTTGGGATTGCAGATGTGCAATCATTTATGCAATCCGTTTATGTCAGTTTTCTACTCCTGAATTGTATCAGTTATTGTACACTGTATTTTGTCAAGATCTATTTAAAGGCATCATCCACTCTTTCACTTAGAACTTAATCTTATACATGAACAGATACATTGTACCTAATCAGTTATTCAGAAGAACAGAGAATGTGGCTCTTAGACATCCTTGTTCTGCTGTTGTGGAATATGACATTTTCAGTCTGGAGAGTCTATGTAGGAATGAGGGATTTGGTCTTGCAACATGATAAGCTGCGAGCCAAATTTTAGGTGTAATTTAATACAATATGCAGTTGATAACCTGAGTATTAACTAAACTCAGATTTGATCACTAACACAAAAGTAGCTTTTACTGTATCTTTTTGTGCAACAAAACATTAAAATTAGATTGTAAAGAACAGAAATTACATTGGAAAAAAATATAAAGGTATGACAACAGGGATTTTGTTAATGAATCCCACCTCACTCTTTATGTCTCCAAGGCAGCATACACCATGTAATAAGCTGTGTATCTATTTGTAAAACAGCCTCAAATTAAGGAGTTTATTCAGATGCCATTGTAAAAATAATTTTCCGAAATTGTGGTCTATCAACAGGAGATAAGATGGCACTTTGTTGTCGCCTGCCGAGGCCCATTATGAATATTGCATTTCAGAGGCAAATCACACTGTAAATACAATGTTCAGATTCATTTATTCCCACAATAGCATTTTTGCAAAGGTGCAATTTCATAATTTGACTTAGCATTGATAGCACATCATCATTTCAAAGCTCTTTATAACCACTGGTTAATTCACACTTCCTTGGGAAATTGTTTATTTGTTCCAAACCCATTTCTAAATGAAATATCTAAAATGTATAAAGATAAAGCAACTTTCTAAAGGCTAACCAAGGACAGAGAAGTGTTTAAAACTTGACATCTTTCTAAGCTGATCCTGATCTGACTGGGCACTCCTAAACAACTGAACATAGATGTGTTACCAATCAAGATTAAAAAGTCCTATTAATCATTCAATTACAGATACATGCAGATAGATGCAAAAATAAAAAGACTGTGAAATGAGTAAACATATTAATTGTACTTCCCTCTCTTTGGTCCTCCTGAGCCATGTTTTCATTAAAGCAAATGATCAACCATGGACTAACAGCTAAAGTTATTTGGGTTATTCCCAGCATTAATTGGAAAATGTCTAGTATTTCCAAACACCAGGATAAAAAAAAAAAGAATTTGAACTGTCAACCCACATTATTCTTGTTATTACATCATTCCTGAGACTAACCTTGAGATTTAAACTATTCATGTTTCTTATCAATGTTGTTTTAGGAATTGCTTTATGTACTGAATATTATACAAACCCTGAGATTGATGGATGGGGAACATGAGTTCACTGTTAAACATTCATCACAGAATATACTTAGAAAAAAAATATATGCAGTAATAAATTCAGAACTCATGAACTTGGAACTTGGAGGAGACTTCAGGAATTCTCCCAAATGTTTTTGCTTGGGTCACCAAAATTTTTTCTCTGAAAATTTCAGCAGCTGCCTCCTATCTCATTATTCATTCACCAAGTATTTATTGACCACCAACATTGTACTAATCACTATATTCATGATAGAGCAGTGAACAAAACAGACATTATTCCTTGCCCTCCTGGTCTTTCTGTTCTAGAAAGAGAGCGATAAACAAAATAAATCTATTATTCAGGGTCTCTTCTCTGGGCTTCTCCCATGCCCTTCCAGCTTGCCGATCCTCATTATCTTCACCTGCAGGTGCCGAGTCAGGCCCTCTTGAGACCTGGATCTTGGTCTAAACAAGATGTATAAAGAATGTCTGGCTGAGGCAATTGCAGGCTGGGCATCCGGTTGGCTCCTGGTTGCTGGTGCTCTCTGTGTAATCCTTTACTGGGGTTCTACCCCTCAGCCAGGCTATTTCTGTTTCCCAAGTTCATTTTATCCCCAAACCCTGAATACTGGACTAGTATATGCTTATTCCCCACATCTGACACTCACTGAAGAGGTCTAACTTCAGTTCATCTCTTCTTCGCCTCTAATTGCAAGTCCCAGTTAACCCTCTTTCACCTTCCCACCACTTAATGTGTGCTCAGACCTCATCTCTCAGTGGGGAACTGAACGGCCAGCTGTCACTTTTCAGCATTGGTTTGTAGTCTTGGCGGCCATGTTGCTGACTTTTAAGTGGCATAAATCATACCGAAAGGTTAAAAGGAACCATGGAAATATTTTCTTCCTCATATCCCCAGCCAGGGTCCAAGAATAATAATTATTCAATAAATATTAATAACTAAAGGAAGGAGTAGGATGCTTTATTTTTATCAATCCATCTTCATCTGCTCCCCCTGAAGACCCCCAGCCACTCTCTAAAGGTTCCTGAATCTACCATGGTGGTTTCACTCAGATCTTGGGGCAATATGTGCTAACAAAAGCAGCAGTAGGACCAAAAAGAAAGAAACATCTCAAGGAGACATGGAAGAACTGACCCAATGACAGCATTTGAGAAGAGACATAGAGACAAGGATGTTAATGACTATATGGTGTCTCATCTTTGAGTCGGAAAGAACAGTTTTACCAGTCACATAGACAGCAAAAAAGCAAGACAAGCAGGTCTGATTTCAGACATTTTGAGATGCTTTGGGGAATTTTAGAAATGTCCAAAAAGAGCCGGGTGCAGGTGGCACACACCTGTAATCCCAGCAGTTCAGGAAGCTGAGGCAGGAGGATCTCGAGTTCAAAATCAGCTTCAGCAATGGCGAGGTGCTAAGCCACTCAGTGAGACCCTGTCTCTAAATAAAATACAAAATAGGGCTGGGGATGTGGCTCAGTGGTCGAGTGCCCCTGAGTTCAATACCCAGTACCAAAAAAAAAAAAAAAAAAAAAAAGGAAGAAGAAGGAGGAGGAGGAGGAGGAGGAGAGAGGAGGAGAAATATCCAAAAAGAAACTTGAGCAATGGAAAACTGGACACAGTTGGCTGTATAGATTTGGGGCCCGTATATTTACAAGTTGAAAAAAAATGGATAGCATTTCTTAGAATGGCAAGAGCAGAAAAATAAAAGAAATAAGGGCCTTGAGAAAAAGTTACCATCCTGAGATGGGTGTTCAAAGAAGAATCTTAGGGAGTTAAGAGAAAGGTGTCAGAGTCAGAATAGTGACTGGCTAAAATGAGCATTTCAAAAAGGGAGACATACTTTACCATATCAGACTGTAAAAATAAACTGTAGACATGGTAGATTCAGGAACTGGATTCATGGGACTCTTGAGAAGGTGGTTTCACTCAGCTCTTGGGGCAACATTGCTAACACAAAGCATCAGGTATTGAATGCATGTGAAAAAAACACAGACCATGACAGTAAACCCTTCTTTTTTACTTTGTATTTGGAAGAAATACACTTAAAACATTTTACTGTTTTCAAAGCAAGCTGATCAAGTTCAAATATGTTTCACAGAGCTGGGCATAGTGGTATACACTTGTAATCCCCACTACTTAGGAGGCTAAGATAGGAGGATCACAATCTAGAGGTCAGCCTCAGCAATTTAATAAGACCCTGTCTCAAAATAAAAAAATAAAAAAGGGCTGAGATGCATGCAGCTCAATGGTAAAATATTTGCCTAGTGTGTGCAAGGCCATAAGTTCAATCCCAGTACCACAAAGAAAAAAAAATGTATACGGTTAACCCTTTATTTTTGAGAGAAGGAGGAAAACTAGAATCGATTTACATATCTAGGTTTGGTACCACAAATATGTTTGCTATCACATGGTACCCTTGATTTCTTAGCAGTAGCCATTTGTAGTACCTTTGAGAGAATTGCTCAGAAAGGAGGTTCATAATGGATTGCAATGCCTGCTATGAACCTGAGGGGAAAATCATAGCATAAGCATCTCAAATCTACCATCTCTAATTCATATGCAGAAATGACCTCTTTTGGAAATAGGCACATCACAGAATGGTAAGGAAGATGTTTATTTGGAATAAATATATTTGTAAATTAAATAAAAATGCATCTCTTTTTTCTAGAGCATGGAGTCATCAGACATAAATTTTAAAATATATTGTTATCTAAGTCCAATGACAATTTGTTTCCTTGTTTTAAAACAAAGTCTGAAGTACATATTCTGTCCCATCACTTTTTAAACATTTAAAAAGTTACTATTTTTTTAAGTTCTAAATAAAAATCTTCCCTGTGCTTTTGCAAATTCCTTATTTTGCACCATAACCATTTTATAGAGACATATACATACACCAAGATTGCATATGTGCAATGGAACTATGCTGCATTTGTTCCCTTACATAAATATTTGAAAACTATAAGAAAATAAATTACCCACAACCCTACCACTCAAAGACAACTATGTATATTGTTACAACAGTTTGTTTTCTTTGCATTTGGGAATAAGCATATATTTAAAAGACTGAGATAATTCCCTTATTAGACAGCTTTTACCCTACCATTGTCTCTTAAAATGATATATTAAGCATTATATTAGACTCATAAATATTTTTCAAACTTGTCTTTTATAAATCACAAAACAGTTATTTTTATTCAAGCTTCTTAGGGTCATTAGAATGTTTTCAATTATTTAAAAAGTACAAACATGTCAATGATGGGATGAACATCTGTATGCATCAGTCTTTATGTATTTTGGAATTTCTTCAGAAGAATGTTCTAGAAGAATAGTGAGGGCCAAAGAATAGGACAGATGCAAATCACTCACTTGCTTTAGATGGCAACTCCTGGGGGTAGGAGAGGTTGGTAAAGTATATGTTAAAACTAAATTTATGTTTTCAAAATAATCATAAAATGTTAGTGGTATAAACTAATATTTTAAATCAGGAATTAGCACACTTTTTGAAATAAGCTAGGCTCTACATATTTTAGGCTTTGCTGGCAAGATGATCTCTACCTCAGGTGTTCAATGCCACCATTAAAGGATGAGAATACCCATAAACAAGAGGCACATAGATGAACACAGTTATGTTCCAGTAAACCTTTATTTACACATAAAATCAGTCAGGTTTGGTCCTCTGGTTTTCATTTGCTGACCTCTATCTTGATTGAAATTTCTGCTGTTTTGTAAAAACATCTGAATTTGTGGGTGTTGAGAATTGGCAACCAGGTTTACAGTGTTCCCTTTATAAAGATTTGAGCTTATGGAAGTCTGAATGCCAGTTATAATGTAGGGAAGGGAGGAAACCTGCTTTTGTTACAAAGTGATTTGGAAACTGAGCAAGGAAGCTATGAATCAGCCTGTTGTTTCAACATATGTAGAGTACAGAGAAGTCTATAAAGTCAGGCTTCTGTCTGCCTCTGGCAGGCAGCTGCAGCTCTGCCCCAGTCTTCTTGTGCTTTGAGAAATTCACTCCAACTCCCACAAAATTGGCTGCATCCATGTATGCAAACTAATCTTATCTAATATTGATTCAGTCAAAGCCTCAGTCACTCATTAATCCCAGAATCTCCACACAATTCCTAGGAACACAAAGCTACTCTGATAAAGAACTTTGTTCTCATGTAACCTTCCCAACAGGAACTATTTTTCCCAGATGTTAAGCATACAATTGCTTTTCCTCAGGTGACCCTTTATAGAACAGCTAAAACTCATCATTGACTACCTTTAGCAAACATGTGAAACACAAAGGAAATTTAAAAAAAGTTATACTTTTCTAAACAATGCCCACCAAATTGTCAATAATTGGCAATTATCTCTCAAGGATATGTGTAACCTAACCATGGGCATAAAACATGTTTTACCATATGAATTTAGTGGTTGCTTGTCCCCCCTGATCCTTGTTCTGTTGTTGCTTCCAAAAGAACATGGAATTCACACTCTTTATATCAAAATAGAGGGTGAGGAAAATTGCTTCCAATGACTACAAGCTGAATGGACACACACATAGGCACACACACAAACACCCTTCTGAACCCAGAATACAAAGGCATCTGCCTTAGTAAATACTATATTTGAGTTCAGCAGTGATTTTTATGCTTACTGTTCTAGCTTGATTTATTTATGTTAGATAAACAATGTGAACTGGAGGTAGACAGCTCTCTGCCAATAATAGAAGTGTATTGGTGGACTAGCCCAAGCAAGCAACAAAGAGTTGGGAAAAGATTAATTTAACCTTTGCAAATTAATACAAACAACAATTTTCCTTCACACACACACACACACACACACACACACACACACTCTGCTGGAGTTAAAATTTTGGTTAGAAATATGTTGTTACTAAAAGATCTAAAATTATGTTCCCATCATCATAAGCTTTTAGCCATGATGTACATTTTTTAAATGTATAGAATTTTATAAACACACATACTCTTTGGTAGTAGCTAGCAGAGAAAATAGCACCAGATTTGTACTCTAATCTCTGCATTTGGAGGATCCAGAAGCAAGTTTGGGCAGTGAGGGACTTATCCAGTGAGTGGATCTATAGTGAGAAGTTGATTCTCAGGGTTCCCAGGACCCTGATCTCCTCCTCAAATCACACTTCCTCTTCAACCACGCTCCTCTTCCTGCTTGTTGTTTTTTCCAGGTAGTGCATATTCATGATTTGGAATTTTGGGATGCATGCACCTTTTTTGTAACTAGTCCTCCAGAGGGTTTATAACTTATTCTGTATCATCCTTAGAGTACAGAAAGGGACCAAAGGGTAGAAATTATAGTTCTAATATATCATGACAAACCTTCTAACTTTCATAAAATATTATTTCCCTGGTATGTTCAGGTTCAATGTCAAGGTATTTCCACTTGAGAGGGACTGAAATTTCTTTAAAATGTTTTCAGTAGATGATAAATGTTTGTGCAAATGCAGTTCAGCTCATTATAGTACTTGTTATCCACCTAAACACATGAGAGCAAACCTTCAAAACTGAGTTACAGCAGATCACCCTGCCTGTGGACTCACACTGCCCTTCCTGCATGCTATGGATTGGTCCACTGTAATAGCACAGGATGCTCTTATGTAGCCAGAGCACACAGTCACAGAGCACATCATTCTGTAGAAAATCATTCTTCAAAAAGAACTGATTTGACTGTTTATGTTACTTTAGGTCAATCTGGTTGTACACATGCTTTTGCTTTTGGGGTTTCATTGCATACACTTAAGGCATGTGGTTTTCTACTCAATTTCTACCCTGCCAATGGACTGCCTCAAAAAGCAATGCGCTCCCTTCTCTCAGAAGCTTTCAAGCGGTGGCCAGATGCCATCTAAGCAGAGTACCATGCATTGCTGTGAAGACTTAGACCTAGATGGAATTGGATCCATAAATAAATGGGAACAAGTAGATTATTGAGTGCCAACCACATGGCCATTGGTCTAGACGGAATAATTTTCATTTCATTCCCCAGGGTACCTAATGAAAGACACAGCTTATCTCAAAGCTAAGTTTGAATTGGATAATATTATAGGAATAGCTGCTAGGGGACCATCATTGTGCCCTGGGTTTCTGGTACCCCTGGGTACTAAAGACAAAAGGGTCCATGAGGTAATAACTGGTAGCCAATCAAGCAAGTGCACCTCCCAGCCTGTAGGGTCTTGTAGAGCAAGGCACAGATGGCTGACAGAGGACCCATAGAAGGCAAATGTGTCCCAGATTCTCTTCTGGTGTTCGTTTTCTTCCCGGCTGTCTCCTTAGCTTTATCCAGTTTTTTTTTTTCTTTTTGCAATGATGATATGTTATTTCTAGGGTTGGGAGTTGCATTCAAAGAAAGAAAAGTAAATCAGAACAAGAAGAGGGAACTGAGACCAAAAATAGGAAGAATTTTAATGAAAACATATCTTGGGTCAACTCCTAAACTAATTACTATAATGTGTTTCAGTTATTTTCAAATGCTTGGCTTTGTTTATGTGTTAATCAAATTACATATAGTTATTTCCCAAGAACAGCTAAGTACCTCACAGGAAATACTTGCTCCCTCATGTGATTTGAATCCCCCATTTGGATCTTGAAGGAAACACAGACGCTCAAGATTTAGAAAAATTAGAATCTGCATTTTTTTCTTTCTAATCATCATGCCAGTATTATTTAACATTATTCAGAAAACAAGTTTTGAATTTATATTATATGCCAGTGTCATGATGGGTGCTGGGCATAGAAAGAAGGACAATGCCTTGTTTGTTGTTTCCGAGGGGGTTTCAGTCAATGAGGAGATAGACTAGTGAACGGATCCTTCACAGCTTATGGTGGTAATTACTATAATGGAAATATAAATAAAATGTTTTATAAATGGTACCCAGTTTGGTTGTGTGTGCCAAACACATCTTAACATTTATTTTGTTCTCATTAATCACCAATTTGTGACTTGGAAACACTAAAAGTAAACATCCATTCACACCATCAAGAGTTGACCTCATTATTTCATTTTTCTTTTATGATGAATTAAGACCCCTATCACTGTCAACTGGAAATGAACTAAGGTAGAGTTTAACCGTGAAACTCACAGGGATCTGTTAGTACTTATGGAGTGTGGAAGGGAAAAGACAAAGAACTCTACTGTAATTTGTGGAATTTTAAAATATACTATTTTTTTAAAAGGTGGAGTTCATTCCAATAATATGCTAGCCAATGAAAGAAGCCAGTCTTTTAAGTGCCTGCTGATTGGTGCCCCAAATCTTGAGTGAGATATGAATTTGGGACTGGGGATAAAGTTCAGTGGTAGAGTGCCTACCTAGCATGCACAATGCTCTGGGTTCAATTCCCAGCATTGAATTACAAAGAAAAAAAAATTCAAAGTACTCCTTTTTCTTGTCAGGTAATTAAAAAAAAAGGATGAATTCCCAAGGGAAGGACATCTATACAGGAAATGTCCTTTTAAAATTTGTTTGTTTGTTTTGGTGTACTTTGATCTATTTGCATAGTTTAGAAAGAAGATAAAGGATAAGCTTTGATGGCTCTTGCTTGTTTCACTCTTACAAGCTCAGGTTCTCAGACAGGTGTGACTAATTAGAAAAGAATGACAGATTTTCCCTGAATTTGATAGTGCTAATGAAATCTCATGAAGAATATTAACTGCCTTGGACAAATAAGCACCCAACTTTAAAAGTATGAGCTGTAACTATATCATAAAAAAATCAACCTTGAAACAGACATACCCAGTACTTTTAAGGAATGATGTCTTCAACTAAGGAATCATTGACTATGCTCCCTTTTCTCAAAACAGGCTACTCACTAATCATGGGGAGAAAACCAATCCTATTGTTGAGGGTCATTAATCTTATTTTCAAACCATGGTGTCCTCAAAGTTGCCAGAGAACCTCATGTAGTTCTCCTATCCCCCTCTCAGACTCTGAACTGAAGTCAGATCTACTTACCTTCCCTGACTGTTAAAAAGGAGGGGACCTCAGCCTGGGCCATGGCTCAGAGGCAATCTTTGTGTTTCTTCAGCCCTACCTCCTCATTAACAAAGCTCCAACTTATTCCTACAACTTCTGTGTGGCCCTCAGACTCCTGGCAAGATGTCCAGCACCTCTGCCATAGATAACTGTTGATGTGCCCTCCAAGAGAGAATCTGACCTGGAAAGTCTAGTGGCTGACAACTGGGGGAAGTCCTTATCCGAGAGCCATCTTTTGATCAAGGAGGGGCCCACAACCTCAGAGGAAATCTTTCCTGTTTACAGACTTCTGGCTTTGAAAAGCCCTGGCAAGCTGGGGGCCAGGCTCCTTAGCTTTTATGCAAAGAGGCCAAACAGGATGAAACCAGGATGGAAACTGCATATCATAGGAACCCAGAAGGACAGGAAGTAACCATGTTAGAAGGAACTCTTGATTAAAAGTATAATTGGAAGGTTTGTGTTGGGTGGGGAGAAGATAATGACATTAAAATATGATTCCTTTTTGTACATGTTGCTATAATAGTCCAACTTTTCTCCTTCAGTTAAGTTCCCCATATCACATTATTCTTTAGTTTGAAAAACCTAGAATATTTTTTTCGGTATAGAGATTTGTCCTAGATCTGTTTGGAAGAAAAAACAATCAAAACTTCCTTCTTCTTCACAGGAAATAAAACCTGGGGAAAAACCTTGTTATCCTTTGTAGGATTAACTGTTCTAGAACTAGTAATTAGAAAATTGAAAATAAGAGAAAGGGGTAAAGAATAAAGTTGCTCTTTAGTATGCCTTTTCTACACTTAGTCCCCAAGAATGACACAGATGTTTGTGAATCTTTTTTTTTTTAAATGATCAAAAATTAGGCATTGCTATGAAAAGAACAATTTTTCTTACTTCAAAAACTTTTGGATGTGTATGTGCATGTGTGTGTGTGTGTGTGTGTGTGTGTGTGTGTGGTGCCTGCTTTTCATATCTCACTTGTGGAATGGGGATTTCCATAAAACACCCTCTCTTTTATTTTATTTTTGGTGCTAGGGGTTGAACCCAGAGCGTCATGCTTGGCAAACATGTATTCTACCACTGAATCACATCCTCAGCGCCATCCTCTTAATCCCTCTCCTGACCTCACCCAGGTTTATGTAAATGGCTGAGCCTCACCCACCAGCTCTACATCCACATTACAATGTGAGCTCTGCTCATCTGTTTCCAGACAGAAGTCAGTAGTGGCATGCTTTATAATTGTAGCCCTGTGCCAACTAGAGGATAAATTGTCATTACCAGATGGTTCAGTGTTGCAGAAAACATGTTAGTACAGAATTCCACAACAGCCTCCTTGACTTCCACCCAGCAGGTGATATTTATGGACTGTTTACAAGTTGCTCACATATGGCATTCTAAGAGGTTTGTAACTTTTATATGCAGTCATCCAGTTTATTTATTTTATGAAAATCCCACTTGAAAGGTCAGCCTCATTCTACCTACCTCAGAAACATAAGACTGAAGGGAAAATCCTGAATGAAATCTTAGGTCAGAGGAGCTAAACAAAAATGCTACAAACTCTCCAAACGTAGTGCTCCCCATGCACATATCCCTGACAACCTTGCTTGTTCCAGCTGCAGGCGTTAACTCAAATAAGAATGGTGTGGAGCCTCTTCTCTATGCCAATAATGCAACATTCGTGTTCTTTCTTGTCCAATGCCTCCTGCATTGGACTCTCTGCTCAGCTCACGTAGGGGAGAGAATGACAAGGCATGTAAGGCCACACAGTTCATACACAAAAGCTGGCTGTCGTATCCTCCTGTTGGATGTGTGTGTTAGCTTTCTATTACTGTAACAAAAACCTGAGATAATCAGCTTGTGAAGAGAATGGGGTTTTTTTTAGGCTCACAGTTTTGGAGATTTCAGTTCATGGTCAGTTGGTCCCGTGACTTTTGCCTGATGAGAGGCAGAGCATCATAGAGAAGCTGAACTGCTACTCGTTTTGTGGCCAAAGAGACAAAAAGAAGGGAAGAGGTTAGGGTCCCCTAATAACCTCCAAGGACACTTCAGTGACCTGAAGACTTCCCACTACTCCAGCTCTTAAAGTTTCCACCATCTCATTTATTTTCTTCAGATACCTTGGACTAAAATCCTGGGATGGTGCTCAGGCAAGGATCGGAGGCAATTCTGGTGAGCAGAACAGATTGAGACAGGTGTCTGATTCCATTGGCTAGTGTGTTGCACCATGTCTGCAGGGCTGATGGACCTCCGCTTGACAGCTGGGGGTTCTGAAGGGTTGTGGAGGGAGGTGGGACAGGCTTGACATATTCTCTAGAAAAAGAATAATAAGGTTTTCAGAGTCCTAGCTTTGGGGTAGACAAGTCCCATGGTCAGCCACTGGTTCTGTGACCTTGGCCAATGTAACTTCATTTCTCTTAACTATAAAGTGGATCTAAAAATAGTGCCCAATTTATGGGGTTATTGAAATGTAAAAATAAGATTTTGCAGCAGAAATGCCTAGTAAACTTTCTGGCACAAATAAGTGCTCAATGAACAGCCAGTAGTAGTAGTACTAGTTGTGGTAGGGGGAGTATTTTGATTAGTGGGAAGAAAATGGAATTTACATTCTGGCAGATTTCCAGCGAAGACCTAGAAAAAATAATAGCTACAATTTGTGTAGTGTGTACAGTGTGTCTAGTGGAATGTTTATAAATATAATCTTTAATACTCATAAGCTCACTGTAAGATTTGATCATCTTATTTTGCAAGAGAGGAAGCAAAGAATGAAAAGATTAAAGATCTGCCTAAGAATGCAGAACTTGATATGGCAGAAAAAGAGCTTGAAAACAGGTCCTTGTGATACCAAAACCATCCCACTTCAGAATGGTGTCCAGCCAGCAAAATGAAAATTATAGCTCCTGTCTACATAACTGAAACTATTGTGATTCTTTTCAGAGAGTAAGTGAACAGCACCTGGAAATCTGGGGAATTCAGGCATTATATACAGTTAGGACATTACACGGGCCTTTCAACTTCAAGGCTGAAAATTCATGAGGCGTTTCTCCTGGCAGAATAACTGTGAAGAATGAAACAGGCTACATGGAGGGGTGGGACCCAACTGTGTATACAGCGCATCCTTCACATCCATGAGACTTTCTTCAGCCTAGGCACTAAGCCCCTGTGAAGCAGAGACTATATAGGTCCACTTGCATCTCTGATTGCCCCCAGAGTGTTCAGTCACTGGAGGTAGATATAAGTTTAATGTGACTTTCACACACTGTTCCCGGGACCAGTGCCGAAAAATATCATGCTCTCTTATAAATTCCCTTTTTACCAACTGGTAAAATATTCCCAAAGGATCCTAAGATCTTGAAAAGCTTCTTGGTTTCATACAAGTGGATGTTCATGCTTGACAAAATGAGCAAAATTAACAGGATAACTGAATTTCAACTGTGATGTGTAGCTGACAGAGTGTATTATCAACAGAAAACATGGCACTTGTTTTCAAGGGATAACATAATTCCAAGGAATTTTTTTTCTTAGAATAGCACCTCAGAGTTTGATTTCCTAGGGTTGTGAGGACATATCCCATCTGACTGCGGGATCTCAGCAAATCTCCAAGGTGGGTGGCAGTAATCCTACCTTTTAGCCCCAAAGGGTTTAAAGGAAAAGCAGTTTCCTTGGAAGTAGGTGTGCTTTGACCGCAGAACACGTATAGTGGGGACTAAAATTTGCAGAGGCCCCAGCAAGGTTCTGGGATCCTTTATTTGAGCTAAGTCCAAAGAAAGGACTGGGGTTGTGGCTCAGTGGTAGAGCGCTTGCCTAGCATGTGTGAGGCACTGGGTTTGATCCTCAGCACCACATAAAAATAAATGAAGTCCATTGACAACTAAAAAAAATAAATAAATCTAAAGAAACTGAGAAATTCCTAGTAAATGACTTCTTGGAACATCCTTGGAGAAAACCACTTGACTCATAGGTTATGAATTAAATATACCCCCTCAGAAATGTGCTGCTGCTTATAGTCAAGCACGTGGTCCGTGGCCTTACTGAATTTGTCATAAATTATTTGGCATCAAGAAGAGAAATGAGTGTTTTGTATTTGGTTTGTTTTAGAGCTTGTGTTGGCTTCCAACTTGTGATTTATAATCAGTTTGTAATTATTCAAGTACTAAATGAAATATTTTTTGTTTAAATTGAATTATTAAGATGAAAATGCTAATCCTGTCTGGGTTTGGTGGCCTAGTGAATTCACTGAATCTCTTAAGCCAACCTCTGTGTGAAGCCCTTAGCACATAGCTGTCAATTATCTGTTTCCTTCCCACCTTTCAAATTCACAGTTTTTACTCAGGATCCACCCTTCCAAGTGCTCTGTCTGCACCCAGACCTCCTGTGAGGACCCAGAAACATCTTGTCCTTTTTTTCATCAAAGAACAAGTCAATTCTGAGGATTCTAGATGACTATAGGCTGCCTTGGGTGTAAGGAGCAGGATTAAGATGAAAGGGCCATTTTTCATAAATCCACTTAAAGTAACTCAAAGCAAAGGAGACCACGGAGTTCCAGAACAATCAAACTTGTTAGCAAGGTCGGTGGACCAGGAGGCAACCCAGCTTCAAACAGACTCTTCCTATCTTGCTGCTGGTTTTTTCCTCACTGATAGGCCTGAGGATAGAACCAAAAGAAAAGAAAATGCTTCTTAGATTTAAGGACTGTACAGTGCTCTTTGAAAGGAAAACATTTCCAAGGACCTGTAATGTTGAAAATCATTTTTTTTACAATCTTATTTATTACATGTCCACAAAGAAATTCTCAAATTCACTTATGCCTTAGTTTAGTATTCCCATAAAACAAATAAAGCAAAGCATATTTGCATGTTGATACCAACATAAATACCAATCCAAAATAGATAACACCAATTTGATAGGCTGAATGATGGCATTTTGTAGACACAAAATTCCTGTTGCTTTATTTCCTTGAGTTTTAGCAGAATTGGCAATCCTTTTAGCAATTATCATTGTCTTTGCTGATTTTTTAGTTTATTATTGTCATTTTAGCCATTTATGGGTCAATCTAATGGTATATTTCCAAAATATAATATTGGAAAAAAACTATTTTCATGAAAACTTCTTCACTGCCTACTTCTGCCTAAAGTTACTATTAATGAATTGCTGCTTATCAGTTTCCCCAAATACTTGAACATGGTAACAATAGCCAGGATGCTGATTCTTCTGAGTGTAGTTTTCTATTAGTCCTGTGTTCCCAGGTGACGACTCATCTTCTCCCACCACTTTTTTCCATTTCAAAAAGTGGGAAACCTTTCTTCATCAGATTCATGCATTCCTATAACCTTCACTTGGCACTTATTGAATCCTAAACACAAATCCACTTGTGGCTATAAAAGTCACGGCAGTGTTCTGTGTATCTAGGGAGTCCACAATGTATTTACATTGTTGTGTCTTGAAGAGAATCGTCAAGATGAAAAGCTAAAATATTTTAATGCTTTTATAACCACTGATCACTTAAAGAATGCCTGTCTTGAGTTCTACTGCCCAAAGTATCAGGGCTTGTCAAAAACTCTGGGCTATGAGGAGCAGCCATGATGAGATCAAAGCTCAATGTGACTTTTTGAATCATGATGTGTTCTTAATGGAAAGGACCTCAGAGATATTCTAGGACAATCCTCTCAGGTGGCAGATGAGGAAACAAAGGCCCACAGAGGTGGGTGATGCCAGCATTATCCACCTGTTACAGTGGTAGAGTCTGATTTAGATCTCTGCTCTCCTGATTTCTTAGTCACGGTTACATATCATATCACAGTCATATGCTTCCGCTGGGCAGTGAGCCCTGCAGCTTTGCAGATTGGTAGCAATGGCTCTAAGGAAATAGTACTTGTTTAATGCTATTGTTGCTGTTCAGATACAAAATGAAGATCATGAAGATCAATTCTCTCCCAGGTTCATTTATGCAGGGTGAGCCCTTCAGGATTTCACAAAAATGACATATTCGTTCTTTTCTTCCTCATTAACATTCAAAAACTTACTCTTCTGGCCCCTTTGTATCTCTCAGTACAGTGATTAGACATAGGCTTTGCTGAGCATTATTCTGTAAAAATACCAAGTCCCTGATAAGGAACCATGAATGTTAGTAGGAAGCCAAATGTCACACTAGACTTGCCACATTCTTACATTGTAAAGGCTCATCCCAGCTCCAACACTCTCCAAAGAATTTGAGGTCTGTGGAAACTTCCACTGAATAAAACTGTATGTACACATAAAAATCAATAAGGGATCACTGTTTTAGTTTGAAGAAAATGCATTGATTTTAACTAAGATTGCAAACCCCTACGTTCTACTTAGGTGAATTTGCTCTCACATGGCATTGTTTGGTGGTAATATGAAATCAAGAGCATATTTAATTGCTGTCAGTGACTTCCTTGGGTTCTTCTACAATGAATTTTGAAGGAAGAAGATTATTAAAACTATGATTGACCAAAACAAATCGGGGAGTGCAGGGCAGGGGAGGGGGGAGGAGACCATGCACATTAGGAATTAAAATCCATTTATTCACATGGCCATGCAAAAGTTATAAGTCCACAGTGTGGTAATAGTGCCACATCTTTCATTTGTTTAATTAATTATTAATTAATTCATTTGAATTTATTTTTAACTGATACACAGAAACATAAACTTTTACGTATCAATGGGGTGATGTTATCAAAACCATGTAATATTTTGATACTGGTATACACTGTGTGGTATTTAAATCAGGTAAAGTATATATCTATGTTCTCATACATTTAATCATTTCTTTATGGTGAAAACTTTCAAAACCCTTTCTTCCAGTTTTATAAAATGTACAGAAATTATTATCTATAGTCACTCTACTATGCAATAGCACACCAGAACTTCTTACTCCTGTTTAACTATATCTTAGTACCCACTGACCAGCCTCAAATGCAAGTGCTTTACCACTGAGCTACTCCCCCAGCCCCAGATCAACATTTTTAGATTTCACGTGAGTAAGATCACAAGATACTTGTCTCTCTGTGCCAGAATGCCACATGTTTATTATGCAGATAAGCTAAGATTATGGGTTATGAGCATGTGAGTGTGCCCCTATAGATGCAAGCATTCTTCCCTCAGTGATAACATGTTTTCCATTTTCTCCTCTTTTTGCTGAATATTGAGTGAACATGTTTTAATTTAAACTCAGGATTCAGAACAGAGATTCCCGAAGTCTGTACTGACTTTGCTGCAGACTGCTGGTTGTCCACAGAACTCACCAGGGGTTCTGCTTCTTTATTGGTAACATTTAGGCATCAGAGAAGATGCCTTTCAAATTCCCCTCTGTAATTCTAGTTCATGATAGTTTTGTTTTTTCTACTACTATGGAATTAATTGTATGCTTTGAATTCTTGAAAAGAAAGCCCTGGACTGTTCCTATTTTAAAGACGTAATAGTGCAAATAGTAGGATCCTCAGGAAGCATCCTGTTTCTGTTTTCCTCTGCCTTGGATGCCAAGATATGTCTTAAAGACATTACCAATTATGTCTGTTGGACCTAAAACATTTCAGGGAAGAAAAGGCCTGGAAAGAGTCCCTGCTGGATTATTGTGTTGAAGTTAATATGCAATAAACATCTCTTACTTTGTCTGAGAGAAATAGGTAATCTAAATATTCTGGGGCAAAAATAGATGATGCTGTGTTAGTATACATGTATACATGCCTTTTGACAAATGGAAAGAAACAGGAAATGGTCTCAAATTGAAACAAGACACAGATTGGAACTGTCTTCTAAAATCTTCTTGAAAGTAGGGGTACGGAATATAGGAATGTTACCAGAGAGGCTCTGGAATTTCTTTCTTTGGCGGGTTTTAAAAACAAAACAGAAACAGTCTGCTCATCTGCCCGAACTGGATTAGGATGTACAAGTGAACTCTCAAGGACCTTTGGGGCCTGCTGATACCATGATTCCTCCCCAAATGCTCAGGATCCTCTCTTTTGCCTGTCAGTGTCCAGTGTCAAGGTCAGCTCAAGGGCTCCCACACACACACACAAAAACTTACTTTCTTCAGTACCTTTACTTGAGCCAAATCCATCAGAACCTCCCGATGAGTGTGTTTTGTTTATCGAAGATTTTAAAAATCACTTTGTTTAGCGTTCATAATAGATCAGAAAGACAAGAAGACCCAACAATCAAGAGTTTGACATTGTTGAATTCTGATTTTCAATTAAAACTAAAAAGTAAGTAAATTAGCATAGAGGTATTGCATTTTTAACTCATACATATGGGAAAACATGTTTTCGGAAGTCCATGGAAAAGTATTAGGTTAGGGAAGTTAGAAGATCTGGACCTTTTGACATTAAAACTAAATCTTGGGCCACTTGACCTCTCTAAGCCTCAGATTCCATATTTAAAAATAAGCATATTGAACGTTAGTGCATTTCAAGGCACATGCCTCTTCTAAATTTTCCCTCATTTAAATGATTCTCTGCTTCCAGGAAATGCTTAATCTTTGCTTTAAATGTTTATTATAAATAAGTTTACCATCTCTTGAGTTTGTGTGTTTTATTTGTGATAATTGTGTATTTGTAACCACTTTATGGGTGCCTACTTATTTATTAACTGCAGTCTAGATTTCCACAACACATTTCTGGTTCAGTATGGAACTTGGTTGCTGTATATGTAGTTGTCTGGAAAAGTCTTGTCTCCAAATATAGTGGCTTTCTTTTTCTTGCCTTAAGGCAACAAATGATGAGAGAAATA
The DNA here is from genome assembly GCF_964194105.1 of Spermophilus citellus. Lineage (NCBI taxonomy): Eukaryota > Metazoa > Chordata > Mammalia > Rodentia > Sciuridae > Spermophilus > Spermophilus citellus. Next base: position 68,550,375 of record NC_138187.1, on the reverse strand, counting down.
TGTGTTTGTTTCTATTCTTCAGAGTCAGAGCTGCCTCAGGCATAAAATTCTTGACCCTCCGGATTAATCCAAATGCAGTGAGTCACAAAGTAAATATGAACCATGGCTGAATTGCATGGAGATTGTGCAGGTTAAATTAATTGTTAGGACCAGATTTGTACTAGTTAAACCTGGGATCCTAATTCGTGCTGACAAAAATGTCAAATCAGCCTACCAAGGTGCCTGAGACTTACTGCCCAGATAATAGCAGAAAATTTGAACTTGGTAGTTTTATGGATTGGTTTGCATCTAAAATGCAGGCAGCTTTTAAAAGCCCCAAATAAAGGTTGCTTTCTGTGGATACCTACGGCGGGACGATTTATAAAAGTACCCAGTCATTTTCCCCTCCTACAAGTGCTATTGGCACAATGAGGCTTGGTATTTAATCCATAACCCGCTATGCACTGCACCCTACGGTGGCAAAGAACACACAGAGCCAAAAGAAAGAAATCAAGAAAGCATTAAAAATGTCAGACCACAAGACCATGTTTAAATTATTAGGTGAGATGCTGTCTTGCATTTAACAATGGCCCAGTACACCTCGAGGCCAACTTCCTCTCCACTTGGATGTTTTGACGGGTTATTGCAATCTGTTCTAAAATTGAATTTCGGTTTGTTTCAATAGCATTTTCCAGTAAATAGGAGTGACTCTGGTATCTTGTTTGTGAATCTTGATGTAATAATCAGAGGTAATTGAAGCATGCACAAGCCACAGAGACTTATGACATGTTTTTAAACAAGTATTGACTGATATGAAACTAATTTAACAAAAACTGGAAATTGGACTCCTCTGAGAAGCTGAGCACAGAATACAGAATCCGTCACAAGTGCACAGAGTTTGGCTTTAAAAATGGTGCATACAAGTTTCTTTACCATTCCTGAAAGCATTTAGGTGCAAGTTACTGACAAGCAGGGTTGTGACCAGATGACTACAGCTAATGATCTGATGGCTGGAATTAATCACTTATCCGTCCTGTGGTTTGGATTAACCAAGGTCAGTCATTGCCTTGTGCCTTGATGGCCTGTAGGGATCAGAAAATCTCTTAGAAATAAAGGCACACAAAATGAACTCCAAATAGCAAAATTTTATGCAAACGAGCACATTTTGGAATTTTTGTATATTGTAAATTAACCTTCTTTTGACAGAAAAGATTGTAATATTCTGCATTAATGTGCAGGTATGCATAAATATTTATAGAGAGAGACATATCCCACATAGGTATTATATATCCTCAGGTTGCAATGTAACTGCTGGATTTATATCCCATTTAATGGAAGCTAAATACTAAAAAAAGGAGAAATGAAAGAGTGAAACCTGTAATTCACATCTCTAAACTATACAAAAGACAAAGATTAGTAGAGCAGTATGCAAAATTTTCCATAAGCTTTGGATTTTCCAAAGAAGTAAAAATCATTCATGGAAAAGAATTTGAAATTTAAATGATGGAACAAGTAGTCAGTCTAAAATGTTGGCCTCTGTAGATACTGACCTTAAGTACAAATGGTGGTTTATTTTTATTTTCATGCACTCAGGAAAACAATGAATTGTATGTAGCAAGCTCAGAAGATGAGGGATAAAGATAAAGCAAAGGAAACCATCTGATGCTTTTTGCCTAATTGGAGGAAGTAGAGGAGAGTGATAATGCAGACAGCACACATTAAGGGGAAAATAATTAACAGCTTCATTAGGCAAAATTTACCATTTGTATGTGTTTCTAGAACACACTAATGTCGGTTAGATTGAGACTCCAACATGGACCAAATTTCTATAAGAGATAATGAATTGCAGTTCTTCAACATACAATTATGTATAAATGTCGCCTGTATCTATAATCCTGCCAGAAATGAACAGAAAAGTTGAGATCTAAACATTTTATTTTCTAAGCAGAAATCTTGAGGACATGGACCTCATTAGAACTATCATTCCACCTGTGGAAACTGAAACAGATAGCACTGACATAAGCATCTAGGGATTTATAGACGTAATACTTATTATCACTAATAGGCTTTCAGTACCTAAATCCCAGGACATCTAGCTGAGACTATGCCCCTAAGTATTTGGCGTGCTCTTCTGACGAGATGTTGTTGTCATGATGGCTATTTTAATAAGTTTAATGTAATTGGAACAAAAGCAGCACACACAGTGTGCCTTGAGTTTTCCCAAAAGTGATTTACATGATTTCTAGAAAAGAAAAATTTCTGAAGGTACAAAGGGTTGTCTTCCATAACTACTTACTAAACAATTTAGAAGATTTGGTTTAAATGTTTTTAAAAGTATGAATATAAAATAGTTTGACTCCCCAGGTTATGAGATATCTGTTCCAGTTTTTTCTTGTAGATTCATTTTTTTCCATAAGTATAAATGCATCTCCAGGGAAACAGTATTGGTTTTGATTCTCAGAAAAATACAAGGTAAATGTAGAGAGATATATTCTATCAACTAGAAAAATAAATTTTGTCAGGAAAATAAGTAAGTTATGGCAGTACCTAAAAGTTAATTCCAGTGCAATATTTGGCAAACGTAAACAGTCCTGAGCTGCTTAATGCCCACACATGTTCTGGGAAATACATCGTTAGGTGATTTCATCTTGGTGTGAGCACCACAGAGTGTACTCTCACCAAACTAAGGTACTACGTGTCATCAGGCAGTAGAATCTTTTGGATCTGCCATCATACACGAATGTTGTTGTCTGAAACATTGCTATGTGGTGCATGACTGTAATTGTTCCATTTGTACTGAGAGCTTCACAAGTTCAAGAGGAGGTGGAGGTGCATTTAGAAGTGATTAAGTACAAGAGAAACTTCACAGAACAAATGAATCTTGAGTTGAGCTTTGAAAGAACAGGATTGGAATCAGCAGGGGAAAAAAAAGAAAGAAAGAAAAGAAAGAAACTTCTAGGAAAGAGATGCCAGAAAAAAAAAAAAAATCTGTGCAGTTACCCTTAGTTGAGGGACATAAAGACAGTTGCCTCTGTCCCTCAGAAGTACTAATTCTATCCTAAGGATGGTAAGATGGTAACTGGTCAAAGACTTGGCACAAAACACATGACTTCCCAGAGGATGGCTTCTTATTTGTGCTTTAAAATTAAAATCCGTTAGCTAACACCTGGACATACGTTTGACTCTAAACCGCTCTTTCTAATTTTCTTTACTCTTTCATGTACACACTAGGAACCATATTTTATCTTTTTTTTTTTTAACACTGTCCATCAAAGTTCATTTCAAATTTAAAATTCCATTTTGTTAAAGTCTGAGCTAAAATAAGAAAGAAATTCTCTGTGTTGTAAGCAACCTAGAAAAGCTTAGCTTACACCCACATTGAAACAGTTCTGCAGTTGTGAATGAGCAGAGGATGCTCAGTAGACCACAGGCAGACATGTTGCTAGAGAAATGTCCTAAATTCATCTTCAGATGGCACAACTTCTACTTTTTTTACCTTCTTTGTTGCATCCCTGCTGTTGACTCACTTCCTAGACACTGACAGGGACATCCAGACCCAAAGATGAGGAGTCAGCTCTATTATCGCTCAGGCCATTCATTCCAGTCCAGGCACCTGTAGGAGACTCTGGGTGAGAAATTCAGGAATTAATTTAGTCCTGTATAGAAGTGCCTGTGGAACCAGTGGTTTTACAAAATTGACTAGCCATTCCAGTAGCAGTGTGGACACAGCTACAATAAAGATATTGTCAATAGAAGGATAGCATCTTCAACAAATGGTGCTGGGAAAATTGGAAATCCATATGCAACAAAATGAAATTGAATCCCTTTCTCTCGCCATCCACAAAAATTAACTCAAAATGGATCAGGGAGCTAGATATCAAATCAGAGACACTGCGTCTGATAGAAGAAAAAGTTGGCTACGATCTACAAATTGTGGGGTCGGGCTCCAAATTCCTTAATAGGACACCCATAGCCCAAGAGTTAACAACCAGAATAAACAAATGGGACTTACTTAAACTAAAAAGTTTTTTCTCAGCAAGAGAAACAATAAAAGAGGTAAATAGAGAGCCTACATCCTGGGAACAAATCTTTACCCCCCACACCTCTGATAGAGCCCTAATATCCAGAATGTACAAAGAACTCAAAAAATTAAATAATAAGATAACAAATAACCCAATTAACAAATGGGCCAAGGACCTCAACAGACACTTCTCAGAGGAGGACATACAATCAATCAACAAGTTCATGAAAAAATGCTCACCATCTCTAGCAATCAGAGAAATGCAAATCAAAACCACCCTAAGATACCATCTCACTCCAGTAAGATTGGCAGCCATTATGAAGTCAAACAACAACAAGTGTTGGCGGGGATGTGGGGAAAAAGGTACACTTGTACACTGCTGGTGGGGCTGCAAAATGGTGAGGCCAATTTGGAAAGCAGTATGGAGATTCCTGGGAAAGCTGGGAATGGAACCACCATTTGACCCAGCTATTGCACTTCTCGGACTATTCCCTGAGGACCTTAAAAGAGCGCACTATAGGGATACGGCTGCATCAATGATTATAGCGGCACAATTCACAATAGCTAGACTGTGGAACCAACCTAGATGCCCTTCAATAGATGAATGGATAAAGAAAATGTGGCATCTATACACAATGGAATATTATGCAGCACTAAGAAATGACAAAATCATAGAATTTGCAGGGAAATGGATGGCATTAGAGCAGATTATGCTAAGTGAAGCTAGCCAAGCCCTAAAAAACAAATGCCAAATGTCTGCTTTGATATAAAGAGAACAACTAAGAACAGAACAGGAAGGAAGAGCATGTGGAAAAGACTACAGATAACAAAGACGAATGGGGGGAGAGAAACGGAGAGAGAAGGGAAAGCATATGGAAATGGTAGGAGACCTTCAAGGATACATAAAATTACAAGAGGCTATGAGGGGCAAGGGGGAGGGAAAAAAAAAGGGAGAGAATTGAACAACAGCAGGGGAGATAGAGAGGGAAGATGGGAGGGGAGGGGAGGGGAGGGGTGATAGTAGGGGTTAGGAAAGGTAGCAGAATACAACAGACACTAATATGGCATTATGTAAAAATGTGAATATGTAACAGATGTGATTCTGCAATCTATATTTGGGGTGAAAATGGGAGTTCAAAACACAATTTGAGTCTAATGTATGAAAGATGATATATCATGAGCTATGTAATGCTTTAAATAATCAATAAAAAATTAAAAAAAAAAAAAAGATATTGTCAATGAAACAGGATACTACCTGTCTGCCCTCTTCAAGCATGAAGCTCTCCCAGCTTTTCAGAAGAGACCGCTGCATAAATATAATTTATTACTCTTTTTTCCACAGAAGATTATACATATAATCCAACACATGCTAGGAATATTTTCCTTCTTAATTGCAAACCATAATGGGAGCAAAAAATCAAAGCTTTTGCTAATGATCTTCTTCCATTTGTCCAGAGAATTTCCACAGAAGAGATCGATATTATTACTGTTCCAACATTTGCACGGCCTGTGTTTAACATGTCTGTCACACATTAAGGAGAAAGTAGTTTTTTGAAGATATTGGATGTTAAAGAAGAAAAATTAGAAAAACATCAAGCTGAGGTTATTATTTTTAATGACTGCCAAATCCAACATTACTTCTGCTTCAGTAGTATTTAAACTATTAATCTGTTTCTGAGTGTATATTCATCCGTAAATAATTAGGGGGATTCTTTAGCAAGTAATTGATATGAAGGCCATATGACTTCTAAATTTACAAAAGCCTATTTTAAGATTTTAAAAATTATGAAGGTTATGTGTGCATTTAATTAGTGAAAATGGGTATTTTGCCTGTGTCTGGGAAGGAGGATTATTATAATCTGAGTCATTTAAAAAGATATCCTGAGTCAATGACATTTTTACAGTGCAGCAATAATCTTACTATATTACACACAGAAAGAAATGTTAAAGGGACTATAGGATTTGGCATGAGATTTTATAGTAGCATGAGGAGGGAGACAGCAAGAGAAAATTCAACATACAAATTAAAGTTACAAAAATAAAAATGTTCTCCATCCATATTTTGAAGTTCTTGGCTACCATGCCTATTTTGTAAAAGAAGTCAGCAGAATAAGTTAAATTCTTTCTTTGGCATCAGAAGGACAAACCTCACGACAGACATGGAAAATGTTTATCTTAAAATTGTCACCCAGGCATTTCTTTGGCCCTCTGCCTCCTGGGCCCATCTATGGAAGACATGGACACAAACCTTTGCTTCTACCCTGTGTCTCTCTCCATTTCTTGGGTCCTTGCTCCAAAGAGTGAGGAGAACTGATTGCTTGTATATAGATTTCTTAGTTCAAAAATAACAAGAAGGGCAGAGACTGGAGGGTATAGGAATGGAGGGAGAAGGAAGGTCCAGAAGTGTTTAGAACACAAAGCAGAACAGTATTCCAATTATTTAGCTGCTCTTCATGGCAAATTCTCAACACAGATTAAAGAGCATTTTGAAATACTTACACTTTTTTTAAAAGTGCCCTCCATCCCTGTCTTGGTAAAATAATGATACCTCAGCAATCTTTGAGCAAACTAGAGGAACAATTCCTTTACTGATCCATGTTTGTGCCTGTTTTTTTAGGTGTCATTCTAATAAATTCACGATTTAGTTTTTTTCTTTTTCTTTTTTTTAAAGAGAGAGTGAGAGAGGAGAGAGAGAGAGAAAGAGAGAATTTTTAATATTTATTTTTTAGTTCTCGGCAGACACAACATCTTTGTTGGTATGTGGTGCTGAGGATCAAACCCGGGCCGCACGCATGCCAGGCGAGTGCACTACCGCTTGAGCCACATCCCCAGCCCTAGTTTTTTTCTTTTTTCACAATACCAAAAAAGAGACTTACCGGGCTGGGGATGTGGCTCAAGTGGTAACGTGCTAGTCTGGCATGCGTGGGGCGCTGGGTTCGATCCTCAGCACCACATAAAAATAAAATAAAGATGTTGTGTCCACGGAAAACTAAACAATAAATAATAAAAAAAAGAGACTTACCAAGGGGAAGTAAAAATGTAGATGCAGTTAACAGAAGGGCTGTCAGATGGAAGAGGAATTACAAGTGGTCCTAGGATCGATGATTGGAAGTTTCACTAAACACTGAAGAAATATTTACTGAAGGAACAAACTCAAGGCAAATAAAGAAGACTTGGAATTATGACCAGGGCATCAAAGGGAATGATTCCCTGTCTGGATTCAGGGCCATTTCCATTTCTTGTAGGTTTCTGAACAAGGCTGAGCAATCCCTTGGTAGTAATCTCAAATTAGAAGTGAATCCCAATGACAACAAAGATTCTCCATACTGTCTTCTAAAAATGAGCTGTAATGGTTGATCTTTCATGTGAGCAATGGATAGTGCTGGTTTTTCTAGTAACTGGATTTGAAATATTGTTTCAGTCCCTTAAAGTGTTTTAGGCTTCCGTTTTCTCAGCTATAAAACACAATGTGGGTCTATTATATCTTCCCAGTGTGAAATGTTGCTTAGTTCTCTTCACAGTGGTCGCCTTGACTCTAAGTGGTATAACCAAGGCATTCTTTAATTCCTGCCCTGAAAGAGACAAATGAGAGGAAGCATGCAAACTGCATTTGTCAGCCGTGATTGAACCATTTGACCAAGTATATAGGCAGTCTTAGGTATCAGCATCATGTTTGTTTAGCCAGAAACAGTTGCTTTTTAAAACAGTTTCTAAAAGCACTGATTGAAATTAAATTCCTAACATTTAAGGCCAAATAGGAGAAGAAAGTAGGTTCCTAAATTTATCTCTATTTTCCAAAATTTATGTCATCATTTGCTAAATTGATTCCCTCCTTAAATTATTTTTTATTGCTTCTCATCTGTGCTAGTGAAAAATAAGTGACTTTTCAAAAGAGCACATAGAAAGTCCCCTATGATGCACACTAATTCCATGAGTATTATGTAATAAAATGGCCTTTGATCAATGGGATTGACATATGTTGAGTTAAACCAAGTTGAATAGAGATATCATAGCTGTGAGACTTTTTAGAGTCTTTAATATGCTGATATAAATTGTGAATATTCATGAAAAGAACATTATATGCAGAATTTCTCAAATTATTTTGCAAAATAAATAAATTTTCCTTGAAGCGTTTTATAAGATTGGTATTCTGGGGAACACATTTTAGGAAATCTAGTTCTGCATTATTTCTACTTCCTACTTAAAAAAGAAGGGAGGGGCCGGAGTTGTGGCTCAGGGGTAGACTGCTTGCCTAGCATGTGTGAGGCTTGGGTTTAATCCCTGGCACCATATAAAAATAAAAATAAAATAAAGGTATTGTGTCCATCTACAACTAAAAAACTTAAAAAAAAGAAGGGAATAAACTCAACTGATTAGGAAGTGTCTAAAATGATAATAATATGATCTACATTATTTTCCATAACTAGATGAAAAGAGAATCAAAGTTAATGAAAAATCTGAAATAGGGCCTATTTTTAAAATTAATATGACAATTCCAAAAACCTAAATTGTTTTAATAATTTTCCACTGAAGGGATTCCCAAAAGATCTGGTTTCCTGTATAATTGTAAGTAAGTGCTCATTTGTCCCTAAATAATTCAAGAACTAAAATGCCAAAAAGCCAGCTTATTCCTATTTCTCCCTGTGATTTTTTATCAACCCTATCAATTTTTTTATTCAAAGATGAAATACAATCACCTATAGCCTTCCACATTAAAAGAGTTCAAAGAAATCAATTCACTAAGTAGAGGGAAAGGTTAAATCATTTTATATATTCTGTTTTAGTAAAATAAAACAACAACAAAAATAAAAGAAAGTTTCCCCTTTCATTATGGAACAATTGGTCAAAGCACAGTGTTCCCTCTCCTTTTAGCCTGTGTTGCTTTTATAGCGGGGCCTTCAGTATGATGGAGGGAGATTTTTATACTTTCTTCTAACTTACATTGTGCTTCCTAGAAGAGTGCATTTGGAAAAACTCATATTTTAACTGAATTGACCATATTTTCTTCTCCCTTGTTTATTTATTTGTATTTATTTATTTATTTGAGGCACTGGAGATTGAACCAGGAGTGCGCTACTACTGAACTACCTCCCCAACCCTTTTTGTTTGTTTTGTTTTGAGACAGGTTCTCACCAAGTTGCCAAAGCTGGCCTCTAACTTGTGATCCTGCCTCAGCGACTATGCCTGGCTTCCTTTTTTTTCCCTAGTAATCTTTTTTTTTTTTTTTTTTTTTTAAGAGAGTGTGTGAGAGAGGAGAGAGAGGGGGAGAGAGAGAGAGAGAATTTTTAATATTTATTTTTCAGTTCTCGGCGGACACAACATCTTTGTTGGTATGTGGTGCCGAGGATCGAACCCGGGCCGCACGCATGCAAGGCGAGCGCGCTACCGCTTGAGCCACATCCCCAGCCCCCCCTAGTAATCTTTCCATAAAGATCTTGGGACTGATGAGTGCTTTAGATAGTAGGATAAGGGGTCTGTGTTCTCATCCTTGAGTTGAATCCATGCTCTGATCACAGAGCTGACCTAGCTTGTAGTCATATGGTTAAACTTAGCTAGGAAGGTGCCCCCATTTGGAGGCTCCCCAGTAAGGTTTATGGCCACTGCTTGCCTTTCTTCTAAACACACAATTACTCCTTAAGTTCCATATAAATCATGAGGCCACCTAGGTCATTAAAATTCTTTCTTCTCTAGCTTGTTCCTTAGACAAGAGAGAGTTAAAGGTTTGCTGTACACCAATTAAGTACTCAGTCTGAAGTCAGTGAAAAGAAAAACATCACATAAACTAGTGGTTAAAGGATAACCCATGATTCTCTATTTCTCTATTTTGTCTTCAACTAGTTTTATTCTATTATATGGGGGAAAAAGACATTTCTGACATTTGAAATATATCTGTCCACAGAGATACTTCTCATATAAATTATTCACCACATTATGAATTGACTTAGAGCATGGATGATTTGGAGCATATGAAAAATGTTTGCCTGGGTGGTAATTAGACTAATAGTGGACCCTTTGTCTACCAGATACACCCACCTTCTGACTACAGAGAATTTCAAATAAGGTTAAAATGAAAAAGAAAAAAGATACTGTAAGCATGAATGCATGAAACTCTAAAGATGATTTACAGCAAACGGTATGCTGCTTTCAATAAACATTAGGGATTAAAGAAAAAGAAAATCTCTCTATGACATGATCTATTTTGCTCATGTGCATTTCATTCTAGCATCATAAATACATTAGGCCCATATCTAAAAGATCACTGTTCCTTGGCTGTGGTTAGCTCAGTGGCTTTTACTTTAAGTAAACCTGAAGGATCTGCTGAACAGAAAGAAAACAGTTTTGGCTTGACTCAGTGCTCACTGCCCAAACCTAAAATTCAGCTTAACCTTTTCTATTTATTTATTTTCTAATACTGGTGTCACTAAAAGGAAGAGGCCTCTAAGCTATGTCAATAGACCTATTTTTCTTCAGCAGTTTCTGCCTTCCACTTTTTCAGGAAAGATGGCTGGTATTTCAAGGTAAGGAACTCCTCCCCCTAAATCCCCCCCCCCCCAACCCCAGCAGAATGAATAATCTCACCTACTTGGCTCTGAAAAGGTTCTGCGGTAATTACAGGGGGGGGGAGGGGAGGGGAAACCCTAAGAAAACAAGTATTTGCCAACTTTAGTTCCTGAAGCTCTGATTAGCAAACTACCTAGATCCCCACTGAATAATTACTAATTAATCAGAAGGATTTTTTTTTTAAACTCTTAAAATTAGCACATTAGCTCCTATAGTCTGGAACAGAATTATAGCTTTATTTCTTCTTTCCAAAGAATTAGAAAGAAAATTTGAGGATTATGATTTCGTGATGCTATAAGCCAGAGTCCCTGCCTCTCCAGAACTGGAAGTTGCACCCTGGTGTTTCCACCCATACCAATTAAGGGGCTTTGTGAGCAAATTCAGCCCTGCACTCTAATAGCACTAGTGCAACTGCAGATCATTAAATCAGTCGGGTTCATGAATGGAAACACTTAACGGATTTAGTGATTTTTTTTTTAATTTAAAAACCAACATACTGTGGTATACATAAATTGCTTTCTTTAACTCCATTACTGATGATGGCTGTAATTGATTTCTGGCAGTAGTACTGAGGCAAGACCACTATCATATTCCAAGTGATATTTTTCAGAATACCAAGTTAAGGTCATCTTCTAAGAGGTAGTCATCTAGAATTGACAGATGTCCATGGGAGATAACAACAGCTAAATATCCTGGACTAACTAAAGTGTTAGTATAGTACACATTTTGGAAAACAGGGTAGTATAGTACACATTTTGGAAAACAAACATCTGCTCCATTTAGTTTTCTGTGTATTTATCTCTCCTTCTTTCCATATTCCAACCTTACTTGGAAAGGGAATTTCAAATCCCGACAAAGGTTATTGCATATATTATTTGATTTTCCCTATGATTCTGCAAGTTAATTATCATTTTGCCCATTTTACAGATTAGCAACCTAGAGTTAAGTGACTTGGTCAGGGTTCCCTAATATTCAGTGGCAGAGTGTGAGGAGGAATTGACTCACATCATAGTCGTCCAGTTTCACCTAAATTGACCACCTGATGCCAGGCAAGTGTCATTTTCTTGCCTCATTGTTCCCTTTGACATGTTGTGGGACATTAGAGATGATGACAGTTAATCAGTTTTCTGTAACTGTAACAAATATCTAAGATAATTAACTTAAAAGAAAAAAAAAGGCTTATTTTGTCTCACGGTTGTAAAGATTTTAGTCCATGATCTATTGGGCCTGTTGCTTTGGGCCTATTGAGAGGCAGCACATCATGGTGAGAAGGTGTGATGAAGCAAAACCATTCACCTCATAGTAGGAAATGAAAAAAAAAAAAAAAAAAAAGAAGTGTCCAGGGCTCCACTATGCCCTTCAAGGATATACCACCAATAACCTAAAGACCTCCCACTAGGCCACACCTCTTAAAGGTTCTATTTCCCAATAGCACCAGGCTGGGGACCAAGCTTTTACACATAGTCATCTGGGGGAAATTCCAGATCCAAACTATAGCAGTGACAATTCTTGATAGAGAAAACTCCTTTTTAATCAAAGGTGCAGGAATGGCTCCCAAACTTCAGAAAAGGAAGCAGAATTCAGTTCATACTGCCTCATCTGTCCCTTCAATGGACCATGTTAAAAGCAACTCAGTTTTCTTAAAAGAAAAATCACTTTGGAAGGCTGCACAGAAAGTAGCAGACAGAAGAGAATATTCTTCATAGAAAAAAAAAAAAAAAAGGCAAGACTTAAAGTAAATAAGAAGTAAAAGTGTCCAAAATGCCCCACTGTCCTTTCTTGATGGCTTTTTAACCAGTATATAAACCCAACTTGAGGCAACCTATGAAAACTTTTTTTCTTTTTTTCCTGGAGAACAGTGGAAAATTGGCAAGAAGTAAAAATTCTCTATGAAACAGGGAGGTGAACAAGTTGTAAATGATGTTAATATCTTCCAGATGGTACAGTTTTCCTTGGGAACTGAATTTATTGTAATTAAAGGCATGTGAATTTTCTATAAATACTGAACCTTGTACAGTGGACACTGGAAGACTCCATCACTTCTAGAGCACAGTTGTTTTAAGGGAAATGTTCTTTCCCTTCCATTTAAAATGTATCTTTGGGTTTTATAATCTAAATTGGATCAGAGGAATAGTTTCCTATGTGAAGGGCTTTTTTGTTTTGTATTTTAACTTTTAGCTGTGGTTGGACACAATACCTTATTTTATTTATTTTTATGTGGTACTGGGGATCGAACCTAGTACCTCGCACATGCCAGACAAGCACTCTACCACTGAGCCCCAGCCCCAGCCCCAGCCCCAATGTGAAGGGTTTTTTTTTTAACCTTTCTTGTCAATAAGATGTAATTATGAATTGAAATTCCTCAGAAACAATAAATCAAAACTCCAAGTATTCCCTATTAAAATTATATAGTTTGATTATTATTTTTCACCATATGCTTTGAATTCTTATATACCTGTTTTTGAATTGTTATTATTACTTTTTAGTTTCTAGATATGTATCTTGGACAGATTTTGGAATTTCTGCTTTTACTTCAATTCGGGAAAGTCTGAGTCAATAAGGAACCTGCTTTCCCTTTTATTTTGAGTGACTCCTGTGGGCTCAGAGGTCCCCAAACCCACAGCCTGTATGGCACAAGAACATCGAATGGCCTCCACCATCACTTCCCTTCCGACTTCTGTGCTTGGCCTTACCCTAGATCCTACTATCTCTGCTCTGTCAGGATGATCCCTCCTGCCTCGGGCACCAATTGCAATGTCCTATCCTGATGTTTCTACTAGAGCTTGTCCTATTTGGTAGGCAAAATTCTAAGTAAGATCCACAGGCCCTGATCCCCTTTCCCTGGTGTGCACACACCTTCTCCCAGTTATTCAGATTAGTCAGATACTAATCTCGGTTCGGTTTTAAAGGGATCTTATAGGTTTAATTAAGGAACCAACTGAGTGGACTTTAAGAGTAGGAAATTGTCCTGGGTGAACAGGACTTAATCAGGTAACCATGAAAAGGGACTAAGCTTTTCCTGAAAATGTTTGAAATGAGATGGGAAGAATTTAATGTGAGTGTCTCTGTCACTGGCTTTGAATATGATGAGCCCACATGTAAGGATCACAGGTAGTTCCTAGGATTAGAGAGCAGTCCCCATTGGCAGCCAGCAAGGAAATGGAGACCGGAGTCCTACAACTGCCAAAAAATGAATTCTGTCCCAACAGGGAGAGTTCTGATAAGGACACCATGCTCCAATGAGATGCAGCCATATGACACCCTGAGCAGAGATAGAGTCGTGCCATACCAGACTTCTGACCCATAGAACTGTGAGCTCATAATTGTGGGTTGCTTTAAGTCACTAAGTTGGTGATAGTTTGTCCCTCCACAGTAGAAAATAATAGTCTATTACCTGCTAGATGTTTATTGTCTCAATTTCTTTCCTTCTTGACAGGTTACGACCCATGGTAGCCCTCGTAGTCCCTCACACAACCAATATTATCTCTTTTAATTTTATTCCAGTCAAACTTTTTTCTTTCACATTTTCTTTCTTCAATTTTGTAAGAGCTTATTTCCTGGGACTGTAAACTCATGTACCTGATGTGTTCCTATCTAAACTATTAATCATCAGTCTTCTATAGCTGCAATGAAATTATAGATAGTCATTATGACCCTGAGGCATTACAGAGTTTAAAGATTAAATTTTTAGTGTGTGAAATTAGCTTTGTGAGCTTCACTGTGTTTTGATTATTAGAGAACTAGTCATTTGAGTATGAAACATGTGGAAATCTTTCCTAAGCTTCCTCATAGGGCCTATATTGTAAGAACAACATCAGGTGGACTATATGGTATTAGAATTTCTTGGAGGAAAATTATCTGGAAGCTTTCGGACAAACTCAAGAATAACACTGTGTGGTCTTTTAATAAGGACAATGACATTACAAAATGACATTAAATGTTTCTACAAACTTTTTTTTTTTTAATGTTCCAAGACCAGTGAGGGGTTAGCCTCTCTATTACAATCAGTGAAGCTGGTTGGGAGTGAGAAGATTTGGCTTAGGTGTATCTAGCAGCTACTGATGAATGCAAAGTTCCCTGATCTGTTTAGCACTGTGTGCTTCACAGCTCAGCCAGTCCAGAAGATCATCCCTGAACTAAGAATTTGTGCTCATTCTGGAGTTATGTAAATAACACAAACCTTAGACCCTCAGGCTACTCATGGATGGAACCTGAGTTTGGTTGATAAGAGTGCTAGGAGTTTAGTGATAAAGAAGTGAAAAATGCTACTAAAATAACCATTGTCTACTAAAATGAATGAGGTTATCAGTGTGTGATAATTAGTTACCCCAACAGAAAAAAAATACATAGACATCAAATTACTTAGTATAAATATGCATAAACACATAACAGGTGTAGAGATAATAATGCAATGGTTGAAAATTTAGATTTGTGGCATGTATTGAAAGTACCACTAGAAAAGAAATAAGAAAAAGTGTCATAAGTAAAAATGATCTGCAAATTAGAGATTAATGTCCCATAATTCAGATTATAACACACAGAGCGTATATAGAAACATACAAGTTTAAGAAAAAGAAATGAATAAAACACCCAACTTTAAAGGAGAAAAATGCTTTCTAAATATAGAAACAAACTATAAAGGGGACTATGACAATATGATAAATGAGACTAGATTCTGTAATTAACATGAAGTTCAAATTTTGTACAGATTTAGAATGGTTTTCATAGAAATGTGGCCACAGGCTAAAAGCTGAGAAGACAGCAGCCAGGTCACACCCCAGCCTCTGTTTTGCTGAAGAAGGTTCAGGAAATTACAGTCAGGGCTCCCAGGTGCCGCTCCCCTTTGTGCTCCAAATCTGGGGCATTGCTACCCTGGCTGGCTTCTGACCTGTTGGTGGTCAGAGGGTCCAGCCTTTCCCACTTAGTTAATTATTGTGGATGGAGCATTGGTCTGTGTGGTCCAGGCTCACCTCTGCTCTGCCTGTGCTGGGGATTAGGCAGCTGGAAGCAGGAAGAAAACTCAATTGTATCTGCCATTCAGTTCTCCTCTGGCACCTACCCTGGTTTCATCTCTATTGCTCAGGTATTATGTGGTCCCTGAATATCCAGCCTGAGCAAGAGGACCAGGACAGCTGGAACCCCATTCAATGACTACCATCAGTTCCACTGAAACTTTCAGTCAGGAGTCTCCCTGAAGGGCAAGAGGTCTCTGTCTCTCCCTCTTTTTTCCCTCTCATACACACGTGCATATCCACCTTTGTACACACCAAGATTGCTATAATCCACATCTTGTGTGTGTCCCAGACACCTATTTGATAAAGGCTTGCTCTGCAGGATGGTGCTGTTGGGAGGTAGCACAACTTTTAAAAGGTGGGGCACAGTGAGAGGTCTTGTTGTTGTGCCCCAATGTGGGATAGTGGCAGGACTTAGCCCTTTCCTCTTCCTCTCTTTTGCATCCTGTCTTTGAGGGGAGCAACTTTGTTGTACCATACACTCCTGCCATGATGTGCTGCCTCGCCACGGGCCCAAAAGCAAAGGGGCCAACCCACCATGTGGTGACACCTCTAAAACTGTGAACCAAGATAAACATTTTCTCTTTATAAGTTGATTGTCTCAGGTATTTGTTATAGTACTGAAAAGCTCACACAAAGAGGTTTGCTTAGAAAATTCTAAGAGTCATAAAAAAACAGTGAACTATGATTTAATGGGGGTACTCTCCTAGCAACAATAACCAACCGCACAAAAGACAACAAATTAGTCATTGTTCATGACTACAGTTTTTAAAAGCCATCCCACAAGACATGCAAGAAAGGTAATAACAAGAGTGCATATTGAATGGAGCTGGAGAATATCATGATAAGTGAAATAAGCTAATCCCAAAGAACCAAAGGATGAATGTTTTCTCTGATTTGTGGATGGTAATTCACAATAATGGAGGAGGTGGCCTAGGGAAGAATAGAGGTATTTTGGATTAGGCAGAGGGGAGTGAAGGGAGGGGAGAATATGGGGGCAGGAAGGACAATGGGAAGAATTGGACATTAATACCCTATGTGAAAGGAAGGGAAGGCAGGGGATGTGGGTATAAGAAAAATAGTAGAATAAAACAGACATTATTACTGTATGTATGTATGTGACTGTATGTATGACCAATGTGATTCTACAATATGTATACTCAGAAAAATGAGAAATTATATCCCATCTACGTATGAAACATCAAAGTAAAAAAAATACCCTATGTGCATATATGATTACCTGCCCATGTAATTCTCCATCATGTACAACCAGAAGAATGAGAAGTTATACTCCATTTGTGATGTGTCAAAATGCATTCTACTGTCATGTGTCACTAATTAGAACAAATGGAAAAAAAAAAGAGTGAATATTGGAGTCAGGTTTGCTCCAAAGTAAGCAATATGGAGAGGATACAAACTCCCTCTTCTATGTGTCTCCCTCAGGTCAGCTCCCCAGCTCTGGGCTCCTTCTGAAATGATACACCTGCTTTCTTGGGATCCCCATGAAGACTAAATTAGATAATATATATGAGAAAATTTTGTAACATGGAAAATACTGTACAATGTCAATTTTTTTTTTAAAGAGAGAGAGAATTTTTTAATATTTATTTTTTAGTTTTCGGTGGACACAAATTCTTTATTTTATTTTTACGTGGTGCTGAGGATTGAACCCAGCGCCCCACACATGCCAGGTGAGCGCACTACCATTTGAGCCACACCCCCAGCCCCAATGTCAATTATTATTGCCAGCCTTTCAGAAAGTATGTGGTCAAATCCAATTCATTTTAAATTTCTGGAACATAAGAAAAATATATTACATAGAGAGTCTCATT
Source organism: Spermophilus citellus (assembly GCF_964194105.1). Taxonomy (NCBI): domain Eukaryota; kingdom Metazoa; phylum Chordata; class Mammalia; order Rodentia; family Sciuridae; genus Spermophilus; species Spermophilus citellus. Next base: position 68,532,970 of record NC_138187.1, on the reverse strand, counting down.
GATTCAGTGGTTTAAAAAAAAGGCAAAGTCTTTGATTTACTTTCATATAAAACATCATAAAGATAGCGCTTTCTGATCAAGAAATACAAAATTGTTAGCAAGGCAAACAGATATTGATTTGCCACTTCATATGCTGGTAGTTAGTGCTTTTCAAAATAACTTTTATCTGATTATAAAAAAATTTGTCCATTGTAAAAGTTTTTGAAAAATACAGAAATAAAATAGGAACGTAAAGAGATCACCATTTGTAACAGCTTGGCATATTCCAGTTCTTTTTTTTTTTCAGGCTATACTGTATATAGGGGCTTATATTCTGATGTTTTACTTATAATATAAACATTTTTCCTATGTTATAAAGAAAACCTTTTGTTGAACATGATTTTTAATGGTTACATATTATTCTATGTTGTGATTGTATACAAAGATTTAATATTATTGATTATTTACTTAGAATAGATTTCTAAAAAATGTTTTTACTAAGTAAACCACTGTTAGGTTTTTCATATATCTTGATTAGAGGAATTGCAAGCAAGCCAGAACTGTTAGGGGATAAATCTCATATAAAACTGCTCAAAGCACACATGCAGACAAATTGATTCTTCCTACATCCATCATTATGTATTTTTATTTTCAAATCCTCTTTCTAATACTTCGGGAAAGATCTAAGACAATTCTTAGCAGCACAGCAATTGTTTACAGGCATTTAGTTGGGATCACTATTAAATGCCTTGTGCAGAATAAACCAAAGAAATACTTTTTTGCAGGTGATAATTATGTCAGTCAATATCATTTCTTACTCTGGGGTATGATGTCAGGTATCAAATTTCTCCATTATGAATGTTCATGTGTTGATGGGGGTGTATCCCCTTGGAAGGAGATTAAAAAGACAGCATTACCTAAAAACCCCCTTCCTAATAATTTGAGAATGTCCAGAAGCCTTGGAGGGGCTTGGTACGGTAGCTCACTGTCTCAGACAACACCCTGTAGAGGATTAGCTTTCTTAACATTTCATCCTCTCCACCAAGGGAGTCAGGGGTCATTGGTACTCACAAGAGAAACCCAACTTAAGTAAAGTACGCTATTCATCTATTCAGCACCACATACCTATAAAGTGTCCAAAATGGCTCTTTAGTGACTAAATACATTTCCATTTTCCCATCACTTTTTCCCCTACTTGGCCATTTTCCTAAAACCATAATTCAAACTTTCCAAAAGGAAAAAAAAAAAAAAAAGAATCTCTGGGTAATCCTTTCAAGAATTCTTAGAAGGAAACTTTTATTATTTGATGACTCTTATGGGAATCCTAACTTGTGATTATTATTAGGATTTAAAATGTTTCAGCACCAACATCCACCTAGGTACTGTGGGGGTGGAGAAGCAATGTGAGCAAAAGACCACCTGTTTTGCCATGGCTGCTACACAATGAAAAAACTTGAAAGCAGAAGACTTAAGAAATGGGAGGATGTCTAAGGGAGGAGGGTTGGTTACCTCCCGAATATTTTAACTACCCACATTCTATTTACTTCCCAGGATAAGTGGGGAGCATCTTTCCCTGGTTGGGGTCCATCTGTACTATGAGTAGGGACAGGAAGAGGCCCAGCTTCTAGGCCCCTACCTAGAAGGGTGACGATGCTCTTTGGACCCAGGCAAGCACCTTTGTCACCCAGAGCATTCTTTTTCCAGAGCAGGATCCAAAATGGAAGGAGAACTCCTCAATTTTATAAGCCCTCCTACTGTAGCTCTTATGAATTAGATTCCTTGAATGCAGTTCCCGAGTCTCCTCTAGCATCTGGAGCAGGACTGTTTCCAGTGAGTCAGACAGGTGCCTTCACTTTCACCTTTGCAGGCCTCTGTTGTCGCCTCTGGGGATCTTCACATTGTAAGCAATGCGGTGTTTGCCACACTGGCAGCAGCAACAGAGCAATGTGCAGCAGGCTGGGGGATCGAAATTTGCAAACTCAGTATCCTGGGCCTCAGGCCAATGCAGGCTGGGTGCGTTGCTGTGGTGACACGTTTAGTCTCTGGGGAGGGATGCTGGCACACCAGCTGCATTCTTGGCACTGTGTTTGCCAGTGAGAAACTTGTGGAGTGGAACTGGTATCAACTCCAGAGGGAGATGCAAGCTGCTTCCTTAACTTCTTTGGCAATACTATCCTTTGCAACTTGTGCGTAGTACACCCTCCTGAATATTTACAAGAACTACTATTCGTGATATTCTTTGGGGTCTGGTTGGATGATACTTTGAAGGCAAGTGCTAAAATGATAGCAGACTTCCAGTTTACAAATGTAACTATAGCATCCCTGAATAATTCAATTTCCTAAAATTGGCACCTAACTATGCAATGAATTATCTTTTGCTGGGAAGGGATTCTAATCCCCCTCTCACTTTTTAAAAATAGCTTTTTACTGTTGCCAAGAGGAGAGCCTAGTATTTACTATCAGAGGAGGATATGTGAATTAAAATACTCGCTTTTTTCCCCTCTTACATTTCATTGGCATTACATTCGCCGAGCTTGCTAATACCTGAGAGAAAGAAATGCCCTTAGTTCTTCAGAATGCCTGACCCACCTCTCTTATTTGTGCCTGCAAGGCAACATGCACTAAGATTTGGCCACTTAGTATTCAGACCATGTCAAGATTCAAGTAAAAAGCCTATATTGCAAAGCTGGATGCACAGTTGCCAGACCAAACACAGTCAACAGTTCAAATCACAGTTAGATTATAAGAAAGCGTGGGGCAAGGCATGCAGACCTGTCTTGTCAATGAAGCAGTAGAGATAAAAGGAATTACTCTATAAATGCCAACTTGGGAGGCTTTAATGAATACAGAGATGGTGTTCTTTCCAGCTGCCCCTAGTTGACTGTAAAAGCTGGTTAAGATTTTGACCAGAAAGCTTTCTTCTTCTTCTTCCTCCTCCTCCTCCTCCTCCTCTTCCTCCCTCTCTTTCTTTGTCTTCTTTTAAATGCAAAACATCTAAGTATTGAGAAAGGAACAATTCCTCTGTGTATTCCCATAGTTTTGCAAATGGACAGCCATGTTAGCAGGCCAAGTGATTACTACTGGAAATATCAGATGTAATAGAGGAAATACAGTTTAGACAATAATTCACATATGTTAATGCTTAGTTCAATCAATGTCAGCTTTATTTTCTTCTTGATATACACAAAGCTGGCACACAATTTTAACTGATGAGGTAATGTCATTTTTAATTTAGAAAGCCTTAAGCTGTCCACTCAAACCAGTGATATCATCTTTGCAGTTGTCTCCTGAGACTTTATGTAAACGTAAGTAATGTGTCCTGGGCAGTTTGAAAGAGATTGTTAAGGATGACATCGGTCATCATAAAGATTTCTCCCCACTTTGATTTCTTTTAAATTGCTAGATAAAGTTGACATGACTGCCATATTTTAGCCATACCTGAAATTAATATATACCAGGATTTTTGAACCAAGGGAAACATAGAAATAAAATAAAGGTTTGAAGTGAATGGATTGTAATGTGTTCATGTTAGTTCTAGGGGAAAAAAATGGAAACAAATCAGATCCTCTAGCTCCTAGGTGACTTGGCAAATAAAAAGAAAGAAAACAGCAAGATACTAAGAAACAGATAACACCAAATAAACAAAAATCTCTTTATTTCCCTCAAGGACACTAGTGATGGTTTCTACCTTTTAAAGATAAATAAGTTGCCAGCATATCAGTTATCTCAGTGTAATCTTTAGAATAATATTTTATTGCTGCTCTATCATTTGTCTCTTCAATGTATCATTATTAAACCAGATTTTTTTAATTATATCACTTTGGTGATTTCAAGTGTGTCATATTTCCTTTTCAAATGCTATTTCTTGAATCCTTCAGCCTGGTGAGTATAGACAAGGTTATTTTCCAGTTTTGAATACATTTATTTTCTGTGAATAAATTATATTCTATGATCCACACGTAGAGTGGGGAAGATAATCTGTGTTTGAACCATTGAATGTGGGCACTGAGAGAATTTTTTTCTAAGAAGTCTGGAGTTTGACAGAACTGAGTCAAATAGTAAAGAATCTGTTTATTATTCCGCGGCCATATGTTTAGAGGGTCGCTCACAGAAATCAAAGTATTGTTCATGGAGAGCTCCAGCTAAGGAGACATTTTGAATTCATAAAAGAACTTCACAGTTTGAAAAGAATGCATAGCATTATGTATTGACACCCCACCACCATAGACAAAGGAACACAATTTAATAATAGAGAATTGTGCTCATGAGATTTTTCTTTTTCTTGTTAATTGGTTACTTTATCTGACATTGTCTGCAAGTATAATGGACACCATTATTCTTAATAGTTCTGCATTGCCAGATGATGTATACAGACATGATGTAGTCCATTTTAATTATTTCATTTTGCTAGATATTTTTTTTCCTCCATGAAAAATAGTAGTGAACACAGAAAGCACTTTTTCTCTTGACAGACTGTGCTGCATAATGTTACTTTCTGAATTATTGAAATTAAAAGGGTATTTCTCGCCAACCTAATGTTTCCTTCTCTGTTTTTTTTTTTTTTTTTTTTTTTTTTTTGTGTGTGTGTGTGTGCCAGGTATGACTATGTGGAAGTCATTGATGGAGAAAATGAAAATGGACGTCCATGGGGAAAGTTTTGTGGAAAGATTGCCCCTTCTCCTGTGGTGTCTTCAGGGCCATTTCTTTTTATCAAATTTGTCTCTGACTATGAGACGCATGGTGCAGGATTCTCCATACGTTATGAAATTTTCAAGAGAGGTGAGTGAGTAACTGATAGAACAAGTATGACTAAAAGATGATTTAACATTGATTTTACAAAAGGCAAAGTCAAAAGAAAGATGGGGGCGATGCTGTTATTCTTTCCTAAAGAATATATTTGCTCCTTACAACATGTTGAAAAATGTATTAAATAAAACTACCCATTGTGTGGAGGAAGTTTGTTTAAAATTGAACAGAAGCATTTTAAGAATCAAAATCGCATTATTCTGATGTATTCATCAGTGTGTATAAGGAATACACTCCATAAAATTCTTTAAAGAGTATTCTTTTTACTCTTAGAGTTTGATTTTTTTAATGTGTGAAAAAATGTATTATTCTCTCTTATCTTAAAGCCATCTACATCCTGTTCCCTTTATTTTATTACAAAATTCAAAACTGATAGTTCTCAGGAAAAACAAAACTGCCCACCAGCCTCATAGTTTCCATCACTACTTGGGGAGGGGGTATAGGAAGAGGCTTTCTACTCATGGGAGGTTAGTTGGGTGAGGAACCTATTATAGAAAACAAAAGAACAATACGTTCAGTGGCATTCCCCCAGGAATGAGATCTCAGTTACCCTCTCTATTACAAGCATTTACTTATCTTCTGTTGCAGTGGTGTATATTGGATTTTTGGGGGGATAGAATCTGACTATTCATAGGCTCCCAGACTTGAGGTATTGTTAGTTAGCCTTCTGTTACTGTAACAAAATACCTGAAATAAATCAACTTAAAAAGAGATTTTATTTGGCTTACAGTTTTCGAGGTTTTAGTCCATGGTCAAGTGACCCCATTGCTTTTGGGCCTGGGATGAGGCAGCACATCCTGATGGCACAGAGCACAACAGAATCAATTGTTCACCTATTGGCTGGGACATGAAAAAAGAGAGAGGAAGGGTTGGGGTCCCATAATCCCCCAATGACTGGAAGACCTCGCATTAGGCCCCATTTCTTAATGTTTCCACACCTTCAATAGTGCCAAACTGAGGACTAAACGTTTGTCATATGGACTTTTGGAGGACACTCCAAATCCAAACTATAGCAAGACAAGGTAACTTTATTTGAAAGTCACTGTAGATTCTCCTTCTGTATTAAGTTCAGTCTTTTCTATTACATGCATTTTAAAGTTAGTGTTAATGTGTTGGCAATCCAGGGATGGATGCCCAGGTTTTGAATATATTATCCTGAAGTATAATAGGAAGTGCCGAAGTATAACTGAAAGTTGGTTTAATGGAAAAAATTCAGCCATACCAGTTTGAACATCTCAGGTCCTTTGGGTCAGTGTCAACTGAAAATAATGAAAAGTCGAGTCATTGGGAGTTTGGGGGAATACTGGTACCACTTTGTTAAATTTCTGATATCTGTTTTTGCCCCCATAGAGATAGAACTTTCTTCAGAAATTTCCTTAGAACAAATTCCATTAGTACAAATGATAGTATACATATAACATCAGTATAAGCATATGTTTATATATGTACATATTTTCTTGTGTTGAAAGCTGTTTGATTTATTACATGAATCATATTACACATATATGTATATGTATAAACACATTCATGTCTACATCCTCTTGCCTTCTTGCCTGGAGAACTACCAAAGACAAAAGATTTCAGAAAGTCTTCAGTTTTTCTCATGAAGATGCTCAAAAGAAAAAATAAAAAAAAGAGAGAGAGATCTTTCAAAACCGATATCCCTGAAATTTGAAAAAAAATACCACTATTTCCAGAAACTCCGAATGACTCTACTTTTCTTTATTCTGCTCCTCAAAATTCTTCACTTATGCTCCAGATGAACTCAGTTTCTTATATTCTTTAGTCTCAGATGACCATAATTTCACTGTCGAGCTATCCAACAGCATCCTTGGGAATCAAAGCCTTCTTTTCTTTCTCTTCTGGACTCTCTACATCTAGCATGACTTTTAGTTCTTACTTTATATCCAAATGTCTCAACAAATCACAGCTTCCTATATGTCCCACTGCCATTAACCAAATAGGCACAGATTGTGGTTCTCCCATGTTACTTAGTGCTGACACACAGGCATCAAGTGCAGTCCTCAGAACACCTGTAATGGGTTTCCATCACCTGTTAGGTTAACACTCAGTTCCTGCTTGAGGCTGGATGCCAACTACACTTGCACTTGGACTTGTCCACCTGTGACTCTTCCAGATCTGCAACCTATCTTCCTCCTTCAGGACAAGGCACTGGTTCGTCTCAGCAGAACAGAGTGTGAATTTGAATTTTGCTGCTGGCTATCTGTGTGAATGCACAGAGCCTTAGTTTCCTGATCTGAAAAAAAAAAAAAAAAACCCGAAAACCAACAATAACAAAAAATGCCAAACAAATGAAATATGGAGACTATACCCAGCACTGGCTTATTGTGAAAATCAGATGAGAACATGGAAAATATGTGGCCAATGCCTGCCACTGACAACATGTTTGCTAAGCAATACTGTTAACAGTGATTACGGATAAAGATAGTGCCTTCAAAATACAGAACCCTTGTTCTCGTCCAGTATAATCATTCTCTTCTTAGGAATTTGACTCTGGTGTTTTTTCCCTCAGGAATCTCTTTGTTATTAATCTGATTTTTTAAAAAATATATGCACTCAAGTTGTCATCTGTGTTGTATTCTATATACTATATACAGTATGTGGAATATTTTTGTATGTGTACAAGCATAGAATACACACACACACTCCACTCGCTAATATTTTCAAATTATTTCATATCATGTATGTTTTACTTCCCAACTAAATGAATACTACTTGAAAAATGCAAATAACACATATTTTTACGCACTGCATACATGTAATTATACACTCCATAGAAATTATTAATATAATACATTTTTGTATGTGTGTATATATATATATATATATATATATATATATATATATATACATACACAGGTCATGAATGTTTTATGCCCAGAAACTATTTAGTAATATTGCAGAATCTGTAAATCTCTGTTCTTTTGAAAATATGCCTCTTCTTTCAGGGTGCCACCATTTCAAGTTTCCTCAAAACACACAAATTATGCTAATCACAGTTTAATGCAACCAGGAAATTGATCTTTTACGATGACCTTGAATTTTTCAAAAGAATACAGTCCGAGATTTAGACCATTTCTGAATCCCTAGGGCTACCTGTCTAGAGGCCCATCTTTCCCTGACAGTCAGCAAGGCCAGCCCCCACCTCTTAAACCATTCCTCCTGAGTCATCCTAAACCACCCTAATCTTCCCCAAAAGCCTTATAATTATCCCCATTCACCTAATGAAATTTCTCCAGGAAACCTAAGCCTCCCTACCTATCACTCCATCCCTGTCCTTCTCTTTGGACTGGGTCATCCAGTCTGTGATGCTGGAAGAGGCTGAGCAGTTTTGGTGGGTCTCAGCGTGCAGGATGAGTGTCATTTGTTGAAAGCAGGATTGGACACTTGATACACATTACACAATTAAGAGTCTATGTATTTAAGCTGGGTGGGATAGTGCATGCCTATAATCCCAGAAACTTGGGAGGCTGAGGCAGGAGGATCACAAGTCTGAGGCCAGCATCAGCAATTCAGCAAGGCTCTAAGCAACTTGATGAGAACCTATCTCAAAATAAAAATAAAAAGGGCTGAGGATGTGGCTCAGTGGTTAAGTGTTTCTGGGTTGAATCCCTGATAACAACAACAACAACAACAAAAAAAAAAAAACCCAAGAGTCTGTATATTTAATAATAATTTCAAACTATTATTATTATCTGACCTCATCATCATTAACAACTTGTGGCTATATATAAGTACTCTTGATCTTATAAATAAAATCAAAAGCATGTTGTCTGTCACTGGCTCCAGATGTGCACACAAGCAACCCTCACATCTGCAGCTTATCTGCTCCTGCTGCACACAGGGCTGCTGGCCTCACTCTTGGGTACTCACTGCAGAATTCCTGAACCCTCCCTGTCCTTTTTAGAGGAAGCACTTGTTCATCTGTGGCAGTAACTAAGATAAATATCAATATTGAAACAAAATTTGAAGAAAATATGAAACTACAGAATCTTTAGGTTAGGAAAGACTTTTTTTTTTTTCCAAATCCGAAACCCAACTTTTACGTTATACACAGAATCTGAGAACCAGAAAGATTAAGAGGCCACCTGAGGCTGCATAGCATGTTATTGGTAAAGGCAAGGCTGGAACTCAGATCTCCTGACATTCAACCTGGTTCTCCCCCATTATCCCAAGAAATGTCCCCACACTGTGTCAAGATAACTAGGAAACCTGGGATAGCTTTCAAAGGTATGTGATGTGACAAGGACCCAGTGGAAATGTTGAAATTCACTTAGTTTTGAAAGTATGCTCGTAGTTCCTGTCATTTTTTTTTCTTTTATTAAGTCTTTATCCCATGTGGATGAGTTTATCTTTTTGAGAAGGAGGGAATTTTCTTTTTTTAAACCGTAAAAAATACTTTTATTCTTTAAACAGAAATGAAACTGTTCTGCTGTCCCCATGTATTGTTTCTTACTTCTAAAGTGTAACATAGAAGAAAGCCTTTCTGAATAGTGGCTTTTGTCAATCACATGTTTGGAGAGGCTGAAGAAGTCATTGATATGTCATTATACCAGAAACACATTTTGCATTAATTGTGACTTATAGTTCCCAGCATTTGTTCTACAAATTGCATTAGAAGGTAAGGGAGACCATGGTAGGGTTCAGGATATGGAATAAGAGATAGCTTCAAAACATTTAACTACTAAAACCCTGACTAGGTATTCAACATTTAGAAACTAAAAAGATTCTCAAATTTTTTTTCATTATTATTAAAGCTATGTAGATACCTTTGACAAATACTATATTGGCAATATGGATGAGAAGGAGGGAATATTAATACCTGCATTAGGGGCTGGGATTGTGGCTCAGTGGTAGAGCATTCGCCTAGCATGCATGAGGCCCTGGGTTCGAACTTCAGCACCACATAAATGTAAAATAAAGATATTGTGTACACCTAAAACTAAAAAATAAATATTAAAAAAATAATAAAACCTTGCTGTTTGCTTTGCCTTACAAGGCCAAGCCAGCACATTTCCCCCAGAGAGAAGGATAGAGGTGTCCAGGGTCACTGTTACTATATTTTGAAAGTTAAATTCTAAGGTGCTCCCAATATCCTATAGACAGACAGATAAATAGATACATATATGTATGGGATGGATGGTTGGATGAATGGACTGATTGACAGATATTCTTTGTGAATTAATGGTAAGAACAGTGACTCAAACTGGCAAAGTCACTGTTATCTCAGGAGTCCTAGAGTAATTTAGAAATGGATTTTTAAACCTTTACCTAGACCTGGCCTGGTAAAATGCAATACATTAATAACTTTTTAACCAGAATCAAACAGATAAGCATTTGAGGCCATCATGGTGAAGTATGGGCCAACAAGGTTTTGGAGTTATTTTGAACCAGTCAGACTTCTGCAGGACAGGATTACTGCACCCATACAGCAAATACCATTCTTCTGCTCTCCAGTGCCATGGGTTGCTCATATGAGTGCAAGAAGAGAGGCACTGTTTTGTTTTCTCAGTACACTGTCAAATGGAGATGGAGATTCAGTTTACTGACCTAGCCACTAAAATCAGAGATCTGCGAGTTAAATTTAATCTGCCTTGATGCCTGGTAATTTACCACTGGTTGCTAGTCACATAGAGAGGATATTTACTTAAGAGCAATCTCTAAAACCACCTGACTTGGAGTTCAATCCTTGCATGCCATTGCAGGAGGCCCATCACTTCCAACTATGAGCCATAGTGAGAGAATGATGTAGGAAAAAAAAAATTGTTGAATCAAATACCCCCAGGCTTGATCCTGAGATTCAAAAGGGTCAAGTCATCTTTTGAGTCACAGTCTTCATTGTAGCCATTTGAAAATCATGGCAATGGTGGTGGTAATAAAAGGCAGAATGGATAGGTTCATGTTATTATAGGTAGGAGGTGGGTTTTTTGGTGGTGTGGTCAATTCCACCCTACTCAGTGCTAGATACCATGAATTGAAATTGGGCTCATTCATACAGTCATAAGGTTAATCTGTACTATGTATGAATGCCCTGGATCATTTTCAATTACAAATCACCATAATTGGTAAAGTCTTCGTAATATTGAAAGGTCATGAAAATTATATATTATAAATATGTACATACACACATTATATGTATAAGTACACACACATTATACACACACATCCATTAACATGCAATTTTAGAATGGTATACTGTACGTAGCTGATACTTTGGGGAAGGTTAGGATGTCGACATTGATATCAGGTGACTGACTTCCAGCATCGTGGCCTGTAATCACAGTTTATCGTGCCCTCACTAACAGCCACACGTTACCAGCACACCTGTGTCAACACCACTCAGAATGAGTCACTCGCCCTGGGTACATGTACGAATTACCTTTCACATTTAGTTTGTCAAAGAGGCATAGGTCACATCTGGCAGAGTTACTGAGTCACTGGTGTAGGAATCTGAAACCCAAACTCCCTCTGCAGAATTCTCTCCCTTGCCTTTGTAAATGTTCTATTTCACCAATAAAGGGCTGTCAGCCTCAAGATTTAAAGATTTAAGCTTGAAGGGGCTATAATTATTTCTCTAGGGCTCTGTCGAGATTTCTGCAGCTTACTCATTCATTGTTCCCACATGATTTTATATTTGTCATTTTTTTTCCTCCTGCAACAGCAGAAGGCTTTAAATTGCTTCACATAAATGGAAAACTAAGGAGAGCACAATAAATCTGAGTTTGACTTGCCATACCTATCACTAATATGAAAAGGCTGAGTAATGCACGATTAGGAGAGTGATTATAATGGTGGGCTTTCATTAGAAAAATATTGTCTTTGCCCAGGTTATTTCTCAGCGAAGTTATTTAAGTGGGATTTTCACTCTCCTCCTTTTTTTCCTTTTTTTTTCTCGTTTATTCATAGGTCCTGAATGTTCCCAGAACTACACAACATCTAGTGGAGTGATAAAGTCCCCTGGATTCCCTGAAAAATATCCAAACGGCCTTGAATGCACTTATATTATCTTTGCACCAAAGATGTCCGAGATAATCCTGGAATTTGAAAGCTTTGACCTAGAGCCTGACTCAAATCCTCCAGGGGGGATGTTCTGTCGCTATGACCGACTAGAAATCTGGGATGGATTCCCTGATGGTAAGAGCTAAGATCAGTACGAAGCATTTCCCAAAGAGGAAAGACCTGGGGGAAGGGGTATGGGGATTCTTTTACAAGTGTCATGATACATGCATCTTCTTTTTTTTTTTATAATAGCTCAAAAGGGCAAGGGAAAACAAAGCAAAATGGCAGCTCTCCACTGAGCCAGAAATGAAGTATTTTATCTCAGAAAGACCTTAGTAATTATCTGTGCAAATCCTTCATTTTATAGATAAGGAAGCTGAGGCCATGAAGGATTATTCAAGGTCTTTAGAACAGAGACCAACACATACATTTCCTGACTAAATCATTTTCCTCATTTCACTGTCCTGCCTACTGGTCATTAATTCATAAACTGTCAGAGGATGGGATCTTGAGAGAGCACTGAAATAAAACCATTTGTTTTTACAAAAAAACAGACTAAGAATCAGAGAAGTTAAACACTTTTAGATTACATTTAGACATTTAGGAAAGAGAATGAGATTATTTGGGCATTCCTCATTTAGATAGATTCCACACTTGCCATTTAAGGAATTTTCATCTTTGGCAATTTGAGTCACTACAATATATCATTTATATTCTTTGCTCCTATCATCTGAATTAGTTCCTACATCTAAAAAATATTTATTAAACACCTACTCTGTATTAGGCCCACGGTTCTAGCCACTTGATAAGCAAAACAATCAAAGATGGCTGCCCTTTCGGAGTTCATATTCCTCCAGAGGGAGTCAGACAATAAACAGTGCACAGTACAAATAAAGTGATATGTGCCTGGGATGTTAGAAGAGGACAAGTGGTATCACAAACCAAGAAGGAGAGAGAGTGGGGGAAGGGAAGGAGGGAGATGTCACTGTCAAAAACCACGGGAGGAAGGAAGGCCAGAGGAAGGGAGAGAGATACAGGGATCTTTTTTTCATAATAGCTCAAAAGGACAAAGGAAGAACAGAGCGGAATGAAAGGATGAGAAATTAGGGGAGGAGGAAATAAAGGTTAAAACTTTAAATAGGGTAGTCAGATTAAGCCATATCAAGAAAGTAACATTTGAGCAAATATTTGAAGGACATAGGGGAAACTATCCATGTGGACACCGAATGAAAGTTTTTTTTTTTCCATTCAATCCTAGTGAATTTGAAGACTGAATGGCAAAAATACATACCCAAATTCTGAATGGAGGGAGATAGCATCAAATAATGTGTTGCAGCTGCATTGCTTGTCTTGTGATTAGTCTGGTTTAATATTAGGATTTCTCCAGTGCACACACACTACACAGATCAGAAAGGACAACTTGGAAGTCCTTAGTGGTCATTCAGCTAGAGAGGTATAACCATCTATGAAACAGAATTGGAGTTTATTCTCAAGTAGGAGGAAAAATTGTTAGAATAAGTTGTCAATAAAGAACAAATAGAGGGACTGGAGTTGTGGCTCAGTGGTAGAGCACTTGCCTAGCATGTGTGAGGTACTTGGTTCAATTCTCAGCTCCACATATAAATAAATAAATAAATATAAAGGTCCATCAACAACTAAAAATATATATTAAAAATTAAAAAAAATAGAACAAGTAGAATGAGAAAGAGATTGCCTAGGTCTTTGAAATAACATTACAATTATAAGTAATTTTATCTGTAAATTGCATTAGAGAAAAACTGATTTTAGAGATGCCTTACATTCATTGGTATAAATGCACCCATTTACTAAGTTAACCTTAGTTTAATATCTTCTTTGGTCTTTTACCTATAAATAGATTTATGATGATCTTAGCAATTACTTCATTAAGTAATGAGATTTTTTCCTAAACACAGTACTGACTGATTTCCAAGTATTCAATATGATAATTAGGAAAACAATATTATAATAGTGTTGTAACAATACTTGGGACACTTAATAATGGGTTTATTTGTTCATAATCCAAGTTTGCAGCCTTCCTTTCTAGATCTTTCATTTAAATTGACATCTGAAGAGAAGGTCCAATCAACCAACTTATTTAGAGTATTTTCAGAAAGAAGCACATTGTTATTAGTGTCAAGGGTTTTCCAAAGTAGTAATTTTCTGGCTCTAGAAAATCACTGAGTTGAAGCAAAGTACAATGAACAATAAGAATCATCAGCCTTGCAATTTACCCATGTTTTGAACTATGGTGTGTTTCTCACTTATTCCTGGGGAAACTGGCTTTGGACTATGAAAAAAATGTTTGTATCTTTGTTACTGTTTACCTGGCCTTATCTAGCTACACCTGCATAACAGCACTTTTTTAGGCAAAATGAGACATTGTCCTCCTGTGGTTTTGGTGTCACTAGAAACATTTTGTCATAGTAGTTCAACACACATACTTCCTCTGCCAACAAAATTACTGTTAGTCTTTGATATCTTTTCCAAAAACAACAAGCAGAAGGCACTGAAGGCTTTTAACCATCAAGTGATTTTATGTTGCACTTTATCATAAACATTGAATTAAATGACTAAGTAATTGAAAGCTATCCATTGATTCAAATTGGCTTTGAAGAAAAACAGTTTACTCCAAAACTCAAAATTCAAGGCATGCATGTTGTCAATCACACATCTCCATCTCTCTCTCTCTTTGAAACTCTATGGATTCTCAAGTAACTATTCTGGAGGCATTGGTGGAGGTTTACATATGGTCTGAGCCACAGTAGACATGCTGCCCTGGTGGACATTGCAGGAGCCTGTGCTGAATGTTGGAGCAAGAGATAAATGCTTAGTTCACAGGACTAATGTTAGCTCACAGCACTTGGGGGCAGATACAGTCAACCCTCCACCTAAGCTGACATCCCTATGGACAGAACTGCCATTGTTATCCACCTCCCCAAATAATCAACCATCTCAGAAATAAGTCTCATAATAGGAAGAAGGGAAGTTTTGTTTCTTATTTACTTTTACCTTTAAATTAACCTTCTAAACCACAGTGATAAACATGAATATGCCATTGGGTGTAATTCCAAAATTTATTGTTAGTACTCTAGATATTTTCCATAAAATGATTTCTTAGTTTAAGTAAGTTATAGATGGCCTATCTTGTGCCTTCAAAATGATTCCCTTTTTTTATTTATTCAAAATATTTCATTTCAAAGGATGATGTCACAGTCAATCTTTGCTCCCCCCATCCCTCATTAGAAAGCAGTAGAAAGCCAAATTATCTTGGTTCTAAGATAGAGTTGTAATTATTGCAGAAATTATTGGGAAAAAATACAAACAAAAACAAACAGATAAACAAAAACAGCGGCTATTGCCACCCACTGTTGCCAGTGGATCTTTTAAACGTCACCAATACTCTATTTTATACCTTCTAGTTCTGTTCTCCCTCAAATGATAGCTTGGTGCATCTTGCCTGCCTACATTCTTCTATAATTCAATTTTTGAATTATCCTCGTGGTTTTTGTGAGAGTTTTCATTCATCTCCTTGGCCTTTAGGTCCCTGGTAACAAAGAGGAAATCCAATAGCTGCATTCATGTAAATACACAAATGAGCACACACACGAGCCGGATAAGAGTACTTCACCCACTCTGGTTCAGATCAATATTGCATTAGCTTGCTAGGCTAAGGTCTCGCTGTTGTTCAGGAAAATTCAATACCTCTTTGTATTATCGTGGCAAAAGCCTTTCACTCTCTTATCTTGAGGGCTCCTAAAGAGAGTTGCATGCTGCTGTCCGGGGGCAATGTTCTAAAGGACAGAAGGCAGATTTACCCAGCATGTCTTAAACATTATAAACCAGTGAGTCATGGAGACTCTCTAAATTATGAGTCTGCATTAGACAAGTTCTCTTCTGTTTCCTCTTTCAAAGAGACTCCCCCTTCCACCCTCCCCAAAGGATTGGGGTGATAGTGGAGGGGGAGGATCGGCCGCCAGAGCTTCCTTGGGATGTTCACCACCTCCCTTGCCATATTCTTGAGAAGGTCAGTGGCTGTGGTGATCAGAAAACGACCCCGAGGATTAGGGCTTTAAAAGTTTGCCCACAAACTAAAGAAAAAGATTATGAAACCACACTAATGGAATTTAAATGAGGGAAAAATGTGAGGGAGGATGAATGGACTCTAAGCTCCCATTTATAATTACAGACAAGAAATGGGATTCTGTTTGAGGAAAGGAAAGACCTGAGTTTGTGGCGCTAGCAGGATATTTTCCCGGATATGTTATGGGCAACATGGAAGTCTTCAGGGAAAGAAAAATATATTGAGTTCATGGTAGGACCACATCCAGAATGAATCAAATCTAGCAAAAATTAGCATTTATAGAAGAATTTGAGGCCGAGGTTTACCTGAAAAGAAGCAAAAGACAGTAAGTTTTATCTCTTGGAGATACTTTATTCTGAGAACTGGGAAGCCTGATTTAACAAAATTCTCTTCCCATAATGCAAAGTGATAGTCCATGACAAAGTGATGCTCCTTACATATTCTGTTATCAGTCCCCTTCATTGGGTGACCCTCCTTGTTTTTTTTTTTTTTTTTTCATGGTAAAGCATTCTGTATACACAATACATTTGGTTATCAGAGAGGATTTCAGTAGAAAGGACGGTCTTTGAATTCGGACATATTAATTACTTTGAATGCATAGAAACATTTTCAGGAATTCAATATAACTATTTTGCAGGAACTCAAAGATATGAACCACTTCAGATTAGTTTAGTTTTTTTTTTTCTTTTGTTGGGGGTAGGGAGACTGCTTATTTTAAGAGAATTGGTCGGGCTGCAAAAATATCAGCAAAAGATCTACACATTCCAAAAAGGAAGGTGTTCAGATTAGCTGCCCATTATGAACTCAGTTGGTACTCTGGACCCCAAGAAGATGGGTTCTTGTGGGCTTTGCTTTTGCAATCACATTTGAAACATCTCCCAGGTCTTATCAGCTGTCCTGTGCATCCGAGTTGCATACACAGGCCTTGGATCACCATGCCCCCTTGAAGGCCTGTTCCCCCAGGGAAATATCCACCTACTGTGCTTTCTTAAATGAAGCAATAATTCTTAGTTGAAATGCACAGAACCATGTATTTCTGGGAGGGGAAAACAGTCCATACCAGATTGTCCTTCTAAGTCCAAACCATCTGGTGTGTTTTTTACCATATGTGCAATGAAAAAAAACCTAGAGAGAAAGGATTTTTTTTTTTTTTTTTTGTCTTGCTGCTGAACTGGGCAGGGAAATGGAAATATTCTCCAAGTACAAGGGTCTTCTGCATTATTCATGAGGAAACTTATAATCACTCATTGCCAAGGTTTGTCTAAAGCACTTTAACAAAGGTGTGACCAGCTTAAGCCAAATAACAGTTTGACTTTAATACACATTTGTCAATGTTTTAGATTGTCCATTGCCTCGGGTACACTTTTTCTCCTGTTGTGCATGGGCAAATGGCTGCTTTGGGCCATTTCTTGGCCACCAGACAGTATAATGTAGTCACTTCTCTTAGGCTTGGAAGAGAAAATAAAACAAGCTAGAATTTCCACAATTTCCATTCAGTTTGATTATAACTTACTATTATGTATAAATCATTAGCATCTAAAGTTTTAAAATTTTTAAATCATGGCAATTATTTTTTGGTCTTCAAATGCAGTCCTGAGTAGAACATGATCCTTTGTCTTTCACCTAAGTCTGTGATGTGGATCATATTTAGACTCCAGGGCTGAAAGATGGAATGAGGAAGGAAATTGGGCTTTCACGGTCCTAGAGTAGACCCCCTGTACAGCTCTGCTTTTCAGGACATAGGTCTTTCAGAGGATCTCCTCCAAGGACGGAGAAGTGAGGACAGGCAAATCCAAGAGAACACAGTGAGCACAGTCTAGCTGCAGTCTCTCAGTGCTGGGCTGTGCATACAACTTGGCCCTGGAGATGAATGCCAAGGTGCCACTTGACAGCCCAAATCTCATTCTTTGCAATTGAAGCAAGCATTTCGATTCTGTTCCTGAAAATGATCCTGCTCACTGGGGAATGTGGTTATGCCTGTTACTGCCCTTTTGAGTACACTTTAAAATCCTCTCTGCAAACCTGATCCAATATGTTCGCTGCAAACCAATTAACTAGGGGAGACTTGCTTTGGGTTAGAATAGACTTCTGGATTCTGCTGGGACCCATGTTTGTAAATGGTTATTTTTACATCTGCTGTAGAAGAAAAGACACTTTGACATTCTCTATATTTCTGCCTTTCCAGTTGGCCCTCACATTGGGCGTTACTGTGGACAGAAAACACCAGGTCGGATTCGTTCCTCATCGGGCATTCTATCCATGGTTTTTTATACCGACAGTGCAATAGCAAAAGAAGGCTTCTCAGCAAACTACAGTGTCTTGCAGAGCAGTGTCTCAGAAGGTCAGTATTATTCATCTTGCAAAGCCCTGTGGTAAATATTCCCTGTTATTCATCTCTACACACCTGCGGCCACATGAAACGCTAAAGCTATGTTTTGTGAACTGGGGTGCTAAGTGTTTGTTTTTCTCTTTAAAAATTTTTTGTATGTGTGTTTTTATGAATATCAACAGGAAAAAATATTTGGTGTGCTCTCTCCATAAAATTGTGGATGAGCCTCTGAAATTATGGTAAGAAGTGGGAAATGGCAAAAGAGTGTCTCAAAACAATGAAATATGACCAGACCACCTCCCTGTCACCTCGAATGAATAATAGACTAAGAATCATAAAAGGAGAGGCTTGGATCCCAGATGATAAGGACAAATGGGAGGTAGTTGATGAGCGTAACAGTCACAGAGTGAATAGTGTATGGAGGTTGGTTGTGAAGGACCCTGAGGGAAGCCATTCTATTTTCTTTCTTACCTGAGTAAAAGGAGATATTCATGTAAAAGCAGCGCATTTTAAATTTTGTTAATGCCTTGCTTTCAAAGCAAGAAAGTAACATATTTTTTTTATCCTATTAAAGTACTCAACTAACTCAATCCTTTCTCAAAGTTCAGGTGGTTTCCACCCCTTTTCAGAGTCTGAGAACAAAATTGGAAGAACAAAGTTACATTTTCATATTTCATCAGTTCTGACCAACAAGTCATTTACTGAGAGGACATGGGGTATTTGGAGACCTATTCCAGAGATGCTAGTATCTTCTCGACAAAATCTTACTAGAAAATAAAACAACCAATAACATTTGAAAATCTTATTTGTACTTAATTTGACTAATTAATTGACCTATTATGTGCCAATAAATACTGTTTATATTACAAATAGTGAACCTAACTTTAATGTGTGAAACCAGTGGGAAAAAATTTTTTTATGTCATAAAACCTTATCAGGTTAGAAAATTCAGACAACACAAAACCTTGATATGTTAGTCAACCTTCGTATGTTAGTCTACTTTTCCTTACGGTCACAAATACCTGAGATATAATACCTGAGATATAAAGAAACCAAAATTATAAATAGATTGTAAAGAGTTTTAGAGGTTCCAATCCATACTTGTTGACTACGTTGCTTTGGGGCCTGTAGTGAGATAGTACATCATGGTACATCATGGCAGGAGTGTGTGGTAGAGCATAGCCACTCACCTCATGTTCAGGAAGCAAGAGAGTAGAAAAGAGATCAGGGTCTATAATCCTCTTTGAGGGCACATCCCAAATGACCTAAAGACCTCTCACCAGGCTCCACCTCTTAAAGGTTCTACCACTTCCCCATAGCGCCTCCCTGGGAACCAAGCCTTTCATACATCAACCTTAGGGGATTTAAAATTCAAACTAGGAAACTGGAATTTTCTGGATGGTTGAGAAACTTCCATTTACATCATAAAGCTTTGTGTATTTTCCACTTTTGAATTGGAATTTTTCTAAAATTGATTACTTCCTTCCCAATATCACTAAATATGCTAGGCCTAATGGAATACACATTTTGATGATTTGTGGTCATTGATGTGAGCATTATTATTTTATGTTATAAAACTGTGATGTTCTTTGGGCCATATGATGCTGTAGTTTAGCCCCAATGGAAACTTTTATGTTTTAATAAAATAACTAAGAATGTTAATAATTATGACCATTCCAGGATCAAGGGGCATGAAACAAAAGGAGTGAGGGAGAGGTGGCCGAGGTGCCAATTGCAAGGAGTTTGAAAGACAAGAGACTTCCAATCTACTGTCTACTGAATATGAATTGCAAATAGACATAGAGTCTTTTTCAATTTTTGAAGATATTAGAGAAAATAATCCAAACTAAATTTTTTTAAATACAGTTTTTGATGTGTACTCATCTGACAGATGCACAGTACACATGCATGCATTCATTGTTGGAAATAAATCAGAATCTTCACCCTTTCCTAATGTCTTTCAAATATTATTTTTGTCAACCTAGACCTACTTGAGAAAATCATTAATCACTGTGATGATATTCATGGCCTTATTTTTAAATGATGCCATGAAAATACATGTATCAATGCTATATTTTATTAAGTTCCTTGCTGCTATCTTTTTGTAAAACTCTGAGTGAATGAACTCTTTAGTTTGCCAGATTCAAAAGAAAATTGCACCTTTGATCCCTTATGTTTTGATGACTTTGGGTCACATTTTTTCCCTCTAGATTTCAAATGTATGGAAGCTCTAGGCATGGAATCAGGAGAGATCCATTCTGACCAAATCACAGCTTCTTCCCAGTATAGCACCAACTGGTCTGCAGAGCGCTCCCGCCTGAACTACCCTGAGAATGGGTGGACTCCTGGGGAAGATTCCTACAGAGAGTGGATACAGGTATGTAGCACAAGACCTGGCCTAGCTAGCTAGGGTAAAGGATGGATGGTTCCAGTTGCTTTGAAAAGCTGCTGAATAGAAGCAATATCAGGTAAAGTGCCTTCAGATGAGAAGAGATGGGAAAGGCCCTAGGCATAACTCTACAGATAATCCCTCACTACACAGTCAGGAGGGCATATTCAGAAACCCCCCTGAAAATCCACTGACCTTCCCAGATCCTCATACACGGCTCTTCACACAATTTCAGTACAGATGGCTGATAACAACTAAAAGATCTGATCTTTTTCCAGCGACTATATACTTTCCTCACATTTCCTATTTTGACATATGCTGATTCCCTTGATGAAATATATACATTCTACTTGTAGCTGTGCATGAAATTACTGTTTCCAAGTTTAGGGTTTTCTGGTTGTTCAGAGTTGAAGAAGGGAAAGTAGGGGTTGCATTGTATTTTTTACATAGGTCTATGGAGCACACACCCAAGAAGGGGTTTAATTGAGGGCTCAGATCTCTGTTAGTTATTATTCATGTATATGTATGAAATGTATATTAGTGACCTCATTCATAATGTTGATTCTGCTTTTCTTACTTTGCTCTAACATGGTCTTCCCTGCCACAACTATATACCCCACTGATCCCTCCTCATCTTCCCCCTTCCCATCCATTGTCACCATTTTCTAGCAACCTAACCTACCCTATTCTCATCCCCAATGCCATCCCCAATGCCTGATCTTGCCCAGATTTGACACCTGGATGTTCCTACCCAAGTCCTGATGTACACATTCTTGAGTTTTTCACCCACTGGCAAATGAAACATACGTACCTGGATCTTTAGGTTAAACTGCGAATTATACAAAAAGGTATTTGCTAAAGGATCCAGACTTCCTATCCAGGAGAGTATCCAGAGCCTGTCTTACATTCATGCCAGATATATTAAAATGACTAATTCTCAGAGAGAGTTTCTAAGCAAGAAAAAAAAAAACAAGATGATTTATCCTCTCCTTTCCACATCTATTGCTATTTCAGTCTTTTGAGCACAAATACCAGATTTTGTTTTACTTTGGAAAGGTCAATATTAGTTTAACATACACTTAAAATGAAATAGCCTATTATAGGAGACTGAACTCATGCTAACCTCTAAATGATAACACTGAGAAATGTGGAGAGGGTGAGAAAAGATGAGACTTTTACCTTGGGATTGCTGAATCGGGCTCTAGATTAAGCCGGGAACAAAATGAATTTGCCTCTGTCAAATAGCTCTTGGTAACTTGTTTTTACACATCTCCAAACCAACAAGCAGTTCAGTATGATTGACAGATGTGCCTCTAGAGGAAAGCTTACATTTTGCAGTGCTAAGCATGTTTGCATGGTAATGTAGTCCTATTCTTGGTAATGCTGAGAGCACTCAATAATGTAGGGCCAGTGGTCTTGCAAGAGTTCTGAAATTGCAACTGTAGCAATTCTTCTGTGCAAGGCAATTCTATGTCTGTAGAAACATGGAGACCAAATGGGCTTTCACAAAGCATTTGTCAAGAGGACAGGATTTTACATCATTCTTCAGAGTTAGGCACAATTTAAGATTCCTACAGAAGAAAAAAAAAATCTCAATGCATCCAACTCTTTCTGTTCACAGAATAGCATGGTCAGGAGAAGTGAGGTAACCCAAGTTCCTCCAAAATGAAGTTTTACTTCTTGCTCGTGCTATTCCAGCACCGGGCCAGCTGGAGCTCTACTCCACATCTTCTCACCCTGGCACCCAGGCTGAGGGAGCTGCCATCTTCTGAAATGGTGCTGCCACCAAGGCAGGAGGAGAAAGAAGATGTGGACCATCATGCTGGCTCTTGAGGTTCCCTCACAGAGCACTTCCACATATCATTGCCAAAGCACATTACTTAGCCATACTTAATCAAGGGGCAGCAGGAAGGCACAGCTTGACAAGTGCTATAGGGAACAGAGAGGGGAATGCTTGTTGAACAGCTTGAATGGCAATTGTACCATTCACAGACCACTTACCATTTATTGACAGCTTATGTGGCCTGACATGTGCTATGTACTTGACCTATTTTTTATTTAATCCTCACTACTGTCCTGGGTAGGAAATGTAATTTTCCCCATCATAATAACGAGGACACTGAGATTCAGAGAAATTAGTGAAAGTTCAAGGTCACAGATGATGACAGCATTTGGAAACAAGATTGGTTGGACTCCAATGCGTGTTTCTTTAAATGACATTGTGCAATATCTTTTTCATTCGTTACCACTCTTACAAATTCAAGTATATCTTTGGATATACTCTATGCTTTTCCTTAAGCTGGGAAGACTCACACTGAGAAGGGTTGGGTGCTGACTATTTCTAAATCTAGAAGGTAGGGATCTTCTCCTTGGTTGTTCTGAGGGGTGACTGTCACAAAAGCTTAGCTTCTAGTTCACCTTGTGTTAAAATTGTCTTCATTTCCCTTTGGGGCTGAGTGGCTTCATTGACGTGCTTGTTGTGTCTGTGTACAGAGCAGGAACTGTTATCATCCACCGATCACCTAATTATGAGTAATTTCATGTGTTTCCAGTTTTTCTGAAGCTCCTTGGAAGTGGCTGTCTGGTTGTTTGCATTGGATAGATGTTTTAGAAATTAACCAACAAGTACTACAGTATAATTTAGACTGAGGGCAAGAGGCACATACTTCTAATCACAGGAATGTTAGCACACATACATTTCTATTTTTATGCACAGAAGTATGCAGATGACATTTGTTTTCTTTTCCAGCCTTTTCCCATTTTGCATGAAATATACCCCACCAAAGATTGTTGCTGTAGCAACAACAAGGACAAATACTTGCATGTGTTAAATTAATAAGGTAACATTGGAAGCTGACTTTCCTTCAAGACAGGAACAGTCTTTGGTTCCCATTGTTTTCTCTAGGAAATTACTGAGTGACATAAAAAAACAATGCCTCATTAGCTGTGGATCTGAATGTCCACATTGGTGCTTCCTGTGAGATCTGTTGTCTGCCAGGAAGCTTAAAAACAAGCTGAGGAGCCAGGCGTTCAGTATGAAGGGACTCGAAGGGAAGTCCCAATCTGAAGGTTTGCACATGGCCACATCCTGCTTAGCAGGCCACATTATGTCTTGAGTGATTACAAAACTCTTGTCAATGAACAGAGTTGATCACCCTGTAAAACTCGCTCATTTCTCCCCCAGAGTATTCCATCCTGTGTCCTAAAGCTGCTTATGTTATTAATTAATTTATTTTTTTTTCCTATTTCGTTGTTTCTAGTTAAACAATCAAGGATTCAGAATAAAGACTCAGTGTATCCACGGTACAATAAAAATTCTTCTTAAGTGCATTATTGGAGCCCATGCCATTAAACTCATTGAAACTTAGTTTTGTTTCCTATAAAATAAAGATAATGTAGCCTTCACTCCAAGCTCTAGCAGTCTATGATACTATGAATCTCAGAAAAAAAATGCAGTCTCAGTTCTTTCTTTTCTTCTCTAAAATCTAAATGCATAGCATAATCTAACTGTTCAGGAGACATATCCTCAGAGATCCTAAATGTAGCCATTCACATCCAAAGCAGAATTTAATTCATTAATTATTCCAGTGTTTTATTGATGATAGTGGTCGCCACACTTTAAACGGATTCATCCTTCCAGCTTTAATTAAAGCTCTTGGGAGTACTTTCCTCCAAATAACTGTGACTTTTCCCTGATTAAAATGCCAGGAGACTAAAAACAAAACAAAAACAAGAGACACAATGCCTGGGTGGGATGTGAACTTTTTGATCCAGAGACATCAAAATGGCACCAGGGACTAATCGATTTCCACACCCTCCAGTGACTTTAGAAATAGATTTGACAAACCAACTCAGACTGCAAATCCACTGCTCTTCAAATTTGAGGGCATTGTCATTTGTGGAAAAAAAAATGTGTTAGATTATTTATGCCTCCACTTATTTCAGAGGAGCACAAAACAATTGGCTTCTCAACCATATCCTGTTTGGTTTGGTAAATCAGCCCCTATTATGGATTATTCACACAGAAGAAGGAAACCTCCAGGAAAACAGTCTGCAACTGCAAGAATATATGCGCAGACCCCTGAAACAAAAGTATCTTCTCTTCGTTGCATTTTCTAGAACGGATATTCATTCTGAGATGTGAGGAAAAGGAAAATTCCAGAAGAGAGTAGCTAGTGCTTACCTTCTGAGGACACTAGTTTCTAAGCTTTCCTATTGTCTGATTTGTATTTCTCAGATAACATTCAAGTCTTCCACACTTGCTCTTTGAAGGCTCTTTGAGAGCAGACACAATATCCAAATCTCCTAATGTAGTATGGAAGCAGATACATTAACAGGAATCACAACATACCACAGCAATGCACACACAATCATCTTCACTCCCTTGAAACAACACTGTCAAAAAAAGAAATGATGGTAGAATGAGTTAGACATCATTACCCTAAGTAGATGTATGAAGATATGAATGGTGTGAAAATACAATCAGTAACTTGAAAAATTGTGCTCTATATGTGTAATGTGAAATGAATTGCATTCCGCCATCATGTATAACAAATTAGAATATGTAAGTAATGTAATAAATAAAGTAGAAACCAGATATTTGAAGGCAACCCAAGAAGTGATCTATTTACTCCAAACTGGTCTCTTTTTCAGATCTATTTACTAAGGTAGAAGACCATTTCTGAGGGTGCAAGGGATTAATTATTCTCAGAAATGTTCATGTTTTTCTGTTTATGGTCCATAATAAGATACTGCCCTTTATAGTGATCAGATCCTATGGACCTTAATTTGAACTTTAATAGCAACTAAAATAAAATCAGCTCCACTAGGAAGGAAAAAAAAAAGTAAGTGCCATCTTTATAGATGCATCATGTGAAGCTGGTCACATCCAAGTAGACTTTTGGGTGCCTTAGGGATTTTAAAATTGTGAAACATGTTCTAACAATACAATCTAACATATCTACAGCACTTTCCTCTACAAAAGCACCTTTTCGTACACATCCCATCTTAGCTTTAGAAGGTGAGATAAGGACAAATGATTCTTTTGTCCCTGTTCATGTGAGACAGCTGAAGTCCAGAGAAGTTACTACGGTTCACTGAAAATCCCAACTTCCCACCTTGTGGGAAATCTCAGTCTTACATAGTTGACGTGGACTTCCTTCCTCATGCTTGTGAAGCAAGTCAGTGGGCAGTGAATGAGAAGTCCAGACCACAGACAGCTGGTGAATCACCACTTGTGTTTGGATCTGACACAGACCCGGAGTGTGGCTGATGCTCACCTGGCTCCCTGGCCACTCTTAACAGGGGTTTTCACCTCAATGCTCTTGTGGCTGAGGTATGCTGGACTGATGATACCCTCATACCAACTGTTCAGGGAAAAGTGACGAAGCCAAGTCAAGTCTTAAGGGCTCATGCATCACACAGGAGACTCTGACTCAAATAAGTTCCTGACCCTCATTTCCCAGGCTCCTTTCTGTGGCCCAGGACTCCATAGCTTTATGATCTAACAACTACCCAATCTCCATCCAGAGCCATGTATTATTGCTACCAGACACTTCCAAAGTAGCCCGGTCACAATTCAAAACTTGCCTCAGTTACAACTCGTTGAGATTGGAGGCCAAAGATAATTTAAAGCCTAGACCTGATTTCATGAGCTAAGATGGGTACCTGGTAGACCTCCTTTAGCCTCATGAGAATAAGTAACTCATAAATCTTTTGAAATAGTTCCTGTGACAAATAATATTATTATATTATAGCTTTTATCATATTTTAAGTAGGAAAGTAATGAATGCTTATTTGATTAGAAGAAGTTTTTTTGTTTTGTTTTGTTTTTACTTAAAACATTTGTTTTTAATCTTTACTTTCCCAAAAATTGAAAGTAGAAATGGAAGTAATTCATCTTAAAGGCATAAAATGTAATTTATTTTAAATTTCATGTAGTATTTTCTCTCCTCCTAGACTTTCTAGACAAAACTTTCGTTCTCTGATATTTAATGTGTTTAGTGAAGAGTAGGCATCTCCTATAAAATGACGTGTTGATGGGTTTTTTTCCATTTTCCACAAAATTTCCAGTTTCTAGCAGTTTATAATCTGTAATGCTATATTCAAAATCAGTTCCATCTGCTAAATTGACTAATCCAGAAAATATATAGAGCCAGGTTATCCTGATTGTAAACACTGTGTGTTTATAAACCAGACACTTTAGGGGATGCATTAACTCATTCAGATCATTAGTAAATTGCTGAAATTACAATAAAATGATACTTTATAAATCTGTAACTAGAGAACTGACAAAAATAGCTCCCTGGTTTACCCAAATGTGGAATGATGCATGTAAAACATAATGTTGGCAAATTTCAGAAAAATACAGCTGTTCAATTGAATGTGTTTCCAGGTGTGCTCTCTCTCTCTCTCTCTCTCTCTGTATGTGTGTGTATGTGTGTGTGTTTATGGCAACTAATATTAGCATGCTGTTTTAGTTAAGACACTCATCTGAAAGGTGTATAATTTGCTTTTAAAAAATTTCCCAACATGAGTCTAGTTATCTTACCCTAATTCTGCACTGACTTATACTTTTTTCCATAAAATAGATGCTTTACATCCTACTCCTAATACCTATGTTTCCACCCAGGAAGTCTGTGTTCCCAAAGTTTTCACCTCCTGAGGCACTTTTCCTAATAATGCTATCTCTGGGACATTGGCTTTTCACATTACAGAAATTCATTTAGAGGAAACATATAGGGACAGATTAAATTTAGAGTTCGGGGTTTGGGTTTTTTTTCAATGTTTTTAAGGTGAATATGATTTAGGGAAATCAGAAGCACGTGTGACAAGTAATTACTTGGATATTTTTAAGCAATTGTTTTGTCATGTAGAAATTACTAAAATAATGTTAACCATTTGGGTCAAATAGATCACCCAATTCAGTTTTAAAAAGCAGCCAATGGTTTTACTAATTAATATTTCATGTTAACACACCTTAAAGGAAATGTATAACATTTGAAAATAATATTGAATGAACCACAACTCTTTAGATAGAATTGCACTTAAAAATAAATTATCTTTGTAGCATGAATATTTGATTTTGCTTAGTTTTGGCTTCTCATTAGTTTATGCCAATGTCTATTTGTAATCAACATTCATAGTTATATACTAGAAGAGAATTGTTTTTCCCCTAGGAGATCTCAACTTCAAGTACAATACTAAAAGTGGATGCAAACATCTATGTCTAAATCCCTTAGTTTGCGTAGATTCAGATGTTAAATGATTTGCAAGACCACATAGAAAATTAATGACAGAACCAGGGCTGAAATTTTAAAATTTTTGTTCTCACTCAATTGTTAACAAAATGTGGAAAGTGGATTTGGGTTCCTTTTGAGGGTGGAATCCTGAAGACCAGTAAACAGGTTTAAATCCCAACCTCGCCTTACTTAGTTACTGAATGGCAGATGATGTCTATTAAATTGAACGGTTGTTGCAGAAGCTACCATTTAGTAAAATATACTATATCTGAAGTAGTTTCTTGGTCTGGACCTTCTGGGTTGGATAATTCTTAGCTGTAGGAACTGTCCTGGGTATTGTAGGATGTTGGGGAGCATCCCTGGCTTCTCCCCAATAAAAGCCAGAAAAAAATACCCGAGCTCATGAACACCCTAGTTAGAACTACCAAAAATGTTTTCAGACATTTATATCATTCCCAGTTGAAAACCACTACTGGAGAAGATGCCCTAATCAAGCCATTTTTATATAATCAGTCAATCTTTTAAATTAAAAAAGTAACTTGTTGTTTTTTTTCTTTTTTTTTTCTCCTTGGATAGTTGTTGCTTTTCAGCCACTTGTAGCTATTATTTAAAGAGAAACATAGTTCTTTTGTTTTCCAAAAATACAGATGTATTTGTTTACCTTATGCAAGAAAATCACATCATAAACCTCCCTGCTGATTTATCTTAGGCTTCTCTATTTTTAGCTTTTAAAAATGAGCTATTTTTAGTTAAATAAATACAGATGTTATTGTAGACAACTTCGAAATCAGCAAAGATAAGGATAGGATTAAAAAAAAGGAAACACGAGGATAAAATTGCAAGTCATCATTAAACAAGAAGGCAAAATAAGACTGAAATCAGCTCTTTGACATGTGATTGTTGAGAGTCACCAGCCTTCGTGGATCTATTTTAGTTTTGATGCAGTATGAAGTCAAAGGTGTATTATTGTTGTTTCTTAATTTCAAATGTAATCAAAAACAAAAACACTGTGGTTGAAAAGGCAGTCTATTGCTTATTAACTTATCTTTTTATGGGAAAAATAATATTAAGTTTCCATTTCTATAACCTAAAGAACAACACATTAAGAGCTATCAATTACCCGCCAGTTTCATATCTGTGGACCAATAAGAAAGCAAGGTTGACGGTTTCACATCTGTTTTGGGTGAAAGGCTATTCCTGTCTGTGGTATTTAAAATTTAAAGAACTTCTGTTATTATACAATTGGGAATCCTCAGGGAGTAAAATGTTAATGAAATCCATAACATGCACAGATTTTATGATAGCAGTTTTAAGAAATTCCTTTGGTGGGGTTTGTTGATTTCTGTCCCCGTGGTAATAATTGTACCTTTTACAGAGTGCATTAATGTTCACATTTAGGAGCAATGGCTATGTTTATGCTGCGTGTAATGTAACACACCCACTCCTAAGCTATAAATAACTTTCATATTGCAGTTTGAAAATCCCAGAGCAAAAAAAAAAAAGTTCTTCAGAATTGGCAGAACCCATAGTTTGAAACTTCTAGATTACCCACAGCAACCTTTTCCAGCAGAGAGAAGTGTACACCTTGGAAATTCCAAAGCTTGGGAGTGGACAGAGAACCTGTGCCCTCTTATAACTGTCATTTAATGCATGATTTGAAAGCTCTACATCAGAATGGCAATTTTGATCTACATCAAAATAACAAGTTGGAATGCTGACTTGAAAATGAGACAGACAGACACACAAGTATATGTGCACACATACACACACGATTTCCTTTCTCCACTCTCTTCCCTCCCTGAACCATCTACTCTCATTCAATTCTCAGTTCAAATAAGGAGAGGAAAGTAGATTAACTTTAAAAATGTTCTATAAATCCCAACAGTAATAAAATGCATTATGCTTTTGCATTTCCAACTATTGAACAGAGTAAGCATTGGAGACTAATTGCACATGTTATGACTCAGAATAATCACATATATACTTGTGCAAGTGACTGGTGCATTTTCTTCTCAGCTCTCTTTGCCTCAAGGGGTTAAAAATGCATTGATTGCATTCTCTTAATTGCCTCCCTTTAGGAGGATGAGGTCTTAATTCTACCACACTTTTATTTTTCCCACAATTCTAATGCTTGAAACTTCTAACTACATTTTATGGATTTAACCAAAATAATTTTTTTTTAAAAAAACCCAAACAACTATTTTATTCTTTTAGCAAGCCTGAGAGGGCTATCGATGAAATCCTTCAGGGGGTGGGTGATTGGATGAGACAGCTTCTCGGGTTCTTTCAAGCATTTTAAGATTCCCTGATTCTATTAAAAATAAATGTACTCTATCAGCTAGTGCCCTGAGCTTGCCTAAGATAAAATATAAATATATGGAGCATAGCTGAAATTCATTTTAAATACTATTGATAATCGTGTGTGGCAGCACATAGCAAATTTTTTTCCATTAAGAAGGTTTCTCTCTTTTTCCTTAGATCAAATAATTGTTTGAATTGGCTTTACCATGCATCTTATCTGAGGATTTTACATTGCAACTTCACTTAGTGGGGCCTGTTTTCCTTGGTTCTTTTGTGCTAGCTTGCAGGGAAGTGCAGCCCACTAAGGGAGATAAGAAAAGGTCCAGACAGTTCATCTTTCATGTCTCTCCAATCTTTGAAGGAAATATCCGTAAGGCAGGGACTTACCCACCATGACAGATGGTTCACACCTTAAAGTCCTGCCAATATCCAGACTTTTTTCCTTCCTTAAAATGACAAATATCACGTTCAATTCTAAGGATTTTATAAACCGTAATACTACTCAGAAAAAGGAGCACCAGAGATCCAGCTGTCTGAAGAAAGTCATTTCAGTTGTCTTAGGCTTCTAGACTTGGTATGTTTACTAAGGGCTAATGTTGATGCCTGTAGATCCCATCATAGAAGAGAGAGAAAGACCAAGAGCCAGGTAGGTGCACAGGTTAATAGCTACAGGAGCAGGAAATTTGACAGAGCCTTAAGTTTGAAGATCTGGAAATGAAATATCAAATTTCCAGTGGGAAATATTCATGATAATGAAAAGAAGTTAGAAAATCATATGAAATCTGAAATCCTGATGGCATTTCTTAAAATATATATTTCAGGGGGCACTCAGAACTTATGAGGAGAGCAGAAAGTAATATGTTAAATTCCCAATCTTAACAAAATGAAGTTATAGTGGGCCAAATTTTATTGAATATTTGAATACTGTTTTAAAAATCCAGACTAGTCATTGTTATTCTCAATCATTTTATAGCACACATATTCTATGATTTCTTTAGTTTTAACAGATGTTTCCAAATAGTACATATGCATTTATAAGTATGTTGTTATTTACTTGGAAAGCTTCAATGCCAAGATGAAAGAAATAATTTATTTAACAAATATTTACCATAGGGAAAAAAATCAGTCAACACTTTTGTGCCTTTAATATTATATGTCTTCTAAAATCAATCACTAATAATAGACAAATGTAATTTGCTGAGACAAACATGGAAATCATCTTACATGACCTCAATTTCGACTTTTCCTGAGTCTTCCAGGAAATAGAACAACAAGGAAAAGTAGGCAGGCAGAGGTGATTCGAGATTCCACCTGTACATGGAGAAATTCAGCTCCAATTATCAATAATACAATGATCCAGTTCCCTTAGTGGGTCAATGTTGTTGCTTTCAACAAGAGTGTGTAAGAACATCTGTTCATCTCCTTATTGTTCTTTAGAATGTCTAGTTTAGAATGTGTGTGTTTCTAAGATTCATCTCAATTAAAATCTTTTTATTAAAGGTAATTAGAACAGATTAAGAATCAGCCCATTCCATTTCTTTTTAAATCCTGGCATGCAAATTTCTGCACTTTAATTCTTAACTTTGCATCTCAAAGTACAATGGAAGGTGGTAGAATTCTCACTGTTCTGAAAGCCTGCAAGTTTTATGGAAAGAATGTCTTTTTCAGGATTTTCCAATATGTGCCTTAGCTCTCTTTTTTCTGCCAAGAAGATCCCTCCCAACCCACCTGATGACATATATACAACAGCATGGCCATGTTCCCCAACAGACTTTTCACCTCTTGTCACTGCCAAGTATGTGGTTGAATTAGATACATCCAGCCATGTGTTAAGGATGGTTCCAGTGGATAAATGCAAGTTACCGCTTCCACTGTGTGATGGGCTTCAGGCCGTGTGAGGGAAGCAATGAAAGGCTGTGCTGAGAGTGACATCTGCACTTATGCTCTTGTGGTTTGAAAGTTGTCACACAGACACATTCTCCCATTGTGTGACCCAGGCTGCCATGCATGAAATTAGCAAAATCGACTTTTTTTGTTTTTTAGAACATGTAAACAGTTTGCAATTCTGTCCACTGACTGATAATATTTGGATGGCAAAGAGTCTTCAAAGCACAGAGTGACATCATTCTGTGTCTCTCTCTGTCTTTCGGGTGGAATGAGAAAATCACAGGTCCTTGCTTATTGCTTCTCTCTCCCTTGTTTCCGTATTGCACCTCCATCCATGGAGCACCTAGCAGGATTGTCTTCCTCCTGCTTTATGCTGTCCTTAGCTCAGTTCAAAAGTATAGATCACCAGTTGTGAATTCTAATACTTTGAAAATGCATGTTCCCTCCCAAAGTTTTCCCCATCCCCTTTATAAATGATTTTTAGTAAAAGAATCAGTATATTGT
This sequence comes from Spermophilus citellus, assembly GCF_964194105.1. NCBI lineage: Eukaryota > Metazoa > Chordata > Mammalia > Rodentia > Sciuridae > Spermophilus > Spermophilus citellus. The sequence continues at coordinate 68,500,412 of NC_138187.1, read as the reverse complement.
ACCAAAATGCATTGTAAGCTTCCAACAGGGAAAACATAGTTGACCAAATATTAAATTGTGAAGCTCATTTCATCTGTTCTCAGGAATGACTGGCATCCCTTTAGAGAGTAACTGTTTACATGCAATTTCTGACAACCAGCTGTACCTAGACAGCCTGTTCTTTCTCTTCTTTTTCTCTCTGGGGTAGCATTCCTTATAACCTTAGGCGGGTGGCCGACTTTAATCTCAGTAATCCCATCAGCTTCTTGCAGGACTTTTAATGCCAAGTAAAGGAGTTTTCTTGGACACCTGCACTTCCAGATTCTCCATCAACACATGAAACTCTCATTATCATGAGAGGCCCACCTAGATTACCGAGAAATACATGGAAAACTGGTGTACAAGGATGCTGTCAAAGTTTATAGGCCAAGTGACTGATTTAGACCATCACCCCCATCTGCAAGTCTTTAGTTTCCAGAAATTCATCCTTGTGTTTATTTTTAAAACCAAGTTTTTAGGAAGAGGGAGAAGAATTAAAGGCATGACTTACTGAAAACAAATAATCAACAAGTCATTTGTCTGTACTAAAGCAGACAGATGGTATGTACAAATGTATGTTTATCTTGAGTCATTAAGGAATCATCCCAACAATGCAGACAAACTTTATGGGTAGAGTAAAACAATAGCTTTTTTAAAAAATTATTTTTTAGTTCTAGTTGGAAGCAAGGCCTTTATTTTATTTATTATTTTTGTGTGGTGCTGGGAATCAAACCCAGGGCCTCAAACGTATTAGGTGAGTGTTCTACCGCCGAGCCACAATCCCAGCCCCATAGAACAATAGCTTTTGACAAAGAAATATACCTTACCTATACACACTATTTAATATTTTCTTGGTAAAATCTCTTTAAATTGCCAAGACACAGAAAGATGTCTGTATGATCATAACTGCACCTTAGAAAGGAGTTAACCTGTTTTGCCAAACCTCAGAGCCATCTGTGCCTCTGCCAGGGGGCTTGCTTGTCAGCTGCTTCTCTGAGACCAGAAGACAAAGAAATACAAAGATCTTTTAGGGCCTGAAATCTTCACTCCTGTCTTAGCCACACAAATTTATAATTTCAACTCTTTATAAAGATTACATGTGACTCAGGTGAAGCCATGGCGACCTATAATAATGCAATGAGATGATGCTGATGCTGTTTTTCTGGTGTTTTCTAAATATAGGAACACTTGCTTAGCATGCACCAGGCCCTAGGTTCAATCCCCATCACTGCCAAAAGCAAATTTAAATACAGGAAGGGTATGGAAGAAGCTTAAGATCCCAGATACATAAACATCTTGTACGTAAACATCCTGTGGACGTCATGCTTGCCACTAGCTTAGCTTTAAAGTAGGAAGGTGGAGAAGAAGTTAGACTGAGGTCTTGAGACTATGACAGATAAAGTGAAAAATTATTTAATATCTGCTGCCCTGTGGGGTAACTTCCAAGAAGTGGGACATTTACTGAGTTAATGAGAGGTCATTTGAAAAATAAATAAAAAAGAATACTTGACACAAGGTGGACCTGGCCAATGAAACTCAATGAGACGCCAGTTTTAAGTAGTGGCCCTTTCAAAAGAACTGGAAACTTTATGACTAGTTATAATATTCGCAGTAAGAAATACCAGGATAAGAATAATCACATTTTTGGTTTAAGAGTGCAAGTTAGTTGCTCAAACACTTTAATGTTGACTTTAATGACAGGCATTTGGCTTTTGTTTGGAAGAAAGGCGTTTTAGATCTTGCCAGCAGTGCTGGACTTAACACAGCATTGAATTTAAATTCAACAAACATTTATGGAGCATCTGCTAAGGATTAAGGGTATGTGGGGATAGGTGAATTTAAAGTGCAGAAAACTCTGTCCCTTCTTCAAAAGAATAATAATCCAGGTATTTCGGGCAAAGCTTTCTCTGTGTGTATGCATGTGTGCAAGCACACATACACACACACACACACACACACACACACACACACACATGCACATTCAACTCCAATTACCCAAATGACTGAAGGAAAAAAAATATTAAGTCATATTCTCATGGTTAATGTGTGTATATATGCGACATCGTGATCTTTATAATAACCCTAACAAATAACCTGAATGGGCCAGACATTGGTTTTCTGTTGGAGAGAGGAAGAATCTGAAGCTTAAATTGGCTAATTAACTTGCTTAACACTATCCAGGTCACTCTTTAATGTCAAAGCTACAGAGCTACTTCTGGGGCCTGTACTTTTCAGCCACCACATGCTGCCTCTGTCACCCGAATTGTCTCCCTGTAGTACCAGAAAGCACCGAGTAGTTTTAACGTAATCCATTCCCTTTATATAAAGATTTATTTTTTATTTGACTTTTTCCCTTCTTGACTAGAGGACAAGAAACTTGTAACCTTCTCTTCCCTTCACCCAAACACCTAGCACTTATTTTGTTATAAATGAATAATTGCCAGTCACTATCTTCCCCCCACAATGGGATGGGTATTCAAAACACAAACATCTATCATTATAAACTTGTGTTCCCAACTCACACACCTCTTCTTGGATGTTTCAGGAGCCAACTGTGTGATTTTGATGGCAATGAGCATCCCTGAAGAAAACATCACACAGTTTTTATGCTATTTCATTGGACTCCTTTATTTTATTTTATTTTATTTTATTTTATTTTTACTTTTGTATTATATTTTTCGAGGTAGGCATGAACACAGGGTAGGACTGTGGAGTGCCATGAAGCTCAAGTGAGTAATCTCTCTGACTCATGCAGATTGACGTTAGTCTCATTCTCAGGAATGCCTGGATTCCCAGAGGCAGTAAAAGCACACATTTCAGGAGAATTATCTCAGCAGTGCAGTGTATGATCGTGAGTTTAATTACAATGCAGATTTGATTGTCTGTCACTAGCCTAACACTTCTTGATCTAGACTCCTGGATTGCATGAAGGCCCACACAGAGGGAATGTGTGTGTGTGTGTGTGTGCGTGTGTGTGTGTATGTGTATGTGTGTGTGCGCGCACACGTGCGCATATGGTGGTGGGGAGGGGAGGGAAGGTCACTTATCCTTGTTCCCTGAAAGAATTTCGCCAAGACATATGAGATAGAAGTGAAATATTCATCATATCAAGTATTTTCAAATGTAGGCAATTGGGTGGGATTTTTTTTTCCCCATTCCTTCAGCCTTTAGCTCATCAGCCTTGGCTACTTCCTCAGCCAAGGTCTTACCCCATCCTATGAGGTCCAATCCAACTCGTTCAAATGAACTTTTTTCCATAAAGCCCTTTCTATCCCCTTTCCACAAGTAACTTTCCCTTCTCCTGAATCCCACAACACCTCATTGCTCACTAGCACTTTTTACTTTCAGTCTGATAATATCATTATTGCTTTATAGGCCTATGTGTTCCCAAGGCCTGGCATTCATAAATGTGGATTGAATTTAATAGATTAAATGATTTTATCTGGATACTTGATATCTTTCCATTTAATTTTACACTTTAGTTTGAGCCCATATGATGTGTGAAGCACTATGAGGGGGCTTTAGGATACAGTTGTGCAAGCATGCACCTGACTACCTAGTTTATTAGTTGTCAAAATCTGAGCAAGGGTCATGCTTCCTCTGTGTCTCAGTCTCCTCATCTACAAAATTGCCTTGTGTGACCGATATGAGAATTGAAGGAGATGACATATAGAAATTTAGCACTTAGTGTAACACCTGGCACAGAGTAGTAGTCCCAAAGATGTTTTTAATAATAATGACAGCAACAATAATAATGATCACTATTTTAGCTATAATACTGTCCTACTGAAAAGATGTGTAGACAGAATGAATTCTACTGCAGAGTTATAAAATAGTTGTTATTCAAATCAGTCTTTCTCTATTCTTCCATTTCTGTACACTTTTTGTTTTGGCAGGAACAAATATCAGGAGCTAGATACCTGTGTATACAATCTGCTTGGTCTTCCAGAATATCTAGAGCTGCCTCTTTATGGTCAACTACTACACCAATGGCTTTTGACCCATAACCTTGCTTATGCCTTCCTTCCAACCTAGTTCCTAACTTGTAGGTCTTCTGCTAAGGAGAAAACTTTTCTAGTTTTCATGAGAGTTGCATATACACAAAAATAGTGTGGAACTGAGAATTAGGGCATTATGGGATTTATCAGCCATGACTTCCATGCAGTAGGTGCTCACTATCTCTTTACCATGTAAATACAGCCAGTAAGAGCACTTGCTATGACTCCCCTATGAGGCACTTGACTAGGGAATTTGCACGCCCCTTCTATAGATTTGAGGCTGGTTACAATTGTTTTCAATCTAGAACATACTTGCTGCTAAAAAATTTCAGCCAGGTGTGATGGTGCATGCCTATAATTCCAGTAGCTCAGGAAGCTGAGGCAGGAGGATAGCAAGTTCAAAGCCAGCCTCAGCAACTTAGTGAGGTCCTAAGCAACTTAGTGTGACCCCATCTCAGAGTAAAAACAAAATTTTATATATATATATATATGTATATATATGTATATATATATTTTTTAAAGGGCTAGGGATGTGGTTAAGCACCTCTGAGTTCAATCCCTAGAACCAAAAAAGAAACAATTTAGTTTGATGATTGTTAAAATTTAGATGTATATTTTTTAAGTTGATGTATAAAAATGTAAGAATTGTATGTATCAGAGGAGTGATGTTTTGACACATATGTATACTGTGTAATATTTAGTTCAGGACTAAGTAACCTATCTCCTCAAAAAAAAAATTATCATTTGGGGAGTGAAAACATTCAAAATCCTTTCTTTTGCCTTTTTGAAGTATCACTACATTATCCTTGCATATAATCATCCTGCTATGCAATAGTGCACCAGAACTTTTTACTTCTACATAACTATGCAGTTAGGCCATTTTTATTATGAAGCTTTTAAGTTAAATTATTAGCTAATTTCTTAGGGATTACATTTGATCTGTTCTGAGTACTTGTCCTCCGTTCCACATCAAAGGATTAGACTCAGGTTTGAAATTAAATGTAACTTATAAATAAGCATTCAAAAAAATGTTCATTGGAAGTATTAAGTCTCTGAATCTTTTACTGTCCAGCCAGAGCTCTTTGAGAGTCTTAGTTGGAAGAGGGGACCATTTAAATGTCATCTTCTTGAACAAGCTGTTAAAGGTTTCTGAGGTACCATCTGCAAGTTAACGTGCCATTGAAACGAATTACTTCATTTAAAAGGAGAAAAGATTTGCAGAGTGGGTGTGAAATTGTTTAAAACAATCTTTTATTCAGCATTGAGACTTAATCAGTCTTTCTTTTCAACTCTACCCAGGAGTTTCAAGTTGCCTTAAATGCTGATTACTTGTATCCCAGAGTTTATAAAAGCTATTTCATTTTCTCCTCCTTTGTTATCAGAATGTATTGCGCCCTTGTGTCCAGAGTTAACAGGTTTATCAAGTAAAAAAAAAATTTAAAATGGAATATTAGTCTAGCTTTTCTGAGTACAATTATATCTGTATTGAAAAAAAATGGAAGAAAAAAACCTTAGTTTTTTGCAGAGAATATGTGAAGTCTCCCTTTCCATATTTATCTTAAATATATTTACAAAATAAGCATTTTCTGCTGGGTTGTCATGGTATATGCCTTGCTCTGAAAGGTCATTTGAAGCCTTAATTCTGCATCCATCACACTGAGGAAATATAGACCAGTGGTAGAGTCTCCACCCCAGAACAGCATTCTCCTCCACATTTGATCTTGAGCATTTCCATATTGGAGTGATTTGTGTATCTGGATTCTGGAAACATCTCCCTCCGGCTGAGATGCTAGAATATTAACCTGCTTCGTGGAGTCCCTCTTGTTTCCTTACAATTTTAACAACAACGGCAGATTTCAGTATTCAAACAGAACCAGATGGAATTCCAGTTCAAAGAACATGTCAGAATTAAATATTTCTTTTTTAATTAGTTGCTTCTGATTTATGCAAAAGAAATTAACATGAAAATAGTAGAATGTGCCATGAATCCAGATGCTACGGGGAGCCCACAGGAGCATTATCTCCTTTTATCTGACAAAACAAGCAAAGGTCGTCCCTTGTTAGGGGACTTCATTTTTCTTGTCCCTTTTCTTATTGTTCTTTTTTCTGTAAGGGGCAGTGGCAATCAGAGAAGCCAGCCTTTCCCGGGCCTCTGGGCCATAACAGCCTTATCTAATGTTATTCTAACTGGCTGGTTCAAGTCTTCTGGTAGGAAAATTCATCTATCCTTTCACTTAAAATTGTTTTACTATCAGCAAAGGGTTTTCTAGCAACCAGTAGTCTGTTTCCACCTGGGAAAAATACTTTCTTTTAATTTAACTGTGGAAAAAAGGATTAATTCAGACAATTAAGATGAGAAAAGAACATTGATGAGATTTTCCCAGTGTTGTACTTTTCTCATACTTGGGTATTTTCATTCTTTACTAGAATTTTTAAATGTTTCTTCATAGCTTTTGCTAAAAATGATCCATAACCATCATCTTTTTTTCAACCATATAATCATTCACAAAGTTGTACTTTCCAGTTCAAACTGAAAAACAAAGTAGTCAGAAATGATTTCATACTTCCTACAATTGCACAAAACATTTAATTTCCAAAAGGAAGAGCCATTGGATTTCATGACTATTGACTAAGAAATTTTAAATTGCCTTTCTAGTAATTATGGTTTTAAAATATGGACTGGGGGCCACATGGGTGCAGTGGCTCACTGCACCAGGCCGCTGGGTTGATCTGGGATATAAGTCCAAGCTCAGTCACTGATAAGTTATGTGACTCTGGACAAGGTTCACATATCACTTTATTCCTCAGTTTATGTGTCCATAAAACCTGTCTTGTATGATTGATATGAGAATTGAAAGGGAGAATGCTTATAAATTTAGCCTTTAACAAAATGCATAATATAAAGGTTTCCCTGTGCATTTTCTATTAATAGGAGCAATCTTAGTTATCAGCGTTTTTCGATGTAGCACAATAATGACAAACTACATAAAGAGAAAGAAAATTATGTTACTAGCTCTATAGTGATTATATTCTGATTCATAACTGTTAAGTCCAAGACCCTAAATTTTAGAAACACAAACATCAGGTGCTATGAATTCAGCCCACATAGACTAGAATAGCACCGATGCTTACATGCTCAGACTCTGTCAGAAAACATGTGTTTTATCTAAGGAAATGAGACAATTGCTAAAAAATATTTTCTTTAGCTTGTAGTGTCAAGTGATGAATTAAACAGCTCTTTGAGTCATCAAAGATGCTCTAAAGAAAATTTAACATAGCCCTCCCCCCCAAAAAAAATATTTTCCTGTTTTTAATCAGAGCTCAGTTCTTTGTCCTTTATTTTTTCAGGCTCTTGTATTGACCTGCCCGGGGAGTGTTAAAAGCGGGTAAATGCTCCCTTGCCAATGCAACCTCAATGGGCAGTATTTTATTGAGCAAGACAGATTTTCATTTTTGAAATGAGGCTTCCCACATTATGACATTACCAATAGCTGGTTATGTATTATTATAGGAAGCAATGATATTCATTTCATGGCTCAAAGGCTGCATGCTGCTGTTTAACCAGCAGTTTGCAAAGATTTGTTGCATGATTTACTACACAATGCTAAAACCTGCTGCTTTGTCCCCAAGTGATTCTCAGTAAAATGTGTGCTCCTCCTCATTTCTCTTTATCTGGGGAATGTGTTTCCTGCCTTTACTTAGACAATGCCACAGCCATAAAGTGCCTGTGGACTGTTCCTGTAGACATCTTAGAACAAAGAGCAAGTCAGGGGCATGGTCAAGACCCAGAGGCATGAAGGATCCTTAGTACACAGGACCTGCTATAGCACCACCTCCTGCCCCTGAAAGTAGACAAGGATAACTGTCTTCTACAAGGATCCTTCTTCCCACCTACACGACGAGCTTGGGATATTCTCTTCTGTGTCTTTAGCAGTGCCCTTTCTTTGTGGGTGGAACACAGTGAAAGTGAGATTTGGGTGGACAGTCTACATCAGCTTAGGATTTTATATTGGCATTGGAAACAAGGTGTCACATGGGTCATTTCTGCTGATGGTGCTGTTTAAGCTAACTCAGAAAGCTGCCACTGGAACTCTGAAGAAGTTTGATCAACTTCTCAAAGATAGTCTACATGCCATCAGATAAGTACCAGATGTTTATGTGAGTCACACACGCAGAGGGAGACATTCAAAGATTTGAGAGAATGCACTTGATGTTGGGTTCCACATGTCCCCATTCCTGTCTCCACACCCCCTCACCACCACCCTTCATGTTAAACAGAAGTTATTGAACTCAGATATGAAATCACAGCCATCTTCTAATTAAAAATAAAACAGCTGGGAAATAATGATATTCTTTCAAAATCAGAAAATGGTGAGTGGAGAAGAGCTGATTGGGTTTAGAGAAAGCAGGTTACTTAATTATGGTTATTGTATGTCTGGATTTTTATGGAAAGAAAGGAACTATTGTTTAGTAACGTGAACGCTGCAAAACACAGAGTGGTGTCATTATGTAGAGCACTCTGGGGTCATATCTTTGTGTTCCCAGCTGCTTGTCTTAAGTCGCCAGTCACGTCTACCAGAATGTGAGGTTGGTGAGAACTCATCATAATTCAAAGAGCTAAACCACCAAGAGAATGGTCAGTGGTTGCTTTTGAAAGGTTTTCAGGACCGCTGATCATTTTGACTTCAAGACGACCACAGCATATGCTCTTTTAAGATCAATACTTTTTTTTGACACGTCTACTAGTCAGGGAAGCATGGTAGGTTGCTTAGTGTGCAGTATTTCATTTATTCATTTCCCCCTGCTTCCCTCTGCACTTCTCTTTTCCTCTAGAAGATTCTTTCTCTTTGTGTCCACTTGCAAACTCCTACTGTGCATCCTCCCGTACACCTCTTAGACATGAAAATCCGCTCCGTAATGTCTCCAATTCCCTCTACCTCCAGTTCTCTGATGAATTGTTTAGTTCTTCTTCTGGGCCACTTTATGTGCACCATCCCATACTATAATCATGGGTTTGCTTCTCACACTATTACTCTTCTTTATATCCTAACAGTCCAATACAGAACTGAGCAGAGAAGCAGTAATAAGTGTCCACTGAGTGAAAAGTCAAATCTAGTTGAGCAAAATTCAGTACCTTAGTAGACTAAGTAGACCATATTATGTCAGTTGTACAGTGGAATACTGTGATACCATTTAAAATAATAATGCAGAAAAATGTTGTTGGCATAGAAATATGTGCATGAAACTAAACAAAAGGGCAGGTTATCAAGCACAGAAGTCATTTGGCCTCATTTTTATAATCACAACATATACAAGTATTCACATATATTTTACATATGTACCCATGTATGTAATTCATAATTCAAAGAGGATGGCCAGTGGTTGATTTAGAATGTTTGTCATGACCAGTGATCATTTTGACTTCAAGAAGACCAGGGTAACATGCTCAGGTTGGAAGGTAGGTACCTGGGATCTCCTAATTAAAATGACAAAAGATAGATTAACCAGAGATAAAACATAAAAATTCTATTAATATTTTAATTTTATGTCAGCAGGGCTTGGTAGAAAAGAGGTAACAACCCCTATAAGTGGTTAGATTTGGGTGAATATACAACATTTTAACAAAGGGGGATAAACTGTGAGAAATGACTTGGGGCTTCCAGGACTGCTAAACTGTGGGAAAGTGACTAGTGTATACATGAAGGGGACTAATGGAAAACGAAAGTTATTTTAGTAAGGTTTGTTCTTGCAAACTCTTCTCCGTTCTCTCAGTCTGCAGTGATAAGGGTCATGTTCCTCCTCCTGGTACAGGAGAGAGGGGAAATTCATGCCATCTTCACAAGGGGAAATGAATGCCCTGCTTTTAGGCAGAGAAAGGGCAGGGTAGAATACTTTTCTTGTATCTGTTCATTCTCAATTGCCTTCAGATCAAAATAATCCTTACACCAAAGTGGTACATTTTGGGGTGGACTACTCTGACACTCTTCTGATATAAACCTTCAGGCATTAAGTCCTTCTGGGTCCCCTGACAGCAGCAGTGTAAGTAGTGATGCTAATGAGGCCGGACAGGCTCTGTTCCCTCCCAAACTAGCTCAGGCACTTCAGAGTGGATGTGGGACGCCATTCCAGAGAATTCCCCAAAGGGACTTGGAAAGAGAGGAGTTGGGTTCACAAGGGAGAATCCACAGTGTCGTGTCGGGAGACTGGATCTTGTTAGAGTTTTGGGTACCATCCGATTTTAATTGCACTGGTTTTGGTCCCAGCCCTAATCATTTTATGAGGTTGTCATCCATCTTTCCTAAACCCAGTGGCAGTAATGTTAGGAAGAAAAATGAAATGAAATTTCAAGTGTCCCAGTGTGGCAAATAAGAGAATCTGCAGAGTTTTAAAGCACAGCAGGAAACTTCATGCAATTACAAGGAGATGTTACTAATGCATTTCATTGCTGTTGAGAAAAGAAAATATCTTCTCTTTTTTCAAATGATTCATGCACATGTTTGGGGGAGGCTTTGTAGCTGGAATATTGGGCATTTTCCTGAATTGAATACTAGTTAATTCCTGTCCATTGCTCCTTACTCTAAAGTTAGCTCTTTCTTAGGCTTAGGATTCTTCCAATTGACCACCAAATAGTTTCTTTCTTACCCACCAGCTAAATCGCACTCAATAATAACAATAATAATAATAATTAATAATAATAAAAGTAGGAAAAAGACAACCAGGGAATGAAGTTCTAGAGTTATTTCAAATCAACTCAAGCTGAGTTATGCACTCCTGGGAATTTAATCTTTTCCAAACTGAAGAGCCATCTGTAAGTTTGACAGGAAGGGTTTATTTAAATAGCTCTGCTTCATGCTTCCCTGAACTTCAAGATTTTAAGGACCCTTCAGCTTGAAAGTGGATGTGGCATTGGACATGACTCAATGGACAGTCAGTAAAGCACTAAGTGTTCTGAGAGCATTTGAAAACAATTGAAATTGTTCAGCCCAGCCATGTCTAGAGTGCCCTTTACTTTCAGATTGTGGCATTATGAAAATCAGTTTTTGCAGCAACTTGAGATTACCTATTTCTGGAATAGTGAGATTAAGGTGGTCGGATAACATTCAGAGCACTAGTTAAATCTGAATATGAAGGAACGAGTCAGTTATTAGTATAATTAATGTTTCAAATATTGCAAGGGCATAATTAAAATGTTTTTAAATCTGAAATTCAAATTTAACTCTGATATCTCTGTTTGCTAAGTGTGACAATCATTGATCATCTCTTCTCTTTGAAATTTGTACAAAACGGGGATGGGAAATTTTAAACACAAGGTTTACTACTGAAAAAAAAAGGCAAATTTCAAATTTGAGTAAACAAGTATGTGCGCTTGATAAAATTGTGTTGGGTAAATATTTATTTGTTAAAATTAAAATCATCTACCATTATCATCTTAAAATATCAGTTTCTAGTGAAATTGTGATTCATTTTCTCTTAAGCCTGGTAAAAGCATGTACAGCATAGAATTCACATCTCTAAAATCAAGGAAATGAAATAAAAGATTGTTTTGCGATGGATGTCATCCCCCTTCTTTCCAAAGGAAATCTACTATTGTATAATTGTGTAGCTTAAAATTTACTTCTATGTGCTGTTTTTCCTGAATGTAACTCATGGTTCATTTTGGAAATGAATTGGCAACTCCTTGATTTAACTATTCCAAGGGCCTTCAGGAAAAAAAGCAATTCATGAAAGACAATAGTCATTTTTCATGAGGCAGGCTGCGCATGATATGGAAATTCTTTAGGTGTTTGTTGCCTGTAGGCACTGGAGGGTTAATTGAAATATTGTATTCTGGAAATTGGGTTGTCAAGTAGCAAGGAGAAAGCAAGATTCAGAAACTGGGGATGGGTTTGGGGGTTTTGTTTAGTTTTACTTTGTTTTTGTTGCCTTTTTCAAGGAAGATGGCATTCTGTTGATAAATGTAAATGTGCTATTGAAATATTTTATCAATGCTATTCAGTTGTACTATGTAATTACTTTCTATGCCATTTAAAAAATATTTGCCATATAGTTGTATTTCATTTCTTTAAACACAGTTTGTTTCCTGTTCATATAATAGATGAAGGGAAACAATTTTTATAGGAACAATCACTGTATTAATAAAAAGACATGAAAATATTTCTAATGTATAGAAACTAGTAGTAACTTTAATTTTAAGATTTTTATTTATGGGCTGGGGATGTGACTCAGTTGTGTCATACTTGCCTAGCGTGCGTGAAGTCCTGCGTTCAATCCCCAGCACCACAAAAATTTTAAAAAGAGATTATATTTAGTTATTAATGATGGACATAAGGAAATGTAAAGAAAGAAAAACTGTTTGACTTTACTGGAAAAATGTTAGACATACAAAAAAATGAATTATATGAAGTCAGACTTGAAAAGAATCTTCCATTTGTGTTAGTCAGCTTTCTGTTACTATAACAAATAAATGAGATAACTTATAAAGATAAAAGGTTTATTTTGGCTCACAGTTTTAAAAGTTTTATGATCGACTGGCCAGTTGGTTTGGGGCCTGTGGAAAGGTAGCACATCATGGTAATAGTATGTGCAGAGCAAAACTTGTCACTCCATCTAAATGGCCCACCCTGCAGGGTTATGAAGTAAGTCAGTGAGAGATGAAGGTGAGGCTCTTGTGTTGAGTGAGGAGCTTTCCCATTGGAAACTTACTGGTAGACGCTCACAAGCCCTGGCAGTTGTTGAACAGAGATATTATTTCTTCTCAGATGATGCCTTGGGGTCTGCCTGCTTCTCAAGCTGAGCTGAATGGAGCAAGACCACAGGAAGATATGGGGAAGGAAGGAATTTAAAGATGAAACAAAAATTCTTATTTTGCCTTTTTCCTCTCCACTCCATTCCAGATTCTAAGTCTGTGGTCTGTTTCTCAAACCAAAACATTCCTAGTGCTTTCAGATCAGTATTGTTTCAGCCTTCATTTTATTGGAAGGAGGTAGGATGCTACAAAAGGTTGAGAAATTTGATCCTATTAAATGAAAATTCTAGTCCAGGCCTCTCCAATGGTCAATGTGGGTGTTTATCTTGTTGTCTTGATTTACTATTTGTAAAATGCCAATATTAATGTGCTATTTGGAAAGTATGCTTCATGTCTTAAAAACATATAATGACACAATATTAAACCCAGTTTTCTCCTTTGCCCCAAGCTATCTTGGTTGCAGAAGTAAGACAAGTTTCTTCTTTTTTTTCTAACAATAGAAAACAGCCTAGGCAACTGCTCTCTTTGCCTTTCTGTTGAAGGAACGGAATGGGAACTTGGGGCCAGATGGAATAAAGCCCCGTTGTTCCCTGCTGTATCAAAACTATAATGTGCAGCACCAGCAAGAGATGATCCAGGTGATGGTGGTGCAGGCACAGCCCACTGACCACAGTTTGCAATTTTCTCGTAGGTAGACTTGGGGCTCCTGCGCTTTGTCACTGCTGTCGGCACACAAGGTGCCATTTCAAAGGAAACCAAGAAGAAATATTACGTCAAGACCTACAGAATAGACATTAGCTCCAATGGGGAAGACTGGATCACCATAAAAGAAGGAAACAAACCTGTTGTAAGTTTGGCGGCCACCCCCCCCCCCGCCCTCCAGCAATTCAGTCTCTTAAATGGATGATCAATTTTTACTTGTTTGTTGGGGAGCTTTCTGTCTGGCCTGGTTTATTTTTGAATTGATTTTAAATGAAAAGTGCAATTAGAGGTTTAAATCTGACCAAGGGGGTCTCATGTTCCCAGATCCAGAAGCCAAGAGGAAATTATACAGATGTTTCCAAGAAAAGTCAATACCAGGCAAATTAAGTGACAGTCTCAAGAATCACTTGAACCCTCCCCCGGGAACACAGACAATGCATAGGATAAACACTGTCCTCTTAGAATCTTAAGAGTTCTGTCTCTCTTCTTTCTTCCCTCTCTTTCATAGGTTAGATTCGTTCTTTCTCTCTGTTAACAGGCACGTTTTAGAAACCACCTTTTCATCTACATTAGTGGTTTACAAACTAATTTACAAGTGCCTTTGGCTGCATCTTGTAAGAAGGGATAGAACTAAAGGTATTCACTGTGTTCCCTCAGATCACACAAATGACATGCTGCCCTCTTCCTGCTTTTAACTGAGGAGGTAGCTCAGACCACCCTGTGTCCCCCAGCTCTCGGCAGCCGTTCGTTTGCACCCATGGTCTGTCTTTCTCAGTCTGTCTGTTTATTTGAAGTTATACTTGCTCTGATTTACTAATCAAAAGATTTTTGAGAATTCATATTCACTGTTTCTCCCAAATTAAAAGCTTCCCCTGGAGGCTGAATAAAATACAAAAACAAAAATAAAAAATATGTATATTAGAGATAGCAGCAAAGATTCAGGTAACTTGAGATTGTGGGCTTGGAAAGAGGCCAGTGAATATGTCCTTGTCTCACTTTTGAGCATTCTTGGCCTGGAGTTTCTCCTTTTGGGTCTGGAACTCAGAAAAGCCTCTGGAGGTTGAAGTGAGCGAAGAACCATTAATTCCCTTGATTAGCAGCAAAATCTCCCACTCTTGGTTGGGAAGGCAAGATGGAAGCAGATATCAGTGGACAACTGCTCTGTGGGAGGAAGTCTCTGTGGACAGACAAGGTCAAGGCCTGTCTGGCCCTGCGGGACGTGGAACCTGTTCTCCATCTGGGGAAGAAAACTCCTCACAGTCAACACATATGGAGATTAAGCAAGTCAATTATGTCCCTAAGTTTGAACTTCTTATTTTAGAGTAGATTTTTGAAGATGTGCATTAGTTAAAAATAAACAAAACCTCACTAATGCCAAGTATGCATTTGCAAACAAAAGGAACCCAGAGAGAGGGGTTAAAAAAACCTTACACACACACACACACACACACACACACACACATTTTTTTTAAAGGGCTATTTCTTCCAGTTGTCCTCTTCAGCCACTGTCCACTGGTTGATTTTCTGTGGTTCAGACGGGGCTGTCAGAGAGCCCACCCAGAGTCACAGGGGATGTCTCAAAGTGCACACGGCTCACACTAGGAACACCCTGGCACATGGCAGGGCTTCTAGGGTTGGAGGCAGAAAGAAATAAGGAAGGATTCAACAGAGATGTAGACTTGTCACCTGGCTGAGCAGTTTAATTGAATCTAAATGAAACAAAAACATCCAGCTGGAGTCAAATTATTGCTACCTTTCCTTTTTTTTTTTTCCTGTATTTTGGGACTTTTCAGCCAAAGGCCTCTACAACCTTTCCTATTTTCTCAGGGAGCATTGGATGGACCTCATCAAGATCAGCCTTCACCCAGTAACAAGTCCAATAGACCCCTCTCAGCAAGACAGTATGTGTGTGCTCATGGGGTTTGCCACAAGCCACGTGAAACTCCCTCAGTGTGAGCAAAATGTGAACCTCCTAGATGAGCACTCAGCACTCCCAAACAACTTCTGGTCTCTTTGGCAAGGGGGCTCGTGGACCTTGTAAGGAGAGCAACAACTTTTGGGGCTCTTCCCCTTCCAGCAACTACCCATTATTTCCTGCCACACATAAATGCTCCCACACATATTGTTTCCAGAGAGGGATGCTGCAATAGGACAGAAATCTAAAGGGATCACAGGCTAGGATAAATTCTGATGTTAAATTGTCTCTTGAGAGGCTCATGCAGATAACCAGTTCTGTGATGCATTTGACTGCCTTCAGTTAGGCACGCCACTTAAACTAAAGTGAAGCAAAAACATTTTGCTTTTGCAAGCCCAACTTTTACAAGCCCTTTCTCTTGGGGAGAAGAGCAAACCTTGGGAAACACGGTTCTTCTCCATGTACTTATCTGGGAAGCTGGAGAGAATCTGCACATTCCTGGTGGGCCCGTGCTCTTAATGATGTCACCTAAGAGGTTGTACAGAGAAGTACAGTGCTACCTACACAAAGCACAGGACTGTCCTTGATCCAGAATTGAAATTAAAATCTCAGGAATGGAGACTTTCACTTATACCCAAGTATAAGTGCCAGAATATTCCACAAGGCAAACAGTCTCAGAGATCTTTTGGAGAATGCTGCCTCATAGCCAGGCAGAATGGCCCAATGGATACTTGTGGGAAATTGGTTCTTGCCTGGCACTCTTTACATCTGCAATCCCGTGTCTCATCTTTCTTAGACTAAAATGACTTTTTTTTCTTTTTGGTACCAGGGATTGAACCCACAGGCATTTAACCACTGAGCCACATCCCCAGCCCTTTTTATATTTTTATTTGAGACAGGGTCTTGTGAAGGTGCTTAGAGCTTTGCTAAGTTGCTGAGGCTGGCTTTGAACTTGAGATCCTCCTGCAGCAGCCTTCTGAGTCATGGAGCCTAGAGGCATGAATTACTGTGCCCAGCTAAAATGAATCATTTTTAAAACTGGAAGCAGAAACCCTGAAAAGGCTGACTTAGTTAAAAAGCATGTGTAACTCCATTTAGTTTTGGCCACTAAAACCTAATTTTACCAAGGATCCAAAAAAATTAGTCATTAATTCATGTCTGGGGTGGAATCTCTCATAAAGGGATAGAGTCAAAAAGGAAGCTAGTACCTGACTTATTATGATAGTGTGAGAACATAACCTACAACTTCAAAAAGCCATACACCACACTGAATTCAAAAAGCATTCTTTCTGGGGGTCCCTGGGAAAGGAAATGTCTTCAGTATTCTGCAGTCCTCTGAGAAAGTTAATAACTTCCCACTTTTTAAGATAAAAGCATGTGCCTTTTAATAAATGTCATCCTTGTAAGTGATTTTAGAGGCTATAGCCTCTCAGAAAATTGAATAGATAATTAGGACAACATTCTATATTTGACATGATTCTTTCTGATTACCATCATTTGGAAAAATAACATGACAAGTTATTAACGCCACTTCAACTTGATAGACAATGCTGAAATTGTAAATAATTTTTACAAGCATTTGTGAAAATACATTTTTTATTTGTTTTAAATACAAATTTTCTGTGATTAAAGGACCCTTTCTTCTCCCATAAAGATCTTTCAGGGAAATACCAATCCCACTGACGTTGCTCTTGGAATTCTGCCCAAACCACTGATAACACGATTTGTTCGAATCAAACCCATGACTTGGGAAACTGGCATATCTATGAGATTTGAAGTATATGGCTGCAAGATAACAGGTAAGCTCCAGTTGAAGATTGCTTGGTTGATTGGTGCAAACCATCATAGGCAAGGAGAATAACTTGGTAATAATGTGATCACTTTTAGTTAGTAGTTAAGAGTATACACTTTGGATCCTTTACTACCCATTATTCTGCTTCTTTGGACAATATCCTTACATCTCAAAGCCTAAGTTATCTCACTTGGAAAATAGTTGTAGAACATGAACACCATGCAGGCTACTTGTGATAATGGATATGAAGCATTTAAGCCCAGTCTGGCAGGTAGCAGAAATTTGTTTCCTGGTACCTTTTCCACTAGGTTGTATGCTCCATGAAGACAAGCTTCATGCCTTCCATCTCTGCTTCCTAGGTGTGCACTTCACTGATGGGTACTTGGTAGATTTATAGCAAATAACTGTTTCAGAAAATGTTCTCCACTGACTTTCTCTTTTTAATTTTGAAACACAGTGATGATGGCCTAGGAACTTAACCAATACGGATAAGCCTCAGTTAAGGAATTTAACTGATGAGAATTTCTCCTTGTAATCACTAACTATCCAAACTCTCCTATTTTTTGTTGAATGAGCACATTAAAATACTTAGATGGGAAATCAACTCATAAATGTTTGGGTTTTTATTTCAATTTGTTTCTTCAGACATCAATAGGACTTTAAAAGTCCCTGTTAAATGTGGAATATTCCCATTTGAGAGATGAAGAAGGTGAAATACAAGAGATCAAGTGATGGAAGAAGTAGGTTAGGTCAGGACAGAGTGGTGTGACTGGAATTCTTACTGTGTTTTCATGGTCATCAGCGCTGCAAGGGCTTGTCCATTGATCTCATTGTACAATTATTCTGTATTCTGATGTAGATAACAGTAATGTTGGAATTCCTTACTGCTTAAGTAAATACGTTGCAAAACTTTCATTAAAAAAGCAATGGCAATCCAAAAACCAATACAAATGTAATCTTTGTAGTAAGCTTCAAAGTTTAAAAACAGATCAGTAGACGATCCACTTAAAGGTAATTAAAATTGAATTAACTTCCAAACTTCTGTGAACCATCTTTCAATATTCTATCAGTGTACATATTTAGGATATTTAACTTTTTACTTCACTTTTATATTTATTCTCTTAGTATGATTCTTTTTAGAGAAAAAAATACTGACTTTTGAAGAGGGGGGAAAAAAGGAACCCCAGAATTTTCCATGAAAGTACAAGCAATTTGAAGATGAGCTAATGAGGGGAAAATACATTTGTTCACGGTAGAGTACATTTCGGAAAATAAAAACCACATCTGACTCCATACCAAATTTTTATTTATTTCCATCTCAGAGGCAGACTTGCTTATTGTCTTAAATCTAAGAATTAGAAAGTTCAAGGACTTGGAGGCAGGAATTGGGTGGAGAGAGGTTTGGAAAAGAAGAAGAAGAAAAAAGAACACTGAAAATTAGACATAACCTTGGCTTTACTTTTGATCAGCAGTTGAATGTCAGAAAGTTCTACATCATTTCAGAGCATTACAAATTTGAGAGACTACCCATAAATTTGTAGGATTAGGGCCACTTGAGGTCTGAGTAGAAATTTCTGGCCCATTTCTCCAACCTTATCTCATATCATTATATTTAATAAATGAAGTAAACTTCATAAAGACTCCAGATATGTTGGGCTGAACTCTGAATTTCCAACCTTTTAAAGATTTATGTCACATTCTTTTACTTATATAAAATATTTATTTAAACCCAAATTGTCCTTTTTAATTTTCATAAAGACATTCCCAAGAGGAAATTCTAGGAATGTGAGCAAATAAGGCAAATAATTTATTGGATTTTAAAACTGGCTAAATGACTTAGTTATTTAGAAATAGATGTCTAAAAACCGTATTCTAATATTTTTAAACATAGTCTATTTTATAATTATGGTAAATAGCTAATTTTGTTTTTCAAATAAAGTACTGCCTGTACTTTTAAACATGACCCCTAGTGTAATTTAAATACTTTCTCTCTAGTAAGATAGCTAGAATCTCAAAATAACTGATCTGGGATGGTTTTATGAGAGGCCAGAATATAGTGATGGCCACATGAATAGAGGGTATATAATCATATCCAGGTTTGACTCAGGACTGTCCACTTAGCGAATGTCTGACCATGGGCAAGACATCTTGTTTCTCTGATGTCCATTTCCTGATCTATAAGATTAACCTTAATGTAGCTGTAAGGGGAATTAAATGAAAGCATATTTGCAATATACCTGGCTTTCAGTGAGTGCTCACTAAATGGTACCCAGTAATTTAAAGTAGGATGTGGTATTCCATAAATTGAAGCTAGAATAAGCCCTTGCATGGAGAACTTCTAATAAGACAGTATCAGTGTTTCCTCTTGGTTATGAGAGCAGAAAATTTCCTTCTTTTGAGGTCATGGTCCCCTTAGCATGGAGATTAATGAATGAGTAGAACTGAAGTATCCCTGCTGGACTAGAAAATTCATGAAAGCAAGGCCTCAGTTACCTTATTTTCCATTGTGTCCTTTATACCAGTAACACAATAAGCACTCTACGGTTATTTTTGAACGAATATACAGTTCTATCCATGCCTTCTAACAAGGAAGTGACCTCAAATTTTTTACCCTATCCTGTTGAGTAGGCAGATCCTAACAGTCTAGAATTGAAAAACAAAAAACTACAAAATTAAAAATTACTCTGTGAACACATCACAATGACCATCTTAGATGCCGCAACTAAGTCACTGAGGAAAGAGTAGCTTATTCTCATTTAGGGCCTCCCATCAAATGCAGTTATTATTTTCTCAGTCTTTGAAAACTGGTTAAATGGATATTTGATTTACCAAGATGTCTCAGTTTTTCCATTAAAGCTAAGTATTATATGCATTAGTAGCATGGCTCTTGCTCAGGATGGTTTTATTTTTAGGCTATATTTTATATATATATATATATATATATATATATATATATATATATATATATATATATATATATATATATCAGTCCCCTACTATAAAATTTTTTCTCCCTCTCATCCGGGATTGAATGTTCACTTTCCCAACAGGTTGCTGGGTAAAATGCAGAATGTTCAGTGCAGATAAATAATGAATATTTTTTATATAAGTATATCCTCAATATTGCATGGTATATATTTTTTAAAGTATTCATTATTTTTTATGAAATTCTTAGTTAGCTGTGCATCCTATTTTTTTTTTTCATTTGTTTGTTTGTTTGCTAAATCTGGCAACTATTTCCAAATGTTTTGTATAGTTAGGCTAAACTACATCTGAACCAACCTACCTATGGAAGAATGCAGTTTGAAACTAGCATTCAGTCAATTGAATTAATTGCTAATATAATTTTTCTCCTAATTATTAAAAGTAAGTAACATAGTTATTGGTCAAAGGCAGATTAAGGTGGCCCTTCATGGTTGTTTTGGATGAAGTAGACATAAGGAAGGAATAGCAGGTCAACCTTGCACTATGAATATTACGTTAGCTGAATGGTGGCTCAGTAGCCCACGGTTTGTGGAGATATAAACTGTGCCTCAGCCAGCTCAGCATTAGAAAAAGGGCATTGATCTGGTGAAGGTTCTGTTCTCCTTACAATACTCAAGTTAATTATATTTTTCTACAAATGGTAACATCTGGTCCCCATTACCAACTGAACATTGACTTTATAAGAGCTGGTTTTGAATCAGGCAGGTGTGACCACAGTGGCCAAAAAAATGTGACTTCTATTTTTAACACTATAGTTTCATAGTCCCTCAGTAACATACCTTTTGTAAATCTTTTTTTTAATCCCCATTGAGTTTTTTCTTGGTTTCCAGATCCCAGCCTGGAGCAAATACTGTGGCTGAATTACAGGAAAGAGTACTTGAGAAAATGACAGCTGTCTTTTATTGTATTAATAAGTTGATTAATTCAACAAATATTTGCTGAGGACAACATCGTTTAAAACAGTCAAAGAATGACAGAAAAAAATAAACGATTTGGTTCATGCCCTCAACGAAATTAAAATCTGAGGAGGCAAAAAGCAGCAATTTAAAGAAGTGAAAATGTTGATAAATTATTGTGAAGAATCCCGGAAAAGGAAAACTATGTCTACTTGCAGAGATTCAAAATGTTGAAGAAATGATTTGGCATTTGAAAACGAGTCATTATTTTTATGCAGATCAGATAGTGGAAATAGCAAAATAATGGGGGAATTCTTAGTGGAGAGAATGAATGAGAGAAAGCTTTCCCTAAGGACAGGAAGTACTTCATCTCAATTGGCTCATGTAAAAGGGGTAGATGAGGAGAGGCCTTGTATGAATGTGAGGTAGAAGGTCTGGCATGCCTGGTTGAAAGCTATGCTTCGTGCATAATTCCTAGACAAGAAGGCACTGAAGAATTGACATGAACTGAACTGTCCAACTCATGTGGAAAGTATCTGAGTAATTAATTCTTAAGGGTCAGCTGATAACATGAGTGTAGTTTTTTAATTGCATTAGAAGCATGCCTCTTGCTCAGGATATTTTTAGGCTATATTTTTTTACTGTTAGCATGGGGAATTGAGTTGTTTCAATGAAAAGTAGATTATCATCCCTAGGCAGGTTCTTGATTGAGATGTATGATTTTAAAAGGAGAATAATTGAAGCATTGGACACTTTGTTATTAGGCCACCAATCACTAAATCAATAATTGATGCTCTATGCTCAAAAACTACTTGAGTTGGTATAGAAGATATGAAAAGGACTATAATGTTGTTTATTGCCTTTGAGGATCTTAAAATCTTGCTGTAGATAAAAGACTAATAATTGTAAACCAGTACAGTTCAGTGCTAGGCTCTGGGATACTTTCCATACCTGCCACCATATTTCTGGGGAGGGATGTCTCAAAATGAAGACCAGAGTATCTTGAGAAATTTCCATGGTAAGTCTAAGCTGGATTTTAAAGTCTGGGCAGAATATTCCCGTCAACATGAGGAGAGGAGGGGTGGCAGGAACACATTGAGCAAAAGCAGTGATGGGGTTATATCTATGGTACATGAAAAGAGAACTAACTGGAATATGCTGTTAGTACTTAGATAAAAATAGATAAGTGAGCTAAAACCAAAATGAAAGTCTTGAAAACCCAGATAGAAATTTTTGATATTTTCCTAGAAATAATGGAAAGCCATGGTATATATTTTAAAGATCTCTCTTTTTTATTATATGGTAAAGTATATGACATACAATTTACCACTTTAACCAATTTTAAATGTACAACTCAGTTGTAGTAAGTACAGTTGCATTGTTGTACAACTACATTACCCATTTTCAGAACTTTTTAATCATCCTAAATTAAAACTCTACCCATTAAACACTGATTCCCATTTTCTCTCCCCAGCCCAGTCCATCCAATGGTCATTCTACTGGCTGTCTCAATGAATATGACTCTTCTAGGAACCTCATATTAGTTGGGATTATGCAGAACTTGTCCTTTTATGTCTGTCTTATTCTATTTGGTAGTGGGAACTTTTTGAGCATGAGAATGACATGGAAAAATCAACATTTCATGAAAATTTATGTCTAGCTGTTAGTGTAGTCTAGATGGAGAACTGGGGTGTAGGAGGCCAATTACACTATCATTTAGCCCCCTACCTATGGCTACTCAGATCATGATGATGCCCAAAGAAACAGAAAGTGCAAGAGGCAACCTCAAGCTTGTTTTTTTTTTAATGAAATCATGACAGTATTTTATAGCAAAACAGAAGTGCAAAATAAGAAAAGACAAGATGACCAGGCAGAAACTAGGTAATTGGTGATGCCACCAATTAAAATTCAGAGTTCAGTAAAGGGATTCAGTGTCAATGGAAAGGACTAGTTTAGTCTGCAGATGGCATATTTGAGATTACAGAAAGATATTCAGGTGGAAAGTTCCTAATACAATTGAAAAGAAGGATGAGGAGGGGGAAGATGATTACTGTTCTTCAACACTCAACCCAAAAGTCACCTCCCAGAACTCCCCTCTTCTCTCTCCAAGCTCAATCAAGCTCTGTGTTTTCACCTCCTTATCATCTTCTTTTTATCTTTGTTTTAGCAACTTTCTCAATATGGGTTTTGCTTTTTTTATATATCTCCAACTGATGGTTAATTCTGAATTTCTTTTGGGCAGCACCTATCCTTGATCTGGGAATAACTTCTGAATACTAATGGGACTGAACCCTCCAGAGTTGGACATTAAATGCAGCAGAACTGAAAATAAGCAGGGAGAGGGAGTGTGTGTCTTGCTAAAAATTTTCTTTACTGGGATATGAATGAAGAAAGGGGAAATTCTATAAAAGTAGGAGAAACGTTTAAGGGAGGGAAGGCTCTGGTGTAATATAAAATAATCCAAAGACTGAAAACATATGAATGGATAGAAGACACTGTCTTTATTCAAATGATTGCATTTTCTTTCTAGAAACTATTTTCCCATAAAATAATTTTGCATTATCTGTTTCTTTCCACCTCCTAGATTATCCTTGCTCTGGAATGCTGGGCATGGTGTCTGGACTCATCTCGGACTCCCAGATTGCAGCATCCAACCAAGGGGAGAGAAACTGGATGCCTGAAAACATCCGCCTGGTAACCAGTCGCTCTGGCTGGGCACTGCCGCCTGCACCCCACCCCTATGTCAATGAGTGGCTCCAGGTGGACCTAGGAGAGGAGAAGATTGTGAGGGGCATCATCATTCAGGGTGGGAAGCACCGAGAGAACAAGGTGTTCATGAGGAAGTTCAAGATAGGGTACAGCAACAATGGCTCCGACTGGAAAATGATCATGGACGACAGCAAGCGCAAGCCCAAGGTGAGGTCCAGCTAAGAGGTTCCCGTCAAAGTTCTTCCTCAATCCCGATTTAAGTCAAGGACTTCCAGCATTTTCTTGAGGAAGGGCTCATTCTTATTTTGTCAATAGGACCTCAATTCTAAGGAAAACGAGAGTATAGGAATGAAAGTGATGTCTGAGGTCAACATGGAAAAGAATTGCCCTTTCCCTCTTTAGAGGGAAAAGTCTCAGCTCAACATTCAGATGGGAGGTAGATAAGAGTGAGGTTCCGAGCTGGGGCTGACTACAGACTCTACTTTGTCTATTTGGTGTCTTTTCCTCTTCTCTCATCCACCGCTGAAGTAAGTGTTCAATTTTTAAATTATTTATGTAGTTTTACAGTGCTGGGATCTAACTCAGGGTATTGGGCGTACTAGGCAAGCATTCTACCACTAAGCTGCAAGCCCAGTCCCTTTTTTAAATTTTTAGTTGTGATAAAATACACATAATTTAAAATTTATCATCTTAATCTTTTTAAGTGTGCAGTTCGACAATGTCAAATAAATTCATATTCTTGTGTAGTTAATTTCCAGAACTTTTGCATTTTGCAAACTGAAATTCTGCACCGATTACATAACAACTCTGTTTCCCCCTCTCCTCTTTCTGTGGCAAGCACCATCCTATTTTCTGTCTCTATGAATTTGACTACTCTAGGAGGCTAGAGTATCATAGAATACTAGAGTAATACAGTATTTGTCCCTTTGTGACTAGCTTATTACACTTAGCATTCTGTCCCCAAACTTCTACCCTTACTGCAGCATGTGTCAGAATTTTATTCCTTTTGAAAGCTAAATAACATTCCATTGCATGTATACACCAAATTGGTTTGTCCATTCATCCATGGATGAACACTTGGGTTGCTCCCATCTTTGAGCTACTGTGAATAATGCTTAAGTATATTTTTGATGTATTTGGAACCTTTTAAAATGCAGTTGGCTCTTAATAATCCAGTGAAAACAGAAGGGAATCTCAAGATAAAAATATTCCAATATTCATAAAAACATGTGGCATAATTCTTTAACTGAACAGATATGTTTACATAATCAACTTTTACTTAGGCTGATGGTTACATTTGCATTTCCTGAGTACACTACACCAACTTAGAAAGATTCCCCAGGAGTCTGCAGGGTGGCCCAGAAGTGGGTTTAGGATTAAAACAAGGATCAACCCACAGGCAATCATCAGCTTAGTTTCTTAGTTTCAATATGAGAATTGTATTCAGCTGATGATACTTCTCACACCAACACAATTGGCCTTTTGGCCTTAGCCTTTCCATCTCTGCTTTGCCCAGGACCTTTGCAAAAAAAGAAAATTTAGCTTATTGGAGGGAATATCGTTCTTGCTTTATCCTTGCTCCCACTCTACCAAGTGTAGTATAGTGACTCAGGCCACAGGCATCTCAGGCAGGAAATATAACCCTGGCTAGTGCTGCCAGCTCCCACTCCCTCCAGATGTGGGGCTCTGAGAAGACCTCCCTGTCCTCTATGGACTGCAGGTCAGCATCAGAACAACTGGCCACCGACAGAGCTGGTACTCTCAGAAGAGTAAGAAATTCTCCACCACCTCTCCCTGTTTTAACTTGTGGGTTCTAAAAATTTTCAGTGCTATATTTACCTTTGTGTAGCTACTTTCTTTTCTGTGTCCATTTCCCTTTCCCCTTTTATGTCTACCTCTCTCATCCTGGTGACTAAGAAAGGAAAATAAACATCAGAACTGGAGATTCTTATAAGTTGGTCTTTTCTGAGGAGCAGGGAGCATTATGATTTCATCGGAGTGTGAATATGCTACAGATCAGCAACTTCCGGGTGCTGCTGTCAATGGCAGAGTGTGCTGTTGTGACACATTCTTCAACACTAGAGTTCTGAGAGAGACAGAAAACAAATCACCATATGCTTTTGATAGGACGCATCATATGCTTGCTTTCTTTGTTATCTAATCCACGCCTCTGCAATCGAGCCTAAAGCTATCACTCTATTGTAGTAAACCGAGTACAGAATTCCACAGGAAATCCATGCATGTGTTTTAACTTTAACAAAATGCTCAACTCAAGATTGGTTGAATGTGTTGGGTTTTATTCCTAAAATATCCATCATTATCATCTTCCTATGATATTTAAAACCATGAAAGCTTGTAAATTGTTTATGTAGAGACTAATCTATGATTCCTAACATGCCCTTCAAATAAAACCTCTAAAGATGAAAAAGGAAACTGATAAAACCTTCAATTTTAGAGCAGCACATAGTTTTAATTATATAAAGATGTTTAAAACATATTTTATCGTACAAATGAAGCTACCTGCTTAGGATGCCAAGTACCTTTTAAATAAAAGTAAAATGAGTACTCTGTTTCATAAAATAAAACAGTGCTTTGATAGGTATAAAATCCTCTTGCCCTCTCCTTCCTGCCCACAAACAGTGCATGATGGAGAAGGTATTGACCCTTTAAATTAACTAGACTTTTCAGGAACTGATAGAGCCAAACAAAGCCCTTGTCTTCTAAAATATAATTAGTTGCAGAACACCATGGTAATTCATAAGCAGGTTTCTGCTATCAAAATTAGTCCAGGTCCATATGGGTTTGAGTTGTGAGTATTCTGCCCAGCTCACTACTGACAGCTTTTATAATATATTTACAGTGTGTCAATTCTATGCTCAAGTTAAAATTAAGAGAGGAGCCTGGGATTCCATAGATACCAATGCTTTTCTCCTGTGATCTTTGGAGTTATCTTAACAGACAGACTTTGCACGTGTGCAATGGTATTTTCATTATAATTAGCATCTTACTGACAACAACTTAATTGGGCCTAACAATAATATATGTCAGATTCTCAATTACTGGCGGCAATTGCAGTTATATCAAGAGTGCAGGACCCTGATAGTGATTCACTCTTTAAAATAATAAAAATAGAAAAAAAACTAATTGTGAGAAGTAGCTTTATGTTAGCATTTTCAGATTCCTGGTAAGTTTTCTGTTGGAAAAGACCAATCGATTTACTTCTATAACTCAGAAGCCCCCTGGTCATATTACAGCCTGTCCAATGTGTCACCACGTATGCGCTTCCACTCTCTTGTCATAGCATTTACATCTCTAAAAGATCACATCCTTTACGGCTCTGTGATGTCTTGACCAACTATTGGGCCTGGTTCCCATTCATGACTGGCACAGCCTTAGGGGCCAAGCAGTCCATCTGAGCTACCAGTTCTAGTAGCCAGTTGTCACCAGCTAAATACAAATTAATGAAACTATATTTCCTTAGGCATGGGCATTTTTTTGGACCTCAGTGTTCTCACCTATTAAAATGTAGGCCAATTGTGGTGACCTGTGCCTGTAATCCCGGCTATATGGGAGTCTGAGCTGAGAATCACTTGAACCCATGAGTTCAAGACCAACCTGGGCAACAGAGCAAGATACTCTCCTTCAAAAATAGATAGATAGATTGATAGATAGATAGATAGATAGATAGATAGATAGATGAACAGATAAAATAAGGAGTCTAGACTATGTGATTTCTAAGAGCAGAGATGTCTTAATCCCAGTTAAGACTGGCTAGGTGCTAATCCTAGCTCTGCTCCTTACTGTTTACATGGCTGAGGCAAATTCCTTGAGCACTCTGCTGTCAGTTTACTCATCTGTGAAAGATGAGTAATAATAGAATTTACCTCCTGGAGTTGTTTTGAGGAATAAATAGGTTAATATATTTTAAGCACTTAGTGTGTTACACTAATGAACACCACAATAGAAAATTTATTTTTCTAATCTTCCTCCCCTTCTTCCATTCTCAACAGATTCAAGAGTGATTTTTGGAGAAGAGGGGGTTTTTTTTGGAGGTTTATTCATTTCTTGAAAAACAAATGAGGCCTAATCTTCACTCCAGTTTCTTTTGATTCCACCCAGTGATTTTTACCCTCCTGTTGATGTAACAAGGGAAATAAATTAACCCAGCAATAGTGCTGGCAATAGGGGCCTAGCTCCTAAAAAGGGTCACAGTGCCTTCAAACTAGGCATGCATGCATTTCAAAAGGGGTGCCAATGCATACTAAAATTCAACCAGGAATCAGAGTATTCCTGGGTAGTCAGGACCCTGGTTACTTTCCTGAGATGAGGTCTTTTATCTACACATGGCTCCAACAAGTGGTACTTAAGAATTTCAGTGAGTTGGAATAAACCACATTCTTCATAAGCAGCCTTTGCACTCCATTAAATTGACTGCCTCTAGACTGGGGGTGTAGCTCAGTTGGTAGAGAGAGTACCTGGCATACACAAGGCCTTGGGTTCTATCCCCGACACTCAAAAAAAAAAAAAAAATTACTATCCTCTACTTCAAGAATTTAATTTCTTCTCTTCCAGAGAACCAAGTTTTACCAAAACTACGACCCTCTCATTTAAGTGAATGTAACTGTAGTATTCGTTGAAAATGTGGTTATCTATTATAGACTCTGGAAATGACTAGTTTTCTTCCTGAGTTATCTTCCTCCACCTCACCTATCAGTGTAGTGATAAAAGTGTTACTTCTCCAAGGTATGTCAGTATATCATTCAGAAATATGTCTCATTAAATGCTCAGTTTCTGGTATAGCCTCAGTGCTTCAGTGTGTACCATGGGGCTCCTGTGAAATGACATCTGTCACCTCTTAGAGAGGATTTGTTTTTTTCTTTCTCATTTATGAAAGAAATGTTCACCATTTTCAAAGTGGTAGAATGAGGCCTATTTCTCTACTCTCTGAGGAGTCCTAAAGGAGGTGAAAGAGTTCAGGAAATACCATCCCCAAATCTGCCCCTCTGGACTTCAAACTCTAGGGCACTTGGGGCACAGAATGTGCAAGGAAGGAATTTCTCTGGACTTCCTTATCTGCCTAAAGAGGTATCCTCCAAAGGAACTCAGCTGCTATGAATCCTGTCCCAGGAAATCTCATTCACTAGGAAAGAATGAGATCAATTACAGAAAAAGAGAACAGCGGTCAATACCTCACCCAGACAGACATGTTATCAGCTATTCTTCCAAGAAACCCTTCATCTTTTCCAAGTCATTTACTAAGTTTCCTACATTGCCCCCCCACACACACACCTATGAAGAGGATATGTGAACTTCTAGATCTTGCTGAGTACTCAGTCAGTTATCTAGCATGTTTTACCTCTATACATATGTAATAACCTTGTGCACCTTTTAATCTATCTACTGTTAGTTTATTTCATAGACTCAATTATAGAACCCTTAAACATAGAGGAAAAGTTTTAATTCTTCTGCAGAGGGTAGAAAAACAACAAAAAAGGAGGTTTCTTTTTAAATACCTTGTGTTGTTTATGCTTCACAGTCTTTTGAGGGCAACAACAACTATGACACACCTGAGCTACGGACTTTTCCACCTCTTTCCACACGATTCATCAGAATCTACCCCGAGAGAGCCACTCATGGCGGACTAGGGCTAAGAATGGAGCTGCTGGGCTGTGAAGTAGAAGGTAATTACAATTTCCAGAGTCCCTTCTAGTTTCTTCCTTTTTTATTTCCCTTTTCATGCATTTCTGCCTCTGATGGTGCTTTTGCAAAATTGCCACCTTTTCACCCATGTGACCCCTCCATCTCCTTGCCTGTCAATCAGTGAGGCTCAACATTCTAGCATATACCATGAAGCAGCACCTTCAGAATCTTCCTTTTATGTTAGTTGTTTGCATAACTCTCCTCAGATTCTATAGAATTATAGCTCTTGACTTTTTAATCATAATTGTTTGAGGTGAAATTTGCATAACACAAAATTCACCATTTTAAAATAAACAACCCCAGGACACTTACTACCTTCATAATTTTGTTGTAAAACCACCATGTCTTTCAAGTTCCAAAACATTTCTTTTACTGCAAAGTAAAACTTCTTACCCATTAGACAGTTTCTCTTCTATTACTCCTTTCCTTAACCTACCAAGTCCTTTGACGTTTTAATATTGTTTAGAATTCTGTATCAGATCTAAGTTTCTGTCTGTGATATTGACTACTGTCACCTACTAGCAGGAAGCAGCATTTGACAAGTAAGACATCAAGATTTATCTTGGATGAATTTCTTAGTCTGCTGCAAATTTCTTAGAAACAAAGCTTTACATGAGATCATGTGTATGAAAGTATGGTTGGATCTGTTTAAAAATATGACTATATACATTTAGATGGTTATATGAAGGTCATAACAAGGACAAATCCAGTGCACACACTGACCTCAGGTCTGCACTCTCTTTTAACATATAATGATCGAGATGGATGTTTTGAGTTGGTTATTGTACCATTTACTGCTTTTGTGCATTAGAATTCCCATCTGCCTTAGATTTGGGCATAAATGAGTAACCTTACACCGGCTTTCCTATACCATAGAGATTTTTTTTTCCTCCAGGTTAGCTTGAAGAATGGCTATTGTTGGTACCCAGATGTTAATCAATTGAGCATATGCTCATAGTTGTTTTAAAGAATGCTTTTTAATATCACCTTGTTTGGGTTTCAAAATTATTTGTGTTTTGAGCTAACCAAAGGTAATTACATTCCTAAGCACATTAAATACCTTGAAATTTTTCCTCTGCACTACAGGATCTTAAGCTTTCTATCAATCACTATGCTAGTGAATAATTCATGGCTACTTTTCTATGTGTTTACTTAAAGGTAGGTCATTATCTCCCACTCTTTTACTGGGTGGTTGTTTCCTTATCTGTAGCCATGTCCCAGACCTCTGAATTAGCCAATCGTTAGGAGCACAAACCAAGAATGACCATGTGACAAGGCTTTGGCAAAGATGCCAAGAGAAAGAAGGGATGGACAGATATACCCTACTTACAGACACATTTATTCTTTGCATGAGAAATGTGGTCATCTAGAAACGGGAGGCTTGGTGCTACCAGGTGGGTGTTTAACCTAGATTCTGGAAGGCAGCAATGATTTAGGAGGTGGAATGAATAGACAGTTGAAAACACTGAGCCTTGTTGTGGCAGTTTGCCAGTGTCAACTCAGTAGTGAGTGAGCTAGAAATCATTGGTGAAGGGATTTGACTGCAGATGTTTCCAAGCACTCAAGAAAACGAGGAAGTCACCCCGAGTCATATGAGAAACCAATATCTGAGGAGAGTAGTGTCAAAGTACTTTTTAACACAATTGGTGAAAGGGACTGTTATTCTTTCCCCTTAAATTGATCGACAAGACTTATTAAATATCTGCTTTGCCTCTTGTTCTATGGGAAACACCTAAAGGGACACAGAGAAGATGAGGTACACGATCCAGCCTTCCATGAGTGTCTTTCCTATTTTGAGGGAGCACTTACATATCGAAGAAACAGAGAACCACAGAAGATAAAATATTTTCAAGTAGAGAAACTGGGGCACAAAAATCATTCACTTTGTACATTTTGCTATTGAACCTAGGCACTGTCCTGGATTACTTTCAATATGGAACTTCTCTCTTTTAAAAAAATATTTATTTCTTAGTTGTAGTTGGACACAATACCTTTATTTTATCTATTTTTATGTGGTGCTGAGGATAGAACCCAGGGCCTCACTCGTGCTAGGCAAACACTTTACCGCTGAGCCACAACCCAGGCCAAACTTCTCGTTTCTAAACAGCATTAGGAATGCAGAAAAATCAGTAAAATGAGTAAATAGTTTAAGATTGTAAAAGCAACATATTATCAAGGACAGCTTAAGGAAGACAACTACATGGATTTCCAGAAAGGGTTCTGCTGATTCAGTGGTGGCAATAGAGCCCAGGAGACATGTCTGTGCAGTTTACAAAGTCTCCATTGCATATCTAAATGGCGTGTATGTTATCTGTACAGGATGGTTTCTGAGTTACTGAGTTATCTTTAGTGTATGTATTTGGAAAGTTGAAGAAATTGAACTTAGCTATATGTTTGCATTAGTCATAACTCTGCTAGGTACTTAAGCACAATAACAAACAGGATCAAGTTTTTACTGAGAAAGCAGCAGTTACTGGTACATTCCTACTGGCCAGAAGCTGTAAGAGAAGAGGCCCCCAACTCTCAGCATCTTGTATGGTTCTCAAACATCAAGGGAACTGTACCTTATCTCAAGTCTCATAAAGTGAAATGCAATCCTGAAAACTGTAAAATATTAAACAGATTGCAAAAATGAGTAACAGCCCGAAAAACAAAAAAGTAGACTCAACTAAATTTAAAGGACTTCAAAAGCAGTCTTTGATTAATGTTGGCTACCTTTCAACTACAAATTCAAAGATATGGGAATACCTGCCAACTCTGGAATGCAGTCCCATGGGAGTCCAGGTAACATGACCTCAGGATATATGAGACAACTCCTCTCACACACCTGCTCTGGCAAGAGGGCTCACAGGTTGAGAAGCTACATAGAAATGGAATAACTCTTTTAAAAAAGAACATTGTGGTTCTATGTGTGAATATTGATGCTCCCTTTTGGGGAAAAAAAATCATAAACCTAACAAATTTGGTCAATACTAAGTATACAAAAGAATTCATGACAAGTGAATTCTCTAGCACCTTGAAAATGAAATGAAAAACAGTTCAAGCAAAATCTCTATCATCAAAGTTCTCAACTCCAGGCCAGTGAGAATTCAAGAGCTTTACGGAAAGAGGATGTTTATGTAGAAAACAATATATAAAATGCTAAGGCAGCCAGCTCCACTCAGCAGATACAGATCAAATACCAAAGTAACTCTGGTGCATTCTGCAAAATCCAAGTGTATTTAGCCCCTGAAAGAGAGGCAAAGCATGCCTCTGGCCTTCTTACTACAGATTGGAGTTTTCTGCAAAAGCTTTAGCAGATTCAACAGCCCAAGCCTTGAGAATACATTTCAGAGGTGTGAGACAGTAATCCTTGGATCTTGTTTTCAGCACCTACAGCTGGACCAACCACTCCCAATGGGAACCCAGTGGATGAATGTGATGACGACCAGGCCAACTGCCACAGCGGAACAGGTGATGACTTCCAGCTCACAGGTGCAGAAACCATCTTCATCCCATTGCTGTTCCATTTCAGTTCATGTTGTGGTTGAGCCCAGCTAATGTCTGTGTGTGTTCTAACACCTCACGGTGGTGGGCATGAGTATAATGGCAAAGCTTCACTAGGAATAGAGGCAGCCTGACCACATCATCTTCATTTCCACACATCTCCAAGTCACCATTTGAAAGAATGGGTTGTGTCCTTTTCAGAGCCAAAGGTTAGGATTCTCTTAATTAAATAAGAATTTCTCCAAGACTGAATGTGCTAAACAAATACTCATCTTCAGACCCTCCCTCCTGCCATAACATGGTGCACCACCCATTCATAGCTACACTCTTCAAAATGTTCATCTTCTTTTCCTAATGAGGACAATAATTTTTTTTGAG
This sequence comes from Spermophilus citellus, assembly GCF_964194105.1. Classification (NCBI taxonomy): domain Eukaryota; kingdom Metazoa; phylum Chordata; class Mammalia; order Rodentia; family Sciuridae; genus Spermophilus; species Spermophilus citellus. The sequence continues at coordinate 68,467,087 of NC_138187.1, read as the reverse complement.
TGGAGCTTTATCTAACTAATTGATTCAATTAGGCTTATATTTGAAATGTAACTTTTAAGTAAGGATTCTGTAAATCATTTTACATGAAAATTTACAAAGGTAGAATTAGTTGTTATTACACATCACCACCCACCAGCAAATATCTCAGAGATGGTGTGTGCTGAATGCCTCATAATTAATCCAGTATTACCCCCAAATCTCCTACAACGGTAAAAGCTAGAAAGTGACCTTATCTTTTACTTGAAATGGCAGAGGAAAATATTAGGCAAGTGGGGAAACAGGATTTGGAAATTGATAAGGGAGCTTGAATTTGCACTTGATTGTTACGAAAGGTATCATGGGACCATAACTGCTACCTGGGTCAAAAATGCAGTTTCGTAGAGCATGTGACTCTCCTGTTAGATTAAGCTTGAACCTTTCAGTGCAAGTCTGTATTTTTGCCAAAAATGGACTCAGATAGCCCACATAATTAATTTCCATGGTCAAAACTGAAGTTGTTACCATGTAACTTTATGAAAGAGCCAGGCTATTGGCTAATATGTTCATTTAAAATTCAGGGAATGTCTCATCATTTCCAATTACTTCAGAAGCTCTTCTCTCAGGAGTCAGAGAACTCTGCACTCCAAAATGAAATAAAGGGTTAAAAAAAATCTGCCCAGAAATTTAGTGTCCTATGAACTGGGTTTACATTTTAATCTCACCTCCTAAAGCCATTGCTCCCCAGATTTCAAGCATTATCACTTACATTCACATAACCAATAAGCATTACATTGTTATGAGCTTTTGAATGTAAATATTACATATAAGTAACCACAAGCCATGAAAATTAACTAATGCAGAGGTATTTTTCTATGTCAGATGTCAAGTTCAAGTTGAAAACCCTGATGTAAAAAATTACCATTCCATGAGTAGGTCCTGTGGAACCTTCCCAGGATTGCCTGTAAACACTCTTTCACAAACCTCAGGATTATGTGGACCTTGTCACACATCTGTAGTGAAATTCCTCATAAAAAGGAATGATCCCAGAATCACAATATACCCTTTTCAATTGCCCTCTTTTGGAGGGGTTCTTTTCTTTATAAACCCTAAAGTGGTCAGTTAATATTGATTAGAAACAAAGCCTCAGATTTAGTCCATATATCAGAACAAACAACCTTCTCATTTTTTGCATTAGTTCATGACTGAATCAATTGAAAGTGAAGCCTTTGAATGAAATAGGGCAAGTATGTTAGCCTGGAGCAAACTGTGTATGGCGGGGAGTCACAAACCACAGAAAATGGGTCATTTATAGTGGAAACACTGACAACCCTTTAAAAGTACAAGGTTTTGCTTTACCTACAATGTTTAAGATTGTTTCTTGAGTCGAGAGAGAAAATTTTAATTCTATTATTTTTTTACATATTACCACTGGGGGGAAGTTTTCTCATGCCAGTATATTTGTTTCAACAACTATTCTATGAATATATGCATACATTAAGAACCTCTGATGGTGTTGATAATGCCCACCCCACATCCTCATTAAGAAGTAATTTTAAAAGATATTCTCAAGTTTCATAGTCATTTCTTACATCAAGGTCAGTTTTTCCTTTTGTAAAAGCATATTTTGCTTTATGAAGCTATGTGCTATTCTTTTTCAAAAAAAAAAGGTTGTGCGCCTATGAATTGTTTTCAAGGAGTAAAACCCTCACCTAATCCAAGCACCTTTGTACATCTAAAAACTGCACCTCTGTGCTCACATGTTATTTTTTTTTTGCTAATTATCTCAGGCTTTTCTGTCAGGGCTGTAAACTTTGGATGTTCCGTGTAATAAAACCAAATCAAGAGCATTCTCACTTTAACCCTGATAGGTGGGAATGTGGAAATTGGGACCAAAGCTCTCTTCGGTGGTGTTCAGTTACTTAACACAGATGGTGTCTATTTAATTTCTCCTCCTGGGGTAACCTGTTTGTGTAGAGAGGGAGAAATACTCTAGAAAAAAAATGCTTATTATTTATTAACAACACCAAATTTGGGTGAGCTGTACCCAGTATGTAGAAACGAGGAGAGTGTTTGCTTTACCATGCTTGCTCACTAAGGTGAAAATTTACCCCTGAAGTTACTCATTTGCAAATGCCTTTGAAGTCATTAGATAATACAATTGGCTTCAAAGGCATGAGGAGGCCAAATTTCACATTGGAGCTGTGTGTACCCAACAGTGGAATTTGGCTCCTAACCTATAACAAAACTGATAATGCATATCGGATATAAAAGTGAATTTTCACCTTGAATCTTTCTCCTCTAAGACCACTGGGAACAGAATGCTAATGTATTCTGGCCTCCCTCCAATTCTACCATTATAGACTCACCTTCTTAACCCATAATATATATAACTCTTTTTTCCTAGTGCCTGCCTTACTGAGGCCATGCACACGTGTGACCATTCATGCAGCATCTTTACTGGGAGAACTGGGATAAACGTGACTTGGTGCTGTAATTGATTAACTTAGAAATCTTAGACCATTCCAAGAGCACAATTTTATATCTCTCTGATTCATGGTATCAGCATATAACATGATTTCTGATCTGTGGGATCTGCAGGATAAGCTTGGCCTGAATAAATCCTTATTGAATAATACTGTTGGAAGTTGCATAATTATAACACCTTGTAACTATCTCTGAAATTTCCCGTAAGTGGTTGGCTCACCCCCATGCCCTTACCCTGAATTGGCCCAGTACTTTATCTTTTAGAATAAAAGATTTCCTCCAACCATAGTCTGCATGGCAGATACACTTAAGTAGAAACAACCTTCTTAAGCACCTAAGTGATCAAAAGTAAACCAACATTTCCTAAATTTGATGGATTATTAGACTCATCTGAGAATCATTGAAATAGACAAACTTCAAGGGCTTACCCCTAGAGAGTCTGGTTCCTAGTTATGTCTGGAAAGGATGGGTGGAGAGGAAACTGCAATTGTAACAAGCAGTCAAGGTCATTCTTAAGGTTGGACAAGTTTAAGAATATTACTTTATAACAGAAGTTTGATGGTGTGTAGAAAATGGAAAAGCTGAAATGTGGGAAAGGGGGAGGTAAAGTTAAGTCTCCATAAGGTGGTTGCCTATCCCCTGACCAGGAATTCCAAAGAAATCCAAACTCATTGAGAGCTTACAATGCTGTGGGTACTATTTGTTCAAGCTTCTAGTTCCTTGGGATGTGAAGAAACATTTATCCCTTTCCCCTTTTTGTGGTGCTTCCTGCCACTTCTCCAAACCACATACTGGGTGGAATATTTGTCCTTGAGAAAAATAAACAGCTATAGCAGCAAAGGAAAAAAAAAGGAGAGAGAAAGGGGTGGGAGAAGAGAAACAACTACCATCTACTCCACATTAAGCCTCGGATTTCTAAATAGATTGTGGAGACTAGCCTTGCAATGCCCCTAAAGGCATACATCTGAAACCTTGGAAACTGTTTGAAGCTTAGAGGTCTAGGTCAAGTTTAATACTCAAGTCATCCAGGACATTCAGAGGCTCTTGCCTTTCACTGTTGCAACTGTTTGTTGCACTTAGCCTGTGAGTCAGTGCATGCCATTGGGACAAAGTCTCAAACTTCTCATGCTTTACAAAGAAACGTATTAGGATATATTCAATACTTGAAACTTGCTAAGATAATGGATTTTCCGTGTTCTCACCTCAAAAAAAAAAAAAATAGGCATGTGAGGTAATGCATATGTTAATTAGCTTGATTTACAATGTGTGTGTGTGTGTGTGTGTGTGTGTGTGGTGTGTGTATGTATTGAAACATCATGTTGTACATCATAAATCTAGATATATGTTTGCTGATTTAGTGAAATATTTTAAAACACAAGTGTCTTAGATGAAAAGTAATGATATTTGCATTTGAAATTATGGTGGGCAAAATTTCAGTGAAACAATTGTTACAGCTGGAATTAAAGGAAGGATTTTCTGTAGCAAATGTTTGCCTCTGATTGATGTAAACATACGTAGCTGCACATTATCTTGCATTTTCTTATTTTTTGTATGTTATTGCTTTTGTTTTCCAGGTGGTACCACTGTGTTGACTACAGAAAAGCCGACAGTATTAGACAGCACCATACAATCAGGTACCAAACAAATGATAAAATGTGGTAGATTCCATTTGCTTCCTCCAGTGTCCCCCCCCCCAAAAAAAAAAAAATAATAATGCATCACTGTGCTCTGTGCTTTCAGTTTCCCTGAAAGTCCTAGAAGGAGAGATGCCATGCAGCATCTGGTCTCCAAGCATGAGCCATAAATATTGCTTTCCTTTCATCCACATGTATATGCAGCAGGGAGTGAGATTTCCTTCTCCATCAGTAATTGCCAAATGGTGACAATCCCAGCTCTCCACCGAAGGAACTGAGTAACATACTTTGTTTAAACACAGCACATCTAGGACATGGACTGTGTTTGCAAACTTACAGGAAAAGGAACTCTCACAAGCAGCAGCCTGACTATTTATTTTCATCACAATTCTGCAAAACTGAGACACGCAAAGTTTGTCAGTTCTGCTGGCCACGGAGTTGGCAGTTGTACAACAGCGTTTGCAGTGGGCGTGCCACGCAACAGGGCTCAGGAAACCGAGAGGAGCGCCCTCAGGAACAGCCCCCTCATCCTTTTATTAATAGAAAAGGCTAATGACTTTTAAAGCCCTCGCAGTGCTGTTTATCAGAGGCCAGCGCCAGTGCCACAGTGACTCAGTGGCTTCCCTTTCGGTCTCTTTTGTTTTTTGGTTTTTTTTGTTAGTATTCTGTGACATTCTTCCCCACAGGCACTCACGAAGGGAAACAGTCAGTATAAGCAATCAGAGGTTTTAAATACTTTAAAGTTAATCATTAGAGTAAGGTGAACAGGTCAGTTTTCCAGCTTCTTCCATTTCCTTTATTGAAGCTCAGTCAGCCTTGGCCTCCACAGTCATTTATTAATGGGGCGTGTGGTGTGTATTAATGTTTCCTCAACAGTACGACACTCCCCAGCGAGGCAGAAAGTAGAAAGGGCCGCTCTAATTAGTATGCTTCCTTAAAGGACGCTGTCACTCTTGGCCTGATTCAACTGCAAAACAAACTTCTTTTTTTCCATTGAACTTAATCCCAGATTTCCCTTGGTATGCTCAGGTTGACAAAATTCCTGCTGCCACACGGCTGGCTCACACATCCCCAGATACCAAAAGGTTTAGCAGAAGAATAAGCACCTAAATTCTGAAAGTTCTTAGCCTTGCCCAGGTTCTTTTCAAACTATAAAATGTGGTCTTTGGGGCTTGTGCAGCCACCCCTGATAAAGGAAGTGGAGGGAAGTGCTGCTTCTTCCTGGCTTCCTACCTTTCCTGAGAGTTCTCTGCCCTCAGCATGGTTCTCTGTGGAGAAGTGATAGTGACTGCCAGGTGGCTCTTTTTGTATGACTCTCTGCAATCAGGAAGAGGAGCGAGGTGAATAAATGGAGTTCTGATAATGTCACCGGCATTTTAACTGTTGTTTTAGTTTCTTCTCTTCCCAGAGAAGTAATTAAAACCACTGTGAAGTTGCCAACTCATGTGTTTTATCTCATCTCTCTTCTTGCCTATTAAAAATGGTAGGGATCGTTTTTTAAAAAATAAAAGTGAACCACAGCTGTGGAGAAAATGGAAAATGACATCAAATTCTGAGACTGGAAATCCTCTCTAAATGTGGAAGGTCTCTATTATCAGAGCAGGAATGATTTGGGTAACCCATTTGATTTGTGCATGAGCTCAAGGTCACTTGTGGGATGGCTTCACCAAGGGGGCCAGGCAGACTCCTTATCTAGGGTCTGCTGTGGTTAGAGGGCAGGTGTACACAGCACAAACCAGCAAGACCCATTGCTACCACCGTTGGAAAGACATCAGTTCAAACCTTGCCACTTGCTGATAGGGGTGGTCGGATATTGTTGGAATTTCACAGTTGGCCCACAGCCCTTTATAAATGGACTTGGTTTCCTGTTTTTCCATTGTCTGTGTTATGAATCTCATCTCCAAGCCTTCCTTGGTGGTTAATGGCCTGTTGAACCCTTTTTGAAAGTGTTCTGTGCCTTGTCACCCTCTGGCTAAGTCCATTCTCAGAAAGCTTCACGAGGACCTAAGCAGGCTTTGCGACGGGGTCCCCTCTGCTGCTGTCTAACTTTGGGGTATTCACCCAGTGACTGGACTCATCTAATCAATACCTTGATTCATGCTGTTCTGCATACTTCAGATTCTTCTGACATCTTCACAAGCAGCAGCAGATCAGACCCCTAAACTTTCATTATAATTCAATTTTGCGGGAGCCATTATAGATTCAGGCAAAGTTATTATGATTTCATTTTGAGGATTCTTATCATTAAAATAAACTCAGTGAGCACACAATATTCATATACTGTCTGGGTTCTGGTCAGATGCATAAAAGCCTATTAATATTCCTCCTGAAAATGATGAGAACCCTGCATTTTTTAATCCGGCTCTCTCTGGGGAGGGCTCTTCTTCTCAGAGTTCTTTAGACCCCTGCAGCCCACAGCGTGTTCTTAACCCATGATTACATGGGCCTTGGCACCTATACTTGTTTGGGCTGAAAGACCAGTCTATGGGCAAGCAGTGAACATACTCAATAGAAGCTTTGAATACCAGATTTAAAAAATTAAATCCTTGTGCATATATGGTGCTAATGATTCATCTGCGGGCAAGATAGGTTCAACAAGCGCAGCTGGTGCTTACAGGGGCTATAAATTTGTTTTAAGTTCAGAATATTGTTTCCTGCTATTTTTAAGAGTCAAGAAGGGATTTAGCCAGACTATTCCCATTGAATTTAATGAGAATTGTGTGCAGCTACAGGGGCCTAGTAATATTTTGGAAATTTAAAGGTCAATAGTCCTATATATTTATTCCCTTTGTCCATTTGCCTTTTATTTTTGTCCTTTCTCTGCCCTTTTTTTCTCTCCTTCTAGGCTTGTCTCTTTCTCCGTTTTTGGCTTTCTTTTTTCCTACCTATAAATTTTTACGGGTATTTTGTGTATTTAATTATTTTTCTATTCTGGCCTGAATTGTCAACATTGAGCTACGTACTCCACCACCCTCCCCAACAAAATGCATTGATTTAATAACATTTCTTTTAAATAAACAAGATGGCCCTCAATTATATGAGCAAGGCAAGAAGACATAAGATCAGTAAAGTAGGAAAAAAAAAAAAAAAAAACCCCAGAGCAGTTCTGCTAGTTAAATTCACAGGATTGGAAAGGCCTTTGGAAGATAAAAATGCCCTTCACTGCAGCGATAAGAAATGCTAGAACTATCTTTCCAGGCAAAGCTGTTCCCTTCTCTGGTCATTACAAGAATATCCAAGTTCATATACTTCATGTAATTAGAATGTTAATAGTCAAAATAATGGACGATGTGGTTTTCTGCACTGTCATGTAAATTTAATGTATTAACAAGGCAGATAGAATCAGAAATGTGTGTACTGTAATGGCTTTCTGCCCTCCTGTATGTATGTGTCTCATAAAGTACATTTCAGGAGAAAAATAAAAACAGTACTTACAGTAACATTTTCCAATATTAACATTCTCTAACATTAGATTATGCAACAGTACATTCCAGGGCCAGGGACATTAACATCCGAAGTTGCTCAACCATTCTTTCACTGTTTAGTGGACTATTTCTTCTGCACAATTCATCTTGTTGCACCAGAGTGTGGTCAGTTTGGAGGAGAGTTTCTCATCCCTTAAGGAGCCCTGTTTCATGGTTATGATAGATTAGACATGAAATACACCTCTCCAATGACACTATAGCTGCAAAACACAGCCCTTCTGTACTCACTGACCGTGCTCACATTAAATACACCTCAAGGCTTACTTCATTTTTCCAAAGTGGCCCTGTCCACCCTTTGGGAGGTCACATTAATATTGGGGAATCCATCCTGCTCAGTTTTAACTATCCATATAGCGGGTTCCTTCCAAAATTTGACATTAGCCTTGAAAAAGGTTCCTTGGAAACCAGAAATGTGGAGTAGATCATCCTTATCTATTTAATAAATCTTTCCATTAAAATTCCTCTGGCCATTGTTAAAGTGGGGGAAGGGGCAGTGGAGACCCAGACACAGAGGGGGAAAGCAAGAAAATCTGTGTTAAACACTTGGGCAGGTTTAAGAAAAGCTCAAAATGAGATCTGGTCTCAGCCTGACCCTAAGGCAGCACTATCCAGACTTCCATTATTGTTCATAGCAGTTCTTTTAAGGCTTAAGTTCAATTGGCTAGACGCCCTCATCTTTCTGTCCGTTTCAATGCTGCCATCTTGTGGCTTGCCTGAACTCAAGGAGACGCACAGGCCCTCCTTCAGTGGAGAAAATAGCCCTTTTGTATGTCTCTCTTCGTTTAGGGGGAGGTAAGTGTGGGACAGACAGAGCATGAGAATTTCATCTTTAGAATTATCCTTATTGCTAGCTTATTTTTTACCAAAACAAATTCCTAGTATCAATGATTTCCTGTTTTCCATTCTTAAAATGTCTAGCTCCTTTCAAAAGGAGGAATAAAAGAATAAAGCTATGAGTTTTAGCACACAACCATCGTCAGCACCTTGTAAAACCCATGAGTTGAATCATTCCTGTGAATCTATTCATGCTTTCTTTTCAGCTTCCAAAGGAAGCATTCTGAAGATTAAAAAAATTAAAATGGGTGCCTATTTTAATGTGCTTTGGCTTTTCATGACCTTGCACAAGGGTTTTAAGTGGAGCGAACAATTTATATGCAAATTTAGAAATTCACTAAAAAAGCAGAAACTTATTCTTAAATTAATTGACCTGATGGAAATTCGGGGGAAAAATAGTCTTAAGAAAATACTGCAAAGATTTCTACCCTTACTGGCACTAAAGACCTGAAACATCAGCTGGTGGGGTGCAAACAGACAGCTTCCAGGGTGAGGCATTCAACCAACCCTCATCTCTAGGTTTTTGAGATTTGGGGGTCTATCTCTAATAACATTCTTTTCATTGATGGATATCAATTTATATGGCTCATCCTCAAGAACAGACTATCTTTCATGTTAAATACTGTGGAAATAAGGAAAATGCTGCAAATATAATATACGTGCCTTGGAAAGTAGCCTTCCTGGAAGTTTTATGTAAACCCAATTTGACAGGCAGTCCATAATCTTTTTAAAACTGGATACAAAATAATAGTAATACTAAATGGGATTTTGCAAACATTTTGACATCTCCATACATCAATTGATTTCTTGGTAATCCTGGATTTTGTGGCTTTCCCAGAATTTTTGAACGGATGTGAAGTTATAAAAATCATGCTGTTCGTGATCGTATAAAAGGCCTTTCTGACCCTGAATGATTAAATTTGTCTTTCTCTGCTTGTCTCTGTTTTTCCTTTCCACCCACTGAAGAGTTTCCAACATATGGTTTTAACTGTGAGTTTGGCTGGGGCTCTCACAAGACATTTTGTCACTGGGAACATGACAATCACGTACAGCTCAAGTGGAGTGTCCTCACCAGCAAAACAGGACCCATTCAGGATCATACAGGTAAAGAGGAGGGCACTGTGGTCTAAGGGCATTGCAAATCCTTTTTGGTAAAAGAAGGTACTACTGGGGGTTGGGGGTGTCTGGTACTTGTGAATTTAGGGGCCTTAGAAAATACTATAATCAGTTGCTGATTTTCTGAATAAACGAAGTCTCATACCCAGATAGAGAAGAGCTTAGGGCAAATAATGGGAATATGATTGAATTGAGCCACTGACTAGCCTCCTTTAAGAGCAGCAAACTGGGAAAGAATGGGTGAATTGATTCTCATCTTACACTTTTTTCCTGAACTTTTTACTGAAACAATTTTAAGCATATTCAACAGCAGAAAATGAAATAGTGAGCCCTATATGAGCATACCTCTCCTTCAACAATAATCACATCATAAGAATCTTATTTCTTCTCTATCATCCCTGACTCTGGATTATTTATCTCTGTCATTCCCAACTCTGGATTACTTTATATCAAGGCATTATGTGTTTTCACTGATTTTACAACTATGGAAGCAAGAGGCCAGTCCGATGCTTACAAAATGGGTAAGATTCTTATTCACTGGGGCAAGCCTTTTAAATCTTTTCCTCCTGCCATGTAGGAACCTTACCACACCCCAGCTCACAACCCATCCCCCCTCCTCCCTTGTTTTTCTCCTAAGATTAATGGGTGAGGAAGGAAGGAGTTAGAAAACAAAGAGAGCTGACATTGGCTCCAGTGAACTCTTTTTCCACCTCCATCCTGTTCCCCTCCTAATCATTTTATCACCCAACTTCGAGGTACCATATAAATAAACAGTAGGGTCCTGCCAAGAAGTCTCTCTCTCTCTCTCTCTCTCTCTCTCTCTCTCTCTCTCTCTCTCTCACACACACACACACACACACACACACACACACACACAAACTACACTTAAATAAACACACTTACAACAAAACCCAAACTCCTACTCCACTCAGTGATACAGAAGACTAAGCACTCAAATAATGGCTTCCCATAAGGTACCCCAGAAGGGCATTTGGAGATGCTGAGAAATCTGATTAAGTTCTCTCTGGACTGGTAGAGTGGATGACTGGGTCTGTGGGATGACGGCTGGGCACAGGACTCTTCATGCATTTCCCATTTTGTTGTTCACTTTTTTCCTCAGTGAACATAACCATTAAGTAGGTTGAATAGGCCTCCTTCCACCACGGCTACCTCCTTGCCTAATGAGAATGACAAGGAAATTGGATAAAATTGGACTTCTTCAATTCTGAGACACTTTCCATTGAATCTTAAGACAAGCAGTTTTAGAAAACTTAAAATACTTTGACTGTAAATGGCACTGTACATATAAATGGCATCAAATTAACTAAATGCAATTAGCTGAAATGAAGGCAGTAATGGTGGAAAAATTGATGCAAAGTGAAGCAAAATGGCTCAGTAGGATCTGACATTCAAAGGAGGTTAAAAGCTATGTTAGCCAGAGACAAAAGCTAAAAGGCTTGCAGAAGTAAAGTGCTAATTGAGAAAATGAAGACAGAGTTCCTGACCCAGAACTGTGATAAAACCCCTGAAAGGGAAAATATCAGCGCTTTATGTGTTGGAGTATCAGAGAAGGAGAGCTCGTCTTAGATTAACAGCTGAGAAGTGCGATTCAGAAGGATTTGGCTCCTTTGTTCTCCCAGCCACCCAGATTTACTTGGCTGTGGTACCAGGTCTGCTCTGACTAGAAAGAGCCTCCCACAGCATGAGAAATACAATCGTCTGAGAGAGATGGGTGAGCCTGATGTCTTAAAGGCAGGAACTTGTTAACAAGAAAAAAAATCTAGATAAAAAGAGCTATACAAATAGCTCACATACACTCACAGATGGACATTGGATAGTATATAGCATTTTTTAACAATACTATTTGGAACTTTACAAATCAGACATTGAGGTATTATTATTATTATTACTACTATTTAGTGAAAATGCCCAATTTTGAATTGAAAGGAATCCCACTTGGTTTGATCTACGTTTGATCTCATAAGAATTAAAACTATGTACTTCCTTATAGAAGATGCCTAAAGTTCAGCCTCTTTGCCTCATTCATTGGACAAATGCTTTGGGGGTAACTCTTTTACATGGCAGAAACTGTGTTGGACATTGTGTAGGGTATATGCAAATATAGTCATAGATCCCTTTATATTCACATGGGATTGGTTCCAGGACCCCCACAGATATCAAAACCTATAGATGCTCAAGTCCTGTGTATAAAATGACATGGTATTTACATAGAACCTACCAACATCCTCCTGTGTACTTTAAATCATCTCCAGGTTTCTTATAATACCTACCATAAAGTAAATTCTATGTCACTAATTCTTAGCAAAACATTGTTTAGCAAACAATGACAAGGGGAAAACAGTCTGTACCTGTTCGACTATGATGCAGTTTTCTTTTCAAATATTTTCCATCAGAGATTAATTAAATCTATGAATGTGAAATTCATGGATGCAGAAGGCAGATTGCACTGCACCATTTTGTACAAGGGACTTGCGCATGGACTTTGTTTCCATGGGGTCCTGTAAACACCCTGCTGCGGATATTGAAGGACTGTTGTATACAGAAGGGCATTCTTGCACTTGAGGAGCTCACAGTCTGGTTGTGTGAGAGAAACCATTACAGTGCCACTGAGTGAGGGCATCCAGTGGCAGAGATGAGCCATGATTTTAAAAGAACATGGAAGGGGTCAGAGGAAGAGGTCCTGTCTTAGAAACTGGCTAAGCTAGGCTTATTTTAATGAGTTACAAGTTGGAGTGGTTGGACAGATGCTTCATGTACAGTAGTTAGATTTATGGCAGGCAAGTGCTATGAAGAAATCCGGATGGGCAGAAGGCAGGAGAGAGCAACTGAGGAATTTTAAGCAGAGGAATGATATGAGTGATTTTTTAAAAGACTACAATGGCAGCAGGGCAGAGCTGTGAGGCACTTCTCAGGCAGCCTTCGTCTCTCCACCAATGACCAACTCTCTCCTTCTTTCTACCACCTGTTCTCCAACTAGCCTAACTAAACACCAAAAAATAAGCTCATAAATAGGCTCCATAAATGCATTTCCTCTCTGCAGCATTGCCAACTTCAGTCTTTTTCCAGAAGGTTGGAGGAGCTGAGGCAGGGTGGGTGTATTTTTTCCCTGTCCATCTCAGTGGACCAATCAGTCACAGCACTATCATACAGGCAGGTGACCATGGCTTGGTGGGACAAAACAAATCCCAGGAGTAAATGAATCTGCTTGAACACAAGGGAACCTCCACAAGGGCAGAGTGAGAGAGATGTACTGCAGTATCATACATCCTGCTAGAGTTTTGGCTTATTTACACCCTTCTTTCATTTACTTGGTTTTAAAGAGTGTTGGGGGTTGGAGACAGGGATCTTATGTAGGCAGTCAGGTAAGGAAAGAAAGCTGCCCACTATCACCCACTTCCACCCAGACACTGTTGATACAGGTGATCAGACACAAGGACGTGCCCACATATGCACAGTGAAAAAGGGCCTTGCAAACACATAAGCCTCCTGGGTAGCAAACAAAACATCCTGCTGTCCACCGAGGCTGAGCATCACATTCACACTTACATCAGGTGAGGCATAAGAGTCAGTGATTTCTATTTGCAGAGCAAACAGTGAAACATGAGTTGTGTGTTTAGACCAGGTGGTGGCAGGAGGAAATGTTCCCACTGGGGGTAATTAAAAGCAAAGCCAAGAGTCAATCCTCACCACTCCGCAAGTGTCGACGTTGCCAGAATGGCACATTCTAATGAGCCTCAAAAAATGCAACCTTGCTTCTCCTTGAACCAGAAGTACATCAAATAGAAGCTGGACTCACAGTTGACAATCAGGCTCTTGGGCTATGTTTAAAGAATTCATAGAAACATTAACATAAATGTGTTTAAGGAATTCATAGAAACATTAACATAAACTAAGATAATCAAATTTAAAAAGAATGAGCAAAAAGAATTGCTAGATTTTTTGCAAAAACCACAGCTTTATTATCATCAAGTGACCAGAGCACCATAACCAACCAGAAGTCCTGCTGCTCAGATGATGAATATGAAGACATCAAAACTATTCCATTCGATGTTTGTGTTTACCTAGTTACTACTGAAATGATCTTAAAGTCACCTTAAAATAAATTTTCTTAGACAGTGAGACCACTTTCTATGCAATCTGGGTACAAATGTGCTTCCAATCTACCTATCAAAGGTACCAAGGTCAACTTGCATCATAGCTTTGTCTATTTGACAATGCATTCCAGACATCTACTATTCAAATCAGTATGGCTTGGCAGCCTTCCCCCAATCAAATGTTAACTTGCAGAAGTTTAGAATAGGAACTCTGTGCCTTTCCTGGGCATTTTCCTTCCGTGGGATATCTGGGTTCTTCATGCTCAGCTTAGAAAAGAAATGTTGATTGATGGATCTTGAAAGGAAACAAACAAAGGAGCACGTACTTTGGCCACACTCCCTAACACAGTTCTTTGTCACATCAGGAGATGGCAACTTCATCTATTCCCAAGCTGATGAAAATCAGAAGGGCAAAGTGGCCCGCCTGGTGAGCCCTGTGGTCTATTCCCAGAACTCTGCCCACTGCATGACCTTCTGGTATCACATGTCTGGTTCCCACGTGGGCACCCTGCGGGTCAAACTGCGCTACCAGAAGCCAGAGGAGTATGATCAGCTAGTCTGGATGGCCATTGGACACCAAGGAGACCACTGGAAGGAAGGGCGTGTCTTGCTCCACAAGTCTCTGAAACTCTATCAGGTATGACCCCCTTTCCTAGGTTGGAGAGGAAAATAGGTTCAGGAAGCTGGGATAATATTTGGAAGGTTATGCAAATGAGATGCAGGAATTCTTCCAAAAAATGATTTTAGGTATTTTCTAAACCTGAGCTATTGCTGCAGGGATAATTATCTCCATAGTATATTTCACAGTCTCCTAGTTTATAAGAAGAGAAACAATTTGCCGAGAAAAGGGAAAGGCTTCTTGGTTATCTATTTCGGAGCTGTCACAAGATATCATTACTGGTTTTCCCCCATTTTAAAGTTTGTGTTATAGAAAGAGAATGTAAGGAGAAGTTCTCTGCCATCACCAGGCAGTTGATATGGATTGATGAGCAGAGTGTGTGCTTATGCGATATCTCATGAATTTAATTTATGTGTCATTGCTTTGGCTGAACAAGCACTTGTAAACACTGCTATTTGGGATGAGCATTCAAATACTGTGAAAATGATTTCATTCTGTTAGGTGATTTTTGAGGGCGAAATCGGAAAAGGAAATCTCGGCGGGATTGCCGTGGATGACATTAGCATTAATAACCACATTTCACAAGAGGACTGTGCAAGTAAGTACAAGTTTGATGTAGAAACAATAGAGCACTTGCCATTGATAGTCATTGACTTGCTCATTTAGAACAAAATTTCAGCGTAAACTGTAGGCACATTCACATGAAATGCATATTCTGGTGCAATGGGTTTAAAATTCAGCCAGTCTTCCATACCCTACCCTCTGACCTAACCTAGTTCATAACCTAGACTGTCTGATTGGTGCCTCCAAAATTTGGTCAACAATGTGGATTCCAAAGATTTTATCAAAGCAGAAAGACTCAGCTTACAAACTACATATGGCATACCCAAACATTTTGATAAAAAGTGGAAAGCTCAGACATCTGGATAATTCCAAATATCTGAGTATATAAACAAAACAGCAGGCTTTTGAAAATTTTGATCACAGTGAACTTAATAAGATTATATTGTTAATGAATCACATAAACCAACATTCTTTTTGTAAATAAGTAGATGTTTCTGACTCTAAAGAAAGCCGAAATGACTTGAAGGATAAATGAATTCAGAGACTGCCTACTGTTTCGGAGTTGATCTGTATGGGTCTGGTACTATATGCATAAAAAATCTGACATAGAAAACCAATTCATATTCCCTAGTTCTTGATATATAATTACAAATAGCATCACTAATGGCAATGTAATAGCACAGTAATTAGTCTTAAGCTCCATTTGCTACACTTAAACTTTTGTTATATATCATTATATAATAGGACGTTAATTATTCTGAAAATGGAATAAGCCTATTGGGCAAATTTAAGACAAAGGAGGTCTGTTGGCTTTAATAGATTTTTTGGTCATTTCATCAACTACAAAGCTTTTATTATACAATATATTGAATGTGTATAATTCCTAAAGTAGCAATAATTTGATAGGGTCAATTGAAGAAATTGTGTGTGGGGGAATTCAGATCTGTTTTTCATTGTATGTAAGGAAATCTATTTAATGCCATAAGCCCTAGCAGATCTTCACACAAATGATACAGTGTAGTATTTCAGTTGCAGCAGTTTTACAAATCACCCATGTCCAAGTCTACTGCAATTAAAATGTGTATTTCATATAGTTACACAGTGCATGTAATATCATTGCTTTCCCATTCCAAGTTGAGAATAATGTTGGTGATATTTTAGGGATGTGAGCACAAGCTAAAACAAAGAAATAAAATTAAATTCAGCTCAACAAGCTTTAACTGATCATACACTATGTGCCAAGTGCCACTGTGAGTGTAGATTAAGACAATTCTGTGAGCCTTTTGCTTTTTGTGATTCGTCTACTTAGCTGTAGGTGCTAGCAGCTATTGTCCTCAGAAAATAATAACCAGAGTTCCATTTAAGTACTTTATTTACATGTCAAAGATAATTACATAATTATTCTTCAAATACATATTCGTGAACATCTAGCCATGGGTGATATTACAGTATAAACTAGTTATTAATTATTCATTAATTCATACAACAAAAATTTATTAAAGCCCCTATTATGTGCTAGACATTATTTTAAATTCTAGACAGTATTCTATAGCAATTAACAAAAAGCTCAAAACTCTCCCCTCCCCTATACTTAGTACTATGAAAGATATTGGGACTTTACTTCTTCCAGAGAATTCTATTTTATTTTATTTATTTTTGATAATACACATGATACAGTTTCTTGCCTCAAGAGTTACCTTGCGGGGCTGGGGCTTTAGCTCAGTGGCAGAACACTTGCCTAGCACATGTGAGACACTGGGTTCGATCCTTAGCACCACATAAAAATAAATAAATAAAATAAAGCATGCTGTCCGTCTACAATTACAAAAAAAATTAAAAAAATAAATAAAAGAGTTATCTTGCTATTTGGGAAGCCAAACTAATATACACCAAACTTAGGAAACAGTCATTTATAAACTATAGCCTGGTAACCATAGGTACAACCCCACTTCTCTTCCCTATAGCCAGATTTTCCCACATTCCAAATGCCCAAACTAGGTCTCTCCACCCTTCTCTTCTAAAACAACACACACTAATGATAGCCATGCTACCAGGATTTCCATGTGACCCCTCAAAGGGAGTGATGCACCTGATGCCACCAACTTTACAGTCATTTCACATGGACTCTGTATTGCTCAACAGTGTCATTTGGTGGATTTGGATTGTACTAAAAACTTCGTAAGGGGGGCTGGGGTTGTGGCTCAGCAGTAGTGCACTCATCTGGCATATGTGAAGCACTAGATTTGATCCCTCAGCACCACATTAAAATAAATAAATAAATAAAATAAAGGTATGTGTCCATCTACAATTAAAAAAATAAATTTAAACTCTATAGGAAGCCCAGCTGAGGTGTATGCCCATGTGCATATGTGTGTGTCTATGCTGTGTGTATTATATTTTGTTGGCAGTTCAAATATCTTTTCAATTTTGTTTGACTTATCAGAACCAGCAGACCCGGATAAAAAGAACACAGAAATTAAAATTGATGAAACAGGTAAATATGTTTTGTGGACAAATTATTTTTAAACTTCTTGTGCCTTTCATTATGTCTGTGAAGAAACTTCTCTGGAACTCTAACACACTGACATATCAAAGCAGTTTGAATAAAATAAACATTTATGCCTGAGGCACTGAGTTAGTGGATTGGATTGCAGTCACAGAATACCCTTTCCTAAACTGCCCATAGGACTTTTGGAGCCTCAATGACAGCTTGGTTTATTATATAAGTGCGGCTCACCCTGGCCTTTACCTGCCTGAGCTTTATTGCTGAGGGATAGTCAAGTGAAATGCTGTTATTTTATAATTATGAAGATAGAAAACTAGTGAAGACTATTTTCATACAATAATTTGACGCCAACTCAATTTTTTTGTGTTTCATTGATATGCAGGTAAAATCCTTAAGAGTCTAGAGCCCTGGCTGTGTGCAGTGGCACATGTCTATAATCCTGGCAGCCCAGCAGGCTGAGACTGAGGTAGCTAAACTTATAAGAGGATTGCAAGTTCAAAGGCAGCCTCAGCAATTTAGCAAGGGCCCGAGCAACTTAGTGAGACCCTGTCTCAAAATAAAAGATTAAAAAAGTATTGGGGGTGTGGCTTAGTGGTTAAGTGTACCTGGGTTTAATCTCTGGTACCAAAATAAAAATTTTAAAAAAATTAAAAATAGAATCTACAGCCCAATTTCTAGAATGATCTGTAGCATTTGATCCATCTTTTCCCATCTTCCTCTACTGGAACCCTGGTTTGGTGATGATGATGGCAGTGTTGATAAGGATTTACTGAGGAACCACTATGTTCCAAGCATTTCATATACATTATCCCATTTAAACCTCACAGCAGCTCCATTGGGTATGTTTATCTGCATTTTATAGATGAGACTAAAACTTAAGTGATGCAGCTAATTAGATGGTAGCCTTGGACTTTAGTTTGATTAAGTCTAAAATGTGTTTCATTTAACACTGCTTTGGATCAAATGCAAGACATTTGGTCAGAGTTAGGCTTTGCCTGGTGTTATTTTATTCCCAGAAGTTCCTCCTGGCTGGCTCTGGGGGTTGTTGGACACTTGCCCCAACATTACTCATAGCTGCTGCAGGCAGCCCTGCACCCAGAACATCAGTGTTCATCACCAACTGTTGCCATTAGAAACGTGGTCCTAGATAGCCAGACCTGGGCTTGAGACAAATAAACATGGCACTATGCTGTTGAAAATATTAACACATTTCCAAGTCCACACAGCGATGTAAACTTTATTAGACGCTGTTTCAAAACAATATTTCATCAAGGGAGAGAATATTAATATGCCCCTAAGGCTTGTTTTCCCCTGGTTAGGGACTTGCATCTCATATTTTTAGTTTTTGTTGATTGGAATCTTTGTTGATGAGAACATCATTAAGTAAACGCCACGCATGTTGCACATTAGCATTTTAGTCCTGTTCTAGTAGCAGGTAATTAGGCTCAAAGCTCCCATGTTAATAATTTCTCCTGTTCCACTCTAAAGAAAACATGTCCCCAGTGACTCAGCTGCAGAGCAGTGTAACCGTCTCCAGTGAAACTACCAGCGTTGTGGAGACGCTGATTATTAAATGTCTTCAATTCAGCATGACACAGACACGGTTTCTTGATTTGAGCCACAAAACCTTTTATACCAGCATTCTTGTTCTGAAAGATCTGTCCTTTTTTAGGGAAACTGCTGTAGACTTGGGAAAACCTTGTTTAACTTGCCAGTTTCCCAGGTGGGAGAATAAACACACAGGTAAACTGAGCCGGACTCAGGGAATGGTTCTTGGAAACTCAGCACTGAAAGTATCCCTGTGCCTTGGATTGTAGTCAGAGACATGCACAGGGAACATTTAATACACCCCTCCCCAAACTACCCCCTCACACACACACACACAAACTAGGCAAATAATGACTATTTTGCAAAGTGTAATGACCGTGTATCTGGCCCAAGATGATAAACATAGATTACAATCTAGTGCAAACAGAGACTGCATGAAATCTGAATTAGATTAGAACATAAACCTCACTGTTGATGCAGAATCCTCTTTTTCCATGTGCTAAGCTCTTTGCCCCAATCCCAGCCCCCTCACCTCCCACACCTCACTCCCAACAACCAGTCAAAGGTGACAGGCAAAAATTGGAGCCTGGAACTTACTCTAATTTCTTTTCTCTTTCTGGATTTTTCTGTCTGCTCTCATCTGGTCCATCTGTGGTGCTCATGGAGTCAATTTTGTCTCATCCCCAGGCAGCACCCCAGGATACGAAGGCGAGGGAGAAAGCGACAAGAACATCTCTAGGAAGCCGGGCAATGTGCTGAAGACCTTGGATCCCATCCTTATCACCATCATAGCTATGAGTGCCCTGGGGGTCCTCTTGGGTGCTGTTTGTGGGGTCGTGCTGTATTGTGCTTGTTGGCACAATGGGATGTCAGAAAGAAACTTGTCAGCCCTGGAGAACTATAACTTTGAACTCGTGGACGGTGTGAAGTTGAAAAAAGACAAACTGAATACACAGAGTACATATTCAGAGGCATGAAGGCAGACGGAGGTGAAAAGACAAGTTGGAGAATCCAAGTGGAAGGACTTAACTTTGAGCGTGCTGGGGAACTGTTGATCTGCTTTCACTGTACAGGCTGGGAAGTGCGTTGATGACACTGAGCCAGGCTTTTCTCAGGAGCTTCAATGAGTATGGCCGACAGACATGAACAAGTGAGCTGTGTTAACAATCGGAATCATGTACAGTCAGCTTTCTTCTGTTGGTTTAATTTGAATAATCCAATGCTGGTGTTGAGACCAAGTATGATTGACTTAATGATTCATTTCCACTCCCCCTTCTCCCTTCTCTCTCTCTCTCTCTCTCTCTCTCTCTCTCTCTCTCTCTCTCTCTCTCTCTCTCTCTCTCTCTCTTCCTTTGATGGATTCTTTTCAGAAACTGTGCAAAATCCAAGATGCTGGCACCAAGTGTATTCAGTGGGGCCCTTTTGATGGACATGCTACCTGTACCCCAGTGTCCAGAATATATTAGCATAACTGCATTTTGGTGGACTCCTGAAGTTGTTCTTGTGTATAATGCCCACGTCGTGCATAGGCAAAGAAGGATTAGGATGTTTTCTTTTGAAAGTACTGTAGTCTCAGTACCGATATAGTGTGTCAGCTCTGTTTACGAAGCAATACCGTCAAATTTTCTTGATGTTTTCCAGTGTTGTACTAAAGTCTTGTGCTCGTGAACTCCATCCAGGAAACCGTGCCATCACCAAACACTGCTGGCAACTGGGTGTACTGCTGACAACCGCGACAAAAATCCTTGGCACTGGCTAGTCAATGTCCTCTCAAGTGCCTTTCTGTTTGTACTGGTTCATTGTGTTACATTAACAACCCACTCTGTTTCTCACTGGTGAAAGCCCTACTCTTTAATCAAACCTGGTGGCCCACTGACCAAGAAGAAAGTATATTTTAGTGTGGGAAGGCAAGGGCTCTGAAGATTTGGCAACGTGGCTTAATTGTTCTGCTTTGTCTGTAGTTCAATTCCATGTCTCTTGACCCTTTTGTATAAAGCTGCAATATTCTCTCTTATTGTTCTTTCATATGGAATGTATTTTCAAATGTAAACTCTTTGCTCTTTCTCTCCTCTTGTCTTTTTTTCTCTCCTAGAATTTAAGCATTTGCCATTGTCCAGAAAAGAAACTTGCAGCTTTAACCTGCTGGTAATGGCAAACAATTTTACTAGACTTTATGTTTAAAAATAAATAAATAAGGGAAATTCCTAACTTTGCCCTCCAAAGTCTAACTTTGGTTTTCTCGTTAACTGGTTAAAGTGACAGTATCTTTTTTCCTTAAGCCATTTGTCTGTCTAAGTTCTGATCAGAATGAGGTTTGATAGAAATGTTTGTGTTTAATGGAAGATGGTGATAAGTTGAGGGAGGAAATAATACTAATTGGCTTTCAAATGAGACCTAAAGGAAGGACTGAAATAAAATCTTCCAAATATCTAAAAAAAAAAAAACATAAAAATTTTACATCCAAATATGCAAAAATGATCCATGTGAACCTTCTTGTTTTGATATTGAGTCAGTCAAGGGAAGTGGAAAAGAGAACAGTTAATTTAAGAAAGAAACTATAAATCTTGTTGCCTGGGGGCAGAGTATTTTAAGATAAGGGGGTGGGGGTGGGGGGACCTAAAGTCAGAACAAATGTTTGACAAAAACCAATCCGCAGCAACTCTAAAAAAAAATCGACTTGAATGAATGCTTCTAGAAACTTCCAGTGGCTCATAAAGAAAAAGCCTGCCTAGGGCTGGCAAGACCTAAGCCCCTAACAACACAAAGAAATAAATATCTCACAGGCAGCATGTTAATGAACCAAAAGAGGATTTGGTTGTTTTGGTGTGTTTTTTGTCACACCATGTGTGGATAAGAATTCTTAGACCTTTCTCCTTTCCTGCATTACTGCAGGGCTCATTCAGATACATTTGTTGGGAGTCTGCAGAATTTGCATCCTGAACGCCACAGTCCCATTCATCTTGTTTTAATGGGATTGAGAATGCCTTTTGGTTCCAGGAAAGTATCGATCACCGGGAAGAAGAATAGGTTTTTGTTCCCAGAGGCATTCATTCAGTTGTTATAATCATACCAGGAGAAAAGCATTAAGTAAGACTTGATTTTGTTTTTAAGGCAACAGACTTCAAAGTTGTCCTCAGCCAAGGAAAAATGATACTGCAACTTTAAATTTTAAAGTATCTTGCACTGATAAATATATTTAAAAATTATATGTTTATAAAGTTATTAATTTGTAAAGGCAGTGTTACAAAATGTTCAGTTTATATTGTTTTAGATTGTTTCGTAATTTTTAAAGGTGTAAAATAACATATTTTTTCTTTATTGAGATCTATAAAACTTTCTGTAGTAAAATGTTTTCATTTTACTGGTATATTATTGCTTCATGTTTTGTACCATCATAAAACTTTGTGCAAATTTTTTTTACAGAAATTTTTATTTTCTATGACAATATGACACTTGTAAATTGTTGTTTCAAAATGAACAGCAAAGCCTTAACTTTAAATGACATTTGTATTCTAAGACTCTGAGTAGCATAAAAACCACATAAAACTGAACTGTAACTTAAATTCCAAACTATGACTACTACATTCCAAAGAAACAGTTGAATTAAACATTTTCATAAAATATCCCAAACCTGATGGCTTTTATTATATTAGCTCTGTTCTTGTTAAAGAAGTTGGTGTCACCCCGCCATCCAATAACTTTGAAAAACTTCTTAAGTTCCATTTTTAAAATATCCTCATAATGAGCAAAGATTAACAAGACATTTCCTGAAAGTAGAATATAAGACCATCTTGGACACTGTCAAGACAAAGGATTCAGAATTTGGCTTTACATGTGGAAATTTTCAATCCCACAATGTTCTATATTCCACTTGGTAACATTTGTTTTATGACATTCCCAAATAACTGCTGGTAAGTTTTGGTCACATAGAAAATAAATGATAAATATTTTTATGCATATACTTATGCTGAATTTAGAGAAGGGAAAGATTGAGAATAGCATTACAACCAGCTATTTGGTAATTCTTGGGAAAATGTCTAATCTGTCTAGGATCAAAATAACTGGAAAAGGGGCTGAGGTTGTGGCTCAGTGGTAGAGCGCTCGTCTAGCATGGGTGAGACCCTGGGTTCGATCCTCAGCACCACATAAAAACAAATAAATAAATGTCCAACTACAATTTAAAAAAATTTAAAAAAACTGGAAAAAATATATAACAAAAACAAAGACAACAGAAATATCGAGCCAGAACAGGTGGAGTAGAGTCCTTTAGGAAGTTTATTATAGCAAAATTGGCTCGCCTAAACCCCACTGTCCATAGACCAATAATTCTTTCTCTACCCTCCTCTGATTGCAGAAAAACTTAGTCCAGAAAACACAGGGACTCCTTGTGCAATGTACTGCTCTGGATCACTCTTCCCAATGAATCAGTATTTCCTCCACTTCCTGCTTTTCTCTGGACACTTTAGGCATCTCCCAAGATTTAACCAAGAATGGAAAATATTCCCTTTTGAGAGGATTTTTAGGTCTCTCTGCTTTGAGAAGAGTCAAAGATAGAGATAAAGCAAGGTCATCACTTCCCTAAACTTAAATAAATCATATTGACATTCATATGTGTTTCCAGAAAATATAATGACCTGCAAGGAATCTATCAGAATTAATCCCGGCATTATTTCTGAAAAATGCTGAGGACCATGAACTAATATTCTTTGTTTCATTGTTTGAGAAGAGTTTAAGCATGGATGCTTTCCATTCCTTATTGCTAGTTAACTGCTAAGCCAAGCTTTCCTCAGGTTTAACAAGGTAAGTCGCTGTATAATACTTTCCAAACTCAGGAATTAAACACGTCATGAGGATTTGTACATTTAACTTAAAACATGAAAATAATTTATTGTCCTGTCTCCTGTCTTTCCTGATAACTCATTGCTACTGGAGCTGAATTGCACTGTATCTTTGTGCAAATCAAATAGACATTCCTTAATGTTTCCATTCTGTAATGTTTCCGCCTCCCAGTGGGAATTAGAACTGTATATGTTGCATTAAAAAGCTGTTCTGCCAAGAAGTAGCTCTTTTCCCTAAACTATATCCACTAAGGGATCTTAAGCAGAATTGCAACTTGGGGTTGAAAAACTTGAATGAAAGGATACTTACATTGCATGAAACTTAGCATCCAGAAGCATGTGAGAACCAGATGATAACTGTTTTGAAACACTGCAAGACAAAAGATAGGAATAGATCAGAACATCACATTATCACATACACATAACTTGTAAGCCCGCAAGAAAAACACTATGAAGTGACCCTGTCATTTTAGGGTAGAACATGGCAATCTTCTGGGATGATGGACTTGTCCTTCTTTTTAGAGAGCATTAGCTAATTACACAGCATCTCTGTGATATAAATTTTATAGTTTTATTGATCCCACCATATAAATGAGGAATCTAAAGTTCAGAGAGATTAGGTGATGAATCCAGGATGTATTTGGTCTCATCTCCCCTTCCATTTCTCCCACCACTCCATGGCCTGGCAGTAGCTTGCAAGGTGTTCACTAGGGCCCTGCTACTCAAAGAGTGTCCCATGAGGTAGCAGCAGCAGCACCTGGAAGCCTGTTGAAGAGGCAGAATCTCATGCAGTACCCTAGACCCACTGAGCCCATTTTTCCCTCTTATTTTTATTTTTGATGGACACGTCATAATTGTACATATTTATGGGGTCCAATGTGATATTTTGACACATGTGTACATTGTGCAATGATCAAATCCAAGCTAAATGAGAGCCCTGAATGACCTGCACCAGAAGTCCCCACACAGTCTGCTGCTGTCTGAACAAGGTGTATGAGTGTCTGCATCACTTCTAGTGGTGGTTTCTAAACATTCAGAGAAAAGGGAGACGTCTCTGCAGTCTTTACAAAGACCTTTATGGGAAAGTGTGAGCAAAAAGCAACCAGGAAAACTAGTGAATTTGAAATCTCACTCACTTAATCCACAAGCACTGTGTGGTCATTCTGCCTAAGGGCTTGAAAGGGGCCTGGAACATGGACTTTTCTGAGAGGAAAGAGATATTGATGCAGTATTTTACTGGATTAAAAATCCTGAAGTGCTAAAGAAGCAAAACACTTTTTCGAAAACTCATCATAGTGTGCTCAGGAACAAAGGCAAGCACCAACTTAGGAAGAGCCAAATCCTCCAAAGAAGTTGCCTCAATACCACACAGTTTACCACTGTATGAAGACCAAAATCCTGAGAGATAAAACTAGACTGACCCCTATTTCCTTGATGATTTCTAATCTCCTTCCTTTGGGTTCATCCAAATAAGTGAGAAAGTATCAAGTAGAACTTTGTGGTTAAATAGTGACTCCCAAGAGCAACTTTTTCTATGGAGAGTGTCTCACCTCCACATCTTAACACAGTGGTACCTATTTTGATATAGGAACTCGAAAGATGGTTAATATTCATAGCAAGAAAACTAATTTTTCACTATTTTATTATCATAGATGGATGTAGCTTGCTCTTGCAGAATGTTGGATTAGAATGTCCTGTGTTGTTGCTACCTTTTACAGCTTGAATAAGACAGAGACTCAAGAGGACAGAGAGTAGGTTCTTATATCTTGTAATGCTCTGACCAGTGGTTGGGTATCCCATCTTTTGGGAGGAGGTGGTACTGGGGATTGAAGTCAGGAGTTCTCAACCACTGAGCCACATTCCCAGCCTTGTATTTTATTTAAAGACAGCATCTCACTGAGTTGCTTAGTACCTTGCTTTTGCTGAGGCTGGCTTTGAACTTGCCATCCTCCTGCCTGAGCCTCCCAAGCCACTGGGATTACAGATGAGCACAACCACACTTAGCTCTGCCTATCATTTTTGACATGAGCCAATTGCATGCCCCTTCTCTAAGGCCCCATCACCATCTTTAAGAGACATGATGCCGTCAAGTCTAATGATTTTGATGTAATTCTGTCAGAAAACCCCTCCATTACCTATTAGAGCTCTCATTGCTCCAATTCTGCCAACTTCTGAAATTTTTCAATGTTGATTAAATTGTGTCTTGACTTTGAAGATAAGACATATTCAAAGCAGACTCAAATCATTATCCTCAGATCTTGCACAATTCTTCTAATGTGATTCACACTCTCCTGTTAAAAGGATCTAACTATGAGAGATTTTTATATAATTTTTCTCAGGTTAACTTTCAATTTTTTCTATATTTAAATCACCGATATTCCTATTACAGGTTGAGCATCCTTAATACAAAAATATATGATGCTTTGGGATATAAAGAATTTTGAGTGCCAACATGAGGTTTCAAGTTGAAACAACCTCAAATGTTGGGTCACAGTCAAAATGCAGAAGCACCAAAAATATTATCTTCAGGCTCTGTGTATAAGGTGTACAGGAAAAATAAGGAATTTTGTATTTAGATGCCAGTCCCATCACCAAGGTATCTGTATTAATCAGCTTTCCATCACTGTAACAAATATCCAAGACAAATCAACTTAAAAGAAGGAAAGGTTTATTTTGGCTGACAGTTTCAGAGCTTTCAGTTCATAGTCACTTGGCCCTGTTGCTTTGGGCCTATTGCAGCACAGCACATCATGGTGGAAATATGTGGTGAAAGAGGGCTGTTCATCTCATGGCAGACAGGAAGCAAAGAGGAGGACAAGAACGGGCTGTCTCAATATCCCTTTAAGGGCACACCTTTCCACTATATGCCCTACCTCCTGAAGGTTCCACCCCCTTCTAATAGCTGGGGACCAAGCCTTCAACACATGGTCCTTTGAGGGGCATTCTAGTTCCAAAGTTTAGTGTTCCAAAATCTGAAAAACTCTGAAATCTGAAACACTTCTAGTCCCAAGCATTTTAGATAAGGGATACTCCACCTGTAGTTGTAAATGACAAATCAAATTTCATATATGAATTAGAGGTTTGGGTGGTTGGAGAGGTCCATGAAGTGGCACCAGTTTGGTCTCTTCTCTGATCCCTAAACATACAGAGCCACTACATTAGATATGTGTGTTTCAACTAATCAGCGAGCACACTGTGGAACCTACTCTGCACGTATTTCTTAACTCCTCATCGTCATGACCAGGAGGAGTTTTATGATCCTTACTGTGTACCAGATTTTACTAGATGTCTCAACGAATCCTTAAAACTACCTTATGGTTTGAGGAGAGAAAAAAATGAGGTTCAGAGAGGCTAAGAAATGAAACTACTGTCACATAGCCTGTTAGAAAGGGTCATTTCCAAGATTGAAACCCAGGTCTGTCTACCACAAAGCTGATCATCCTAATAGCTCCTCCCTGCTGCCTCAGCAGTGTGCAAGAACAGTCTTCTTGTCACAGGTCAACTGAGGAATGCTTTGGAATGTTTTGTACTCCAATCTCACTTGACCTGTTACTAGTTAGCTTAGGGTAGGCTATGCTATGATAAGAAATAAACTCACAAATATCAGTGGATTAACCCTACCATAAATGCATATTTTTAAATTTTGTCTTTGAATACTAATTATACCAAATGGATTTCATTGTGGCATATTTAAACATGCATATAACATAATATGATCAATTTCACTCCCCTGGCCCTCCCTCCTCCTCTCATCTGATCTCCGTTTCCACCCTAACAGCCTCCCTATTTTTCCCTTTAACTTTCACTTATGAGAGAAAACATGTGACACTTATGTTTCTGAGGCTGGCTTATTTCTCTTAATATGATAATATTCAGTTCCATCCTTTTTTTTCTGCAAATGACATAATTTTGTTCTTTATGGCTGAATAAAACTCCATTGTTCTATATAGACCACACTTGCTTTATCCATTCATCTGTTGACAGACACCTAGACTGATTCCATAATTTGGCTATTGTGAATTGTGCTGCTATAAACATGGGAATGCATGTCTCTCCAACATATGCTGTCTTTAATTCTTTTGTATAAATACCAAGCAGTGGTTCAGCTGGATCACATGGTAGTTCCAGTTTTAGATTTTTGAGGGGCCTCCCGACTGATTTCCATAATGGTTGTACTGATTTACGTTCCCACCAACAAAAGTAATAAGAATTTATTTTTTCCCACATGCTCACCAGCATTTATTGTTATTTGTATTCTTGATAATTGCTATTCTGACTGGAGTAAAAGATAAACTCACAAATATTCTCAACAAAGGTAAAAAATCAAAGATGTAATTTTCTTTTTCTCACACAAACTCTAATGTGGGTCTAGTCGCACTGCAGGAAGCTCTAGTCCCAAGCAGTGATTTAAAGATCCAAACATATTACCTCTTGCTTCCCTACCAACCATATCATGTGGCTTCTGGTCTCGGTGCAAGAGAGAACTATGAGGTTGCTAATCATCCCCTAGATGCGTTTCTTAGATGCTGCAGCCTGAAGTTGACATAGGTCCTACCAAATTTCAAGGGCTATGAGCAAAGTAGAGAGCCTCTGTATATTCTGTGAGAGGTGAGTGTCTCTGCCACAACTTGCAAAGGCAAAGCCACACTTCTGGGGAAGTTACATGAGCTTATAACTATGCCTGTCGTATAGGGAAGTAAGATAACTCTCAGACTGGAAACCAGCTATAACTTAGGGGAAGCAGCCAATGAGATGTCAAATGACATCCCATGGCTCTTCAAAGATGAGCCTCCTGAATGATGGATTGTGAGAGGCATCCTCCATTGGAAAGCAGGTCAGGAAACAGGAAGTGAAGAGCCCAAGCTAAAGGTTTATGGGATTATTTCAGCACTTTTGATTCAGACATGTTACTTTAGGGGTCAGTATATAAAATAGGACAGACTCTGAGTCTTGGAAGCAAACTTTTTCACTTCTTACACTTCTCATATATGCTTTTCTATTTCTACCTGAATTTCCCATGATATTGAGTCATTGAGTATTTGATAATTTTAGTAATATTTAGTAATTTTTTAAGTACCCATTCATCTCAGCTATTCAAGTGAGACAGAGGAGAAAGATATCCAGCCATATATTGGTCAAACTAAAATTTTAAATGTCAGGTAATATGTAGGGCTCTGTCTCCGCCCACTCCCTGTTTTATTTATTTTTATAAAACTTGTCCTCTTTTATTTAATACACTATATACTGACTTTTTAATGATCTACATTAATAGAATGCAAATTCCATGGGGCAGTGATTTGCATCTGTTTAGTTTTCTGTGGTATCCAATGCAGTATTCAGAACATAGAATAAATGGTGCTTGGCACGTGGTAGTTGCTAAATAAATATTTACTGAATAAAGGAACTCATGGTGAGCAGCCAAAATAAGAGCTCCTCAATGGAAATGGGAAATCAGGAGACAAATTTGTGAGGCAGGTTTAACCTACCAGAAAATTATTTTTCTGGAGCAAGAACTTGGAGGTTAAATTGATGGAGGTTTGTTCTTAAAAAATTTCTTTCACACCCTGCTTGTTCCAGAATTTATAACAAGATAACACCTCTGCCAATTCTTATCTCTCCCACAGAGACAAGCAATCCTCCTGCCTAAAATCCTCCTTTTCCTATCTCTATCCAAGAGCAACCATCTTCACCTCACAGGATTTACTAAGTACAAAAATCACTATGGTGAGGCTGGGGCTGGGTCTCAGCGGTAGCACACTTCCCTAACATGTGTGAGACACCGGGTTCAATTCTCTGCACCACATATAAATAAATAAAATAAAGGTCTTTATTCAACAACTAAAAACTTTAAAAAATAATAAAAATTTTTTTTAAAAAATCACTGGGGCCTCATTGCAGTCCATGTCCCAACAATTATGGAATGATGAGCTTTCTGGATATCTTGGAGAAAATGGCACATAGGGTAACACTGTGGGATGCCAACATTAGGGACAGATTTGGGGAATACAACTAGATCACCCACAGGATCAGTTAGGAAAACTGACCTCTTGCTGAGTGGTTCCAGGATTCCTGAAAGTTCTCCAAACACTTAGATATGAGCTATGATTCTGCTTCTGATTTTAAATGATGGATTAAGCATAAGCCAACATATTTTTATCCCAAGATTTTATTTTGTTGACAAAAAATGATATTTTAAAAATAATAAAATTGTGGTGCTGGGGAGTATAGCTCATCAGGAGTACATTTGTCTATCATGCTAGAAACCCTGGATTTCAACTTCAGAACCACAAAATATTACCACCAATAATAATAATAATAATAATAATATCAAAATTAAATTGTAATAGAGCTAAGAAATAAAGTTCAACAACTGAATGGAAATGTTGAGAAAACACACATAGAAAAATGAGTGAAATAGACTATGAAAATTTCAAGTGAAAATACTGAGTTACAATAGTCCCACATAAATGCAAAGGAGAAAATTAAGACAAGGAGGAGGCAGGAAATGGTGAAAGGTGAATTACAAATGGCAAAAGAGAAAAAGAAAGAGAAACAATCATTAAAAAAAAAAACCTACATCACAAACTTTCCTTCTCCTGATAACTATAAAACTGTGATTAGAACAGCAAAAAATAATCACCAAAAAAGATGATGACTACAATCTACTTCAGTCAACTTCAAAACCTAAAGTCAAAGGAACTGAAGGGTGCAGAGCAAGCAGGGAGGTGTGGTAAGGCCTGTTTGTCACCCAATTCTACCCTTAGTGGGACACTTACCACTGGGTTAAAAAAAAAAAAAACTCTCCCTGAGTTATACTAACTGAGAGCATGCCCTCATTCCTTTCCTTTTCCCACTAAGAAGTGGAAAATCACTGGGAAAACTGATGAGATGGGAGGAGGTCCCCGTGAAGCTCTCTGAGTGGGGGAGTCCAATCTGAAGCCCAATTTGAGCTCAAGGTTTCCTCTACCCTGGAAAAGAGCTACACCTTACAGTTAGGTTAAGGGAAACCTAGTGAGGTATAGCTGTCTGGCTTTCCAATTTCTTCTTTTAATAATTGCATCCCCAAATTTCACCTGCACACATGACTTCCAGACTAAAGTCTACAACCAAGTCCCCAAGCTACTGGGACCACGTCACTGTGTTCTAGGCAGGCACTTGGGAAAAGCGGTGCTTGGAATTCAGATTCGTGTCTTTAAAAGACAAAGCAAAATGAATTTTGCCCTTTCTGTATCATTTTCCCAGTGTGAATTTGCCAGAAGAAGCCGAGCATGACTCTTACTCATAGAAAACTTGATTAACTACCAGACAGAGGAATCAAGGGTCTCTGAGACCAGGGAGCTGCCACCCTCTGTGCTGTGACCTAGACTGCTGATGTTCAGATACTCTAAAACAGGAAATGTAAACTTCTTTGTCCTATAAGTCACTATCACTTTGTCCTTTGTGTCCAAACCAGTATCACATCTAATACCTGATTAGGTATCTAATTTGGGGCATTTAACAAAATCTTAGAGAATTGAGTCCAGATAACTTAACAAAGACTGGACACCAACTAAGATGATCTTGTTTTCTCACTTCTTATACTATAAATCAGAAGGAAGAGAGTCAAGAGTAACCCTCTGTGTACCCAAGCATAGACAAAATTTTTAAAAGTATCCTGGCATGAGGCAAACAATAATAGCAGAAACAAAAAACATCAGGAGAAAAACAAGTAACATAATCAAGAAGAAAGTATAAATCAAAAGAAAAATGAGATTGACTCACAATTACTTGATGTTATATAGAAAGCAAGAATACAATAAACTGAAACTTATGATTAGACAGTAAAACAACAGGATATGCCAAAATAGGGCTTGCAGAGGAGACAAACTTGAGAAACAGAGTAGCATTATTACAGTTTTAATAAACACTTAAGAGCAAGCAAAATAGTGTTGAAAATAGAATTACTGACATAAGAGGAAAAGCTTGAGATAATTATAACAACTGAAGATAAAGAAGAAAAAGATATTAACAGTACTGTAAAGGAAAGAAGCAAATCATCATAGCATAAAGATACTTTTTGTCTTTGGATTAAATAATCCATCTAAGGAAAGAAGGTGTATTGAGAGATGTAATGTGAGAAAATTTCCTTGAGATAAAAATATTGTGTTTCAGGAAAGTATTGAGCACTGAGCTATATGTGAGTTGGGCTACTGAACCATTAGAATGCTAAAAGAGTGTTTCAGACATCCAAGCAATTAAGGCAAGTTACTAAAAAGAGGGAAAAGAAGTTAGTCTAACCTGAATAGTCCCCAGAATGATGCCATTCAAAACAGTGGAATCAAATCTATAAAGTTTCAAGGGAAAGAAAGTATGATACCAAGAAAACTCTGCCAACCTAGGATGTTATTCAAAAATAAAGGAATCAGGCAGATATTATTTTAAATAGGGAGAAAAAATCATGAGGTACAATACTCCTGAGCTGCTATTGAAAGAACTACTTGATGATCAAATTCAAACAATTCAGAGATGAACTGAAAATAAGAAAGCCAAGAATGGAGAATATGTGATAAAAGGATGAATATTAAGCTCCATGACAACCAAATTTGCATTACACAATGTGAATGTGATAAATTTGACTAATGCAAAAATAATGGTATGTCTAAATATATTTACCAGGATGTGAGAAAAATGAGGTGAGAAAAAGTGAGAGTGCTGATGATGTCCTCTCTATTCTGATGTCCCCTTCCTACAGAGCAGGGACTCAGTCTGTATTGTTTTTAATTAGAACATCTGTTTCTCCTTAGAAATTTGAACACAAACACATTTTCCTAATCTCCTTTGTTGAACATACAGTTGATCTTTTAGTAACTAATAGTGATAATAGTGAAGAATAATTTTTGAAGTTCAACATTTCCTTCATTTTTCTTTAGTAGTTTTTTTTATTATCATTAAGTAAAATTAATTTTTAAATTTAAATTGCCTCTATAATATAATCCCATTTATCTAAAAATAATTTATCCATCCATTTTCAATCTATATTATACTTCAACTGCTTTAATAATAGAAATATTGATGGGGTTTGTTTCACTTGTATTTTTCTGTACTTTAAAAAATTCAGAGTAACACAAGAAAGAAACTGTTATCAAACTGATGGAGAAAACAGATGTGTCAAGGAAATTGATTGAATAGTTTTGTGTGCCTGTTTCACTACATATTTTTCCTTTCCCCCTCATTTTAAGCCAGGCAGCCATCTAGCTTTGTAATTCCTTGCCTCCAGCATTTTTTCTTGATGACAAGCAGCTGAAGTCAACTTCATAAAAACATAAATCCATTGAAAAATCAATGTTAAATATCTCACGATGAGTGAGGAGAGGAAAAAGATTTAGGGAGCAAGGAATGACAGATTGAAATTCTCTTAGACTGGACACGGAAGACAGGTCTCTGGGTTCCATACACTCCCATGGCATTGAGATCCATTGGTATTAGTTTCCAGTCTTCCTAAAATTCTTCATGCCCAGAGACATGAAAAAATTTAGAATTAGAGAATTTTAAATTAAAATTTAAGCAAGCATGTATTATTATTTTCTAGAATATTTAAACCTTTCTTTTTACAAATTTAAATTCCACATGTCAGCACTCCTCTTGAGGCATTTGCATTATTAAGAAGATAAGGCATTAGCTAATCAGAACATTGGCAGCATTGCTTCATCTCATTATGCTGGTTCTAGCCACAAAAGACTAGTGTGGCTTTTAGAGAAAGAATTTTGGCTTCATGAGATATTCTGGAAAGGGAGGAAAGCAGGAGCATGTTGGAACAATGGAATCTGGATAATAAGACAAAACACCAAGAGAAGAAAGAGACTTCACCAAGGGAAAAGATGCATGGCAATCAAAAACAAATTACCTACCTAATCATTTCTGAAATAGGTCACACTAGAAAAATGACTTTTTTCAAATCAGTAAGGTGTCAATCCACCATGGGGTCACATGATAAGTCAAAGTATAGGAATGTCCTGGAACAATGAAAGAACTCAGTAAGATGACACATACATGGAGAATGAATGGTTGGAAAATAGATTAATCCACAGAATTCAAGGTACTATGGAGTCTAGATGAGTATCTTTGGCCAACTAAAGCTATCAACGACCTACATCCATCACAAGAAGGCAACAACTGCTTGTAAAAACACTCAAAAAAAAAAAAAAAAAAACAAAGACCTCAATAGCCTCTCTGTTTTAGAAACCATCTTAGAAGCAACCACTCTAGAAGCAACCACTCTAGAAAGGAAATGTTTGAATCAGTAGGTCAAGCTCAGTTCCATCTTTCTCTATTGAGAGTCCAGAAACATGGCACCTGCTTTCCATCAGTATATACTTCAAGGCCTATCGCTGGTGCACCTGTAGGCTCTCTCCAAGCTAAAAAAGGGCATCAGTCAGCCAACCTCATTCCCTCCATTATCAAATTCCTGGCAGAATTTTGGGTTTCCAATATCATCTTGAAATTCTGGTTTCTAACTCCTCCTTGTAAGTTCCTGCATTTACACACTTTTTACTTATGGGAATCCATAATATGCAAAGCACTTTGCAGTTAAGCACCTTGGAAAAGAAACTTTTTAAAAGGAAATATGATGATGATGATGATGATGATGATGTCCAATTTTCCCATCACACTCTGAATTCCATTTGAAGTTAGCAGAAGCTCTCTGAGGAGTAGCTCCAGCACAGAGTTATGCCAACATGTAATGTGTCTGCTTTCCTGGGAAGTCATTCCTCAGTCCCAGGGGATCGGGGAGATGCAGCAATGTTTGTGAAATACAGATCCACAGATCGACATCTGCAAGTACAGGGTAGTCTTGTTTGGAATCACAAGGTAAGTATATCTCCTAATGCAGAACAGCTCATCTGTCATGCAGTTGCAGTCACTTTAGGCCCTGACTCTGAGCTCCAAAAAGAATGCTGTGCAAAGTACATATCAAACGTTGCCTTTAAGTCCCTCCAACCCATTCTTGGCAGTAAACTAGGAACATACCATAAGAGAAAAAAGGTACAGACCCAATGATCTATTATTTAAATAGACTAGAGTTCTATACCTCTTAAAGAAATTCAAATTATTCCACTTAACTTCTGGTATAAATAAATGATGTTAGATGAGATAAAACACTGTAAGGTGTTATTATTTATATAAGCAACCCTTTAACAAATTCAGTCAATTTCCTTACCTAGTTAACTTTAAGTATCTTGAATGATCTGCATTGTAAAAATCTTATTTCTAAGTTCATTCACTTCTGTCTGAGCATGAAGATAAATTTCTGTATTAAACTTTGCATTAACTCTTCATAACTCATGCTAACTTGCAAGCCAACACAGACTGTTTTAAATCAATATGTTCATACTTTCTCATATAAAAAAGAGGATGGGAACCAGAAATGAATTGAGATAATTCAATGTAGGCCTGTAATTTGCATTTGTTCTGATCAATAATATTCCAGATGCTGTTCAATATAGTGGAGAGGACAAAGGCTTTGCCTCTAGAGACCTGGGTATTTATCTAATTCCTCCCTTTTTTTCCTCCTCCCTCATTTCTTCTTTCCTTCCTTCCACCCATTCTTCCATATATATTCATTAAGCTGCAATCTGCAAAAGGTTTTATGTCATAGAAAAAGATATATAAGATCTGGATCATGCCCTCGAGAGACTTGTAGATTATATGGGAAATGTGACAAAATGAGAAAAAAATTTAAATTTAAGCAACACTAGGAATAAATATCAATATCATTGTTCACTCACTATGTAATGTTCAAATTACTTTATTGAGCCTCAGTTAACTCATATATAAAAATGAAAAGAATACTGTATGAATCAAAGATTGGTTCTGAAGAATACATTGGAAATATGCCTAAAACACTTAGAAAGTTGCATGATGACTTCTTTTCTTGAAAAATTCTAGACCAAGTCAGAGAATCTAGGTCACAAATTCTGACTCTGTTACATGTTTGATGTGGGGATAGTCACAAAATGTTTCTGGGTCCTCAAAATCTTCCTCAATATAAGGACAGAGTTAAATGAGCTAATCTTAAACACATCCTCCACTCCTTAATTTGCTTTTATGTATTCCAAAAAAGATACACTTGAAATTTTGGCAGAAGAATCACTTAAGTTGATTAGAAAAATTAATTCAGTCGTAGTTTGATAGGAGCAAATGTAGAGTTTGTAGCTATCTAACTTGAAGCAAGAGAAAAAAGAGGTCAATATTAGACATAATAAATTTGAGATCAATAAAATAATATTTCATTTCCACTTTGACTTGTCAAATTGACTAGAAAAAATAGCAGCCTTATTAGCACTAGAATCTCCAGCACGACTAATAAATGGTAAGGGGCCATGCAGACAGGACCCAGGAAGACAAGAGACCACCGTGGACATTACAGATGCAGCTGATCTCTCAGATAAATGAAGCCCCATGAGTGATCTCAACTCTGGCATATGTAGCAGAAGATCCAGCCAAGAATGTGTCATTCTTGTGTTACCAAGTTTGGGTTTTGAGACGGTTTGTTACCCAGACATGGGCAGACAGAGCATATGGTCTATAATAAGTCCTGCATGATCTAAGTTCTTATAGACACAATAATATAGCTATGTTAACACAATAAGAGAGGTTTCCCTTCTCTTTAGCTTCATCTCATGCCATTTCTACCTCATGCTCAGTGAAATCCAGCTACACTGATTAATTAGATAGATAGATAGATAGATAGATAGATAGATAGATAGATAGATAAACTTGATTAACACATTTTACATAAATTTGTATCATTTATGGGGTACAATATGATAATTGGATACATGCATATATAGTGTAATAATCAATCCAGGGAAATTAGCTTAACTCCATTACATTTATCTTTTTTTTTTAGTGAGCACATTCAAAATCCTTTCTAGAAATATACTATATGTTATTGTTAGCTTTAGTCACCCTGATGTGTCATAGAACACCAGAATTTATTCCTCCTACCTAACTGTACCTTTCTTTTTCCTTTTTTTTTCTTTTCCTCTTCTCCTTCTTTTTCTTGTGTTGTGGATTGAACTCAGGGCCTCCTATATGTGCTCTACCACTGAGCTACACCCCAACCCCTAACTGCTGGCAAACTTCTCTATTCCTCAGCCAGCCCTGTCCTTCCTGCCTCTAGAATCACTATTTCACTCTCAAATTCTGTGAGATCAGCTTTCCTAGTTCCACATATGCAGCATTTATCCTTCTATGCTTGGCTTATTTCTCTTAGACAAATAATTCAGGCCTGGGAAATCTCTATGTGTGCTTTCTTTCCTTAGAAAGTTCTCTTCACTTGTTCTGTTTACCTAGTTGCCTCAGGTCCCAATTTAAATATCATGTTGTCCTAGAAGCCTTCCCTGATCCCCCATCTAAATTTGGTCCTCTATTATTCTTTTTCAAAGTCCCTGTTCTTGACCCACATTCTAATCATTAGTCTCAATTACACATATATTTGGGTAACCGTTCATTTCTACTCCCTCACTAAGTCACAGAGAGCAGGGATCCCATCTGTTGTGTTTTTTTACTGCATCTCCAGCACCTGGCACATGGTAGGTCCTCAAAAACCATGTGTGGATGAATAACTCAAAGAAAGTGAGGTTAAGCTGCAGTGGGCATAGAGCTCAGGAGGGGGGTTATATAAGGAAATGGATTGAGAAGCAGGTGTTCATGCTGGCAGTGGGAGAACCATGTGACCAGGAGATCAGAGAAACAGGAGTATTTGAGAGAGCAAGTGGACCACGAGGTAGGCGTTCCTATGCAGTATGGTAGCCAATGAGAGAACCCAGCTTCTGGACTGGGCTGAAAGATAGAAACACAGTTGCCAGGAAGAAACTAGGACCTGGAACAGCCAAATAATCTTCACCTGTGAGAGGTCTTCTCTACTTGGGTATCACATTAACAGCAGCTCCAAGAACCCTTATCCCACGTACAGTGGAATTCCCAGCATCATCCACCTCTTCATCTCCCTTGCCCTTTTCTGGGATGCTTCTCTCTGTGATGCAATGTTGCTTCTGCTAAAGTTCTTTCTCTGAAGTTCCATGTCCAGAGCCTGATTTATTCTTGCCACACCACACCTTGCTATATAGGCAACACCACCAAAATGGGGAACACAACACCTTTTCCCCCCAAAAAACCATGCACATGGGTTATTGTTTATAGTACAGTTAAAATTTGGGAATAAATTATGTATGTTGGGGAATGAGTTTGTAGGGAGCTGATGGAAGAGCTTTTAAAAGCTGCATTATTTCCAAATGACCTAAAATAGAACTTAATATGACACATGCATTAAACACCCATAAAGCTACTTCCAATACTGGGGACACCTCAATGGACTTCTTTTCTTCAAAACAGACAGACAAACAAAAACCAAGCTTCATATAACACTTGATGCTACTCCTCTGTTGAGAAGAAACTTAGATCATTTTCTCTTCTTGCATATTCTACACTTTCCTTCTTCCCCACTCTAACCCCTGATAATTATTGATATCTATAAATTATTGATAATATAATTGATATTTAAGAACTTTCCATGTGCCTGCTACCATTTTAAGAACTTCTTGTGCATGTCTCACTTAATCCTATGTCAATGAGTTAGGCATCCTTATCATCACTACTTTTCAAAGTACCAAAGAGAGGCCCAAGCTTAAGGAATGTGACAGAGGTGGCCAGGCAAGCATGTGGTACGACAGGATCAGAGAAAAGGAACCTGAGTCTGAGATGATGGCCTATACCTCCCCTAACCAGCCAGACTGGAGGCCATCACACCTCCTATTCCTGACCTTCCTGGCCTCAAACTAAAAACTCCTAATTTTTGGTACTCAGCAATTTAGCTTTCTTTCTCTTCCAGCTTGATGCTTATTTAAGGCAAGACAAGCTCAGGTCTTCGGCTGATAACCTTTATTAAATTCTTCTCTCTTTTCCCTGAATGAATTTTTACTTAATTCTGCTCTTCCTAGCAGAGAAGCTTCCTTTTCAAGGTTCCCTGGCCTCTGCTCTAAAGCCAGGGTCAAGCAAACAACTACTAAGACACAAGGGAAGTGTAAAGGAAACAGTGCAGCCCCTCCCCCCATAACTAGGATAAGACCGTCGCCTGTTTCTACCTCAATATAAACAACTTATAGCCATGCCATCCATTAATTTCCATCTGAAAAGGTGCCAGCCTCTATAGTTTACTATAAAAGGATTTGGCTTATCCTAGTGTCTATTACCATCAGGGAAAGAATCAATGTGCTACAATCGCTAAGCTATGGAACCAACTTAGATGCCCTTCAACAGATGAATGGATTAAGAAAATGTGTTATGTATACAAAATGGAATATTAGCCATAAAGAAGAATGAAATTATGGCATTTTCTGGTAAATGGATGGAACTAGAGAATATCACGCTAAGTGAAATAAGCCAATCCCCAAAAAACGAAGGCCAAATGTTCTCTCCGATATATGGATGCTGACACATAATTAGGGGGCAGAGAGGAAAGAATAGAAGCTCATTGGATTAGACAAATGGGAATGAAGGGAAGGAAGGAGGGGTGGAAATAGGAAAGGTAGTAGAATGAATTGGACATAGCTTTCCTAACGTTCACATATGAGTGCATGACCAGTAAAAATTTCACATCATGTACAACCACAAAAATGGGATCCTAATTAGAATGTTAACCTCTATGTATGTATAATATGTCAAAATATACTCTACTGTCACATACATACAAAAAGAACAAATTTTAAAGAAAGAATCAATGTACTAAGGGAAAAATAATTGAAACCCACTAATGTTTGTGGCTGTCACTACTTTTCAATTATTTTATGACCTCACATTCTCGTGGCTTAAACTTACTTTTCAAACTCATTTTTTAACAACCTGGTATGGTGCTGTAACCCTTTTGGAGAGAGAAAGCAGGAAGGTGGTAAGCACCTGATCACGTTCACCCAGACCTAGTGGCCCAGGCAGGAAAGAAGCACAGATCCTTCCAGAGAAACCTGACCCCTAAAATTCACTCCCACTTATTTAAACCCTCTTTTCACTAAACCCTCTCTCAAAGACTTACCATCCCTGTTTCTGCATAGCTCAAAGAGAAATT
Source organism: Spermophilus citellus (assembly GCF_964194105.1). Classification (NCBI taxonomy): domain Eukaryota; kingdom Metazoa; phylum Chordata; class Mammalia; order Rodentia; family Sciuridae; genus Spermophilus; species Spermophilus citellus. Next base: position 68,427,263 of record NC_138187.1, on the reverse strand, counting down.
ATAAATGAGACACAGAATCAAGTGGGAAAAAAGATTTCAGTGGGGATCAGAAGGAAAACTGGAGATCTCGCAGTATTAAATCATAAAGATGTGATTGTTGAAGTTGCTGGAATCTTGGTTCACATTTCATTAGGTCTTTAAGACATAGTGACAGAATATAACACATTCCCAGTGGGGTTGAAACTCTGTCATTTCCTGTTGGGGAACAGTGATTTTTATTTATTCAGTGCCAATGTGTCTGCATACTGTTCTACTGTGTCAGGATAAAAATGCACCGGAGGGATCACAGCTATTAGAGAAGACTCAGGAGTGTGTAGTCACCTACCACATGGGAGGCTTGAGTCTCTAGATGATCCTGCAGGGATTTTTCATCATATAAAGATTCTCAGAAAACCAGCTGGCAGCCATCTCCTTTTGAACACAAAGGAAGGGTAGACAAAATATTGTAGAGGAAACCCTGGAACTGAAATTTACTAAGCTTTACCAAAAGTCTCCTAAGGAATCTTGGTTATTTAAGGTATTTCTATTAAACACATTCTACAGACTAATGTTTTTGAGAAGTGCTATGTACAACTGCATCCTTCTTGAAAAATCACAGTAAAGTTGCTTGAATGTGCTGAAGTACAGGTTAATTTAGAATCCCCCCCCCAAACCTATTCACCCCTGGAAAAGTTAGTTTATTTGCAGTACTTTGATAGTGTACCCATTCTGAGAGAAGGTTAGATAGTAAGAGACTAAGAAATGTATTTGGTTGTATCAAAGAAAGACAGGAACAACGTTTCCATCATTTCTGATTAGAAACACGGCCCCCGGGAGGTGAAGAAGCAATCCTTGAGACACTTTGGCCTACTTGAACAAATAAAAGACCCAAAATAAAAAGCTTTAGAGCAATATTGGTATGAGGAGTTCCGATGTAGAAGAATGTCAGGCAAGCTTCTTGATCAAAATTATTACTTGTTCCCCATCCCTTTCTTTTGACACTTTTTGTCTATACTAATGAGTCTGACATGATAGCTCATCATCATCTCTTTGCTTAATCATCATGATTCCCTCTGTTGTGTGTTCATAATTTTAGGCTCCATGGTGCAAACCAGGATTTTCTCCTCCCTGACTGTGTCTGTGTATCATAATTGAGCCATTTCCGCCTCTCTGGTCACCTTTGTATTCTCCAAAGTGCACCCTCTGTACATTAATCCTCTAGTTAAATATTGATAGCAAGCCTCTGCCTTAATATTTGCTTTGTTGTCCCATTATTGCTACATACAGGCTGATTATTTGTTTTTGTCTTTCCAGCCTGTTTAATCAGTATTGAGTCAATGTTCCCCATGTTTAACCTTCTTATCCAATCATTACTGGAGAGTGCTCTGACATCAGCTCTGAAAGAATTCTTATCTGGTGTATGCCCTGTCTTAGCCAGTAGGGGTCAGAAGGGCATTTCTCTCTGGGGTCAAGCAGTTGGTAGTGAGAAAAGAAAGCCCCGAAGCATTGTCTTGGGCTGAACATCTCTCCTTGAATCTTGTCCCCTAAATGTAGCTTAAGAGAGAAGTGTCACCAGGACCAACAAGGCAGTGTTTGTTACGGAAGTTGGCTCTGGAGTTCTGGAGGTCATAAACTTGCCCAAGAGCTGTCAGCCCAACAAGGACTATGGAATGGCAGGAGGTGCCAAGGTGTCATTCCTGGTCTTGATAAATCTATTGGAGATGTTACAGCAAGTAACTGCCTCACAGGTTAATGAGGAAGTATTAAGTGGTAAGTAGATAGGAAACGTCTTTGAAAATGTACCATTCTGTGCGGCTAAACAAAGATGCACTAAACCACAGAGATGTAAATACCATCCCTGAAGGCAAGCAAATCATTCTGCTTTAATCAGAATGGTATGGAGACAGCCTTCAACTCCTGGTTCCCGAACTAGAAGCTGTGACACCCCAGCAGAAATACCACCATTGCTTTGTAAATGTATTATTTTAGGAAAGGAGTGATGATTAAATTTTAGACACCATTTGAAAAATATCAAAAGAAAATTATTAACTAGCTAGGAGAGAGGATTTTCAAATGCTCCCAACACAAAGAAATTATAAATGTCTGAGGTGACAGAGATGCCAATTACCTTGATCTGATAATTACACATTGTGTACATGTATTCAAATGTCACACTGTAGGTAACCCCCAAATGTGTACAATTATTATGTGTTAATTAAATTTTTAAAATAAATAAAATTCTTTAAAAGAAAAAGATTAAACAGTTATGCTCTGGGTGATTTCCAAACCCTGGTTTTAGTTTGTTTATCAGTGACTCCAGAAGTCTCCTTCTGCCACCACTCACAGAAGACAGGAGGCAAACAAGCAGTGAATCTTCCAGAAGCTGATCGTCTGGTTTTCAACAATAGGGAATCTTGTGGTTTAGAGATCTTGGGTAACAGATATCATGTGTAAATACATGGCTTAAAGTTTCCCCAGTAAAAGTTGATAATACAAACAATGACTTCCCTTGGTAAAGTAGGAGGACACAGTCTTAACTTTTCCAGTTATTTCCAGGGGACTCCTCCCATTCTCTATGTTCCAGAGAACCTGGAGCTTCTGAGGCAGTAGTGACACCTGCCATCAAGAAACCAGAATCTGAATGTCAGCCTGAGGAATCTCCTAGTTTTGTGATTGATCCATTAGTCAGTGTTTTTTGTTTTTGTTTTTGTTTTTGACACTTCCCTGAAACTCCAACTTCTGTCAAAGTGTCATTCTTTTGTCAAATGCTGGAGTGCTATCTCTCCTCTGGTTCTCCCTCCCTAGTGGATTGTCTTGGAATTTCTCACCCAAATTCCCATTCAATGTGAAACTTCCTTGTCACCATAAATGAGAGAGAAAGCCACTGTCTATGTACCCAAAGGCTAGAGACAAACTCTGCTTACAGCATTATCACATTATAACTTTATAACTATTTGTTTATTTTCTGTATTGGACTACAACCAATGAAATGAAGTCCTCTCTGGTTAGTTCAACATGAGGCATTTAATGCAATAAGCTAATTATAAAAGTATTGAGAGACTCCATAAAAGTATTGATAATCCACAGAGTGATAATGAAATGTCTCAGATTTTAGTTAGGCTTGGGATCCTGTCACATGTTTGGAATTTGAGTCCAAAAATCAAGGGTCCCTAGCCAGATCTTGTCCATGCAAGCTGAGGCCTCTGGTCCACGAACTGAAACAGAGAGAAATGGGGTTGAACATCCTGGCATCTCCTAACATTCACACTCCAATCTCCAGGCAGTGCTTTCACCATTGTAAACATGGCCCCAAGCCATGTGCTAAGAGAACCCAGAAAATTCAGCTTTGGGGGAAATGTCTAAGGATTAAATCTACATCAAAAAAGCAAGTGATCTAGACAGACAAAAGAAATTATAGGAATACACATAGGAAAAGAAGAAGAACTCAAATTGGCACTATTTGTTGATGATGTGATTCTATAACTAGAAGACCCTAAAAGTTCCACCAGAAAACTTCTAGAACTGATAAATGAATTCAGCAAAGTAGCAGGATATAAAATCAACACCCATAAATCAAAGGCATTTCTGTATATCAGTGACAAATCCTCAGAAAGGGAAACGAAGAAAACTATCCCATTTTCAACAGCCTCATAAATAAATAAATAAACAAACAAACAAACAAACAAATAAATAAATAAATAAATAAAATACTTGGGAATCAACTTAAAGAAAGAGGTGAAAGATCTATGTAATAAAAATTACAGAAATCTAAAGAAAGAAGTCAAAGAGGACCTTAGAAGATGGAAAGATCTACCTTGCTCTTGGATAGGCATGATTAATATTATCAAAATGACCATACTTCCAAAATCACTATATAGGTTCAATGCAATTCTGATCAAAATTCCAATGACATTCCTCATAGAAATAGAAAAAGCAATCATGAAATTCATCTGGAAAAATATGAGACCCAGAATAGCTAAAGAAATCCTTAGCAGGAAGAGTGAAGTAGGTGGCATCACTATACCAGACCTTAAACTATACTAAAGAGCAATAGTAACAAAAACAGCTTGGTGTTGGCACCAAAACAGACTGGTAGACCAATGGTACAGATAGAGGACACAGAGACTAACCCACAAAACTACAATTATCTTATATTAGACAAAGGTGCCAAAAACATGCATTGGAAAAAAGATAGCCTCTTCAACAAATGGTATTGGGAAAACTGGAAATCCATATGCAACAAAATGAAATTAAACCCTATCTCTCACCATGCACAAAACTCAACTCAAAATGGATCAAGGACTTAGGAATAAAACCAGAGACTCTGTGTCTAATAGAAGAAAAAGTAGGCCCTAATCTCCATCATGTGGGATTAGGCTCCAACTTTCTTAATAAGACTCCTGTGGCACAATAATTAAAATCAAGAATCAATAAATGGGATGGATTTAAACTAAAAAGTTTCTTCTCAGCAAAAGAAACAATCTGCTAGGTGAATAGAAAGCCTAAATCTTGGGAGCAAATCTTTACCCTTCATACATCAGATAGAGCACTAATCTCTAGGGTATATAAAGAACTCAAAAATCTAAAAAAAAATAATAATAACCCAATCAATAAGTGGGCCAAGTATGTGAACAGACACTTCTCAGAAGATGATATACAATCAATCAACAAATATATGAAAAAAATTTTCATCATCACTAGCAATTAGAGAAATGCAAATCAAAACCACTCTTAAGATTTCATCTCACTCCAATCAGAATGGCAGCTATTATGCATACAAACAACAATAAGTATTGGCGAGGATGTGGGGAAAAAGGCACACTCGTACTTTGCTAGTGGGACTGCAAATTGGTGCAGCCAATATGGAAAGCAGTATGAAGATTTCTTGTATACTGGGAATGGAACCACCATTTGACCCAGCTATCCCTCTCCTCAGTCTATACTCAAAGGACTTAAAATCAGCATACTACAAGGACACAGCCACATCAATGTTTATAGCAGCACAATTCACAATAGCAAAACTGTGCAACCAACCTAGATGTCCTTCAGTAGATGAATGTATAAAAAAATTGTGGCATATATACACAATGGAATGTTACTCAGCAATAAAAGAGAATAAAATCATGGCATTTGCAGGTAAATGGATGGAGTAGAAGAAGATAATGCTAAGTGAAGTTAGCCAATCCCAAAAACCAAATGCCAATTTTTTTCTTTGATTCAAGGAGGCTGATTCATAGTGGGATAGGGAGAAGGAACATGGGAGGAATAGATGAATTCTAGATAGCGCAGTGGGGTTGGAGGGAAAGGGAGGGGGCATGAGGTGATTATTAATGATGGTAGAATGTGATGATCATTATTATCCAAAGTACAGGTATGAAGACACAATTGGTGTGAATATACTTTGTATACAACCGGAGATATGAAAAATTATGCTGTATATGTGTATTAAGAATTGTAATGCATCCCGCTGTCATCTATAAATAATAAATAAATAAATAAAAGCAAGTGACTTGCTCTCATACCTGTCTCCCTGTCTCCCTCCGTAGATAGTAGGCTTCATTTTGGTATCTCCAGCACAAGAAATAAAGTACATACACTTGTTCAGTAAAATACTCAAAGTGAGACTCGTTTTCCTTATATTCCTGTCAAAGGAACTTAAGCATTTATAGAAAAATAAGAGCAACCATCTTAGGCTTCCTTAAGCCATTTCTTTCTCCATCAGACTGAAAAGCCCCCTCCCCCTCCCCTTTAATGATGGTATTTCCATCTTGTCTGTTGGCTTCTCACAGTTTCCTCATTCCCAAAGTTCCAAGGGGATGATAAGAAGCCCCTGGTAATCTCGTTTGAAATTTGCATTGAGTTCAGTTGTCTGTTCCCTAGAGCCCTACTCTACAGGCTAGTCAGGCTAAGAAAGGAGAGTCTTTGCTATCAAACACGTTTTAAGTCTTTTCATTATCAATGCGTGAGCACAGCATATAATGAGGTCTTGTAGTAGCAGATAGGGAATTCATTTCTCAGCCAAGAGGCTGAACTTGTAGCTGCCAGATCCTGGACCATTATCTATAATTACTTCATGAGTATTCCACAAAGATCATTTTCTTTGTAAGATAGAAAAGTCAGGTCTTTCTGAAGGCTTTGTAGATTAAGTCCAGGCTAAAGCAAGATGAGCTGGTGTTGATATCTAAAAGGGTGTGTTTCTCCTCTCTAGGATGAAGCCAGGAGGCCTCTGCCCAGCCATGAAGCCACTTCCCATGAAGTAAGTGACATTAACTATGGGCATTTATTAGTCTCTGAAACTCTGGGCTTTTTGCCATTTGACAGTTTTCATATGAGGAGTTTATGTCTGTGAAAGTTTCTATCTCTGTCATCACATTCCACAAAACTTGCTTGTAAATCAGCTAGTTACTGGATTCCTTGCACAAATTCAGGATGGAAAAAAAAATCATGAGCTACTCCACGGAAAAAGAAAATTCTGGAAAAATCAATGAGAGAAAAAAAATATTCTTGTTTGAGGAAGATGACTGAGGAGTGGGGGAGTGATGTGTTAGAGCCAATTCAAGCCAACTTCTAAAAGTCGATTCTGTGCATCTATCTGCAGCTTTGTGTTCAGTGAAGTCATACTAGAAGCTTGAAGTCAACCAGAATGGGAGTATTTCCACTACAGACACTGGCAGATACTATAAATCAGGGCCTTTTACTATTAATCCTTTCAAAGATTTAGCTGTAAAACTTTAACAGAGAGGGAAGGATCCCATTTTCCAATTTGTGATACCCGCTCCACCACCACAAATTAGATTTATTAACTTGCTGGCACCCACAGGTATTGTGGGGCATCTCACTAAGAGAGAGTTGGGGAAGTCGTTACAGGATTTGGACTTGTGCAGAATGTTTTTTAATAGAGAGCAGGGAGAAGGAAACAGCTCTACACTGAGTGCTGCCATGAAGCAGAGGCAGCTGAAGAATTGGGTACATGGCAATCATTATTCTAGTGGAGGAAGACTGAAGTGGAGCTGAGGGAGTCATTGGGAAAGAAGTTACCATTACGTAAGAAAGCAGTAATCACTCAAAAGGACAAAGGTTGCCCGTCATTTTGAAGCTGTGGTATGGCCTTGGAGGACAGGCTGTTTACGTGGCCTTGGCCATGTCCCGTTAGAAGCCTATTTCTTTTTTTTTTATTATTATTTTTTAGATTCTGTTAGAAACATCATGGTCTGATTACTAGCAGGTCTAAGAAATGGACTCAGGGTCCTGTTTCCTTGGAAACTGCAAAGTTTAAGCCAGCTGTGGAATGCTGTGTACAAACCCCTTATCGCCTGGTTTGGAAACCAAGGCCACTTGCCTATGTCAAATTGACCCAGGAGTCTCAGATCCCCCAGGCAAAAGTGGGATATTAATTCCCATGGAATCAAATCAAACAGAAAGCTTTCCACTACATTGGGTTCTTTAAAAAACAGTTTCACTGATTTCAATGAACAAAAGCAATTTTTGCAGGTTCTTACCTTCTACCCAACCTTCACCTGCTCCCTGTTGCTTGCTTCAGGCTCACTGATCTCACTGCTAGATCCACAGGGACCACAGCTACATTTTACCTAAAGGAAGTATAGACAGACACAATAAAAGATTTTAAGACTTCGCTGTCTTAAACATCTTTTGTCTCCAAAACCAGGCACAAAGTCTGTACTTAGCAAATGCTCGTGGAGTGAAATTCTAGGGAATGAGGGTTATTTGGAAGCGAAATGGGACTTTGGCCCTTCTCAGCCAACATTGTTTGGATAACTCCCTCTCCACATTTATAGGTTGTTTGTTACTGTAGTGATCAAGTTCCTTTTTCTGTAGAAAGTTCCACTTCAAAATGGTACAACTAAGGAAGGAAGGTGTGGTATCTGCAGCTGTGAACCCTAGGTGTGGCCCTTGCTACAAGTAAACATAAAACATGGCCATTCGCTACTGTTCAGATCCATCAGGCAACTGGCCACAAGTCATCAGACCTGCCAGGAGGGTTCCTCTTAATGTGATAGCCACCTGCACCAGAATCACCTGAGATGTTATCTTTAAAAATGCAAATTCTCATTTCCACCACAAATTGGAAATAGCACTGGAAACTGGGATGTGCGGTTTTCACAAGTTCACCTCGTGATGCTTGTGCCCATGAAGATTTGAGAACGACTGATTGACATGGTGAGATGTATCTTTGTTTTCTGTATGCTCTCCTAATCTAATAAATCCATGAAGATTTTTTTTGTTGTTGCTGTTGTTTGTTTTATGTTTGGTTTTTGCAGCAATGGGAATGTTTTGATTCTCAACAATCATTTACTTTCCTATTCAACTAACTTTCACCAAGTACCAGGTACAGAAGTAACCGACAAAGCACACTCAAGGTGTCTTCCAATAAACCCATCAATCAAGGCTGTTTTTCCTGAATTGAGAGAGATTTTGTTGAACTGTATTTAGACACACACACCCCGCAAAAAAAAAAAAAAGGAAAAAATAGCATATGCTTCTTGATCAATCATCAAAATTACAGATGTTTACAAGCAAAGATGTGTATAGTGGTTACCTCTCATGCAGTGCGACTAGTTGGGGATAGGAAGAGAAATATGCTTGATGCACCACCCCAGTTTCTGTTGTCTCCACTCCCTCATCCACTCTTCATCTCCTAGGTTCTCAACTGACAGCTCAATTCAGAACCTGGTGCATCTTCACCTACTGCTGCCGATGCAGCCACTCGCAAGAGCTATCATAGAACCTGAGGCAGGAAGAACTGTAGATCCCATACCTTGGCCTTTACCTGATCAGATTCCCTGGAAGGTCTGCTTCTCCCAACACTTCCAGACTTCAATGATGTTCCCTGTAATGAGTAGGCTCTCACTACACAATGGCTAGTGAGATGGGGATGTCAGGCCACAAAAAAATGTTCTTGTGGGGCAATATTTAATCAGCAAGGGAAAAGAAAGCAATATCCTTCGGCTCCTCTCTTGGATTATTTACTGTCACATTTAAGTGCAGAATGAAGACATTTGCTGATAGGCAGGTATGTAGATATTTCAATTTCCCTACAACTGTTGTAGAATGTGAACCTGACAAATGAGAGACAATCAAGAACCAGGAAGTCACAGAATCTAGGATTCAGGGGCTCACAAAGAGGGTAATGGCAAAAAGAAGTTGAGCCGGTAAACTGAATCCCTTCTCTGCTATGAGAAGACCTCCCAAGAGCTGTATTAAAGAACAAACTGAAAATGCTTTTAAACAAGGGTTTGAAATAGCAGAAGTTCTTTCTCATTCTGACTGTCCTACAGAGTAAGACCTTAGGGAACCAATAATCCTACATGAATTAAATGTAGGCTGCAATAAGATTACCAGCATATTCTTATTGATCACTTGTGAGGATAGAATTTTAAATGGAAATCATTTTCCCTTGGCATGTTGAAGGCACTGGTCCATTTTCCCCTGGCTTATTGTATTGCTCTTGAGAAATCCAATGCTATTCTCATTCTCAATCCTTTATATGTGACCTGATTTTTTGTAACCTTTTAGGGTCATTTTGTTAACACAAGTCTCATGACGTTATGCCCCTGTGTGGGCCTTTCTTCAGACTTTGGTTGTTGTTCTGAACATGTCATGGACCCTTTCAATGTGAATACTTTTGTCCTTCAGCTCTGGGAAATTTTCTTGTATTAATCCTTTGATAATTCTATACTCTGTTTCTCTATTTTCTTATTTTTTATTTCTGGAACTCCTATTGGTCAGATCTTGAAATTTCTCATGAATCTATAGTTTTATATTTCTTCATCTCCTATTCTCCATTTGTCCTTTTATCATCTACCCCCAACCTGAGATGTTTCCTTCTTCTCTAGTCTTTCTAATGAAATGTTGGAAGAGGGGTATTCTACCTTTAATCCCTTTAATAACTTTCTTGTTCTCTCATTATTTTCCTTTCCCACTTTTTTTAAGTGTTGGTAAAATACACATAACATAAAATTTGTCCTTTGATATTTTTAAGTGAGCAATTCAATGATATTGAGTATATTTGCAATGTTGTACAAGCACCTTTCCTAACTATTCCCAAACTTTTCCATCAATAGCCTACTAAAACTTTGCACCTATTAAACAATAACTCCTCATTTCTCCTTTCCCCTCCTCATGTAAACCACCATTCTACTTTCTGTCTGGATAAACTTGAATAGGTTTATCAATAAAATCATACAATATTTCTTTGGATCTGGCTTATTTCATCTACATAATGTTTTCAAGGTTCATACATGTAGCGTGTATCTAAACTTCATATTTCACTGAATGCATACAGCACATTTTATTTGCCCATTCATCCATCAATGGACATTTGGGTTATTTCTACCATTTGGCTGCTATGATAATGCTGCCATAAGTATTGTTGTATAATACCTGTTTAAGTCCCTGCTTTTAATTTGGTAGCATTGTTATGGTTAGATATGAAGTATATGAGGTATGACAAAACTCATGCTAGTTAATTCAGAAATGTTAAGAGGTGGGATGACTAAATGACTAGATTATGAAGTTGTAACCTAATCAGTAAATTAATCCATTTGATATATTAATGATTTGCATGGATTACTGGGTAGTAACTGTAGGCAGGTGGGGAATGATGGGAGGAAGTAGGTCACTAAGGGCATTACTTTGAGGAATGTACTTTGTTCCTTGCCCCTCAACCCTCATCTCCCTTTCTCCCTCTCTCCCCTCCCTCTCCTTCCTGGCTTCCATGAGCTGAGCAGCTTTCTTCTGCCACACCCTTCTTACCATGATATTCTGCTTTACCTCAAGCCCAGACCACTGGAGTTGGCTCACCTCTAAAACCACAAGGCCAAAATAAACTTTTTCTTCTTGCATTGTTCTTGCCTGACATTTTTTTTTCACAGTGATCAAAAAACAAAACAATACCTACTGACACAAAAAATGGTACCAGGAGTAGGGTGTTTACTGTGACTTAAATGGTCATGTGAATCAGAAGTCTTTTGAGCTGGTTTACATGTAGAGTTTGGAAAATCTTGGAGATACCTTAAAATGTGTAAGCCAAGCTTCATGGGTTATTCTCATGGGAGCTCAGAGTACCAAAATGTCAATAAGAAGGTGGTCAGTAAAGACTATGATAATGAGATTTTAGAGGGCAACATGGACTCTATTGTGAACTGGACTAGAGGCAAACCATGTTACATTCTAAGGGGAAAAAAAAACTTCTTTACATGATGCCTATGTCCCTTTTTAAGTGGAATCATGTTCCCTTGGCATGTTGAAGGCATTGGTCCATTTTCTCTTGGCTTATTATATTGCTATTGAGAAATCCAATGCTATTCTCATTCTCAATCCTTTATATGTGACCTGATTTTTTGTAACCTTTTAGGGTCATTTTGTTAACACAAGTCTCATGATGTTATGCCCCTGAATTCAAAATGATGAAGTAATTAATCTGGTGGAGGAAATTTCAAGACAGGGCAGAATTCAGATATTGGCATGGGTATTGCTGGTGTCTTTTAGCCAGTTTCACTGTGAGAATTTGGAGTGAAAAAAAAAAGAATGGAAAGACCTGAAAAACTTCCAGTTTGGGGCTGGGGTTGTGGCTCAGTGGTAGAGCGCTTGCCTAGCACAGGCAGGGCCCTGGGTTTGATACTCACCACCACATAAAAAAAAAGGTATTGTGTCCAACCACAACCAAAAAATAAAATATTAAAAAAAAAACCTTCAAGTTTGGCCAGAGAATAAGGATATATATAATTGGGGCTGTGGAAGATGTGTTGCTGAAGACATCACTGCTACTAAAGAGAAACTGAGTACTTGCACAGAAACAATAGGAAAGATACCTTGAAGGCATCTCAGGAATCAGCAAGACCTCACCCACTGCAGGTTCAAATGTGCAAAAGTTAAAACTCATTTTAAAGAACTTGATGCACACTGATCACACAGGGAGGCCTAGGAAGCTATTTCTCCAGGATTCCTTTCATAGTTCTTAGCTTCCCAGCCCACACAGAGGCCACTATAGTCATGGTCCAAGGTGGTTCAGCTACTACTTAAGCTGGTGACCGTCCTTGGTGTCATCCACATGGGGCTCATTCTGCAGGAATGCAGGATTTTGGAATTAAGGAGTCCCAGATGTTTCTACTGAGATTTCAAAGGAAGCCTGAGAGAGCAAAGTATGGCAGGGTTGTAATCCCTTCAGGTTGTGACTAAAAAGGGCACTGCATGAAGCTGTGAGAATAAAGCTGAGGCTGGAATGGAGATCCCGAGTATTAAAACATGCAAGTCAATGTCTGCTGAGGAAAGATGCTAGTTGCAGACACGCCTAGTCTAAGAGAGGGGCTATTTGTGTTGAATCAGCAAGGCCAAAGACGTAGATCTGCTCAAGTCCCTTGGAGATCATATCTTACCACCATGTCTCCCATGGACATGGAGCTACATGTCTTATTTGTCTAGCTGGGTTTTTGTCTTCTTTTGTTCCCATCCCTTCTTCCCTTTTCCCCAATTCTTTATAATGGGAATGTTGATCTCATGTTATTATATATTGGATGCATGTGACTTGCTTTGATTTTTATTGGGACTCACAGTCAAGAGTTTGCCTTGAGTCCTGGAGGAGACTTTGGGACAATGTTAGAACTGTTAAGATTCTAGGGACTCTTGGAGATGTCCTAAATAAATATTATATTTTGAGATATGTATAAGATTTGGAGGGCTCAGGGAAAGATGTTATGATTTGGATATTTGGTGTCCCCAAAAGCTCATGCAGGAATGTCTAGAGGTGAAATGATTAGATTACAATAGCTGTAACCTAATTGGTGGATCACTCCATTTGATAGATTAATCATCTGAATGGATTACTGGCTGGTAACTACAGAGGGGCATGGCTGGAGGAAGTAGATCACTGGGGTCATGATTTTGGGGATTATATTTCATCCTTTGATTCTTGTTCTTACTCTGTCTTAGGCTCATTTGAGTCAGTCAGTCTCTCTCTCTCTCTCTCTCTCTCTCTCTCTCTCTCTCTCTCTCTCTCTCCATCCCAGTTGCCATAAGCTGAGTAGCTTTTCTCTGCCACACCCTTTCACCATGATGTCCTTCCCCATCTTGGGCCCAAAGCAGTGGAGTTGGCCAACCATGAACTGACCCTCTGAAACTATGAACCCCAAGTAGACTTTTCTATTCTAAGTTGTTCTTGTCATGTGTTTCGGCCACAGAGATAAAGTGGAATTGCTCAATCATGTATTTACTTTTAATTGTTGGAAGAACTGCCATCATGTTTTCCACAGTGACTGCACTATTTTTCATTTCCACCAGAAATGCGCAACGGTTGCAAATTCTGGTGGAAAAGTGTGGTGGAAGAAAGCATCTCAGGACCTTATCAGGAAGCAGGAAGGTTTCACTTGCTAGATAAAAAAATATATATATACTCCAAAAGGTCCCTACTTATGATTCCCCTCTTCCAACCACACCATACCTGCCTTCAGTTACCACTCAGTTAATCCCCGTTAGGGGATTAATTCACCAGTTGGGTTAAGGCTCTCATAATCCAATTATTTCACTTCAAAGCTTTCTTGCATTGTCTCACCCATGAGCTTTTGGGGGACACCACAACAGTCACAGACACCTTCCAACAATGCCAATGTCTTTCTAACAATTGAACAGCATTCCAAGAAACACCTTCTGAGCTAGCTTAAAATGCACATAAGAAAACCATTCTGATTGCATTATGGCACACCTCCTTTGTGATTACAAAAGCACACACATGCACACATCTATATTAGATGGAGCTTATATCTACCTTGTTCCCCAGATTGGATGCTAAATTATTTTAGAACTAAGGTACTCAAAACAACATGCCTCAGTCTCTTCAGAGGAATTCCAAGCATATTTTGATTAACATCATAGCAGCTTGTGTCTAGAGCCACCCAAGGTAAGCACTTCCAAAGGAATAAGCTGTAAATGAATACAGAAACCCTGAATATATTTTAAGTCTTTTCATTCAATGGTCACATCTTATGTACTCAAATGAGGCATATCCTATAGGGTGGCTTCCAACTTCTTAAAAAACAAGGATTAATCTCTCCAAATGACCAATGAAGTCTTTTCCCTTGACAGGCATCAAAACCAGCAAGGGTTTGGGCTTCTACATTCTTTATTCTTTCTGTTAAGCTCTTCCTATGAAGTTGTCCCACATTTGATGTGTTCTTTGTTCAAATACCACTCATTCTCTGCCAATTTAGAAAAACATGCTTTAGTTCTACTGCTACAGCTGAAAGGAAGGATAAAAGAGGGTCTGGGAATTTTTTTTTCAAGGGTGGGTGGGGAGAAACCTTGCCAAAGGCACCCAGCGATTTTCTCGATTCCTGATTTTGACATTTCTTTCATGGTTTGTCTCTTTTCTGAGGAAAGACGCTTCTTGTATGCCAAATGCCACTTGTTACAAATGCAGTCAGCGTCCCTGAAACACTCACGGGGTAACTTCATGATCTGCTGAAGTGTCTGGCTGACACACAGTGCAGCTCAGCTGCCAGGACCCTAAGTGAATGCCGATTACAATTAAATGCAAATTAGTTGCAGCCGTACATACATAATTCCTTCAGCTGCCTCCATATTCCAAGGCACAAATGCCATTCCAGGCTGTTATAATTAATTGCCCCTGGATAAATGTACGGCAAGAATATCCCTATCATTTCATCTTCCATCACTGATTTACATGTCTGACATGGGGAGTGTGTAGTTAACCAGTTAGGCAGTTTAATTAGGTTAATTGACGCAGCCACCAGCATGCTTTGGGAGTCACTTACACACTCTTTGTTCCTCATTCACCTTGTCTCTATGCACTGCAGCATGATGAAGTGCAGGTGAAACCAGGCACGTGATAACCCTGCCCTTCTGTGGGTCTAGGTTGGTGTTTCTGCAGTGCTCAGCATAGTGTCTAGCACATAGTAGATGTTCATTAAATTTGCTAAATCTGTTAAATTTCACCACAGCAATGCTTTCTTTCAACAGAGGTCAGAGAATCTCTATGGATGAGAGAGCCTAAGGATATGCAGGGACAATAGCTGGTGAGGACAGAACCTGTGATCAAGTGTCCACCTTGTTATGTTTCTGAAGCTGCCACACTGAGCCGAAGGCCTGTTTGGCCTGGCCAGGATCCACTGGAATGTGTTACAGGTGGAGTGTGTCGGGATGCCATCTGGGAACCACATGGTCCCATTTTCCTGTCAAGCAGACACTCAAGCGTTCACAGCATGGTGCTGCTTTCTCTGCCAACACCCTACAAAATGTCTTTGCAGATGTCTCCATTTGACCAGGGAGCATTACAATGATCACATTCATTAAATGAAAAAGCTTACAACCAAATAGTCTTTCTACCATCACTGTCACTGTGAAGTGGTGGTCCAGCTTGGGTTACATATTCTATCATATCTTGCAGCTAGGTCGACTCATTTGATTAGTTCTCACCAAAGGTACTGATGGACTGTACATCAACTAAAGACAACCTGTGAGGTCTATGTTTTCTCCCTCTGAATCCAGGTGGGTTGTGAAGCTCATCAGCCCAAATCATGAAAGGAGATGTAGCTTCCCCCCCAAGTCTTCTTGGGATATTCACCCTGGGAACCAAGCCATTCTGCCATGTGAAAGCCCAGCAGCTTCATGGAAAGTCCAAGTTTAGATGTTCTACTTATAGCCACACACCAGAAACACCGGCCTCTGACATGGAGAGCTAAACTGGCCAACAACTGCAGTCCCCAGCCAAGGAGCTGGCCCACAAGATACCACATGGAACTGAAGCAAGCTGTTCCCACTGAGCCTGACAGAATTGTAAATTCATGAGCAAAACAAATGTTGTCATTTTTGTAAGCCACTACATTTGGGGTGATTTTTTTTAAGAAACAATAAAAAACCAGAATATTCATATGAGCGGAAATGATCTGTGTCACTTCCAGTCTGAGGCATTTTAAGAACTGGGGATGCCTTACTCTCCCTCCCTGAGATCCTAGGGGCAGCTGGACTATAGGCAACAAGTATCCCAATTGCTACACCATGACAAGTCTTCCATTGATCAAGCTGTTCAAGAGCTAGAAATACATTCCTAATGCATGAAACCTTTAAAAAAATAACAGTTTGTATTTTCATAGCATCTAGAATTGCTCAGTTAATTTTTTTCTTATTTGTCCCAAATTTTCTATTCCTTTTGTTTAATTTCTAAGTTGTCTGAGTAACACTAACTCTTGTCACTAACTTGAGTTTCTGTTTTGTTATACTCACACCAGTAGATATGCAAAACCAATACATAGAAACTTTGAATCTTCTGTGTGAGCACAAAGCGAAGGTCGGGGTCTGCCATTGTTGTCCCTCCTCAACACCTCAATGACATGGGGACATTAGTCTAGAACAAGAAGAAAGGCAGAAAGCCAGCATCAGTCACCAAACTGGATCTCCAAGCTTCATTGCAGGGGCAACCTTGTATGGTGAAACTGAATCCTTTCACATCACACATGGACCTTTTGGAGTAGACCTTATTAACAATGTGGCCATTCCATAACCAGTTTAGAAGGATGGGCTCTGCTGCCAGAGAGAGAGAGCTAAAGGATTATAGGTTCTGAGCAGCATCTTCCCTTGGCCTCTAGGCCCCAGGGATAAGGGATCAGTGATCATTTCTTGAGCTCTTCATTGACAAGAACCTTCCAACTTTTCTGGTTCTGAAGGGTCATAGGCCACCAAACCCTCCCCATAATAATGCAACATCCTAGAGATTCATTGCTTACACTGGGAACACCAAAGCAGTGAATATTTGCTCCTTTCTAAATATAAATATGCTCAGTGTACAGGGAGGTGGATGATGAGCTTCAGGGGGTCTCTTTTAGCATTTCAGAATTTTAAGAGGTCCCAAAGGCCTTGCTCTCTGCCTAGTATTAAAATTCACTTCCTAGACCTGAAATACATCTGGAATAATTGGAGAAATCCTTCTGCAGAGCTCAGATTATGTTCATGATGCCCTGAATGGGGAATCTTGGTGTGAACTGCTGGGTTCCAGGAAGTGACTTTTTGAGTGTTCAGCATAAATATCAGTGCCTATGACCTGATACCTGACCCATGCATCCCCCTAACACCAAGGGACCAGTTCCACATCCACCACAGTGTTATCCCTCATCTCTACTACTCATAACTCCCTAAAGCCTTCTTTGCTTTGTTAGGAGGAAAAATTCTAAGACTGAATGACAGTTTCCCAAGGAGCAATTGGAATCCAATCCAAGATGCAAATGCTCTACCACGTAGGGAAAACAACAATAAAAATATCCCTGGTTCATGTTTACTTTTTTGAATTTTAATAAGAACTCATCTCATTAGTGGATTCCAAATCCTCTGAACTCATCATTCTCTGCTATTTCAAATGCAATCACAAAGGTGTGTCTGTGGGTTTTGCTCTTCGTTGCCAACCCTGGAAGGGGGGTCACATGCCATTTCCCCCAAATGACCTGTGGGAGAATTTTTTGGTTTTTTTTTTCTAATTTTTATGCTTCATCAGAGACCCCAGAGTAGAATCCAGATTTTCACAGTTCATTCTTGAATTGAACAAGCCCCTTTTCTATGGGGAACTCAAGAATGTTAGAGATTCCCCCGTCTTTACATGGTTTTGAGCTGGGTCTAATCCCTTATCTTTTCATGAGCTGTTTGGCTCATGCTGTTTTGATTTCACTAGAACAGGCTGAGCCTCTGAGATCCCTGGCTCTGACCTCCCTTCTTCAATGGGTCCCTTTGGGCCTCTGAGCTTAATGTCTTCAATGGAGATCTTGTGGGATAATGTTTCCAAATTTGTTTTCCAGAGCCTCAGCCCCTGGGAGCAGTCTTGCCTGGGTTTTGTCAGTCCCCTCCCAGCCCCTGCCTTTTGCTTTGCTTTCTTCCCTTCCTTCCCCTCCTCTTCTCCTCCTCCATCAGCAGCTCCCTCCCTCCCTGTTGGCTCCAACACTCTCTGCTGACCTTGGAGAAGCGATAAAGGCTTTGGGTGGCTGTAATCAGCTGGGGAGACTCAGAAGTGCCAAAAGCCAATTTCTCATTTTCAGCCTCCTCCATCTTTCACTAGTTCCTAATAGTTTGGGGGATTTTAAAGCCTTTGTTGATGTGTGAAACCTCTTTTCACCCATCCCTGTCCTTGAAGATCCCTCTAAAGGACCAGCCCCTGTTGGCAAGATTTTTAGTTGTTGTTTTTTGTTTTAAGCAGAGAACCAGGCCTGGCATGGTGGTTTCACTACATCCTTAGGACTAAGTGATACCATTACCCACTTTCAATGGTCCAGTTGGCCTAAAAAAAAAAAATATATATATATATATATATATATATATATATAGGAGAGGGGGAGTGATTTTAGGCAGTACACCCTCCAGTGCTGCCCTCCTCCTACAGCCATTGGCCCTCTTACCACTCCCTGTATTGCTGAGCAGATTGAGCGCATCTATCAAAAACACATGAACAGAGATTTTTGAAAAATCCAGATTCTCTAGCAAACCAACATGAAGAGGAACATGAATCAGTGATGACTTGCACTATGCTTTGGGCCCAGTATTTCTCAGGTCCCAAGCACACAGCTATGGGATTATATTAGAACTTCAAGTTCCAATGGGATTTCAGATGTGACCTTCTGCATACTGACTACAGTGCTTCCCATAGAAAAGCTGTTGAAGTATTGGAGTGACAAAGGAAATGAAGGACTGAGTGTTCTAACAGCATATTTCCCAATATACACACTCAATACACAAGAGTGTATGACTTGTTCGAAACCACATTGGAGTCATTCCTGCATTTGATTCAGGAAACATTTATGCAAGAGGTGCCAGGAGCCAGGGGATGCAAATTCAAACACAAATTACCCTGTCCACAAGTCCAGTCTACTCGGGGAGATGAGCTTGTAACCCTGGCTTTACCCACACATGGCCCCCAGCCAAGACCCCAGGAGAATCTAGCTAGGGCTGGGCCTTAGGATTCAACTTGAGTTAGAACCCACATCATCCTGATACTCGGGGATACTGGAAGTGCACACAGATTGTGAGGGGAGAATAAGGAGCAGCTGGCTGTGCAGAGGGAAGGAGGGAAGAGTGGGGAGAACCAGGAGAGCTGAGTGATAGATAGATTGATTGATTGATTCATTCATTCAGCAGATGTTTAGTGGGCCTCCAGAGTTTCCTAGATGCTGGGTCTTTGACAGTGAACACAAAAGATTTTTTAAATCCCTATTTTTGTGGAGTGATGGACCCTGATTTTCTAGAGCACCCAGATTGGTGGAGATGTGAGGGAAAATGTGTCTAAGGACAGGAAACAGCAGTGCAAGAAGAGAGCTTAAGTGGCAGATGAAGAATGGCTTTACTGAGCAAGGATCGGGGGAAGAGGGACAGATTGAGGAGTAAACAAGGAGTCCAAAGACTGTAGCTTCTGCTAAAGATGCAGAGAAACATCTTGGGAGGAAGAGGAAGAAGAATCAAGGGGCTAAAGAGGCTAAATTATGGGCTCTAGAATGCATTGTGGATGATGGCAAGATCCAGGTTTAGGACCATGGGATGCTATAGTGAAGTGGAGGTCAAGATCAAGATCCTGGGAGCTGGGAGGATTTGCCCATTTACTAAAAAGGAAGTAATACACAGCACAGCACTGTTTTGCGTATTGTACATGTGAAAGGATAAATTTCATATCAGCTGTGAAGTAAAACCAACCATTGTTTTAAGCATTGGGGGTTTGTTTTCATTCTCTTTAAATGGAAGTAAACCATGGGTAGATATATATGTATATCAATTTTCCTCTGAAAACCAAGCTGTTGATGAATTTCCTTAACAAAGTATATTCTTTCCTGTGACTAGCATAAAATTGAAAGGAAGAAATTGCTAGAAAATGTCAATTTATTCCATACTTTGTTCCTCTAGCTGAGTAGTGATTTTCTTTAAGTACAGGACTTTTAGTCTTGGTTTGGGAATACCATCCACAGAAAAATGTAAACATTTGCTATTTTTGTTTGTCCTGAAAATAATATGTCAATAAACTTTCTTCCCTTGCCCTGTATATTTGTTAATTCTGGTTCTTAATTACAGCTTTGCGTAACAACAACAACCCAAAGTAAATGGTTAAATAACTCTTTTGCTGGTGTTTTGTTATGCTTTGCTTTGCTTTATTTTACAAATTTGATTGCGGTTCCTAAAATGTCTTGGATTCCTTAAAGGGAGTTATGCTATTTGCGTAGATGAATATCTCTATCCAATAGGCCTGGAAGCTGATACTAAAACTGCTGACCAAAAGCGGATGCATGTGTAACCCTTGTTTCCCCCACAAACTCAGGAGAAGAAAGGAAAATAACCGAAGGACCATGTATACAATCTCAGCAACATTTAGTTTCTAGTGTCAGCGTTCACATAGCTTCCTTGACAAGGAGTTGGGACCAACTAAAGGAGAGCCTTCTGTATGTACATGGCAGCACATGGTGGAGTTGGGACAGCCTGTGTTTGCCTCGTAGGTCCACCAATTTGTAAGTGGCAAAGCTTCAATTTCCTCAGATTCACATTGAGAATAGGATCTCTCTCCCCTCCCTCATTTCTCCACCAATTTGGATGCACTTCAAGTACCCCCAAATCATAAGTGACTTTTTTTTTATCTGTTTTGTTTACTGTGATAGTACCAGCATCCAGAATGATAGACTCTCAGTAAACATCTGCTGAATGAATGAATCCATCACTTAACTCTCCTGGTTCTCCCCACTCCTATCTCCTGCCTTCTGCATGGGCCAGCTGCTTCTCACTCTCCCCTCACAGTCTGTGTGCACTTTCAGTAGTCCCCAACCCTGAGAGAGCCTCAGGATGATGCAGGGTCTAACCAAATGTGCACCCTGAGGTCCAGCCCCAGAGATTCTTCCTGAGGGCTTCACTGGGAGTCCTTTGTGGGGAAAACCCAGGGTTAAAAGCTCATCTCCCTGTTTAGACTGGACGTGTGGACAGGGATTGTGTGTGAGGTAGTTCACACCCCCTGGCTCCTGACACCTGTTGTGTGTCTATTGTCTAATCATAGCAAGTGGTCACAAAGGGTACGTGTATGCATATTTTGTTCCCAACATCTTTGGATCGCCTCCAACTCTGGCTTCTCAGCAATGTTAGATCTTGTTGTCCACAAAAGAGCTGTACTTATTTTACTCCATGGTATCAGGGAATTCCCCCCAGGCTCCTGAGGAGCTGACCAATGGAGGAGGTCAAAAGAATTCCTAACTTCAGCTCCTCACAGTTCTGGACACTTCTTTTTTGCTTAGTAGAAAAGGCACTCCCCACTCCCACCCCCATGCTGGTACAGGAAATGGAGCCACATTCCTCGCTTGGTTCAAGCCTTTTCCCAGTGACCCAAGAGGCTGGCAATCCATCTCAAAGTCCCCTTCACAGTTTCTTCCTGAGAACCCTGGGATCTCCAGTTGCAGAACAAATATCTTCACCCAATACCTAGAGACCCAGAGGCGACATGGTAGCATGCACACTGGGCCCAACTAATCTTGGGAAGCATAATTTCGTCCTTATGATCTGCATGATTGTCAGGAAAAAGGTAGTACATTTTTGAAGAAAAGAGCACTAGGTTTGGAGATTGGGGACTGTGGTTTGAGTATGTCTCCTTCCTGTGCTAGCTTTGTAATCTAAAGCAACTCACTTAGCTTCTTTTATTTATAATCCCCTCGTCTGCAAAAGGTCACAGGAGAAATAGCCATCTCCAAGGTTTTTGTTAGAATTCCATATAAATGTAAAGTTTTATACATAAACATGCCCCCCCCCCAAATTAAGATAAATCAGAAATAGGTGAATCTCCCTCACTGGCAGCTGACTAATCTGTGTGTTTCTTCCCTCCCTTGCCAGCCCCATTCCACTCCTCGGTCTTATCACTGTACCATGGAACTAAAAGAATGAATAAGAAACACACATTCTTATTGTAAAATTCTGATGGATTACTTACTCAACGGAAGGTAGAGGAGGTTATGTCTATTTGGGTTGAAACCCCTCTGTGAGCAAGCTGCAGATTGCTTAGTTAGCCTGCCGGAGCTCCAGTTTCCATGGAGAGGCTGCACCCGGAGCACACACCTGTCTCCTGTCATGTTGTATCTGAGTCAGCTCTTCATTTTACATTAGCAGGCTTTCTCTTCGAAACACTCCCATTTTGCTACTACATGACCCCCTCTTGTGCAGCAGAGTTTGCCACAGACGACTCATCAACATGGTTCTGTGCACATAATTGCATCGTCTCCATGGCTTGGCACATCCACGTAAATAGCTTTGATTAGTTTCAGTCTCTCTTAATAGTAACGGTTGTGTCTGCCAAGGAAGGCTAGACTTGAGCTTAGACTAAATCAATTAGCAGTAAGACACCCACTCCCCCTGCCTTTCTGCTCTGCCCTTGCATCAATGACTGAATTTGCAGCATGAACGATCTCCACAGTGACCATGCCAAGTTCTAAGCCAGGGCTTTTAAAGGCCTGCCTGGCTCCTGTCACCTCTGGATACAACTTTTGAGAGTACTGGCCAGTCTGGGCGGAGAATAGCTGTCTCTGCTGTATGCTATTCTTCTGAGGTTTTCCATAACTGGTATCACACTTGAATAGTGTCCTCTAATTTTAGCTGCACCCAATAGAGCCAAGTTACATGGTTTTAAAAACAATATTGTTTCAATTATGTAACAGTCTTTAAACTCTGAAATTCACACTCTGTAAAAGCCCCCAAGTTTAGCTCAATGCCAAGAAACAGCATCAGCAGTAGTTGAACCACAGGGCATATGTGCATTGGAAATAAAGGTGGCTGCTTTGTCACCTAGAGTTCCCTTCTTGAGCTGGCTGAGCCTCAGAGCAGAGGCTCCATGCAGAATCTAGAGATGACTGGTTATCTCTTGTTTATTGATGCTTATCGACTGGAAACTATTACTGGGTGTGGCATTGGCATGACTGTGCCTTGAAATGACTAGGCTTGCAAGAGTAAGGGTGAGTCACAGCTCCTGCCAACTTTCAGGTATATACCCCAGGTCAGGGATTTTATTGTCTTGCATATGGCTCAGATAGAACTTTCTGGCCCCTCTGATTAGGAAGGAAGTGACCAAGTTGAGCGCAGCATAAGATGGATAACAATTTTCCCTTAGGGGATGTGAGATTTTGTCTCTTGTTCATATTTCTGAGACAGGTTGAACAAGTCTATGTTTCTTCTTTTTTTAAATATTTTTTTAGTTGTAGTTGGACATAATATCTTTATTTATTTTTATGTGGTGCTGAGGATCGAACCCAGTGCCTCACGCATGTGAGGCAGGTGCTCTACCACTGAGCCACAGCCCTATGGTTCTTCTTTGGTCACTAGATTTCCACTCTGAAAGAAAGGGGATTTGCCCTCAATGACCAGAATGTCATCTTTCCCCTCCTTTTGTATTTTACTTCCAAGAGGAAAGAACCAGAGGTGGTAGATTTTTAAATTTTAACTAGCTAAAATGTACGATGCCTGATCTCTGTCATTCATAAATTAATGCCCATGGACACAGTCCATGAAATATTCAAGGTACAGGATTACCATATCCAGAACTGGAGCTTGATCTTCATAACTAATCCCTGTCCTATCCAAGGAAAGCAAATTATTGAATAGACCCAGAACAAGAATCTGTGAATCATGTAGCATCACATCAACAAAGCAAAGGCAGTGGCACAGGAAATACATTCAATTGTCAGCTAAGATGAGTTGCTGATGGACTAAAATCTCCCATCACCCCTGCTAAAGGTAAGCTGAGGGCACTATGGGAACCAGGGAGGGAATGGTGGAGGTGATCCTTGAGTTAGTTGACCAAGTGATGTGAAGGTGTGAGCTTACCATTCAAAGAAAGCAGCAAAAACAAAAAACAGACGAAGAGGTATTGGGGGATAGTTCATTATAACTGACTGCATGGGTGGGGAATGGAGAGCCAAGTTTCTAGAGCATAAGGCAGGAAGTCTTCCAGTAACTTGCAAGGAGGAATTTCAGAAAGGGGCCAACATGATCAGAAGTGAAGTTTCTAAAGCTTACTTTGATGGAGAAAGCAAAGAAGACAAGAGAGGAAGTAGAAAAGCCAGTAGGCTAGCCAGGAAGAGAAATGTGGATCACTCAAACTCCAGGCAGTGGTGGTAATGATGAAAGGACCCAGAGCAAAGAAACAGTGAGATAATCAATCTGAGGTGGGGGCTGGTGAGGGGTGGGAGGTGGACTTGGTCTCCAGGGCTTCTGGCTTGGGTATCTGGGCAACATTAGAATTCCTCACTGTGGATACACACATGGGAACAGGTTGGCAGAAGGAAGACAAAATGGAGGATGAAGGGACGATGCTCTGTTCCATTTGACACAAGCTGAACTTGATGCTTCAGGGCTCCTCAATTCCCCACCCTATGCAGCATGCATGCATGTGGTTTAGTTGAACATGTTCAGGTCCTGAATACCCTCAGTGCCCTATGTAATCCCCCTCACCACTGCCCTCAGTGGGGAACTCAGCAAGATGGACTGCAGGTTAGTTTGAGAAAACAGGTCAACTTTGTTTTTTTTAATTTGCTCTTTTTAGATATACATGACAGCAGGGTGTATTTTGACATATTATACATACATGAAATATAACTTATTCTAATTAGGATCCTGTTCTTGTGGTTATACATGATGGGGAGTGCCACAGGTAGTGTATCCATATATGAACACCGGAAAGTGATATGAAAACTGGTCATCTTTGATTTGATGTATTCTTTGAAATCACATCAATGCAAGGGACAACGGTTGTACACAACATGGGAGTGCTACTGAGTTCATAAGATTACAAAGACAACATGTTTTTCAAATCCCAGTATAAAAGATTATCACCTTTTTTTTAAATCCCATGGAGCAAAAACTGTAGCTTCATTATAAATTCTGGAACAGCCCACTGGTTGTAGTTAATTTTGCTAGATTTAGGGGGTGATGAACAGCAAAATGAAATGAACAGCACCTATTATGAGAAAAGGTAGCTAGAAGTTGCAATATTGTATATGATAGCCTCAAGGATTTTGGAATTTTAGGGTCTTCACAAACACAAATTGCTATAATTAAATGTCTGTATTTCATAAATACTGTTAGGGAGCTATCAGCAAAACCCCAGAATGAAAGAGACTAACTCTGATTGGGGTGGTAGAAATCAGTAGGGGCTTCACAGAGGTGTAGGATGCTCTCTGAATCACACAGGGCATGGGAGGACACATAGGTGTTTATTCCAAACTCTACACGGGGTCTTCCTTCTATTGTGAAATAAAAAGGTCACAATCACATCTGAAGGGTGCACATTAAGTGAAACTACATAAAACAGTCATTTTTATAGAGAACAAATAGTTGGATATTGACAGTTTCATAGAATTCCATTTAGTAGCCCTTTTTGATCTGAGGGCTCAGTTTAAAGAATTCCTACTATGTGCTATAAATCCTGCAGCCTCTAAAGAGGCTCATCTTATCTATGTCACCTCCTGCTGGAGCAATATTCTAAGGGCTCATTCTTGGCTGGGATTTACACAGTTTGAAGCCTTATGATAATTTGGAAAATCCTTGCACATAATCCACCTTGTTCCCTGGGTTGCCAGTCTTGAGGACATTAAAAGAAAATAAATATGATTAGGTCACATTTCTGAGGGCAAATGCTACTGGTGGGCCTTTCATTTTAAATTCTCACTAAAATTAAGAGTCTTAAACCTCAGCAGCTTCTAGGGAATCCACATTAACTTCTTGTATCTTTTGTGAAAGAGATTAATCGCAAGACCCACACCATAATCCCAGCCCTGAAACAAGTCCTGAACCTTGCCCAGTGTTGAAAAACTCAGCTTGAACCCCGACCTGCACCCCACAGAAGAATCCTCTGAGGCTGTTCTGAGTCAGTCTTTTTGAAGCACACATGCTCTTTGGAGCTGATTACTGGCGCTGTCAACTGATGAGATGTAATGATTCCCTGAAGCTGAGGTCATGAACCTAGAGCATATTTTAAAAAATGTATTAGAGAACCATTTCAACATTCATGTGGGGATGAGGGGGAAAATATGTTGATAAATAATTTAAATTGTTACATTTTGGCCCTGTCTCAGGATTGGGGACTCAACCACAGCATGATGATGGGATTATTGTACACCGTGTATTAAAATTCACCCCACAAATGGCATTTTATTTCATTGTTTTTAAAAGAGAGAGCCTCGTTCTAGAAAGAAAAATGCTGTGGAAACCCAAAGATCTCACAAATGTTTTCAGACATAACTTCATTGGCCCCTGCAGTCCCTTTTATAGCTCCCGTTTGGCTTGGTTCAGATGCTAGTATACTGGCAGAGGCGGCCAAGGTCACACCCTATGTTGGCAGAGATGTGTCTCTCAGAGGACAACATGCACTCAGTGACAACTGAGAGGAAACACTGCCTTAGCAGCTTGGCGTGGAGCTAGCAATCGCTTTCCTTCTGTGACCACAGTGCCAAATGTGGGCAGGAGAGGGGGAAAAAATGCTATAGTCCCCTCCACCCGGCCTTATTCATAATTTCACTGCAGTTTCATTTACTTGCCGTTAACCACAGTCTGAAAAAATATTAAACGAAAGGTTCCAGAAAAAAATTATTAGATTTAAATTGAGTGCTATTCTGAGTAGCACTATGAAACCTTGTGCTGTCTTGCTTGGTTCTGCCTGGAATGTGAGTCATCTTGTCATCCAGCCTCTCTACACAGTAGGCACTACCCTCCTGTTAGTCACTTAGTAGATTTCTCAGTTATCCGTTGAACTGTCACAGTATTGCACTGCTTATGTTCCAGTAACCCTTATTTTACTTAAGAATGGAACCAAAGCACAGGAGTAATGATGCTGGCAATTTGGAAATGTCAAAGAGAAGCTATAAAGAGCACGTTATCAGTGAAAAGCTATAGTAGGATATTTTGAAAGACAACACAGATTCACATAATTTTTATTACCATATATTGTTATAATTGTTCTATTTTATTAGCATTTATGATTGGAAATAAATATGTTCCTACTGTTGCTATTTTACAAATTAAACTTCACTATAGGTATGCATGTATGTATAGGAAAAAGATTATATATATACACAGAGAGAGAGAGAGAGAGAGAGAGAGAGAGTTTGGTATTATCTGTTATTTTGAGCATCCATCAGGGGTTCTTGTGCTAATAAGGGAGTCTGCTGACTAACAGAGCTGACTTCCATGAATGTTTGACATTGTGGAGCCCAGCAGGCCCTTGGGAGCCCCATTAAAAGCTGCCCTGGGTGGGCTAGCAAAAGCAACTGGAGAAGACTGCAGGCCCTGGGTCATCATTTCGACTAGATCAACCCCCATGACATCTTCCTAAACTGTAGTCCCACCCCCTGTTTCTATGCATGAAGAAAATGAGTCCCAAGGGGTACCATGCCTCTTCTAAGGTTACAACAAGGAGTGACAGAAAAACATATCTTCTAATTCCAAAAAAATACTAGGAAGGAAAAAATGAACAAGCAGGAGAAAAAGGGGGAAGATGGCATAAAAAGGGCAGGGGGAGGAAATAAATCATCACAAGGGCAGGATGCTTTCATGTCCCTGACAATGGTCTGTGGTTTGCTGACTGCCCTGGGTTACCTGTGTGTGGTCTGGCTGACCTCACCTGGGGAGATATGCAAGAGAAGCCTCAAACTCAGCCACCACTCAGATAGGAATGGAAACTCATAAATTAAATGCCCCACACCCACACATCGAGGTGTTGGGCATTGGATTCCTGGCACAGAGGTGCTGGCAGGGCAAGTAAAAGGCAAAAGGGGACAAAAGCAAAGGAAATATGAATCTTGGGGAACCTAGTGATGTGTGTATGTGTGTGTGTGTTTGTGTGGTCCTCCCCCTGAATCTTCTATTTACTTTAAAATCAAAAGTGAAGGCAGCACCCCAAGAATGAGGTAACATTGCTTCTCTAATTTTCCTAACCCTCGAGGTTTATCTGTGTTGTTGTTGGGGTGCAGTGTGGATTTGAGGTTTGTGGGGGAGGGGCGTGGTCTTGTTTTGTTTCCAAGGGAGTGATGCATGATAAGAACTTTCTGGATGTATTGACCTCGAAGGAAAGAGCACCGCTGTCTTAAAGCCTTGTGCCAGATGGGGCTGCCAGCACTAATGGAGGGAGGTACTGTGGGCAACAGAGTAACACTGAGCCCCACGGGTGCAGTGGGGAGAGGCACAGGGGACAGGAAGCCCCAGAACGCAGCACCCTCCACAGCATCAGAATGGTATCTCCATTTTTGTTCTCTTGCAAACAGGCCAGTGGGACATGTGGTTAGAAACAAGGATGAATGGCAAAGAGAAAGTCCTCATGCCCTGGCTAAGGGCGGCTGCCAAGAGGTGTGTGTGCCAGCAACTGCTCACAGAGGCAGGCTGTGGTTATAGGGGACCCTGATCAGAAACATTCTGTCTTGCTCTGCTTTGCTAACTCCTTCTCCTCCTAACTCCCAAACTATGTGTTTCCTGAGGTCAAAAGTCATCCAGTTAATGCTCCCGCTTTCTGGAGCTGCATAGATAGGTTAGCCCAGGTTGCCTGACTCCCTTCAGGGTTAGTGTGAGCTCAGCAGAGACCTGGGTGTAGCTGAGAGCCATGACAGCAAGAAACCAAAATTGAAAGACTACATGTCCCTGGCAGGCAGGAAATGTGAGCTTATCTTTTATTCCTCACGCGGCCTGGGGCAGGACCCACACAGGATGTGACCAACATAGATCTGTGCCTTAGAAAGCCTGAACAGAGTGGCACTGCTTCCTGGAAGCCTCCCCTGGGCCAGGGAAAATCCCCAAATGGTCAGCTATACCCTATTCTCCTCCCCCTCCAAAAGAACTCGCTGATCCACCTTGCCCTGACGATAAATTCTGAGCTGACTTCCTAAGAATGTCTCAGATCACAAAGAGAGAAATAGGCTCTAGGCTCTGTAAAGAAGCATCACTGCATAATCTTTCCACAGAAATGAGCAGAAAACAGAGGTTAGAGGCATCCTTTTTGGAAATAGGTCAATCAAAGGAAATGGCTTCGAAAATCACCTTCCATTTGCCTTCAGGGTCTATTAAACTTAAAAGAAATCCCCAAAGCAAGAGGTGAGATATCTGTCCTTGTCGGTGTCTGCAAACAGCCTAAATGCTCAGCACTCTGGAATGATTCAAGGCGTAATGGGCCCTGGCAGAGGGCAGAGGAGGAACAAGGCCACCCCCAATATTTCATCCATCCCCATGATTTCACATGTAACTTCTGATGTTATTGTTCAAGCCAAACTCATAAGAATGCATTGAAAACAATGCTCTAGTTTACATTCTTTCCAGGAATGTATAAAAGGAGACACGTTTGCAGATCAGCCAACCTCATGGTCTAAGGGGTTCATGACTAAAGGCCCCTCTCCAGCCCTGGAATTCTTTCCATTTCTGTGCTTCACAGCTTCAGCTGGTCCTTTTTGCTTTGTCTCCAAGCTCTGAAGACTGGGCAGTGCGCCTATTAATCTCGAATGGAATCTTGAAGTCTCCACCACTTCCATTTGAAAAAGAAATAGCTTTGCCTTTTCCATTTGATTCGACAGTATAAAATATTTATGATTCCTCTGGCACCTTCAAGGCCCCTCTCTCCCATCGATTCTCTCAGTCAGCACTAAGTGCTTTGAGGAAAGTACTTCCCGTCCATCAGGGACAAGCCCAGGATGACAATATCCAGGGAGTCCAGCTGCTCTACGTCCACCGGGTCACCAGCCAAGCTACCACAGCTCATACAGGGGGTTCTTGGGGGTTTCTAAACCCCCACAGCTGCTCTGCTGAAGATGTTTGCTGCCTTGGACCGTAAGGTCTTGCTTTTCCATTGTATTTTCTTCCACTGGGTGTTCATGCTACAATCAAACACAAATGACAGCTTTGGGTCTTCTGGGACTTTAGGGGCTAAATCAGGATGATTGAGAGTGAGGCTGGTCTGGGAGGTTCAGTGCAAATTCCCAGAGTGCTGTCATTTCTAAACAGTGTGATTGACCCACATGAGTGGTTCAATTTTCCAGATAAGAAGGCACCCACATTGTTCTTCCTGAAGCTGCCTAGAGGTTGTTATCTAGTCCTGCTCACTCCTTGCTGTTCCTATACAGAACTCTGACCTCAGTGTCAGAAATTCTCTCCAATTTGCCTTTCTGTTTTAGGGGCAGAAAATAGTGCTGGAAATTCTGTGAGATACCAGTCTCAACTGACTAAAGGGAAGATACAGAGCTCTATGTCTCTAAACCTTTCCAGAGTTATTAAGAAGGTTAGATACATATAAAGACCTTAAAACAGTGCCTGGCATTTGGTGAGTGCTAAGTAAATACAAGGTATTATTGTTGGTGCAATTATCATTTGATTCTTGTTTTGTTTGGGGGTTTTTGTTTGTTTGTTTTTTGATAAAGCAATATCAGTTCTAGGTACCAAGGATGAGACAATGTCTCTAGGAAATGGCAGGTAAATGTAGTGGACAGAAAGCCAAGGAAGAAGGTGAACTTAGTTTAGGGCAACATGGCCTCAACTTGAAATCCTTTCTATACTTCTTGCCCTTATAACCCAAAGTCAGTAGAAAGAGCATATGAAGGATGTTGAGCTGCAGGTTGACTAGGCTGACCCCGCACTCCTATCCCCTAGTATAATTCTCCATGCATAGTTGGTAGGCAATAAATCCTTAATGAACAGACTTATACTTAATATCCCCCTATATCTTATATTTGCATTTTCTCAATGTCCTGAGGGTTCTTTCTAAGAAGGAGATATTTTTATCCCCCTACTTACTCCAGATTCCACCACTAAAATGTATTGTAAATGTAATAATTTAAAATGTATAGGTGTCTCAAATTCCCAGGATCTGTCATTTTACCAATGGTATAACCACACAATGTTTAAAAACAAAAATTCTGGAGTAAGACAGACTTAGATTCAAATCTTGGCTCTGATTCTTCCTTGCTGTGGGCAAACTATTTAAGTTCTAGAGGCCTCAGTTTCTTTATCAATGATATGGGGATAATAACAGTGACTGACTCATTGTCCCTTGTTAAGTAGAGACTTCATAAGATATTATAAGAAAAAAATATCAGCAAAGTGGGTGGCACATGCTGGTTGCTAAAAACATGTTGATTATTATGGTCATTCGTATTTTTGAGTCAATGCACTGAACCAGAAAACATTTAAGTTTTACTGAACCTTCTAGAGTCAATGCCACAAGCTATCAAAATAGCAATTGATGGTTTTGTTCAGGATGGAAGGAGAGGTATGTTTGATTAAGTGATTCTATGGGCACCCCTCTGGTGTCAGCAATGGATTGCTACCTCCTCTAGCCTGACCAAGAAAAGCAAAGGAAAGAAAACCCTGCTACTGGGCTGGAAGGTAGAGTGAGCTTATTCAGCCTTTTTCTGTGCCAAGGGAGGAAGGCTGGGGAGGGGCAGAGCAAACAGCAGACTGATTCTGAGTCAAATGTGGTCAAGCTGGCAATGGGACCTATTTCAGTCATGAAGTTATTTTAGGTGGTAGCAAAGGAGGTTGGTTTTGAGGTTGCTTAATTATATTGTCTGCCCTGAAAAAAACAAATTCATAAGCTGCAGAACATGAAATAAATGATTACAAGTCACTATGGCCAACGTGGTACATTCCCCTGAAAGCTCATAATCAAACAGGCTGCTGCACTAATGGTCTGCTGACCCAAAATGGTGCTGCCCAGGCTCTCCTGGGTGGACCCTGAGAAACGCATTAGCTGTGCATCTCTCCCATGTGAAACTTCTGGGCCCTTATGGATACGGTTCAGCAAATATAGTTGTTTAATGCAGCTACATTTGCCCAACCAACATCAGCATGTTAGTGCAATAGAATGTATTACACTCCATCATGCTGGCACTTTCTCCATCTGTTTACATTTAGAATGGGACTCACTGCCAAAGATTAGGAATCCCAGTGCCCACAATTCAGAAAACACAGGCCAAGGGGTAGAAATAAAAACAAATTGGAAACTACTTGTTGCTGGCTGATTTAGTTGGATTCAGACAGACTAGGAATTTTTTCTTAGTGTTTCAAAGAAGGACTTTAGTGGCAGGAAACCTGAATGGCCTCCACATAGTCCCTCCCCAAAGCTACCACCTTAAATCTGGGCTAACTTCTCCACCACTACTGCAAACTCTTCAAGGCAGGTAAAGACATGCATTTATTAAGCTAGAAAACTAAGAAAAATAACATGCTGATGTTGGTTGGGCAAATGCAGCTGCATTAAACAACTATATTTGCTGAACCCTATCCATAATAAATGCCAATCCGTTAAATAAATAAATGAGTTACAGTTTGATTTTATGGTGGTTTCCAAATATGCTTCCAAGTTCTTTAACTTGCATTAAGAGATCAAGTCTACAACTCTTAAAAGTGGATGGATTTGTGATTGTTTCCACCATCCTATTTTAGTAGAAGTGGCACTATATGATTACAAAGCTAAACTATAAAAGCCAGCCCATTTGATCAACACTTGTCGTGGTCGTCGTCTTCTTCTCCTCCTCCTCCTCCTCCTCCTCCTCCTCCTCCTCCTTCTTCTTCTTCTTCTTTTTATTAATAGTCATCCTAAGTCTCATGATACTTTTGATTTACGTTTCCTGAATAATGAATGACAATGAGCATTTTGTCATATACCTGTTAGCCATTTGTATGAATGTGGAGAAATTACTTGTGCTCTGGAATGGGAACATAAAATTGTATAGCCACTATGGAGAAAGATATAGAGTTTCTTCATAAATTTTTTTTAAATAAAACTGACATATGATTCATCAATCCCACTTCTTGATGTATACACAAAATAATTGTAATCAGGATCTCAAAGATATCTGCACTCCCAATATTCATTTTAGCATTATTCACAATAACTAAGATGTGGAAACAACCCAGGGTCCCTCGACAGAATGGATAAAGAAAATATGGGATACATACACACACACACAAACACACACACACAATGGAATATGATTCAGTCTTTGAGAAGAAAGAAATTTTTCCATTTGTGACAATTCGGTTGAACCTAGAGGATGTTATGCTAATTGAAGTCAGTCAGTTAAGGAAGGACAGATACTGCATGGTTCCACTTATCTGAAGTATCTAATATAGTCAAACCCATAGAAGCAGAGAATATGATAGCAGTTTCCAGGAACTGGAGATGGGGAAAATGGGTATAAAGTTTCAGTTATTCTAGATGAATAAGTTTTGAGATCTGTTGCACAACATGGTACTTATAGTGAACAGTATGATGTTGTACATTTCAAAAATTTGTGAAGAGGGTAGATCTCATGTTAAGCATTATTATAAAAGGGAGGAGAGGCACAAGGAAACTGAAGGAGACACTAAATATGTTTATTGCCTTAACTGTAACAAACATATCACAGATGTCCGTATATGCTCAAACTCATCGAATTACATACATTAAATATGTGTAGTTTTTTTGTATAACCATTATACCTCAATAACTTTCTTAGAAAATCAGACAAAAAAGGTAGTCTTATGATATTTATAAATAAGTGTTTATAAATCCATACAACTTTCATAGTTACTCTTAGGGCTCTGAGCAATAATGGAAGATGCCATCAGCCACCCTGAGATGGCCATCTTGGAGAAAACTTGAGCAATGAAGTATGACACACAGGGAGAGAGAGGCCCAATATGACCCTAGGCATTTGACACATCAGTGAAGAAACCTACAGGTGACTCCAACCCCTTTATGTAAGTTACCCTCAGCCTTTTGGTCTTCCCAACTGAAGCACCAGTCACTGTGGAGCAGTGATAAGCCATTCCCTCCAGGCTCTGTATGAACTGCTGAGCCACAGAATCCACCAGCTTATTTTATACCTATATATGACAAAAGACAAATGTAACATTCTTCAAGTTTGAAAGCAATAGAACCTATGCTACCTATCCCAGTCTCATTAATAGCAACCCCCATGCTCAGGAAATTGATCTTAAAATAACTTAAATTTCCTCTTCAGTTGAAACCCATAACTTTTTTATTTACATCTGGAGACAAGGATAGCAGCTGGTTCCCACTCTCCCTTTATCAGAGACTTTGCATAGTTGAAGATATTAAGTAACTAGCTTTTCAGCCTTTTCTTCTGTGGGTCAAGCACTCTGAAATCTTTGCAGATTCTTTAATCTCTAAAAGAGAATTTTGTATTTGTCACTCTCTAAAAACAGATGTCAACAGCTTTTAGAGAGACAAAAGACATGGTCACATAATAAGAGCTTTAGATCAAAATGACAATCCTTTCTGCATTAAAGGCACTTTATGGTATGCAAAGTATTTTCACCTGTATTATCTTTGGATCCCATAACTACCCAATGACATGAATGAGTAACATACTTATTCATACTTATTAAAGTTAAGATGCTTTCTCAGGAACATACTTGCTAATGGCTGAGCTAACATTAGAAAATAAACCTCCTAGAATTGCAAGTATATGGACAAAGACAGAAAGAAAATTGAAATAAATAAGATCAGCTGATGTGTTTGAATGGTGAATTATTTTCTCTTCAATTTCCTTGATTATAATTTTGCTTCTTCAATAAACAAAATCAGAACTTCTTAAAGAAAAGAAATACTGGGTCTTTATAAAGCATTTGGGCAGTGTTGAAATATTTTGAAATATGTAATTTTAAACATAAATAACTCAGATTGTAGGCACAACAGAAAACTACACAGAAAATTTTCTTCTCACCGCTGTCATTGACTTTAATTTTTCGAGTTCTAGAAAGTGGTAGAAAATCTGTTGTGGTATAGATATAAAAATATATTTGAGTAGCACTGTGTTGGCCTTAAACATGTGCATGCATTTGTACTTAAACATCAATTACAAAGGCATTCTATGCATGAATCATGTAATTAGGCCCTAAAGATGCACCAGAATTTTATGGATACTATGTATCATCTTCATCAACAAGCCACCTGAAGACAAGTTTCACCTTTGTCCAATCCCATGGCAATAATAGCAAGTTAAGGCATACTGGTCTATGAAGTAGGTATGAATTCACATTTATTCCCCATGTCAGACCTGGTGGGTATAACAAAAGCAAACAGCTAGACACAGCGTATATTTATATGTCCTAAAAGGAAGCAAGGAAGGCTGGGGTTGTGGCTCAGCGGTAGAGCGCTCGCCTAGCACAGGCAGGACCCGGGTTCGATCCTTAGCACCATATAAAAATAAAGGCATTGTGTTGTGTCTATCTACACCTAAAAAAAGGAAGCAAGGGAGGACAGAGTTTTGATGAGCCTAAGAAACAAGTAATAGGATGGAGTATAAAGTGAATAAGATTGGCAGTTATTTCTACTTGGTAAAGCGAAGCTACATTCTCAGGAGCATAACTGTCAATGGCCAAAATGAGACTAGAAGGCAAAGAGTGGAAAGAACGACTGAAGTCCATGCCATTAAGAAAGAGCAGAGATTCCCATTTGTTTCCACAGCATTCCATAAAGAATGTCCCATGGAAACCTAGCTTTGAATCTCTGGTGCAGTAGAGAAGTCCAGAATTGACATGTTTAATCAGCATCCCAGGCAATTCTGAGGCACACTAAAATATGTATGTTCATTCACACTGTCTACTCAACAACTCAAAAAGTTACAAAATATATCAACTAGGCAAGGTGGCACATGCCTGTAATCCCAGCATGAGGCAGGATGATCAGGATCACAAGTTCTAGGCCAGCAATTTAGGGAGACACTGTCTCAAAATAAAATAAAAAGTGCTGGGGATGTAGCTCAGTGATAAAGTGCCTGCAGGCTAAATCCCCAATATAGTGCCCCACCAAAAAAGAGGCAGCTGGATTCCAGGGTGCCATATTGAATCACAGAAACTTGTACAAACTTTGAACCCGATGATTTTATAGTGGTCTCTGAATCTCTCAGATTGATTTACAATGTGTCTGGGGCAATAAGTATATAGCCCATTTATATCAAAATCAAGCGGTATTCTAATTGGCAAAAACAACAACACCTACCAGTTCTTGTGAAGGCGACTGCCACCAGCTACCCTGCTGCAGTGGAAAGGATGTGGGCACAAACCATTCAGACTTGGGTGTGTCACTTGAGACCAGGCCAGCGCCAACAAAACACCATGCTTTCCTCCACCCTTTCCGACTGCCCCAAAGACTGGCACAGCGCTTACTAAGACCGAAAGTAACACTTGTCTATCTAGGGACCAACAGTTTTTTCTAGAGGGGTGAGTGAGGTGCCAGACAGAGAGATGCCACCAGAGATAAATTTTACAACCCCAAACCAGATACTTCAGCTGCCCAATGTGCTATACATCTGACCCTTACCCTTATGTTCTGCCAGACCACAATGCAACAAGTGACAAGGACACATTTACCATCAAGGCCTGATCACAAATCCTTGTAATCTTAATTTGTCATTCCAAAATATATGAAGAGTCAGGCATGGTGATATACACCTATAATCTCATCTACTAGGGAGGATGAGGCCGGAGGATTGCAAATTCAAGGCCAGCCTTAGCAATTTAGCAAGACTGTCTCAAAAAAAAAAAAAAAAAAGTACTAGGGAAAGCTTAAAACTCCATTGAGTTCAATCCACAGTACCATTTGTTTTTTTAAAGTGCTTCCAAAATGCAAAGGTACTCTTCCTAGGCCACAAAGGCTTCTTTTGCTTAATGGTGTTTTAGAAATAAATTGGCAATGAGAAGTACCACATTGTTATGGAGCTATTGTCAGTTGGTTTCATCTATCAATTTATCAGCGTCATTTAGTAAGAAATAGCCTCCAGTTTAGAGATGACGCTCCATACATAACAGGAAGGATTTGAGTGTTCCTCATCTGCCAGCATATTACATAATAGAACATGTCACCAGGTCTCAAATGAGGCAGCCAGCCTCAGTAGGTAGGTGACACTGAAGCCAATATGTGCTTAGACAAAAAAAAAAAAAAAAATGATTCAATGCCTTCAGAATGTGGGATGCAAAATGAGATTCTGTGGGAGTCAGGGGTCAATGGCAGAAGAGTGAAAGAGAGAGATCTGACAGCTCCCAGGCTCTTGGCAATTTGTCCTCAGTTATTGAATAGTCGAGAGGGAACACTGAAGGATAAAACACCAATACCCCAAAGCACTTGATCACATTCACCATTTGGCCAGATTTTCTGTCTGTTTCCACCTCTCCCACCCTCCTTCCTTGAGCTGCAGAACAGACCTAATTAGCTGGTTTGATTATCACTTATCAACTTTCACTGGGATAAACAGCAGTTAGGCAGTGGTAGGGACAGGAATCCTGTTTGTGAAGTCCCAGTTAACCCTCAAGCAGATCATATCCCTAATGAATCAACAGCAAGCAAAGGCTGATGATTTTTATTCAGGGTTCCAGCATAGAATGTGGGAACTCTGAGTTTTCTTTCTAACTCTGGATCTCGGCTGAATGACCTAAAGCCATTCAGTTAACCTCGCTGTATCTCGGTCTTCTGAAAAATGAGGCTAATGGATCTGGCAGAAAATGGATACAGCAGAAAAGTACTGGGGAGGAATAATGACTAAAAATGACTATGAAGCCCTTTGCAAATATCAAAGTGGTGATGAAGCAATAATGAGCTTTGACCAGAAGCCATGTGTTCCATGGGGGAGCTGCTTTAATTGCTCCTGTTCATTATTCAACTGATGTCTTGAGAGTGGAAGAGGTGCTTTGGTGGTCTTAGGCTGTGATGTGAGCTTGAGCAGACATGCAATACTGCCCTCTATCGGCACTCAACATATTAATAAGCCACAGCGGCTAGATTCATTTTCCTCATCTGCATGTCTTTGCACATCACACTGGAGACCCAGAGAGCTTGTAAGCAAGGGCCTGTGACCGGACCGCTCAGCAGAGGGCTTTTGCTTCACAGAATGTGGTACGTGTCCATTAGAAAGCTGCTGAGTGGAAATCTTATTCCCTGGGATTTTAAACAGCCACATTTTCTAGTATTTGACATCAATGGGACATTTAGCAAATGGAGTGCCAGATGGAGCTCCTGGCTCTATTTTCTGTAAGACACTTGAGAGTTGGAACCCTCTGGATGTTTGTATTTGATAGGATTGCTCACCGTAGGGCTGGCCATGGCTCAATGGACATGGGGCATTCTGCAGGCCTCTGAGGTCAGGGAGCGTTGGGACACACAGAACAAAGTGGCAGCTCTACCCACACAAAAGCTTTCCAAGCACCAGTATTCTGGGTAATTCACTTTAACATTCACTCCCTCACTCCTCACGTTATCTGAATTTCTTACAAGCCACATGCAAGAATGCAGATAACACTTTCCCAAGCTTTTCCTTTTGGCCTTTGGGCCTTTTGAGCCTCTAAATTAAGGCAGACAGAACTTGGTGACACTGTCTTGGAGATCAGAAAACTAAGGCTTGGAACAGCGAGGAATTGACTCATAGTTACACAGTATCATCACATACATACAGGAAAGCCTGTATTAAAATTGTAAGTTTTTTCTAGAACATTTAAGTGTGTTCCACCCTTCTCTATATGACTACAGGTAAATATATAAATCATTTTAGTTATTTGATGTTAATAATTCACTTTCATGTGGATCACAGAATTTAAGATTATAGTTCCTCAAAATTGCTTTATTACTCTCTGTATTTATGATGGCTCACAGTACATCTTAGAGACGACATTTTGAATTTTTGATATGTTCAAAGTTGTCCTGCAATTATGCTGAAGATATCTGATACTAATCTAGTCAATGAAATAATGATTCTGTGAGAAAGAATATTTGAATTTTTCCTTCCCATCAAGTTGCCAATGTCTCTGGTATTCTGGCAGGTAGATGTCATGCTGCTTTATCAAATTGGTGTGAGATAGAGCGGACGTTGTTCTTTTTCTATGATCATATGCAAAGGCTATCTAAAATTCTAGTTTTGTGATTCATTGCTGAGGATTTTGACCTTATATGTACAATAATTAGAAAGTGTTTAGACCTCAAACTGCTGGTCCTTCTGTAGTTTGTGGGCTGTTATTTTTACAGGTGTTTTACTCAGTTCCTACCTTAATTAAGGTCAGGAGAGTTCATGGGAAATGAAACTGTGTTTCCTCTCTTTCCCTCCTCCCTGCACTGTTGACTTGAATTATAAGCCCACAGATGCGCTCTACCGATCAACAACTGAGTTGTTTACCACCACAACCAGGAGATGCAATGATTAACTGTTGTTTGCAGGCTTCAGAAAAAAAAAAAAAAGTTTTCTCATAAAGATATGGGGAGATGATCTGTGTAGCTGACACATTCTACCTTTGTCTTAAATTTACTAGTAATAGAGTGGCACCTGCTGCCTAACTAAAATGATAAAACCAGTCTCGGGCTGCTGCTACCCAGGAATCTGCAGTATTGGCCCACTTTAATATGATTCCCCACATACCAAACAAACTAAACTGCTCTCTTCTTTTTCTTTTTCAAAATAAAACATTTATCCTTTATTAGCCTTTCAACAAAAACCCATAAAGAATATTTGTTTTCTTTTCCAGTCAAGCTAATAATGATCATCACAAAAAAAAATCTTTTCCGTTTATATTTATTAAGCTTCCCCTGGCTCCCTTTCATTGAGAGAAGCATTTGAGAACAGGTTCAACAAATCTCAGCTTCAGAGGAGTTTTAGAAAGCACCTGTTCCAAACTTCCAACTAATACAGAAATCCATTCTTTTTCTAATATTTTCACTATCAAAAAGTCCCTCTCTTTAAAAGGTTGTCAATTCTAACTCAAAGGGCTCTAAAAGAAGAATCAAAAGGAAAAGCCATTGTTTCACTAGACTTTGTGTCTTAGGGAGTGTTAATTTTAGATACAAGACTTTGTGTCTTAGGGAGTGTTAATTTTAGATATGTTCACAAGTAAAAGAAGACTGAGCATGCCATTCAAAATTAGGCCATTGCTATGAAATAATAGCACCACAGACAGAAACTGAGAGATTTGATCAGCCTTGTCAATTGTGAAAAGAGAAGTCTTACATAAGGAGCCTTGGCCAGCCCCCAAGCAGAGCCTTTTACATGCTTGGTGATCATCTCCATAACAGTGGTGGAATGTGACATTTTGGTCAAACACAAGCACAGAATACCATGTAGCATATATCCAAATTAAGTGAATCACTAGCAAATTCGTCCTTAAAGTCTACAAAAACAAACCACAGGATAGTAACAGAAGAAAGTGACGACAGACGAGTTATAACATACAGCTAGCCAATTTCTGAACAAGGTCTTTTGGCTGACTAGACTTGGACATGGGAAGAATTATGTTGCTCAATTTACAACTTATTAAAGAGAGAGAGAAGTCGTTGATACAGATGGCTGGTTCTATATCAAAGAAGACTATGAGATGTGAT
Organism: Spermophilus citellus; assembly: GCF_964194105.1. Lineage (NCBI taxonomy): Eukaryota > Metazoa > Chordata > Mammalia > Rodentia > Sciuridae > Spermophilus > Spermophilus citellus. Next base: position 68,386,939 of record NC_138187.1, on the reverse strand, counting down.
ACTACTGAGCTTCTATTGAGCAAACTGTCAAGCAGTACTTAACTCACTTTTTTCCATACCTAATCATTAGAAAAGAATGAATTTTCAAAAGGTTAAAAAAAAGACAATGTTCTTAGTAAGCCGTGGCTTTGCTCACTTATTATCTGCAAAAGCTTAGACATGCTGATAGAATCGGTTTCATTCCTTAGGCAAGGCAGTAATTACTTTTTCACATGGTGCTCGTGTTCTGCAGTCAGTTGCCCACAACGTGCCGAATTAGAATGCCTTTGTTGGGGGCAGGGGGAAAGGGTGGAACTGGAAGTTTATTATAAGTTTTATGCTGGTAGATGAAATCTTCCTCCAAAATATACCACAAAAATTACTTTGGATTTACCAGAAGAAACACATGGTACCTACATAAAGCATGAACACTTTTAACAGTAAGCCCCAGGCTAGGGATTTAGTTCAGTGGTAGAGTATTTATCAAATACTTGCAAAGACTGGGTTTTATATTTTTAAACATTTTTAAAGTAAGTCCCAAAATAGGAACCAGAAGTGTCAAGCATCAGAAGAAAAGAGTTATCTTGGCCTCAGTGCACTTTGAGTTTAACTTTTACGACACTGTGAATGAAGGTGTGTTCTCTATTACTTTTGGGTGGTGCAGTGGAAGAGCCAGTGGACTTGTGTCGTGGTCACTGTGTGGCTTTTAAGCAAGTGTGCCTTATTTTGGATAACCTCGCAGAGGCCTCCATGTGCCTTCTCTACAGAAAGAAAAAGGCTGGAATCAACTCTTCTCCAAGATTCATTCAGTCCTTATACTCTACGATTTTAACTTCTTGGATGAAAAATATCCCACATAGCAGTAGAGAACAAAAGACATCAGAAAAGTCTCATGAGCCTGTGGTCCACAGAGGGCTCCTGGATCATATGTTTTAGAAGAGGTATAGGAGGTTAGTGCTCTGACTCCCATGTGGGTGTGAATTAATCATCCTATCACTGAGTCATCTGTGACCTTAGAGAACTCTCTTAAATCCCTTTCATTTTTATGAATTCATAAGTAGCAATAAGCTTTCCAATAAACCCCCTGTCCCATAAGATCTCATTTATAAAAATTAATTAAAGAACATCTTAAGGTTTCTACTCCATGGAAGTAAATTTTCTAAAAATAAAGATGCTACTAATATTTACTTTTAAAACAGCAACAGGGACCTAAAAACCTCTGGTACTGTCATATAAATTAATTTCCCCACAAAAAAGAATATTTTGAGTACACTGTGACTCATTGCTTAATTACTACTTTTCTTTGCAACCATGATCTTTCTCATTTTTTCTCTTCTGAATTTACAAGCTGTGTATTAGAATAAGTCACCAGCTTGAACCATTTCCTTTTCTTCGCCAAAGGATTTCACATGGCCAGCTGGAATTTCCTTTATTTAAGATGCTTGAAAAATCTGGAATGGTCTCACTGGTTTATTTCTAAAGTGGGGGTGTCCAACCAAGAGCCAAAACTGACATTGTGCCTAGAAGGTCTCCTCAGCATGGCAGTAATTTATACTTCACATATGAAAAGTAAATGCCAAACAGTTGTTCTGTATATACAGAGCAAAATGTCATAGAATATCAAATGTTGAGGTAGCAATCCCCAGACATATTTCAAAAATTGGATAAAGGTCCCAGCACATCTCCAGAATATAGCTATGTGCATGGTGGGTGACCACTGGGCTTTCACTGGTCATCAACAAAAAGCTCATTGGAATAGACCATGGAAGGCCCCACTGCACTTTACAAGACTCTTTAGCAACTATGTGGTTTCTTTCCTTCAGTTTGAATCAACTCATCAATTCACATGGAGGACCCTTTCATGTGGAATTTTAATATTTCAGGGTAATAAATCATGTCTCTCATATTAACATTAGCAGAACAAGATATGAAGCTACTGATGATTTTTTAATTTGATACTAATTGTAACATAACTATTTTTCATCTTTAAAAATCTAATCACAAATATAGACCAGAAAATAGATGATTCAGGCCTCTAGTTGTTTTCAATACATTCTGCAGGGGAATTTTTAGCTAATTTCCCAGAGGTGCACAACACTGAAAAATATTTCTCAGTACTATTTTTAGGAATAAATCCAAACATTTTTCTGTGACCCTGAGTTAACTGAGCTATTTCTGGACCTGAACTATAAATCTGAAAATTGCAGCCTAGGGGACCCCAAGGAGACCTTCCCATTAAGACCTGCTCTCTTCAGAAGTAAAGGGGCAGAACTCCAGAATGTGGAAGTGTTCAGAGACAAGCCAAAATCATGTTAGACCTAGGATGCAAAAAAGAAGTTAAAGAAAGAAAATTTCTGGTTTTGCTCTGGAAATGGGAAGCATGAGAAGTGATTGACTCTGAGTCTTCAAGCTTGTGGAGGACCTTGACACACAGGCGACTTTGAAGAGATGGACTCTGCCTCCCTAAGGATGTGTCAGGAGAAAACAGACACAAATTGCCAACACCACCGGGGGCTTATGTTAGGCACCAGGAAACATTTCCTGACAGTGAACGCTGTTAAACCCTGGAATGAGGCTCCCAGGGAGCATGGGCAATCTCCATTCTTGGCAGGTTTAGAAATTAGATAGATTCTTATCTGCTGGAATTAAAGCTATGGGGAGAAAACTGGACAACCTTGAGAGACCCCTTTCAAGTATGTGTCTCTACACCCCTGTGGTTGGAGGAAAGGAACTAATGCAAAATATGAAGAAGGATCTCAACTGACATTTCCTTTTTCTATCAAAATGATAATTTTCTTTTTTTCTTAAAAAAAAGAAATTATTATTTTCTATTTGCCTTTGATAAAAAATAGTGCCAACCACTTCAGGTTGTGTGTGTGTGTGTGTGTGTGTGTGTGTGTGTGCGTGTTTCCAGAAGCCCCTAGCAGAGTTGACAAAAAGTTCTGGCAATGTCTGCCACAGTTCAAAATGAGTCAGAATGAGTTCTCCAAGAAGGTTTTCATTAACGGGGGCATGAGAAGGCAAAACCACTCAGGGACATGGCATGCAAAAACCATGGGATGTTGGTCTATGTAGTTTTTAAAAAGAAGGGGAGGGAAAAGGAAACTTGAGTTTTTGTCTAGAAGCCACTTGAGGGATTTGGTCGCTGCTGATCCACATGTTCTGAGTATTGGGAAAGACTACCCTTGTATTCAATCAAGATACTTCTAAGAAAATTGCATGAGTTTCTTATAAGCTTCCGGATAAGAGCTGGGTATAGCTGTTTTGCAGCAAAACACGTGGTTTTCACACATGTTGCTGAGGAGATCACAGGATTTTTCCACTTGACAAGAACATCTTGGGAGGAGAACCAAGAAAGAAATTTGAATCTCTCTGCAGACTTCTTTTTCCACGAAGGTTAATCTTAGCCCAGATGTGATCTGCCCCAACTCAGCCAGTTCCTATGCTTTCAGAGCATTGATGCCATATAGAAAAGGAGACCCTTCCTGCAGAAAGTGGTCCAGCCGTTCCAGTAAGTCAGTACAGGAATCCATTTTGTCTCTTTTAAAATACAGAGTTAATAGTGACTTCAAAATCATTTCAACAGCCCTTTCTTAAGGAAGCTGAAGCAAGTGCCCTTAGGGAGTGCTTATTATCTGTTCTCTGTTGGTTGTTGTTTGGGGTACAATATGTAGTTTTCCCCTGGCAGCAGGAAAATTATGTTATGAAAGGAAGGACATCATTCTGCCTGGCTCGAAATGCATTTCCCAAGAGATCTCAAACTGAGGCTGTGTTGATAAAACACACTACATAGAGGAGAGAAAATATTTTTCCTTTTCTGCTTTATTTTCCTCCCTTCTTCTTTTCTTTCTTTCTTCTTTCCTTCCTTTTATTTGCCCTTTCTAATCTTTTGGCTATACATCGTTGGAAGAGATAAAATAAATATAAAAATAAAATAGAGAAGAAAATTGAACCCCTAACTTAATATAGGCAGCCTCTGTCTGTGTAGTGAATGAGCTAAATTACAGCAATTTCTACATAACTATTTCGTTCCCACACAGAAATTGGCCCATCTGTAGATTGGAGCACCTGGCTGCAGTTGAGCCAATTTAACTTCTTCAGAATGGTACATATACAGAATTGGGGATGTGGCTCAATGAGAGGGCACGTGCTTAGCATGCCCAATACCCTGGGTTCCATCCCCAGCACCAAAACAAAACCAAACAAATTAACAAAAGAAAACTTTAAAACTTTAGTTGTAAGCTCAATACAACTGTGTTGTAAATAAGAACATATTGATAGGGTTGTGGTTGTACCTCAGTGGTAGAGCACTTGCCTAGTATGTATGAGGCACTGGGTTCAATCCTCAGCACCACATAAAAATAAATGAATAAAATAAAGGTATAAAAAGTGCAATAACAGTTTTTAAAAAGGTAGTTGATCTGCCTTCATAAAAAATTAATTACATCCCAATAGAACTAGGTATACAGCCTTTGTTGATCTTCCTAGCTCTCAAAAGTTATATTTTGGATACTCTCGCTTCTCCCTTCTAATGGGCTTCACTGGATTATTTATTGTGCTTACTGGTAACCACAAACCATTTCAAGATTCCATCCCTAAAGTCCCTTTCATTTCAGGTGGTTTTAAAGCTAATCTATTTGTTCTCCATTCAGAAAGATAGCACCAGTTATCTGTGATTGGAATACTCTGTGAACTGACCCAGCTTTAGAAATAAGAGCAATAAAACAAAATCTTAGTCACATCCTGTAAAAACAAGCTCCTCTTACATAAACTTTTTCCATTTGGTCTTCTGAGACCCTGGAATAAGTAGAGGAACGTGGCTAAGTATTGAACTCTAGCATACTTGTATTTAAACTTCAGTTATGAATGTCTGAACTATATGACTCTAAACTAATAGCTTACCCTCTCTGAGCCTCAGGTTTGTTATCTCTTAAATGTGGGTACAAGTATCTTCCTCACATGATTATTGTGAAGATTAACTGAGATGATAAATAGGAGACATGTGGTACAGAGTATATATCTGGTGCAATTGGTATCCTTTGGCCCATTGTTAAAGCTATATCCCCACCCCAAATTTACATGAAGACCCATAAGGAAATTGGAAAGAAGATTTGAAAGAGGACCAAAGAGACTGGACATAAAGCCAAGAAGTTAGTCCTCTTCCATCTGTCTTCCAGACTTCTTTCTCTACCTCCTGGGTATTCTGTGTGGGTTCCCAGATGCAGAAGTTGGTTTTACTTCTGAAACTTGCAACCGTCATTAAAGTAATTCAATTGTTCTGCTCTTCCCTTCCAGAATAATTAAGAATAGCAATGACCAGATGCTCTCCTAGCCAGTTCCCACATTACCGCCTTCCCTATTCTCTAAAAAAAAAGTGACCTTCTGACCTGATCCAACTGTAAGGCTGTTGTGAACTTCCTGGGCCAGGGTCGCCTGGGGTCAGGTACATTAATAGCCATCCCATCCTCCGAATCTTCCTGGGAATTGTAAAAACCACCCAGCTCCATGATAATGAGCTTTAAGGGCCCTCCTTCCCATTTCCAAAAGACTTTGGGCTTTATACCCAGTGAGGCTGCATTACACTTGGCTTTCAAGTCTGTCAATGTATCATACACTATTCTGCAATCTGGGAATTTATTAAATCCTCTATTTCTACAAAACACCTCTCCTTGATAAAACTGCTCATTAAAACTAAGTCCTTCTTGGGAAAGAATTGCAAAGTTTCCAAAATAGTTAGTATTTATTGGAGACACACTTCTTGAAAGCAAATGAAAGAAAATACCAAAAGAAAAAGAAACAGAGACCTCAATGGATCAGTGATGCATTTTTTTTCCTTGCCTCTGCTTAGGGATACTTCAACAGGGAACAAAGCATAGAGAGCGCACTGAGAACTAATTGAGTGAGTCAAGTTTCAAGCAGCTAGCACAAACCGTGTTTGATTTAGAGTTCCAACTGCATCTATCCCTATAGGGGAAAACGAAGTGAAACCTAAAAATTCAAAGTGTTCCTGCAAACGAACGCTTCAACTAGAAGAATGAAATTTGGGGGGCCAAGTGCGACTGGAGTACCGTTCAGCAGGGGCACATTTTCAAGAGGGGAAAATGGTAACAAGTGACAAGGATCTGAGGTTTATGGGGTTTAGCAAGGCCAGGTCATGGGAGGAGTTGATCAGTTACTTTGGGTGGGCTTACTTTCAGTGGACAAGGGGATTATGACAGATAAGGGAGATTGTGACAGGACAGATTCCTGAGGTTGCTTTTTCCCTCAGGGTTTTGTAGGTCTCCATTTCTCTCACTTCTTGGCCAACATGGTTCTAAGAGCATGAACTAAATCAATCTTTCCAACATTATATAAAGCAGTGCTTTTCATACAAACAAGGGAAACTGAGTACTTGAAGGTCACAGACTTACTGATTGGTAAATTTGGGAACAAATTCAGGCTGAGTACTCTGTTATCCTGCCAGGCAGTTACTGTTTATATGGGACTCTGCTTTAGTGTTTTTAGAAAAATTAAAACATAAAGAACACGGTTTTGGTTGCATTTTTCCCCTTAAGGATAAGGACAAGACCACTTCACTTCTAAAGTACACCTAACATTTAATTTTAACAAATGCGAAATTGAAAAAAATTCTAAATTTTTCAATGATTTTTCTTTTCTTTGAGCCAAATTACCATAATATCTGTTTCCAGAAGCCCTCTTCCCCAAATTTGAAGAACTCCTATAGTGATGTCTAATCATAATTAGAAGCATTTTTCTTTACTGTGATAGCTATTCAACTGTCACACAGATTTCAGCTCCAGAACAGTGGGTTCCAGTGCTGTACTACTTTGAGAAAACTAGTAAGGGAATTGGATGGGAAATGTTAAGATTCTGTCAAGTTTGAAAATCAATTTTAGAATCTTTCCAGACATTCTCTGGGTCTTGTTGGTTGAGCATCGAGGATCTGAGTACTATCCTTGTGAGTCACACCAGTTCTCTAGGCCAGTCTAGTGTCTGATCCTTGGGACAGTAACTGATGCAAATAAATCTTCATTGATAATTCTGACATTCTGAAAGTTGCCTATAGAAGAAAGCAGTCCTTGATTCCAATAAATAATGAATATTTATTATAAATAAGTTGATATCTGCAGTGTTGAATTTTGAATTTAATATGGTGCTAGCCATCAGCTTGACTTTAGCTGGTTAAAAACCCACTCCTAAGGGTCGAGGTTGTAGCTCAGTGGTAAAGCACTTGCCTAGCACATGAGAGGCACTGGATTTAATCTTCAGCACCACATTAAATAAATAGATAAAGGTATTTTTTTAAAAAAACCTACCCCTAAATGTTCAGGCATCTCCAACTACAACTGTATCAGGAGCAAGCTTAAGGTCTGTCCTGTGTGTACAGATTGAATGAGTTGTTTTATTCCTCTTATAATCTTTTTTGGAGTGTGTGTGTGTGTGTGTGTGTGTGTGTGTGTGTGTTTTGCAGTGCTGTAGATTGAACCCAGAGCCTTATGCATGCTCAGCAGGCAGCCCACCACCACTGAGCTATAATATCAGCCCACTTTCTCTGGTTTTAAAGGTCATATATATTCATATATATTCATTGTAGAAAAGTTGTAAAATAATAAATAACCAAGCTATAAATACTATAAAATATACTATAAAAATATAATTCCATATTTAATGGATATTGGTGAATATAATACTAAAATGTGTACACACATATGTATTAGACCATATAACATAATTATTTAATAATAATCTGCTATTATCAAATAACAGTATATTGTGAATATTTTTCCATGTTATTAAATGGTCTGTTTCATTATTCTGACTAGCCCATATTCTATCACATAAACATGCCATAATCTTATACCACAAACATTATTAATAGATGTGTTAGTTATCTATTAATGTAAAATAAATCACCCCAAAACAGCTGCTTAGAACAGTAAGCATTTATCATGCATAGCTTCTGTGGGTCATAGCTTAGTTGGTCCTTTGGCTCCAGATGCTTCCCAAGGCTGCCCAGGTTTTGGCAGAGACTACCATCATCTCAAGTTTCAAGCAGCAACACCTGCTTCCTGGTTCATTTGTGGTTATTGGCAGGCTTGAAGTCCTCACTAACTTTTGTTTGGAGATATCAATTTTTTTCATGTGGTCCTTTCCATATGTTTGTTTCAAATGTAGTAAGTTGTTTTCTGCACAGTGAGGATTCAAGAGAGAATGTGAGAAAGGGCACCCCAAATGGAAAGCACAGTCTTTTGGACTGACATATTCTGTTTGGTAAAAGTTGTGAGACTAGTTCACACTCAAGTGGAGAGAAACCCACAAATACCTAAGGTCAGACAGTAGGAACCATGGAGGGTCTTATGACATACACATGTATATATAATTCAAATATTAATGATAGGACAATATTCTTTTTAGTATCTTAGAGGAAATGTAAAGTTGAAATCTACAAATGCATGTTGTTTCAGACTTTGAATGAAAATACAGCAAAACTTGTCATGTCCAATTTTTCAAGTCAGATCACAATTTGAGCCAGGAAAAAAAAAAATATCCTGGACACTGACTATTTTGTCACATTTTATCTGTGTGGTGTTGAATTTAAAGAAACAAATTCCACACCAGTTCATTTTCATGATCTCCCTATACAAAGCATTACCTCACCCAGCTCACACTTTTACCACCTCATTAGAAATAACAACAGGGGCATGGCCACCCTAGGCCTGGCATCCAGCTTCTCCATGGCCCAGAAGCAGCTCAGTTTTCCAGTCTTCTCACCTCACAGTTTCTTGAGTTCACAACCAACCCTTAAAATGGTGCCTTTGTATCCTCTTCCTTTCCACTTACCTGAGTTTGGCCCTTATTAACACAAACTTCCTTCCTACCAACCTCCCTTTCTGATGGCCCAGTGATCACTCAAGATTGTGCTATGACTGAAAGACTCCAGAATCTAGAAAACTGAAAGAGTACAACTCAAGACAAGGAAGACAAAAAAAAAAGAAACATCAATTCTGGCTCATGGAGCAACAGTAGCATGTCCAACGCCATATTTGAAGAGGCACTGAGCTTAAAAAAGACATGAGATTAAAATAAATTAATCATATTAAAATAAATGGAAAACAAACAAAAACAGTAAAGTCTGAGTGAGGCTCAAGAATTAGGAAAACAAAAGTCAAAGAATAAAATATTCAGGGCCAAGATCAAGGACCAAACCTGACTTGAAATGCCAGATCCATGAGAGAGAACAAACCCCAGTCATAATGGAGAAGACCTGCTAACTACAAAAGATCGTGTATCTGAATGTCACATATGTAATCAGCCACATGTTCCTATACGCTCTAATAAGATAAAAGCTTGGTTCCTTGCAGCACAATCTAAATTGCTGAAGTGAAAAATCTCTTTCAAATCCAAAACACTGAATATGATAAAAACTCATCTATGAAGGGTCCAGGCATAGAGGTGTGAATTGCATAACCAGTGCCAAGGAACCCCCAACAAGCTGTGACTCATGCCCTTCCCCTGTCATTTCCTTTGCAACACTGAGTCCATCAACACTGAAGCACAAATGACCGCACACAACTATGGGGAAGTGACCAAACAGCCTCTCAGTCTATCACTTAGAAAAACAGTGACAACTCAAATACTGGTTAGGTACAACTACCATATGCAATCATGGGTGCTCACAAGTGCCTTAGCTTCTCCCCAGTTCAGTCCCTCCCCAGTTCCATGATTTCTTAGTGAGCAGTGTCCAGATACCTGGACACATAAGACAATTAGGATTAGCCTGAGGACTGAAGAAGTCCTGGAGATGGTCCCCAAAGCTAAATGGCATTTTTTAAAAGACTTTCCCAAGCCCTTCACAGCTATAGGACAGGGTTTTCCACCCTACTTACATTTATTGCTGCTTTCTATTTTTTTTTTTTTTTTTTTTTTTGGCAATAGGTTGGGTGCTGTGAGAAAATCAAAGCGGAATGGACTATAGTCCTGATCCTCACAATGCTTACAACCTTTCTGGTGAAACAAAAATGTTAACCTTGAAAATGAAGTAGCATATGCTGCCAAGTGTGATTAAGTACTAAATGAGTGGGTGATCGATCAGCAGCAGGTCATGATGTTAATCTACACTCTGCTCTGCCAGCTATAGGACAGTGCACAGTGACATGAGTCAGAATGTCAGGTGACTGGTACTGAAAATGACCTGAGGCACTTATATGTGCATAATCAGCTACAACAAAATGGGGGGGAAGTGAGGCAGGAGGGGAAGAACTCCATTCCCTTCCATCTCCCAGCTACAGGATGCTATGCCTTGACTTCCCCTGACTACAGTCCTTCCCCTGACTACAGAGCCTCTCATCTCTTTCCATCCCCCACTTCATTAGAGGGAGGAAGTGTATTCAAGCTCTTTTTAATTTTGTTCTCAGTGCATTTCAGTTCGGCTTCTTGGCTTGTTCCACCTCAGGCTCATTAAAGATGATTTAAAATATTTTACCTTACCTCTTTATTCATTTGGTTCTTTAAAGTTTCCCTTCTCCACTTGTGTTTTATTATCACCTCTACATTCTAATCATGTTCCCAGCTGCAAATATCATCACACAACCTTGTTTTAGCAATAGGTTTCTTTTTCTTTTATCCTCTAATTGGAATTTACCTTCAAAATCTTCCAGGACTCTTTGCCTGCACACTCCTAGTTTTATTATCAGCCTTCCCTATGATTCACACCCTCTCATGTTAAATCTTTCTCCCTTCAGGAAGCCAAACACTAGCTTTTTATTTAGGTTTCTCTATTCAGTTACTCATTTCTTAGAAGGATCTGTTTTAGAAACTAACATTCACCACAAAAAGCAGAGCCCAAGTTGTGATAAAAACCAGCTAATTTCTATAGAATGAGATTAGATAGAATTCCCCTTGATTCTACCATGTAATAGATACCTAGGAAGGAGGGTTGAAAGTAACAGGAACAATTTCTGTTTTAAAAAATAAACTTAGACCTGATTTTTAAAAGTGCCCTATGTGCCCTCCCTTTTCTTTCTTTCTTCTTCTCTCTCTCTCTCTCTATTTCTCTCTCTCATTTTCTAGTGCTAGAGATTGATCCCAGAGTCTAAAACATATGCTAAACACACACTCTATCACTAAGCTATATACACACCCCAGCCCCTTTTTAAAAATCTAAGAAATTAAAAATAGAAATTTTGTTTGTTCCATGATTTCTTAGTGAGCAGTGTCCAGATGGCAAGAACAATTGACGATTGAACTCAGTAGAAAAAGAAAGGCAAGTACCAGCATGTCGGCCCATAACTCAAGGAAAGCACAGATGACTGTCACAAAGAGAAACCATCTCAGAAACAAGGAGGAACTTGTCCCTGCCCGGGAGGCCAAGTGCCTTCCAGGAGTAGTGATGACCAGGACAGGCTGCAGGGGCAACAAAGAAGGAGTTGATCCTTCTTAGTTATTCTGTAGGAATTTTTAATTGCTGAGGGGAAAAAAAGGAGGAGTGTAGGGGTAGCCAAGAATCTATCCTGAAGAGGCAACCCACTGCATTTGGAATGAACCATTCCTAAGGGCAGGGGTGGGAGGGCAGGCCTGTGAAGTGACTTCTAAGACATTTCACAGAACAACCAGCTGTAACTGGTTAACCACTGTAAACAATTTCCCTTTAAGAATGGTGTGAACTCAGAAGGAAAATAGAGTGCTTGAAAGGTGTGTAAGTCATAGAAGTAAATTCCTATGTACTCTAAATGGAGGAATGAAGAGCCCTACATTAGAGGGAAATAGCATGAACTATTGAATGATGATGTCAACCCCTTCTGAAAGTTTTCTGAACTAAATATAGTAGGGCTTTGTATCTAACCGTATCATTCGTGCCTTTTATGGCCACACTAACCTGGTCTCCATTTATGTCATGGAATCAGCAAGCATTGTTGGCCTTCCGAAATCTGTTGTCAGCTGATTAGATTCTTTCTTGAACATTAAAATCCTAGAGTTTGGTCAACAGATACAATGCTACAGATAGGAAGAATAAGGTCTGGTGCTCTAAAATGCAGCAGGGTAGATATAATAAAAATAATGCAGTGTATTTTTTTTTAAAGAGAGAGTGAGAGAGAGAGGGAGAGAAAGAGAATTTTAATATTTATTTTTTAGTTATCGGCGGACACAACATCTTTGGTTGTATGTGGTGCTGAGGATTGAACCCGGGCCGCACGCATGCCAGGCGAGTGTGCTACTGCTTGAGCCACATCCCCAGCCCAATGCAGTGTATTTTTACCTATCAAATAAGAATTAGAACAAGGATTTGGAATGCATTCATCACAATGATTGAAGTTTAAGTAATGGATATGCTAATTATCCTGAGTTGATCATTGCCCAACATATACCATATATATAAGAATCAAAATATCACACTGTAACTTCTAAATATGTACAAATGTGATGTGTCTACCAAAAAACAAAAAATTTTAAATAAAATTCTTAAAATTATAGAGAAACCCTTACTCTTGTGTGTGGTTGCTTGATAAATAAGTAAAAATGACTGGATTCTTCATCAATATCACAAACCAAGCAGAATCTCATTTTGTCCCTACATGATATTTTGATAAAGTGTGCTTAGGGTTCTTAGGAATACAGTTATTTTACTGAAGTGTATGCAAAACTCCAAAAATGCATCACTAATCTTGGCATTCAGCCACAAATCACCTGGGTTCTTACAGATGGACAGGGAGTATCAAGAGATGAGGTTACAAAGAAGCAGGAGACCACAGAATAAGGACTGAAAGAAGATCTCATTTAAGAAGCAGAAGTAGAATACAAAACTCTGCAATGTGCTGGGCACACTTTTTATTCCAGCAGCTAAGGAGGCCGAGACAGGAAGATTGCTAGTTCAAAGCCAGACTCAGCAAGTTAGCAAGATCCTAAGCAACTCAGTGAGACCCTATCTCTAAATAAAATACAAAAAAGGGCTGGGGATATGGTTCAGTGGTCAAGTGTCCCTGAGTTCAATTCCTGGTACAAAAATAAATAAATAAATAAATGTTTACCAATTGTATAATATTCCAGGCAAGCAGTTAGCAATGAGATTCAAAACAAAGAAAGAGGTGTTCAAGGGTGAAAAAGTTTGAATGAAAATCCCTATGCATTGTTGTCACAGACTGGAAAAAAAATTGCAAAATATGTTTGTATCTGAAAGCACATAAATAACCAAAAAGAATGTTCAAAATCACAAATAATCAGGGAAATGCAAATCAAAACCACAATGAGATAACATCTCATCACAGGTAGAATGGCTATTATCAAAAGGCATAAAAACAACAAATACTGGCAGGAACAGGGAGAAAGGGGAGCTTATACACTGTGAGAATGTAAGTACACCCACTATGGAAACCAATTTACAGGTTTAACAAACTATTTTTAGTTTGTTGAGGAACCTATAAAACTACCATATAATCTAACATCTCACTATGAGATATATGTCCAAAGGAAATGAACTCAGTACACATACACATACACATACAAAAAGATAGCTGTATTCCCATGTTTATTGCATCACTATTCAAAATAACTGAGAAATGGAATCAATCTAGGTATTCATCAATAGATGAATAGATTTTTTTAATGTGGTATGTATACAATAAAGGAATATGATTTGTCCATTAAAAAGAATGAAATCATATCACTTGCAGCCACCTGGATGGAAGTGGAGAATACTATGTTAAGTGAAATAAGGTAGATATGGAAAGATAAATATCATGTTCTCACTCATTTATGGAAGCAAAAAAAGATAATCACACAGAAATAGAAAGTAGAGATAACTAGATTCTAGGAAGGGAAGGGGTAACTATAGTATACTGCATTAATCACACATTTAAGAAATAACTAGAGAAGCAGAAACCAGAGTTCCCAGAACCCGCTGGGTGGGTGTCATGGCTGGGATCACCACCACCAAGGCAGAGAAGTGCAAGGTCCAGGTTCTGCAGCCACAGGCCAGTGATGGCAGAGGAAAGAGCAGAACACTTCCAACAGAAAGCAGAGGGTACAAGGCGGGCCTGGGAACAGGCTGAGACTGTGGTGGCCTCCTTGAATTGTAGGATCCAACTGGTTGAAGAGGAGCTGGATCATGCTCAGGAGCTTCTAGCTGCTGCCCTGCAAAAGCTGGAGGCGGTGGGATGACAGTAAGAGAGGTATGAAGATTACTGCAAACCAGGCCCTAGAAGATGAAGGAAAGATGGAACTCCAGGAAATCTAATTCAAAGAAGCTACGCACTTCCCAGAAGAAACAGACTGGCAGTGTGAAGAGGAGGCTGGTAAGTTAGTGATTACTGAAGAAGACTTGGATGGCTCAGAGGAACAAGCTGAGCTGGAAGTCCTGTTGCCAGAAGATGGGTGAGCATCAACTGATAGACCAGAACCCAAAGTGTCTGAGCGATACCGAAGAAAAGTATTCTCAAAAGGAAGACAAATATGAGGATGAAATAGAAATTCTTACTGATAAACTCAAGGAGGCCAAGACCCATGCTGAGTTTGCTGAAAGATCAGCAGCCAAAATGGAAAAGACAATTGATGATTTGAAAGATAAGCTGAAATGCACCAGAGGGGAGCATCTCTGTAACCCAAGGACTCTGGACCAGAGCTCCCCAGTCCTGCCCTGCTATTGTTCCTTCCTCTAATCCTGACTCAACCTGAGGCCAGTCAGCCTTGGCCTCAAGGTGACCTATCACTTCTCTCTTGTCTTTTTCACCAAATTGTTTCTGCCTCTTTCCAGAGATTCCAGCTGGGCTAGAGCCTGAGCAGCTTTGGGAATAACATTTAAGGGAATGTGAGCAAAATGTGAAGTGTCTTTAAAAGCATGTTGTGATGTACACATTTTGTAATTACTTTCTGTTGCTATAGCAACCATTAGTAAAACATTCTGAATAATTCCACAGCTCTGAATCTAATTTCTTTTTCACTTTTGGAAGGTCACTTTTCAGCCTAATCCATATTTGCCTTCTCCACTAGAGGAAGAAAATGAGGTGTGGGCCTGCTTTGCTGACAGTCGGAGCCCAGGGAGAGGCTCCACAGTGGGAATCCTCACTGCTTGGTACAAAGCACCTGCCAAACCAGAAAAGTGATTCCAAGAAGAGAAAACCAAAACCAAAATCTGTGCATTTTAGGGTTGGTTTATTTTTTTCTTCTAGTTCTAAGGTATCTTTGGACAACTTTATTTTATTTTTTACTTTTTTCATTAGTTATACCCAAATTAAGATGCTGAGACCTCTGAGACTTTTGTTTATCTCTTTGTTCATCATGGGGCTGGGAATTGAACCCAGGGCTCTAGACCATATCCTCAGCCTGGAGTCGAAATTTTTGTCCTCTTACCTGCTTCCCAGCTGTTCACAGAATGATAATGGACCCCTTAATCTTGAAGTGATGACTTAATTGCTCTCCTGCCTTTTTGAAAGAAAGAAAATTCTGTTTTGGCTGGAGCTGTATAAAACTCTTCTCCTCACCCTTGCTGGGTCTGAAGCGGCTGTCTTTAAGAGTATCACATCATTGTGTATCAGTCAGTGATGGAAAAATCTGGAAAAATGCATGTACAAATTTTGTTTACATTATAGACTATTTTGAAACTTTTCTTCTTTGAGGTTGGGGTACCTCGCCACCTCACCTGGCTGTGAGTGTTCTCTATAGTCTGGGCTGGCAGTGTGCTGATCTTTCAATATTTCTTTCCCCATCCAATTCCCATTTTTAGGTGAGGTTTGTGCAATGTCTGTTAGGTGTACAACCTTCAGCTTATTAGCTTAAAATGTATTATTTTTTGTTGGGGACTCTTTGGGGACATTTGAGAGAAAGAGAAACCAATAGTGCAACTGTTTTAAAACTGAATATTGATGAGTGTCTTTTTGAAATAGAGAAAGAGTTCCTCCAAAAATAACTAAATAAATGTTTGAATCTTCCCAAAACATTGAAATGATAATATTTGAGAAGATGGAAATGCTAATTATTCTGATTGGATCCTTAAGTGTTCTATCTATGTATTGAAATATCACGCTGTACCCCATGAATATGTACAATTATTATGTAGCAATTAAAATAAGAATAAGAAAAATAATCTAGAATATAGAAAGAGTATTTATAATTCAATAAGACAAATTATCCAATTTTTAAAAATGATTTCAACACACACCTCACCGAAGAAGATATACAGGTAGCATTTAGGTACATGAGAAGACTGTGACTAATCATCAAGGAATGCAAATAAAAATCACAATGAGATGTCACTGCCATCACTGAGATGGCTAAAATTAAAAATATGACATACAAAGTGATCAGAAATGTGGAGAAACTAAAACTATCTCATACCACTGGCATGACTGTAAAATGGTGACTTTGAAAATCAGCTCAATAGTTTCTTATGTTGATACACCCACCTAACCCAGATGATTTGTAGACAAAAATTCATAGTAGCTTTATTTGCAAAATAGCTGAAACTAGAAAGAATCCAGTGACCATCAATAAGTCAGTGGATAAACAATAGAAAGGAATGTACACGTGGCAATAGGGATGGTTCTGAAAATAATTATGCTGAGCAGAAAAAAACAGGCATAAAAGCGTGTGTCATATATGATTCATTAATGTATAAAACTCCAAAAACACAAATGTACCTATGATGATATGAAGCTAATAAGTCATTGCCTGCATATTGGAATGGGATGAGAGGAGGGAAAGGGACAACGAGAAACTTTTGGAGGAGATGAAGTGTTCCTGGTCTTGGCTGTATTGACAGTCTCATGAGCATGTACTTCAGTCAAAATTCTTCAAGTTTTATATTTCCCATATGCACAATGTATTGCACTTTGATTTTACATAAATATAGCATGGTTTGAAACATAAAGTGACCATATCTTCAGATTCTCCATTATTAAATCACAAGATCTAAACCTCTGCTTTAATTCAAAAGTCTCAGTGTAAACTCACAGGAAATGTGAAATCATAATTGAGATATCATAAAGCAGTGAAACTAATCTACCATACCAGATAAATATGACAGATCTTAGTCCATTTGTATTTAAATGAGTTAGATGAAAGAGATTTTCAGAAGTGTCAAGAGACAAAAATTAAAAATTGATTGACACATGTGACCCAAGCAAATGCCAGTTCAGTCCCATCCATTATTGAGGGACTTTAACAATGTGAGCCTAAAGAATTTTTTAATAAAATCGATAATACTATTAATACTGAATATCCTGTGATGGCATACTTGTAAACACTAAATAATAGTAATACTAAAAATATCTATCAAATGAGAAAATACCTATGAAAATTTTTCTAAAGCTATAAAGCATGTAAGAGTTAACAATTGTATTCTGATATAATAATTGCTGCATGCCAGGCAGCATCTTAAAAGGTTTTTCCTCAGATAATCTGTCTAACAGCTTATGAGGCAAGTATCATGGTTTCTCCATGCACAGTGGATGAGCACCCAGGGGTAATAAGAGGGTAGGTAATTCTCTCCTGGATGCGTATCTAGGACAGGGCAGGGCTGTGGCTTTCTGAGACCTGCTCAGACTTCACAACCCATAGTGGTGAGCATTACATAACAGCACCTCCCACAACATATATGTGAAGGAAATCAAATGCATAAGCAGATGCATCCACACCTAGGGAGGCCAGATTCTCCATTGTGTTGGCTTCTCGAGCTCTGTAGAATGTGATGTTGGAGAGAACTCAATATGACATACTTCACTGTAAGGCAGATCTGTTATAAAGTGGACTTCAAACCTGCCCCTTATACATATTTATAAGTAAAGACCAGCTCCCCTAACAGAAGAGAAAGGTGCCCTTCTCACCATGAAGTAACAGGTACATGTTTATTTCTAAATCCTTAGCAGCCATTTTACCTTTGCAAAGAGGTTATGTCCAGATGAAAGAGTGGTCTCCTGTGGAGCACAGCTGAGCTGGAAAGCAAGATTTTCTTTCTCAACACCTGGCTTTTATTTATCAGATACTTTGCAGAGGCTACTGTTTCGTTCACTCCATTTTCCTACCCATTCTTCTAAATATTTCTGCTCTTTTAAAAAATTTTTCAACCTTCCTCTTTTCCTTCCTATTGTTCTTACACCAACTACTCATTGTGACTTAATTATCTGTATATAATGTCTTGAGCTAGCCAATGAAATGGTCTTACAAAAATAAAATAGGGAACCGAAAATGAATGACATCCACATGATATCCAGCCAACTTTCAACGTCCCCCCTATGCTGAGAGAAACATGGAACATGGTGACAAAAGACACTCCAAAAGGAGAAATGAAACTACATGCTCTACTGTGCTATATGTAATATGCATATTACAGATGATCATACACTGTGTTTAATATATAATTATAATATATATAATTGTGCAATGAATACATTTCAAACCAAGTCATTACTTTACTCTATATATTATTATTTGACATTTTGTATAATTTTGCAGAGAAAAAAATTTTTGGCGGGGGTCTGGGTATTAGAGATTGAACTCAGGGGCACTTAACCACTGAGCCACATCCCCAGCCTTATTTTGTATTTTATTTAGAGACAGGGACTCACTGAGTTGCTTAGTGCCTTGCCTTTACTGCGAATGACCTGGAACTCCTGATCCTCCTGCATCAGCCTCCCAAGCCACTGGGATTACAGGTGTGTACCACTGCGCCCAGCAAGGAAAAAAAAATTAATGAAAGAATTAGATCTTACCCTTTAGGACAGCCTGATTTCCCTGATGATAAAACTCATTTCACATGTATCTTCTATGTAATGGAATTGTAACTGAAACCGTAGGTTCCAGTGGTATCCCAGGTGGATATGTTCAGGCTCATCTTCATATAATAGAGTCGCAATATGGGTTAATAAAATAAGCCAAAATTTGGTTGTACTTTCTTAAGAATTTCACTTTTCAAAGTGCTGAGTTTGGTACTTGAATTAGATTTAAGTTTCTATGTATTAACAGTGAAAGTTCTTCAGATGTTGCTATGCTTTGGAAGCAACCCCCAAAGGCCCATATGCTAAAGGTTTGGTTGCCAGCCTCTAACACTGTTGGGAAGTGAAGGCACTTTTAAGAGGTGGGACCTAGTGGGAGCTCCTAAGTCATTGGGAGCAGGCTCTTGAAGGGGATTATGAGATGCCTCTTCCTTTCTCTCTGCTCCTTATTTGCTATGAGGTGAGCAGTTTGTTTTACCATGTGCTCCCCACCATAATATGCTGCCTTACCACAGGCCCAAAACCAATGAGCCCACATGAACTGAAACCTCCAAAACTGTGAGCCAAATAAAATAAGTCTTTTCTCCTTAGAGCTGATTGTCATAGTGACAGCTAAGTAAAATAGATATCCAGCATTTAGAGGACCCCTTTTGGTTATTTTGAGGAATTCCCCAGGTAGGACTTGGTGGGAAATGGGCTCCACTCCCTCTAGTGAAGCTGGAAGAGGCAGATTTCCCCCTTCTCTACCTCCTCGCTAAAGGTATAAGCTTTGTCTCCTGGGCTCAGAGAGTTGGATCACTGGAAACCAGTGATCAGCCTGGTCCAAGGAAGCACTGACTGGCAGGTGCAGAGTCCCTGGCATGGTTCCAGAGGACAGCAGTGCTGGGCCAGCCACAGCACCCAGCAGCAGCCTACCTAGCGTGTGCTAAGCATAGCATTGGCTGTGATTCCAGCTATTCAGCTTCTCTTGATTCCGACTATTTGCTTCCTGCATCTTTGCATGGATTAGGAGAACTCCTCAATACCATCCTCAATATCATTCCATCAATTCCACTCTGTCTGAAGTCAGAGTTGGTTTCTCTTATTTAAAACCAAAAGGCCAGCCAGGTGTGATAGTATATATCTATAGTCTTAGCTACTCCAGAGGTTAGAGCAGGAGGATCATTTGAGCTCATGAGTTTGAGACCAGCCTGAGAAACATAATGACCAACATATGGGTGTATGTTTATGGGCAACATCAAACAAACAAACAAAAAACCAACAACAACAAACAAAAATAGCAAAAAAACAAAAGGACTGTAAGTATACCATAGAGATCTTTTCCTCAAATTTACATTTTGTCCCAATGGAACATTTGTTTCCATAGTAATATTTATTCTATGTACAGCAAATCATAATTCAAACAGATGGTGATGTGGGGGTAATATCTGAACTAATAAAAATACTGAATTATGCATCTTTTTCTAAATGCAGTATTATTCTTTTTAAATGCATGAAATGATTGGAATGAGCTTAGGCTGGCTCCTGGAGGAAAATTATGTGAAAAATACATTAAAAATGAGCTGTTTAGCAAATAAATTACTTGTTAACAAAGATTCGCTCCTACAGTTTTAAGAGTATATTGAAAGTTTGGTATCTTGGGGAATTATAAATATCCTGCAGCCTATTTTGTTTGTGATACTAATTGAGTAAACAGAACTTCAGAGGCTAGGATTTGCCTTCAGGAAATCAGTGTGAGAAAAATCAAGATAGTTTTCCTTTTCAAACTGTTTTTCTGGCTTAAGGCTTTGATTCTTTTCCTAAGGAATTGGCAAGTGGGGACAGAATAGAAGAATTCTTGTATAGAGTGAAAATATTCCTAGATACTATCATTTGGATCTTTAATGTCCCCCAGAGCCTATGTGTTAAAGCCTTGGTCACCAGTCTGTGGTGCTACCAGGAAGTTGTGAACCTTCAAGAGGTGGGACCTAGTAAGAAGAAGTTAGGTCACTGGGAGCATGCCCTTGAAAGATACATTAGGACTCTTCTTCTATTTCTTTTTGCTTCCTGGTCACCATGAGATGAACAAATTCCTCTGCCATGTGCTCCCTCTATGATGTTCTGTGTCACCAGAGACCCAAAGCAACAAGGTCAGTGACCATGAACTGAAACCTCTGAAAACTTGAGCCAAAACAAACCTTTCTTCCTTATAAGTTTCTTTTCTTAGGTATTTTGTCACAGTAATGGAAAGCAGACTGATACAGTAGATAATTGATAAATTACTAAAATAGCAGGGGATGAGGTTGCTATTCATTATAAAAGAAAGTTACAGGAAACAGTATGAGAGAATCATGTTTGGAAAGAAGAGCACTGGGTAATTCAAGACATAGTCTCAGTCTGGGGACCATGTGAGGATAGGTGAAGACTCTGAACATATAAGGAGAGATGAGGAAACTAGGAGGAAAAAAAGAACAGCAGGTGAGAGCAAAAAACTCTAACCCTAGGAACTTCACTGTTTTTCAGTTCAGTTGTCAGAATTCTTACCCATTTTGAAGTAGTGGAACACCAGTTAATAATTTGCTGTAATATGAAAAGCCTCCTATGAGGGGATATAACCTATTTTGCATTTTAACACCAGTTCATAAGAAGATTGGTCTATTCCTTCAGGCTTTTCAGGTAAGCTTCTTCTTATGCTCAGCCTAAATATCATTTCATTATTAATTTGTTTTACTGCTTAGTCTTCTATATTGGGATTCAAAAAATATACTGGCATTTGGCCTCAGAAAGGACCACACTTACTCCCAGTGTTGGCCAAGAAATACATAGTTGAAGTTTGTCTTGTTGGTCTGTGTTTATTGCTGGTATTGTTGCTTTTACAATTTCCCTTCGAGAATCCGTCCTTCCAGATCGTTCATCACGTCTGCGACTCCAGAACTTGCCACAAGCTGTCAATATTTCTCCAGCCCTTAACAAACATCTCTCATTTGTTTTTTCCCTTGACTCACCTGTCTGTTTTATAAGGAATGAGGGAAGCTTGAATATTAATGCCCGGAAAGCACAGAAATGCAGCAAGAATCCAGATGCAATAAACATAACAAACCAGTGAGCCAGATTCTCCCAGGGACTAACTTGCTCCCTGAAGCCAGACCCATGCAGCCTTCTCAGAGAGTACTCTAGACACTTCTATTGGTCACTATTAAGTAAACGTTTGGAAGATGGTGACATTCAATATGGAGTCACAATAGGGGAGCGAGCAGACGAGAGGCCAGAATCCTAGAGTTGAGTTATTCCTGTCTTGGCCTCTACCTGGAATGAAACTTTCAAATGTTTGGTGTTCTCACCTACTTCACAGGGTAGCTGCAAAGATGCAAGAGGTTATTTGCATAAAAGCTTTAGCGTCAGCAATTTAAGTTTGAACTCTAGATATTCCTTGGCTAAAGAGCTTTAGTTAAGACCCAAGCCTCTACTTTTTTGTCTGAGGAATGGGGATAATGCCAGCATCATAGGATTTTTGTGATGATTATATGAAATCATATGGTGTGTGGCACGTTTGGGGTACAAAACAAATGTTAGGTCTTTCCCAATGTGAGGTACGAAGCATTAATCTTAAGAATTATTGCCAGGATTTTTAAATGATGTATAAGTTAACATATTAAAATAGTAGGCCTGAAAATGTTCTGTTTATTATAAATGTTCTGTTTATTGTAACATAAACAAAGCATTTTGGAAACTAAACTACTACACAAAGTCAGGAAGTTCCATTATGATTACATAAAATCTTTCAAGTAATTCAGACCAAATTTTACCATCTTAGTAAAGCATAGTATTTCCAAACTGAAATTAATTGTCTTGTGTGTTTGTGAAAGAAATCATGGACTAAGATATTCAAAGCAGATAATCTAAAAATCAATTCTAAAAGGCCAGCATCCCTTTGAAACCCACTCTATAAAGTCACAAGATGAGAAGATCCCTAAAGAAGGAATATTGTTTACTTCTTTTTGTAGCCCCAAATCCTGGCTTATCATACATGTCTAATAAACAGTTTTAGAACTGAATTCACTAACTTAAAAAAAAATCCAAATATGTGGGTGATAGGGGAGACTCAGAGAATAAACATGTGATTTGGAATTTTTTCATGGATGTAGAGATAAGTCCCAGAATAAACCATCTCACCTTCTGAGGAGACTTAGACTGGATGGAGAAAGATCCACAGTAGGCCCCTGTTCGGGTCTGAAGTAGCCTTCTTAGTGGAATAAATGGAGCCCAGTCCTTTACCCCACCTTCATCTGACCCCTTATTCTCAGCACTCACTTTTATCCTGTCTGCTGATGGGTTGAAACTACCTCAGCTTCCACACACCCAATGCACAAACTCAGCTGCACAGAATCCACTCTTTACCCGCTTCCCTTCTGCTTCAGAAACACTCTTCCTCCTCCATAAACCTCATCTCCAACTCACAGCCCATTCCAAGCCCCAAATGCCTTTTTCAGATGAGGACGCCATGGTTGATTCTTCTCTCTCCTGCATCTACACTGCTCATACGGAACTGATTTTCTTCCATGAGCCCTGAAAATATCAAAGATGCTCCCATTAAAAAAAAAAAAAAGCAATAAACAAAAACTCTTCTTAACATGGTGACCTTTTTCATCTATCATCCATTTCTATTCTCTCTTCTGCAGAAAACCTGAGGAATATCATCACTTTGTTTCTACTTCCTCCCTTCCCACTGACTCCACTTACACGGCTCCTGGAAGACCAATCTCACCAGTTTCCATAGGAGACCTCTTACTATTAAATATGTTGGGTGCTTATTTATCTTAATCACTCTGTAGGGTTTATCAATGTTGACTTTATAATGCATATATTCTCTTTAGTTAAACCATATTTTCTAAATTTTTCTCCTACTTCTTTTGACCTTCTACTTCCTTTGACTTTCTCCTCTACTCCAATTTAGGTCCATCTTCCCCTGTCCATCCCTTTCATATTGACCCTCAGCTTACTCCATCCTACACCCATTTCTCTTCTCACTCTACCTCTATGATCCCATCTCTTCACTAAGTTGCCCAACAACAAGTGATCATGTCTGTCTCTGGAACTGTGGCTTCCTCAGAGCCTTGAACTTTTTTTTTTTTTTTTTTGCCTAATGAAGGCCTTGAGGGTGACAACTTGGTACAGGTAAAGAGGATCCTGCGTCCAGGAATGCAAAGGAGAGATGCTCAATTCAATCCCATCTGTGTTCCTGCAGCCGCTGGATTTCTGGGAGTTGGCTCCTAAATGAGCCAAACAAATCATTGATAACCTAGAGAGCGCAAGTATAGGAAAGGCCTACTCTAGCTTTGAGAAAAAATGGAATCACGTTTCTAGAAGGTCAGGCGAACATTCTGGGAGGTTTAGGGAAATAGCTATAGGGATCAGGGCCACCAGAACATCATTGCAAAATAGACCAGACTCACCTGTCAGCTTGCAGAGCCCAAGCCTTCCATAGCAGCTCTCTGTGGCAATGAGATTCAAAGGAAGTCTCTCCAAAACCCTCAGAGATTTTGCACAATTCAGCTTAATGGGGTAAATCTCAAGAGGAAGATACTAGTCTTCCTATTATTATAAAATGTGAGGGATTAAGTCCTAAATTGAAAACACAAAAGAGAGGCAATCCTTTTTAGAACCTTTAACTGCAGTGCACAGTGACCCTGGCTAAGATACCATGATATTTTTTTGAGTGATATTTTCTCTGTACACAGAAGCCTTAGCAAGAGAGGAAGCAAACAAAATATGTGTTCTCACTGAAAGTCCTGAAAATGAGAAGCAAATTTGGATTTTGCTTGTGTTTATTATTGAGGTATTCTGGCAAATCTGTGTTCCCCTGAGAGCCCTGAAGGCAGCCAACATTCTGACATGCTCAGTAAATAATGAGCAAGGCCCTTACAGAATGTCTTGTATGATGGCTCCAGACATGATACTTGCTATGACTTGATGAAAACAACTTGCCAAGAGAGCAGAAGCCTTCAGTCCTCCTTCTGCGGAGCATCTCACATCAATTCCACTCCTAAGGCCTGCTGAGGCTGCAGCTTACAGTGAAAGCTGATATCATTCCTTCAGGAAACTGGAGCTTGGATACATCCAAGAGTTTGCATTCATACAGTCATGTATCTCTCAGGTGCAGCAGTCCCTCTTTGTCTCCTGGAATATATACCTTCTGGCCCAAAAGCCTTCCTATTTCATCCAAAAGGCAAGCCCCAAGATCAGTCACCATTCTCAGCAAAATTGGCATCTCTTGCCTTTCCCTTTTACATCCTTCCTCATTTTCTCAAAATGCCTTTCTCAAATGAATAGTGCTGATGTCTGGCTGTGGAGGGACCTGGCTGCATCGCCTCACCAATGAAGCCCTCCCTCGTCCAGACCCACCCTGACACTTCCCAACGCAGGAGCCTACAGTGACACCATTCATTGAGGTCAATTTTCTCAGGGAATTTTTAGCTTGTTGGGTTCTATGTGTCTTTATTTTTAAAACATCTTTAATAGACATATTTGTTCTTAAACTTTGATATAGGAGTGACTTGAAAATGAGGACTCAATAGATAGGGACATAAAGGTCTATTTGGAAGCCAGAGTGACTCTGGGACTCCTCGAGGCAGACTGTGGCACTACAAAGATGGCTGTGTTTTTCTCCCACTGGCGAAACTACCCAGGTCATATTAGCTCACTAGTCAAAGTAATATATACTAATATACACATAGAGGAGAGAATTAATCAGTCATAAAGAAGAATGGAATTCTATAATTTGCAGGAATATGATGGAACTGAAGGACATTATGTTAAGCAAAATAAGCCAAATACAAAAAAAGGCATTTGTGGAGACTTTTTAAAAAATTGACCTGAAGTTACAGTAGAAGAGAGACTATTAGAGGAGAGGTGGAGGAGAGGAGAAGAGGGGAGGGAAACAATAGGGGAAGGGCGAATGGACTTCATCCAGGCACTAAGTATGCATGTATGGAAATATCACAGTGAATTTCATTCATTTGTACAATTAAAATGTGTTAATAATTATAATTTTAAAGCATTCCCTGGCAAATGGCAAGAGTGCTGTTGTTCAGTCATTTTCCATTACAGATGAGCTAGGAATTTCACTGACTGCTTTTTGTGTATGCACAAAACATGGAAGACCATGGTCTCAACATACTAGTAAAATATCATGACCACAGAGAGTGTTTTAGATAGGTGGAACCAGATGACCACTTTAGGCAAACCGATCACACCAACATATGTTTCATTCTGAGCAGGACTGCTCCCTCAGGTAACCTCCAACACAACTGGGAAATATGATACAAGGAACAACTTGAAGATACTTTTTTCAGAGCAGTTATTAACGAACCAGATTTTTTAAAATAGGTAACACCTATCAAATATAATAGCTTAAATTTTCTAGTTTTTCCAATAATGTCTAGCTAGTAGTTCAGTGGCTATTCACGCTATTCCATTTCTTCTCCTCCTGGGCAAATGGAAGGACTGTGCTTCTCTGTCCCAGTGGAATTTGGGTATAGTGATGTGACTTTCTTTGACTAAAGAAATATGGAGATTAAAAAGTCACTCCCAATTAGAAGACTAAAGAGGTAGTGTACAATCCTCCCAGATCCCTTTTCCTCCCTTGAGAGTCACTAAAACATACAACTGGAGCTTTCCTTAGACAGTCTTTGCTAGGTCAATGTAGAGCACACCTGCAATGTCTACCTAATTCTGCCCCTCTCTCACTCATCAATACCAGGCTCCTGGTCACACAGCACCAGTTCCTACTTGACAGGCTTTTCACTAAACCTGGATGCCTTCTCCTCTTCCCTCTCTTCTATTGCCACACAGTTAACACCTTTTGATTAGGCACAATTTGTGTCACCTCTTCCAGAAGGCTTTCCTGAAATTGTCAGTTCATCCTTGAACTTCACTAGAAACACATTTTTGTGCTTCCATGACATCTTTCACATTGTTCCAATGTTGCATATGGAAATGCCCTTCTCTCTTTTATTTGGTTTTGAGCTCCCCAAAGTAGATACTAACCTATTCCGAATCCATGTATTCTCATTTCCCAATTCACACCTAGCAAATAATATGTGCTTAATAAATATCTGTTGGTTGGATGAATGAATGGCTTAATGAATAGTGAAGGAAAATGACTGGGTCAAAGAAGAGAGGTCTTGTCCCCAAAGGCCATACTAAAACCTCAGAAGACTTATTTCTACTAGTCTCCAGATAGTATATGATGACCACTCCATAAATATTTATGGAGTGAATATTGAATTAAGGCCTTTATTTTTCTTCTTATGTCCAGGTTTACTATCTTTCCAGAGAAGGAACTTCTCTGTGGGAAACTCATTATTTATGCTAAGTTTTGCATATTAACACAAGTAATTTCTAAAGACAGCCCTGGAGCTTGTTCAATGGAATGACATTGGGCAAACCAATTAACCTCTCTCTTTTTTATCTGTTAAATAAGAAAACACAGCCATGTACCTCTCTGTCTTTAAGTGCC
This sequence comes from Spermophilus citellus, assembly GCF_964194105.1. Classification (NCBI taxonomy): domain Eukaryota; kingdom Metazoa; phylum Chordata; class Mammalia; order Rodentia; family Sciuridae; genus Spermophilus; species Spermophilus citellus. Next base: position 68,359,762 of record NC_138187.1, on the reverse strand, counting down.
TCCCTATGCTAGAAAACAGAGACAGACAAAATTTTAAATTATTAGCACAAAATAGTTGGTCATTGATACTGAGCCAGAGAACAAAATCCTGGAATAAATATCTGAAGTAGAGATCACATGCATATTGTGCTTCTAACTTATTGATAAAAATTATGTCGGCCATTCTCATCAGACAGTTAGTACACTTGCATTCTCCCCTGTCTGTGAAGGTCAAGGTTCAGGGCCTGAATGGTGTCTCTCCCATTGTGTTAACATGTTCAGACACTGTGCTGGTATTTTCAGGCTGGTTCATGAAGGAATTGAAAAAGGTCAGGATTTCAGTTCTTATCTTCATTATTGGATTGTTTATACAACAAGACACCCTGGGCTCTCTTCTCTGTTCACGTTGCTTAGTGACAAGAAAACCACCTTCTCTTTCCAATAAAATATATTAAAAATAAAAACTTTTTTAAAAAGCTGGGTCAAACTTCCTCAAAGTCTCAGGAAACGAGAAACCACAAACAAAACAACTTAAGATATTTCTAAGGGTAATACGAACTTTATTTTTTCTGATAGATCTCTTGTGAGAGAGAGTGGGTATGGGGCTTGTTGCGCATTTTATATTCTTCTTAGGATAAATATAGAAGCTGTGCAAACAAGCCGTCATTACTTCTATTGTCCTTGAAGTTGGCTTGCTGGTCCCACTGCAGTCACCCTTGGGAGAGTAAGTAAAGGACAACAAATGTTGGATTTTTCTCTCAAGATGAAATTCTGCATTCCAAATTAGCTTAGTAGATAAATCAGTCACAAGGAGTAGCACAGGGTTGCTGGTATTCAAGACCATGAATCACAATCAGGAAACAAATGGTAAGGCAGGCCACCCATGGGAGAACAAGCTCATTGTCACACTGGGGTGCTCTCCATGTGAGCAAGATTGAAACCTCCATCCTTCTCTAGCTGAATGGATGTGAAGTATAATAATAATGCCACCTGGCATGGAAGAAGAACATGATGCTCATTCACCATGACAAGGGACTCAGCTAGCAGTTCAGTGTTTCTGAATCATTATTTTATAGATGAATTAACAGAGACCCTAAGCATTCCCAGAATCTGACACAGCAGGACTGAAGTCTGATTCATGGGCTGGTGTCCTAGCCACACTGTTTTTGGGAGGATAATCCAACCTTATAGCCTAAAAAAGCCAGGAGCAACAGGCTGAGTCCTCACTCACTCCTTCCATTAGTGATTGGGTAACATGAAGAAGTCAATTGCCAGATGCCTTGAAGAAAAGAAAGAATATGCACCTTCAAGAACACACACTTTTAGAGTACAGATGCTACTTGACTTCTAATGGGGTTGTAACCTAAGAAAGCCATCGTAAATTGAAAATGCTATGAGTCAAAAATGCATTAAATACACCTAACTCATCAAACATGAGCGTGTAGCCACACAGGTAAGCTGTAGAGTACTGGTTTTTTCCCCCTGTGATCAAATGGCTCCCTGGGAGCTACAAGTCACTGCTGCTGTTTCATGTCACATATCACCAGTCTGGCAAAAATCAAAATTTGAAGTACAGTTTCTACTGAATGCATTTCATCTTTATACCATGATAAAGTCTAAAATCATAAATCCAATCATCATAAGTCCAGAACCATCTATATATTACTTTATATCTCAGCTTACAGTATCCTAGGACAGGAAACTGAGATTTTAAACACGGCTAATAAAATAGAAGAACAAGAACAACAAAATGAGTAAGGAGGAGTTTCATTTTTATTCACATATTCATTTGTTGCTTTAACTCCTCACAGCAATATCTGCAACCAGATGTAGACTCTGGCTAGGGTGCTCCAGCACCAAGAAAATAGGTTTCATAGAGTTGGTTCATGAAAATATAAGTAAAGTGTATAATAGATAACTTGGCTTTTGTGAAAGACTAAGAGTAAATGAAGATGGATAGTTCTGCCTATTTCCTTTGAAATGACACCTCTCTCAGCTTCATAAACTATTCTGTAGCACTTATTTAAAAGCCACTCTGAATCTAGTCCACAGATGGGCTAGGGTAGGCCTCAGTGTTAAAGTGCTTGCCTGGCACACACCAGGCCCTGGGCTCAAAACTCAGCACCCTATAAAAAGAGAGAGATAGAATCTACCCCAATTACATCTAATCTCATTGGCAATCTCCAACAAATAACCTCACCTCACCTATGTAATAGCAAATAGTATTCAATGTTGAAGATACACACACACACACACACACACACGCAAATACATTTCACATATGTGTGTGGGGGGGCATCCCTAACTGATACATAGTGAACAATGATCCATTACACAGAATTCCCACTTAGATTTTGCCCAATAAAGTCTTGGGTAGATAGGCAGTGATGGGAAAATAATTTGAAAGAATGTATTTCTCTATTCAGATTTTCTCAGGCATAACAGAATTTCTCTGCTTTTGCAAGGAAAAGATTTTTTATGCTCTTCAATTCATCTCATCATTAGGTAAATCCTCTTTCTTCTTTCTTCCTTCTAAGTGGCCCCAATCCTCACTTTCTCCCCCATCAGCTTTTAAGGAAAAGATTACTAACTTAATGGAGTCACATTTGAAATGCATTTGTAATGTATGAAGGAAGCATTCAGAAATATAAATTCTCTAAATAAAAGTGTCAAGCTCCTAGTAAAATGAGATGGATTTATTTTTCTTTTGTATATCTGTAGCATAATTCGTTTCTACCATTAAAAGTCTGGTGCAGAATACCAAGATTCACAGTTTTTTTTTTTTCCTCTAATAAAAAACATTAGATAATTCCTCCACTTAAAATGATTTAACTTCCCTGCAGATGGCCTAAGCAGGCTTGGGATATGTTCAGAGGCTCTCAGCAAATTAGCTATAGTCATGTCCTGGGATGAGTAGACCCTTTGAATGTCTAAAGCAGATTATTTAAGAGAAAGAAGGGAAGTAGACCAGCACTAGAATAATAATTTTTAAAACCTTCTCCAAGTATTTGTAATGCTGCAAAATCTTGATTTAAAGAATGGCTTATTATTTCACAGATGCAGATGCACCAAAAGTCACATCGTGTCTCTAAAAGCAACCACATGCAATAAAAGCCAAGTAGAATGCACTTTGACCATAAGGTGTATGTTAAGGCTGTCTCTCACACTCTGTTCAAAAGCTGTTCCAATATTTGTTCAAATTAGGCAACAAGGCCTAGTGCCCTGAACCACCATTCTCATGCAAGAAGGAAGAAGTAGTCAGAGGGTGATCATATTATATAATAAAAAACTATTGAAAAGAACCAAGCATCTCTACAGACTAAGTTTAGCACTGTAATCAAATAAAACTTAGAGTAGAACAAGGGGATACATACTTCCTTATTATATATTATAGTGATTAAGAATAAAAGTACTAAGTTTATGCAAATAAATTTAATAGGTATCACATTTATACTGTTTTATCAGGAAGAATTGGATTTGTCTGCAAGTGAAAGAGAATCCAAAAATAACAGAAGTATAAAAATGTTCGACACTTATTTCTCTTACACCTAAAGCATTCTGGCTAAAGAATTAAATCTTCTTTCAGGAATAAGGGTGAGAGAATGGTTTCCAAGTTTCTGGAATCGGTCTATATCCTCTGGGAGGAGAATTTGAACACAGGTAAAAACTCACTGAGTAGGGTGACCAACAGTCCTGATTTGCCCAGGAGTGTCTCATTTTCATAAGTCCTTGAGGAATGACTCATCCCTGAGCTGCCCATGTCTTATTATCAGAGTCTGAGGCCAGAGGCCCAACTCTGAAGATCAAAAAAATCAGGTGTGGCCACTCCTCAAAAAAACCAAATGGAAAAATAGTGAGGAAACAGGAAAAGAACTTAAATCAATATGGCCCTACTGGGAAGACAGGTGAGCTCAAGCATCTCAGCCTTATCTTTGGGGGTATTGACATGAGCTTTAGGTATAACAGGGAAAAAAATTGGGTCTGGGGATGAGTGGTAGGCATAAGCAGTCTTAGTCAAGGTATGACTGGTTGACCATTATCTCAGTTCTGGTTCCAATAGGTGGCTACTAAGAAGCCCTTTTCACTTGAGGGAAGAATCTCCATCTGCTTTGCCAGATGTTTGTCTATCAGACCTGTGTACTGGAAGGGGAGGCAACCTAGCCCCCATTAGAAAATTGCTCCTTCTTGTGGGTGCAGTCTCATTGTGGGATTATCTGCCTGTAAGACTCCACTGTACCCGGAAGGTATAGGGCAATGACTAGAGACATCTGGAGGACATGGTAAAAGCTGGTGGGTGAATGTTCCTGAAAATCTTTTAAAAATAACTTCAAGGGGGATGAGGTAGGTTAGGTAAACTTAGGTCTAATAAACCTTGTATTAGCATGTCTAAGTGCAGAACTGAGCAGGAAACTAATCAAAAGATTAAGATAACAAAGGAGACAGATACAAAATGAAGGTACAGATGTCAAGCTTTTAATCATGCTTTACCTGTTGGGCAACTGTAGGATCAAGTAAAGCAACAGTGCTTTTAGCAAAAGCAAGTTCTAATTTCCTGTCATACTCTGGGCCAGGTGATAGTTCTTGTCAACCCAACTAGGTTCTGTATGTAAATCTTTCCTCCTCCATCAGCTTCTCCCCTTCTACCCACTTATTTAACACCCACTGAGAGGGTCAGGCGATGTCCAGATCCACCTCACTCTGCAACTTGTTCCTAATGGGATTTGGTTCACCTGGGATAGGAGATGCTATTTCTTAAGCATAATTTTTTTACTCTTTCTTCCATGGGAATTTAGATCACCATTAACTAACAAACAAGGCGGAAAGGCCATGAGGACCCTGTCTGAACAATAGAAGCCCAAAACCAAAGTCCTTAGGCATCATAATATTTGAAAAACATAGTGGATGAATATAAAATAATGTAGAAGGATTTTTCGCAATATATTGATAAGTGGGAAAAATAAGTTTCTAGGACAATGTGAACAGTATGATCCTACTCTAGAAAAATGTATGTATAACATTCATTTCATATATTGAGAGAGAAAAGAGACTGGAAGAACTTACAACAAAATGTTAACCATTATACCCATGCAGTAGGACTGAGGGAGATGCAGCTGTGGTGGAGAAGAGGGTTCTGTTCAAAAGCTACTATGAAAGAAGAATGGAAAGACTCAGCAGCAGATTTGATGTACAGGAGAAGGAGGAAGGAGCAACCAAAGATGACAGGTCATCTGATGGGTAGAGGACAGCGGTGCAGGTAAGAAAAACAAGGAAGAGGCACAGGGGAGGGGTGGATTCACTTTTGAGACTCTGGTGCCTTTTGAATGAACATTCCCAGCAGATAATTGGAATCAGAACTGGAGCTCAGAGGAGAAAAAGTTCTGGAAATGCAGACTAGGAAATCAACTGCCTAGGAATAAGAATTACAGCCTTGGGAAAAACAAAACTAGAGTATTAAAAAAAAAAAAGGACAATAAATTTAAAAACAAAGGGGGTGGGGGGGAGAAGAACATCTATTCAAGGCACAACACCGAGCAACACTTACCCCTGAAGGGTAAGAGAAGAAGAGGACAGAGATTGAGCAACAGGAGAATAGGATCAGGGAGATGCTAGAGATAGCAGGTAAAATAAATAAAAGATGGACCAGAAAAGAAGAATGAGTTCCAAGTTGACTGCTTCTGTCTGGGCTAACTTGTCACTCTTTACAGAATTTACAGGTGACTCCTGAGGTCTCTCCCATTATAGAGACACCCTTTATATGAGGAACTTTCATTTGCAGTTAAGACAAACTTGAAAACAATCCTCTCCCTTCCCTCTCTTCTTTCCTTGAACCTCACAGAGTACAGGGGAGGGAGCAGGCGATTCAAATTGCAAGTTGCAGAAAAAATAAGTCAGCTACCTGCCTGCTTCTTTCTACCTAGAGCAGCTGGGAAAGAGGTGTAGCTATAACCTTGAGAAAAGTTGAAAGCTTTGACTCTGACTCCGAATTAGACATACTAATTACTGATTAGAAGACCTTTCATTACCTGAAGGTGACCATAAAAGTCATGGTCATCCATGAGGAAGAGACTAATTAGCTCCATGGAATAAAGGAGCAATGAGAGACAAAAATAAAATTGCTTAATAATTACACCCTGGAGTCCCACTTGGTTCAATGGAATGACTATAAAAGGACGAAGACATTGAGACCACTGCCTTTCCATTAGGTGGTAAGGACGCCAAATAAAATGGTTTTTGTTGTCTGGGAATTATAGCCAAATTTGAAAGTTGAAAATAGTCATATGAGATGTCCTCAAATTCTAAAGAGAGCAGACTCCAGTGCAAGCCAGACACGTCTCTAAGTTTATTTGACCCTGTTACCATCAACCCACCATTTGTTTTCAATCTATATCTATAAAAATTAGTTGAAATTGGGCATTATTGACTTACAGGAAAGGTGCTAAAGTCTTTTCATTCTCTTCCTTTCTAGCAGGTAAAAGAAAGGGCGATATATTCCTTTTCTGGTTCTTTGCAGCAAATGCCCTCAAAGTTAGTGGCTTAACATGACAGAAATTCATTAGCTCACGTTTCTAGTGGTTAGACATTCAGGCACACTGTAGTTGGTTTCTCTGTTCAAGATGTCACAAGGCCAGAATCAGGGTGTCGCCTGGTACACTCCGTCCAAGTTCATGTAGTCAGTGGCAGAACTCAGTTTCCTGCAGCTGTAGGACTGAGGTCCCTACATCCTTGCCACCTGTCAGCTGGGGTGGCTCTTGGGGCTACCCACATTCCTTATCACATGCCCCACTCCATCTTCAACACCAGCAGCAGAGATCCTTCATTGAATTCCTCGCAGCCTTCAAATTTCTTTCCAGGAAGAATCCTTTTAAGCACTATCTTAATTAGGTCAGACCCAGCCCAGATAATCTTCCTTTCTTAAAGGAAAGTGTCCCATGTGACGTAACCTATTCTTGGAAATAAAATCTACCATATTTGCAAGCTTGCAGGGTATTCACACGAGGGCCAGGGTTCTTGGAGCTTTCTTATAATTTTGCCTGATTCAGATCTTCCCTTCAAACAGCCAAGCTCAGGGGTGTTTTAAGATGATGATTTGTGAGGAGTGAGGGTGGATGCAGGAAGAGTCCCAGGCACGGGTTCCTCGGCTGCACAGCCTCTAAAGCAGCAGCCTTGCTGCTCTGCACACAATGCCCTTCAGGCAGACACAGAGGGGCACACAGCGGTAGTAAGGTTTGCATTCCACCCTGTAGAATGGTTGGGATGTGTAAGCTGCTCTGAACATTGCAGAATGCAGTCACTCTTGATCAGGCTTATACCCAAAACAATACCTGAGAGGCGGGGGCTCAATGTCGCTGTGCCAGAAGGTGAGGGAGCTGAGAGGGACAGTCACAACATCAGGCCAGGTAAGTTCCCCACATCAAGAAATTGCAAGCCCATCACCCTCCAAGGCACCCACCTCAGTCACCTAATCAGCCTTCTGATGCTTCCATGTGGGAGCCATCAACATCCAGAAGAGATAAGAGCCACAAATAAATGAAAGCCGTGGCCCCTTTTCCCTAATCACACCTGCCCTTTGATCTCAACCATGCAGGAGCCTCAAGTAAGAGATGAGAGAAATGAAAAAGCCAATGCCTCCCCACTCCTCTCTACAAGACCCAGGGCCTGGACTGTTGTTCTTAGGAAAAAGAGTGACAGGAGCCCTACCTTTGGTAATGTATTAAATATTTTTATGGTTGCTGGAGATTGAACCCAAGCCCTCAGGCGTGCTAGGCAGGCACTGTACCCCTGAGCCACATCCCCAGCCCAATATATTAAATTTTAATCTGGACCCTCCTACAGTTTTTTGAATAATATTTTTATAATAACTGAGACACTATGGGGTCTATCATTAAGAGAAAGGAAATGGAAAAGCAACAGAGCATACAGAGAGGTCCCATTGGAGAAAAAATAAGTATTTCATGCATGTTGCCCACCAAATTCATACTGTTTAATAAATGAGTTTCAGTTCATACAGACACTCTGAACTCTTAAGAGAGAGGTCTGAGCTTTGGGGAGTAGATCTACTTGGTTCCAGTTACCTCGAAGAGTGAGAAAACACTGAGAGGCCTTGTCACCAGCGCCCAGACACCAAAGTCTCAGAAGTGTGAATATGAGCAAGTGTGTATGCATGAGTGTGTTTTTTTTCAGGTGAATATGGGTGCATATATGTGTGTGAGGAATGTTTCTATGTGTAGAGAGTGAGTATGGGATGTGCACATGAGTGGGTGTAAGAGACACACAAGAGTGAAGGTGTGATTGTGCATGTTTTCAGTGGTGCCACTAAGAAGCGGATGGCCCAATGCTTCAGAGGAAAGAATGAAATGTAAGACAATGCTATGAGCTCTAAAAAATTGCTAAAGAAAATAATTAAAAGAAGGCAGGTGGGTAAAGTAAAAAGTTTACCTGCAACTTGGATTCTGATGTAGGCACCAGTGTCTCCATGTAGGGAGGAAAAGCCCAATTTAATGTCTGTTCCTGTGGTCTCAGAGTTGCTCACTTTACCTACCCTCTCCTAGGCCATCTGTCTCTCTGCTCCTTTATTTCCCACAGCTGCTGTGTGATCTAACTACTGCTAGACACTGTCCTGCTTCCAGGGAAACTAATAGGAAGAAACCATACCATGGTCTTCCCAGCAAACCTGGGACAGCTTGCAGATTCGGTCCCTGTGCACTGGCTGCTGGAAAAAACACAGGAAGCTATGGGATTTCTTTTCCTTTGTCTTTTCCTCTCCTTGCAATATAGCACCTTTCTCTGACTTCTGAAGAAACCTGTTTCTTTCTTATTTCCCTGGATTCTTTAAGGGAAAAAAAAAAAAAAAAGCAACACCTAAAATGGGATGACATTCATTTCAGGCACAAATAGTTGTACAACAGCTTTAGATTCCAGAAAGGGTACGGCTTCTATTTCTGTCAGTTTTATGACTCACTGAAACCATTTTGTGATTATTTCTTGTCCTCTGTTTTCCCAACTGAATGACTTAAACACTGCTCCTGAGAGGCAGCTGTTTCTAGAATATTGCAGTTTATTGAGTTCGTGAGAATTGTGATCATCGGCAGCACCAACCTTTACAGAGAGAATCACAGGCACTTTAATTCCAATTTGCTGACTTACAGAGGAAGCAATTTCTCCCCGTTGTATCCCTACATCAAGGAACATGAACAATCAAAGAGTCACAGTCTTAGAGCGGCAAGGATTCTCAGCTAGCATTTGTGACAATTCTTTCATTTTACGCATGAAGAAACCAAGACCTAGAGAAGTTAACTAGTTACTCCGTTAACTAGTTACCCAGTAACAAAGCTGCAATTAGCTCCTGGCAATCCTAATCCCAGTCTAAAGCTCTTGTCTTGGCTATATGCTGCCTTGCAGATGCTGGTTATCTCTATAATAAATTACAGCACATTTGCCCAAATATTGACCCTTTTAAACTCCAGGCAAAATAATTTCTAGATAGTCTTCATTGGATATATAATTTTCTATTAACCTCTAAATTGGTGCCAAACAATGTGCTGTCTTATGCGCATGAACACAGTTATTGCTGGTTAAAATGTAGGGTATTATTAAATTTAGAACACTGACAACAAGAAATCTATTGCAGAGAACATATTTCTTCTCAGTGTAACCATGGAGAATAGGCTGGTCAACATTTATTTTATATTCACAAATATAAAATAAAGGACAGTGAATTCTCAGTTGCTGAATTAGATGACTGGCAAGGGAATTTGGTATTGGTATGTAATATACCTATATCTTTCATACATCGTGTGCTCCATGTGTGTTAAATGAAAATCTAAGTCAGAATGAAGTTGAGAGTCAATCAGGTGATGGATGGGAAAGCAGGTAGAAATGAGGCACAGCGATAACAAATGGTCCACGTTTGGAGTCTCCTCATCTGCCCACCTGGCCACAGAGAAGGCAAGCCACAGTGCACATACCAGAACACATAGGAAGCAATTTAAGTCTAGCAGTCAGCTATTCCTTTTTTTTTCCTCTGTTACTTTGGCAAAATATCTCAACCCAGCCCAACCCTGAAATAAAGCTTAATGTTTGTCGGTTTGCTGGTTTGTTTACTTTAGGAATTAAGAAACATTCTGGGTTTTGGTGAGTTTGACAAGTCTCAAGGAAATTGCTACTTCCTAATTCTGCCCAGTTTTCCCCTGACCACAGAGGTAAAGAGAAGTGAACATCCCATGCACCCACAGAAGGGAGAAGAACAGCCACAAAAAGAGTTCCTGAGTGTGCCTTGATTGATCAAGTGCACCTCCATCTGGTACTGAAAGTAATCAAAACAAAACACCAAAGACTGAGGAATGTTGCCTGGGCCACATGACATCAAACCAAGCAGAGAGACTCCTCTCCAGGAGGTGTTTAAGTGAATCTGAGGAATCAAGGTATTCTAATTAAACACATAGTTTGAGAGAAGTGTAAAGTACTTGGCAGAGAATCAGTGAAGGAGGAAATTAATAAGGTTCAAACCTAATGTTAAGTCAGTCTCCTGAATGCCAAAACCCAACAAAATGTCTTCAGTTGTGTTCTAATTTAGTGAAACCCTGTTCAAGGGGAAAGAGAAGCAAGGGATCCAGCTGCAGGGGCCTGTGTGACTGTTGGCTGGGTCAGTCCTATTGAGCAAATGTCAGGGCAAGGCAAAGATGAGATAAGGTGAGAGAAGCTGCCCAGATTGATGTGGGATAAGATCCTGCCTTCACTTAAAATGTTCATTGTGTGTTCTTTTCAACCAATTTTAATTTTTAAAAATATCTAAAATGTAATTGATCCTGACTGTTCAGTTACTTTGTGCTCCCCCCACCCCAAATTTAGTGCTCCGTGAATTCTTTGTAGCACTCTAGTCTTAGGGCACCTAGTAGATATAAGTGACATAAAGTAGATATAAGTGACCATTTCATGTATTGAATTGTGCCCCTGTATTCATTAGCTTTCTGCTACTGTAACAAATATTTTTGAAATAAATAAACTTAAAAAGAGGAAAGGTTTATTTTGCCTCATAGTTTCACTTGGTCACTTGGTCTTGATGCTTCAGGCCTATGGAAGCATTAGTACATGATGGTAGAAGTTTGAAATTGAGAAGATCTGTTCTTCTTATGGAAGCTAGGAAGCAAAGAGAATGGCAGGCAGGTCTGGGATCCCAATAACCCAAGAGCACACCACCCAATGACTAAACTTCCTTCTAGTGGACCCTTCTGTAGGGCATGATGTAACATGTGGGGCATGTTGCATCAGAAAAGAGGAAAACCTAACTTGCTACCTGCTTCCTGGTCCTGGGGCCACATGTGGCTAAGATAGCATAGCGCTTGGCCATCAGCCAGGAGGTAGTGTTGTGGGTGGTGACGAAAAATCAGACAACCTCTAGGATAGGCTCAGAACCCTTCCGCCCTCATGGACAGCTCTTGTCTCCCATTACAGCCTGTAGGATGGGTGTACACGTGAACTCTCCCCACCCTGCTGACCTTTATCCTGATTGGCTCCTGTACATTATATTAGCTGTGTGTGTTTTCTCATTAAACAAGATCCTACTTTGACTGGTCTCCCTGGCACATCTGATTGTCCTCCAGCGAGGGAGGGCTGGGTGTGGGCCGCCAGTTGACCTTTGCCTTTCTTGGCTCATCCTGGTCTGTGCTTTCCCCATCTCTCCCGAAGGTCAGGAGGAAAGGGGGGCTAAAAACCCCGACACCCTACCTCTTAGAAGTTCTTTCACCTCCCATAGTACCATAGGCTGGGACCAAGTATTTAACACATGAGCCTTTGAAGGACATTCAAAATCCAAACTATAGCATCCCCCAAAAAGATACTGAGGTTCTGATATCCAGTATCACCTCCAGAGGGTGACCTTATTTGTAAATAAAGTTCTTACAAATGTAAGTAGTTAAGATGAGGTTGTACTGAAGTCAAGTGGGCCCCAGTCATATATGATTAATGTCCTTATAAGAAGGACAGTGGGGCACAGACCCGTGAATGGGGAGGACCATGAAAATTTGAAGGCAGAGATCAAGGTTGTGCATCTACCGCAATGACTTCTTCTAGAAGCTAGAAGAGAGGCATCAAACAGATTCTCCCTCACAGCTCTCAGAGAAAAAAACAGTCATGCTTATACCTTGTTCTTGGACTTGGAGACATCATGATTGGGAAATGGTAAATTTCTATTGTTTGAGTCACCTAGTTTGTGCTACCTTGTTATGTCAGCCCTAGCAAACTAATACACCATCTTTGGTCTTAACGAGAGACAGAGTGTCTCCGTACCTCTCAGTCAGGGGTGTAGCCAGAGAAGATCAGATCAGTTCTCAGCCCAGAGATGAAATTCCATTTCATGATGAATCATATGCAGATAAGCTCATCACAGGTTGAACATATTCTAGGTCAAAAAGACATTGAACACCCTTACCTTACTGAACATCTCTGCTCAGCAACATAGTGCACTGTAGAGAAGCAGTTGATTTCCAAGTGATCCTGAGGACTGCTCAGGATTGCAAAAAGAATATCATATCACATACTGCTAACCTGAGAAAGGATCAAAATTCAAACTTGGAGGTGCAGCTTATACTGAACGTGCATTACTTTCGTACCATTATAAAGCTGAAAAGTCCTAAGTCTGGGAACATCTCTACATCAAGGCAAATCCAGAGACTAAGGTGAGAGGGACCAGAAGTAAAAGCCAGTTACCTTGGATGGAAGTGAAGCAGAGTGAGACTCAAGCCCATGATCACTCTCAGGACACAGCAACCCTATAAAAATGCCACGGCTAAGTAGGTCATAGGGGAAGAGCATCCTGAGGACAGGTAAGTGATCAAAGCAAATGGTCACAGGGGAGCACAGGCAAGGATAGGAAAATAACACTGAGCAATTCTCTCAGGACAACTGCTTCTTCCGGGGAGAGCACGTGTGCATTTGACTTTGAGCCCAGCACCTGTTAGGTGCTCAGCTGGGTACCAGTTGCTTCTATGTAAAATAAAGGAAGGAAGGAAGGAAGGAAGGAAGGAAGGAAGGAAGGAAGGAAGGAAGGAAGGAAGGAAGGAAGGAAGGAAGGAAGGAAGGAAGTCTTGAAATGAGGGGTTAAAAGTGAATGCTAGCCAGGCTGGAGGATATCAGAACACAAGGAAAAGGAGAGATGTGAACAATACAACTTCCTTAACCTCATCTTAAAATTCATTTTTCATGAAGAATTTGCATTTGATGTATTTTTTTTCAGTGTTGGGGATTGATTATGTTTGATACTTAAAAGAAAAAAGCAGGAAGGAAAGGAGAGAGGAAAGAAAAAGGGAGGGGAGAGAGAAAATGTACGATCCCCTAGCATCTTATGTCAGACTTGGTCTACAGAGGAGCAAACTCCTGTCCACATCTTAGATTCTTTCTCTACCCTTTGACTTGATCCTGAGGAGGAGAGGGGTCTCCTTTCGAGAGCTTGATACTCATGGGTCCAGGTTGCTGAATTAAAGATGGGTTCCCTGGCAAAGCATGGCTTTTATCTTTACTTGGGCTTTCCGGATTGCAGCAGTTGATATGATCAGAGGAACAGGATTGTTTTTAATCTCAGGGAAGGAGATCTGACATCTCCACTCCCGTTGTCAAGGGGAGCCATGCCAGCCCAAACTACTGACCTGGCCATGAGCTCAGGGGCCTGAACTTGTCAGCAGTGATCATAGCCACTATGCAACAATGAAATCAGGCAGCGCATGTTAAAGTTAATCCATTAGAGTCACTTATTTTACTTGCAAAGAAATCTTTTTCTCATCACGTTACGGTCCCTCATTAATTGCTTGAAACTTGCCTTCAGTTCCAAATTTTAGCTTTATAACATGAATGGGTGTCTCTCTGTCTTGCTTCTTGGCTAGGTCACTAGTGTTTGTAAGTATCTTTGCTTCAAATTGCAGTTTCGGTTCCTCGCTCTTGTTTATTTTGGAGAGAAGAGCCAGAGATAAATAGGCAGAAATTCGGGGAGGAGGAAATGAAGGCCAAATTTTGACTCCAGCCTAACACAGGGACTGGAGCAGCTTCTACAAAGGTCAGTGCTGGGATAAAGGTCTTCATACACAAATTACAACACTACATTTTTCACTTGGCATGCATGCCACAGATGCCATTCATTAGAACCTGGGCTAAGTAATGAAATAAACTAAACACTAAGTGTGATCCTCACTCACATTCAACAGCTACCATTTAAGTGAAAATAGAAAATGTTTATGGTTTCTGAAAAATTAAAGACAGTTGTTTTGTTTTGTTTTGCAGGAGTCCCAGGGATTAAACCCAGGGATTAAACTCACTTTACCACTGAGCTACATTCCAGCCCTTTTTGTTTGTTTGTTTGTTTTGAGACAGGCTCTCATAAGTTGCTTAGGGCCTTGAGAACTAGATAAGGCTGGCCTTAAACTTGTGGACCTCCTGCCTTAGCCTCTTAAGTCACTGGGATTATATAAAACAGTGTTTTCTTAAGTAGCACCCCATAGATCAGAATCTCCTGGGGTAATTATTAAAAATGTACATTTCTGCTCTCACCCCACCATATCAACTGAACTAGGATCTCAGGAAGTGAGTTAAATAAAGCAGGTTTTTTTTTTCTTCAGTGCAGAGAATTAAACGCAGGGTGTTGCCCATGCAAGGAAAGTACTCTGCCACTGAGATATATTGTCCACCTATCAAAACTGAATTTTAAATAAGCTCCCATGTGTTTTTTTTAATGAGTCCTGAAGTTTGAGGTCTAAAATATTATGTTTAGGGCTGGAGTTGTGGCTCAGAAGCAGAATACTCGCTTGGCATGCGTGAGGCACTGCGTTCGATCCTCAGTACCACATAAAATAAAATAGTTATTATGTCCACTTGTAACTAAAAAATAAATATTTTTTAAAAAATAAAATAAAGGGCTGGGGATGTGGCTCAAGCGGTAGCGCGCTCGCCTGGCATGCGTGCGGCCCGGGTTCGATCCTCAGCACACATACAAACAAAGATGTTGTGTCCGCCGAGAACTAAAAAATAAATATTAAAAAAATTATCTCTCTCTCTCTCTCCTCTCTCACTCTCTCTTAAAATAAAATAAAATAAAATATATGTTTATCACATTACAAATAGTTATCATTTCAAGTTGGATCTTGAATGTCCCTCGAAAGACTGTGTATTGAAGACTTAGTGTCCATCCTATGTTGTTCCTGGGAAGTAATGGAACCCTCAATAGATGGTGCCTAGTTGGAGGAAGTTAGGTCATTGAGAGCATGACTCTGGAGGGGATATTGGGACCAGGCTCTTGTCTGAGTCTTTGCTTCCTTTCTACCATGAGATGTATAGCCTCATTCACCACACACTCCCTCCCATAATGAGATGCCTCACTGGATCCCAAAAGCAATGAGGCCAACTGACCATGAAACCTCTGTAATAATGAGCCAAAATAAACCTTCCCTCCTTATAATCTGTTTATCTCAGGTATTTTGTCACAGTGATAGAAAGCTAAGTAATATTGGTATTTTCTTACCATGAGCACAAGAACTGTAGTAAGCCTTCTTTGACCATTCTCCCATGAGTTTCTTTTCCTCCCAACCCCATGTTTGCCTACTAAGTTAAATGATTTCTCTTGTCTCCTCCTCAAAGTTCTCCCCTAATCCAGACTCAGACCTGATATTTCAGACATTCTAGTGTAGATCTGAGTATTTATGGGATTACATGGGCTAAATAATAGAGCTCCTCACAGATAGAGACTCAATACCTAAAAAGTTAAATTAAATTGTATAGCATTGCTTTGTAAAACCAAGAGAGGGTCATCTTCCTGAAGCAAAACATTGGTGACCATTAAATCCACAAAGGGGCAAAGGGTAGACTTCCGATCATCAATGGTTTCAACTGGAGGCAATTTCATCACCCTAAGAAATACTTGGCAATGTCTGAAGGCATTTTGGGTGGCTACACTGGAGGATGCTGCTGGCACTCACTAGGCAGAAGAAAAGGACACTGCTTAACATTCTGCAGGGCCCAGGACAGCCCCCTAAACAAGGAAGTATCTGTTCTGAAATATCAAGTGCCAAGGTTGAGAAACCCAGCTATAAATCTTAGGGCAGTTATCAAAAAGGTCAACCAGATTTTTCTAAGATTAGATGAAAATGGTGACATTAGGGATAAGAAATGTAGTAGATAAACTGTGAATCCAGAAGCAGAAACTAGAGATAATTGTAGGGAAGGCACAAGAACAGGGTTTGTAGGTCAGCGGTAGAGCATTTGTTTATCATGCACAAGGCCCTATGTTCTGAACATCCCCAGTACAGAAGGTACTGGGGAGGGAAGAAGAAAAGAGAGAAAAACTGAAGGGCTTGGGGGTTTGACAATTGAAATAAGAGAAAGAAAACTTATACTGAATACCAATGTTACAGACACGGTTATTTTTGAACCAGATTAATTCATCCTTTATTCCAAAGTGATATGGTTTAAGTGGGGTGTATGATTACCCAACTACCTCAAAACATTGCAGCTACCCTTGCATCTAGATATGCTTTCCTGGTCAACTTCTTACCATTGGCATGTGAGCTGAAGTGACATGTGTAACTTCCATCTTAAAAGGGAAATGTATTCTCATATTCATTTTCCTTCCTCTTGGTGAGCTGGAACATGCACATGCCCATAACCCAGCCTCAGCCACAGACAAAGACAATGTCCTAGAGCAGAAATCAGCAAATCTTTTTTTTTAAAGATCTGGAATACAAATATTGTAGGCTTTGTGATCAATTTGGCTTTTACTGCAACTACTCTTTTCTACCCACTAAATGTAGATAGTATAGATAATATGTTAACAAATGGGTATGACTGTGTTCCAATAAAACTTTATTTATAAAAACAATCTGAGGGCCAATTTTTAAATTTTTATTTATTCTTATTTTTTTTCTTTCCACATTTTTATTGGTGCAGTATAGGTGTACATAATAATGGGATTTGTTGTTACATATTTGTACATGCACACAATATAACAATATATTTTGGCCACTAACACTCCTCAGCACTTCCCCCTCTCCCTCCTCTCTTCCCATCCCTCTAGTCCCTTTCCTCTATTGATCTCCCTTTGATTTTTTTGAGATCCTCACTCCCTACACACACGCAGCTTTCTTTTCCTTTTTCCTCTCTAGCTTCCACATTTGAGAGAAAATATATGACTCTTGACCTTCTGAGTTTGATTTATTTCACTTAACATAATAGTCTCAAGTTCCATCCATTTTCCTGCAAATGACAAAATTTCACTTTTTTATGGATGAATAAAACTCCATTGTGTATATATATTTACATTTTCTTTTTCCATTCATTCATGGAAGAACACCTAGGCTGATTGCATAGTTTGACTATTGTGAATTGTGCTGCCAGAAACAAGGATATGAATGTATCACTATAGTCTGCTGAGTTTAATTCTATAGCAGGGTGGCCAGCACCCCAACAGAGCAGGTAGGAACCTCCCCAGGAAATGTGAGCTGCCTAGAAAAATAAAAAGTCTTTAAAAATCAGTAAGAAATAAAGACAAAGCCAAAAGTTAGATTTAGAAAATGGAGTGCCTGATGGGTCTTCCAGTCCTGATGGGAATTAGAACTGAACAACTAAAAAAAAGGCCCCAATTCTTTATTTAAGGGAGACAACATCAAAGGCAGGGATAAGGTTCCAGAGGGAGGGGTCTCATTCCAGTGCTTGCTTCTCTGTGTGCAGGGATCTTACAGTAAAAGCTTAGCTGGCATTTGGCAAGCTACACCCATGTCCAGAAGGCTACCTGGCTCCAGGTTCACTCCCATCTCCTGGGCTACGCTAGAACTTGTGTGGTGAGCTAAGTAGGGCACCACAAGAATCAGGTGTTCTCAAACCAGTGGATTCCTGTTGGGAGTTCCTGATATGAGGCTTCCCTGCCTAATGGCTCAAACATCACTCAGTCCATGCATGGGTCATGGATGCCTTCTCACATAATTCTTTAAGATAAATACCGAGGAGTGGTATAGTGGGATCGTATGGTGGTTCCATGCTTAGTTTGAGGAACCTCCATACTGATTTCCATAATGGTTATGTTAATTTACAATCCCACCAATAGAGTAAAAGCCTTCCTTTTTTCTCCACATCCTCTCCAACATTTATAGTTGTTTGAATTCTTGATGGCTGCCATTCTAACTGGCATAAGATAAAATCTCAGTGTAGTTTTGATTTTCATTTCCCTAATTGCTAATGATGTTGAACATTTTTTCATATATTGTTGGCCCTTTGTATTTCTTCTTTTGAAAAGTGTCTGTTTAGTTCATTTGCTCATTTATTAATTGGGTTATTTAGGGCAGGAGTTGGTGTTAAACATTTTTAGTTCTTTATTCTAGGTACTAATCCTCTGTCAGAAGAGAAGCTACCAAAGATTTTCTCCTACTCTATAAGTTCTCTCTCCACATTTGAGGGCCATTTTTTTATATAAACCTACCCTAGTAGATGAGAGAGAAATAAGATAAAAAGATCATAGGCCTCATGAACTTCATGGAATAAGATACCCCACCAACTTGAGCCTTTACTAGGGACTGTTAACATGAGAGAAAAATGAACATCTTTATTCTTTAGACACTACAGCTTTAACAGTCTTTGTTACAGCCACTTAACCATTATCCTAAAAGATTATAATTTTTAGACTAAGTTAGGCACCTTATATATTTTTTCATTTAACCTATACCCAAAGATATTGAGACAAGTGTTATTCCAACTATTTTAGAAATGAGAAACTGAGGGTCATGGAAATACAATGCCTTGCCTAAGGTAAAAAACAGCACAGCTGGGATTTGCTATTTGAATTGATTTCTAATTACTTACTATGAACCCTTTGAACATGATTACAAAAATATTCAAATAACCACCAAATGTGATTTTAGGAGGGAGTAAAAATGATTCTGGACTCTGTCCGAGATACTATGCTACCTCATTAGGAAAGTGGCTGACATGCAAATCACATGCAAAAAAGCATGCAGATTTCTCCTAGTTATTAGGAGACTTCTAGTTTGTCCTTCTTTTAAAAGTTGATTAAGACATGTTTTTTGGATACAAAATGGTTTGTGTCATCCCTTGCTTCAAAGAAAGACAGCTGTACCAAGTGGGAGTGAATTCTCACCCATAAAGCATGCAGGGGCTGGTCTTCCAAAATCAGCCACGATCATCCGATCACCCCATTCACCTTCACCCCTGTCGCTTGCTTTTTAACATAATAAGAACAATACTACATGGATTATGATTCAAGAGGATGAGAGGCAGTCAGATGCCTTCTAATTAATAAAACTAGATTATGTAACTGGAATAAAATATTTTGAGTGTTCTGTGCTTTTTATTTAAATACTCAGTGACTACGACTCCTCTGTGTGCCGTGAATCATGCAGTGAATAAGTGATTTAAAGTAACTACTAGATTATGCCCAGGAGGGCCTGCCAATATGGCTTGCTATCAATTGCCACTTTATATCAAAGCTAATGGAATGAAATGTAATATGAAATTCTGGTTTGGAGGAAAATAAAAGAGTGGTTGTCCATTGATTAAATTTACCTGAAAGTCTGACATATTCATCGACCAAATGGCATATTTCTGAATGAGTCATGTGCTTTTAAGAGGCTGCCAGTAAAATGCTGCTTGCATTTTAGTCCAAACACTGAAAATATTTGTTGATCAGGTTAATGCCTATGGTCCTAGGTGATAGGAACTTCAAAAACTCCAAACATGCCCACTCAGTACTTTGGACCTTGATGGATCCTATATCTGTCCACTACTGAGGACCCCAACCCAGTGGGTTAGACCACAGACCAAAGTGGTCCTTGAAAATAAATTAGCCCCAAAATCACATCTCACAGATGAGTAAAGTTTTCTGCTATACTGTCTGCATCATCCAATCACCACAAACTTTGTGACTTTAAACAACATAGATATATTAGTTGTGTAGTTTCAGACATCTATAGTGGGTCCATAAGGCTTGGTTTCTTCTGGAAAGCCCATGGGATAGCACCATCTTTCTCCCCTGACTTCCTATCTCCCTCTTAATCTAGAATAATCTCCCCATCTCAAGAACCTCAACTGTCACATCCACAGAGTACCTTTGGCCACATAAGATTACATATTTGCAGATTCTGAGAATTAAAGCACAGACATCTCTGGAGGAATGTTATTCTGTCTACCATGCTATCAAAAAAGTTAATGTTGTAAACAAGACTTTGAAAGTAGTTGTCTTCAACCTCAATTGACATATATTCAGGCATTTTGTTAATTTCTGGCCAGTGCAACCATAAGAGCTCAGAGCATGTGCACAACAATCAGTGGCTTATTCTGGGTCTGACTCTGCCAATCACAAGCTCTGTAGACTTGGATTGAACCACTTACGAATTGCCAATTTTACTAAAGCATTGAAACCTTGGAGGAAGTAGCAGGAAATTAGGCATGGGAGACAAGATGGTAGAACTGAAAAGTTTAGCTGAAGAGTTTCATGCTATATGTGACAACAGAGATTTTCTTTGCTTTGCATGCCCTGAAACTTTTAAGACTTAAAATAAGGTTATCATGAAAAATGATTGATGAATTAATGAATGAGTGTTTCAATTTCACCAACAAATTCACTTTAGAATTGACCACAGCATAAAGTGAGTGTTCAATAAATATTTGTCAAGTGAGTGAATAAAAGAATTAATGAATTCTGCTAGAAATGTGGTTTAATGACTTTCATTATTTCCTTTTCAATAAAGTTTACTAACTCGGATTCTCAGTGAGAGAATACATGATTGGTCCACAAGACACAGAGGATGATTAATCTTATAATGATTTCCACAGGAGATTTTGGCAAATATGGCCAGATTTTATGATTTTTTTTAATCTAATGAGATTCCCCAAATCCAAATTTCCATATTAGACTGCCAATTTTTACATTTTTTTCTCAAATTATTTTAAACATCATTCAGGACAACTGAAATGTCTGCCAGCCAAATTCAGTTCATGTTCCCCATTTTGCTACATTTTTAGTTTTCGGGGATGTAGAAGGCTGATACTGAAATAGCCTTGAACTACTATCTTATCAGAAATAAAAAAGGAAGGGAGAGAAGTATGAGTTCAGGGAACCCACACAAATACACAAAATGACAAAACCTAATAAGAGTATCCATGTTAGGCTCTTTAAAAAAAAATAAAACATGAGAGAAAATGATGGTAACCTGGAGCAGGCAGGTCTGTAGTCAGACCCCAGCACCCATAAACATGGTTCCCTCTTTATAAGGTATAAGGTCTTATTGATAAATTAAAGAGTGTCCAGGGACCCTGGATTCCTGAACCCCATTTATATCTTTAACCTGCCATTGTAAGATAAGAAACAGTTTAGAACTTGTCATTTTCATAATTGATATGCACCACTTGTTAATTGTTTATGGATATGTTTTATTCAAACACATGTAGTTTACTTCCTGGAATTCACGACGACGTAGTATTACCAACCCAAACTTCTAGGTCCCTGGTGACTTCTTAGATTTGCAGGTTCAGTATGCAGTGGCTGCTCTTTCAGATATAGGCTTAAGGAGATGGCACTTCAGATTAGGTAATTCCTGTGATCTCATCCAAAAGTTCCAGGTTGGCAACTCTCAGGTGACTATGTGGCCTATGAGTCAGTGAGGCCTTCTGGGCCTCAGCTTCCACATCTGTAGAATAAGGAAGGTGGTTACAAAATGGCTTCCAAGCCCATCCTGACATGGTAGTCTCTGATACTATGACTCAGCCTCACTGGGTGATGCTGCCTGTTCCTTCACGTGTCACAGACTCCAGGAATGCCCACCAGTGTCTACCAACAGTGGAAGCCCAGGGGGTACAAAGATCTAAGCAAGGAGATCATAGAATCCACTTCCTCAGCACTCCCACTTGACCAATCAGGTTTATCAAGAGCAGCTTCCAAAGCAATCTTCCTGAAAGGTTCACCAATTATTTGTACCATGGTCTCATAGCTACATCTGTCCAATTGAAGAATAGAAAATTGTTCTGAACAATTCTGGGAAGATGCAGAGGAAGATTATATTTATCACTGGCAGACTGAGAAATATATTTCTTCTTCATCCTTTGAATAAATGATTCTTGGAATGCAATACACTTTAAGGAATTGAATACTTTTTTGTTTTCTTCCTGGAACTTTCTGTTTATGGACAGTCTCTAAAGGCCAGTAATAAATATACACAGTCATATGGCTGAATGATTATCAGAATGCCCTTATGTATCTGTTACATTTGTTTCGGGAAAATTCATTAATAAATAAACATATCCATAAATATGCCAGATAAAACAAAGGTAATGAGGCTCACATTTAACAAGTCAATACTAAGACTTTTTAGGGGATTTTCCTGTAAGTTTCCTGAAAGGGCCATAAATCTTTTCCATTACCTACTTTTATCTATGAGTATTTTCTTCTGATTAAAAATTTACCCCCCTACATTTAAAAATCTAGTCAATTACACAGAGATATGAAAAGATGATGAGAACATGGGAAATAGCAAGAAACCATGGTAGTGAATCTTCTGATTACACAAATTCTCTTAATGACCCAGTGATCCAAGTCTACCACCCTGCGTCTTAGGAGAACAGGTGAGTGGGTAGGATTAGCAGCCAGTAAAAAAAAAAAAAAAAAAAAAAGTGATTGTTGGGCTGGGATTGTGGCTCAGCTTAGCACGGGTCCCGCCCAGGTTCGATTGTCAGCAACACATAAAAATAAAGGCTTTGTGTTGTGTCCATCTACAAAAAAGATATTCTCTCTCTTCTCTCTCCCTCTCTCTCTCTCTCTCTTAAAAAAAAAAAAGTGATTGTTACAAGTGCTAAAAGGACCTCCTCTACTGGCACTGGCTTCTGTGCCTACAATTCCCACATAGTAAGGACTCAAATTAATTAGCTAAATCTTGATTGGTCAAGGCACAAGACCACATTAGCTTTGTACATCAAGGTGTATGCAAATGTTAAAGTTAGGGAAGGAGATTCTACTAAGCATTCACTGTTGATGAAAATAACTCCTAAGCCTAAAAGTCATTATGGGAAGAAGAAGAGACTTGAAATCTTATAGATTTGATTGAATCCAAGCCCCCACACTTGCAAACTAGTTATATATCTTGCACAATGCACTTAATATTCCTAAATCTCGGGCTTTATGCTCATTTGTCAAGAGGTTATGATAATGGCCAATCCACATGATGGTTGAAAGGCAGAATAAACCATCATATGTAAATAGCCAAGCACATAACTGAAGGAGCAGATGTTCAGTAAATACTGAGGTTTCCCTCCAAAATCGTGTCCACTTACTAACCTTGGCTCTCTTTTTATTTTAATTCAGATTTCTCAAGTAACTCAAGTTGTAAAAATTAATGTTTAACAAACAACTCAGAACATTTTTTTCCTCATTCATAAGTACATTACTGGGTGATTTATCAAAATGCATATTATTTGTTTTTGGAACTGGATGGTTAGAATCCAGAAAAAGAAATCATTCTAAGCTGCAAAGCATTTCTATATAGGATGCAGTCTGAAAATTTGCATTCACTTTTTCACCTTTGTTTTGGGAAAATCCTTTAATTGTATGAATCTGAAAGAAAGTCCTCCATTATTATTTCTGGTGTTTTAAGGTGACCATTGACCTGAATGCAATGTTTTATGCTGAGAATTGTTTGAAGAATTGGAACATTGCTAGACTTAATTGAGCCAAAGCTAGTTAAAAATTTCTTTTTTATTTTTAATCAATACACAATAATTGTATATATTTGTAGGGTACAATATATTTCCACATATCACTGTTCTAGGTATATCTGATTCTCTCTGATTAAATAAATAGGTACCACTATTTATCAACAATACTAACTCATTGTTATTTTCATAATAAATAAAAGTCAGATTTGAGAATAAAGTATTTGCTAACTAAAAAAGAAATAGCAACAATGCCTTGCCTTTTGGAGGGGAGGTGGTGATTTTCTGAGGGAAGAATATGGAGTATTTTTTTACCTCTCTGTGACTTTAGAGAGCTTTGGGTACACTGCTGCTTGTGCTTTGGAAATTTTGTAAAATCTAGATTAGAGAATTAGCAGAAGATAAACAGGGCCTGTGTTTCTTATCAGAAAACTCTTCACACAAGTACAGAGACCAAGGGAAGTATTGACTTGAGCTTGCCACAGACTTCCTTGGGCAGGAGTATCCACAGCCATGAACAATGACCCAGAATGTAGCTGGAAATGGGGACCTCCGAGGGAGTGAGCACTCTTTTGTTAGATCCTGAAAGCAGAGGAAAATTGTGAGGGAAGAACCAAAGATGAGACAAAATGTCTCATCTCTCTGTGTGCCTCATGGTAGCCTAGTGTCAACTGTCCTATGAGTAATTCATGGAAGAGGATTTCTTCAAAGGCATATGTGGAGGGAGTGAAGAAGCACTGCCCAGAGTGGTGACCAGTAGCGACAGGGTAGTGGCACAGACTCAGAGAGATGGCACTGCTGTAGAACAAAGGACTCATTGAAGAGCACTCGTCAGGCAGCACCAGGGATCAGTCTCAGCTGGAGTGAAGATTCCACATGGTTAAGGGGAGGCTCAAGCCACTGTTGAGTAATAAAGGAAATCTAACCACATTGTACAGTCTCAGACTATGTGGGCCTAAATATTTTGCTTACAAGTGAATCATTTCTCTGACCACGCTCATCTCAGTTGACCTAGTTAAACCAGTTTCCAAACTAGCAATTCCAAAGAGCAGAATGGAAATTCTCTGTCCCCAATCACCAAAGCCTGGCATCCCACATCAGCCCACCCAGGGGGCCAACCTGGAGCTTTTGTGCTTGCTTAAAACATTCTCCCCCTACATTCTGCCTTTGAAAACAAAAGAAGAAGAAAAGGGGAAAAAACGTGTGGAGCCAGCCCTGTCATACAAATTATTTCTTCATAAATTCAGTTCTGAATTATGCCTCAGTAGCAAGACTGACTCTGAGTTTTATTCACAGAGGAAGTCCATAAGGTCTCCCAACTTCAGCTCAGATGGAATTCTATGAGGCTGTTCCGCCTTTGCCTGATCACATTTCCAGACACCAGCCCCAGCAAAATAAGCGGAGGATAAAATCACTTAGAGCCATGTCTAATGCACAGGATAAACATGAGTTACTGGAAAGAAGGGTAGGATCAGTAACAAGGAGGGGAAGCGGGGAAAAAGCACAAAAGACAGAAGACAGAAAAGGAATCACACACCACTCAACAGGGGAAATCACTGCTTCTCATGGAGGCGGGTGCACTGTGTACGTTTGTGTATTAAATCATCACTAGGATTTAAAGAGCCTGTGTAAGAAAGCAATACCACAGATTGATTCACATGCTATTTATAATTCCTTAACAATGTGTGATGTTCTGCAGTCAGAAAGATAGATCATGGGAATAGTTTGCTGGGAAAAAAAAAAAAAGAACTAAACATATTTATTTCTCTCCACTGAATGAAGTGGCACAACCACCATTTATATTATTTCCAGTGCCATAAAAATGTCCTCGTTGTTATGCATAACACTACATAAAACATGGCACAGAGAGGATTCTTGCTTGCTTGGGCACAAGAGTGGAGGGACTAGTCTGAGGGATGGAAATCGGGACTCCCATAAACCATATCCTAAGGTCTCATCCCAGCATCAAGGAGGGACAACCAGGGTGATAAGTATCAGAGCCTTCAGTCTTAACCCTTAGCAGGGATCCTTGAAACCCGCCCCCCAAAAAGAGAGATGCTCAAATTTCCCTTAAATCTTGTCTCTAGAAAGCTGGGCCTGGAGACTTTTTAAGGTCCTGTGTGGCCTTGAACCCCTCCCCAACTCTCAGAAATCGGAAGGCTGAACCACTGGCTGTCTCTACTCCCATTTGAAGCACCAAGCAGGGATTCCTTGCCTTAGGGTAGGTCCACTTGGAACAGGAATCTTTGTAGTTTCACAGGAAGACACCTTCATTTTCTTCCCACTGCTTTGGAGGGTGCTTTGGAGCTCTGCCTCATGAGGCAATAGCTAAGTATGTGCTCTTTGCATCACTGTATCAAAATACCTGAGATAATCAATTTAAAGGGAAAAGACTTATTGGGACTCACCTTTTCAGAGGTTTTAGTCCATAGTCACTCAGCTGTGTTACTTTGGAGTTGTTTTGGCACAGTACATTGTGGCATGAGCATGTGGCAAAAGAGGCCTACTAACTGGGCATTTTGGCATATGCCTGTAATCTCAGCAACTGGGGAGGCTAAGGTAGGAGGATCTTGAGTTCAAAACCAGCCTCAGGAACTTAGTAAGAACCTGAGCAACTCAGCAAGAACTTACCTCAAAATAAAACACAAAAATGGCTGTACTTGACTCAATGGTTAAGCACCACTGGGATCAATCCCTGGTACCAAAAAAAAAAAAAAAAAAAGAGGCCTATTCATCTCAAGGGGTCAGGAAGCAAAGAACGAGGGGAAGGGATCAGGGTTCGACTATCCCCTACAAGAGCATGCCCCCAGTGATCTAACTTCCTGCGAAAAAGCATCACTTCTTAAGGGTACCACCTCATTCCAATAATGCCATAGACTAGTGACAAAACTTTTAACACATGAGCCTTTGGGGAACACTTATCCAAACCATACCACTAAGTTTTCTCATCACTTACGGAGAGAGTTCATGATCTTTGCAGTGGTAAACAATCCTCAGCTTGAGGAAAAGTAAGGACTTCCACCAGCCAGAAATTGGCTTTGGGGAAAGTGTGCTCTGAATCACTTAGAAACCACTGACACTTCAGTCCCCTTGCCTGGGCTTCTTTGCTGTACTTGACACTAGGTGTGTAACACTGCTGAGCAATTTCCCCAATGCTGGGTGAACCTAAGAAAGAGGATAATATAAATGGTAAGAATAATGCTATTTAGGACCACCGGTTAGTATGGGCAAATAAAAAGACACCAAACCAGGAAGAGGTAGCAGAGAAATGGAGCCCATCAAGGACAGGGATATTATTCTAAGGCCTGTCACAATGTCCTGTGTGAAATATGCACCTACTGTTTTCACTGAACTGCACTGATGATGTACACTGAACTAGCCAGTAATTTTCCTTCAGCCCAATACCTCCTTTCTACCAGCACTCCCCTCTCCACATTGATTTCCAAAAATGTCCCTGAGAATACAAAAGGTATACTTTGTAGAAAATATTACTGAAATGTTGGTTTAAATTATGAAGATCTAAGTTCGATTTGAATTACATCTTCCCTTGTTAAAAAAAAAATAAGTGATTTATCTTTTCTGAGCCTCTTTTCTCACCTGCAAAATGAAGACTGTTCTAGGATCTCTGAGGTTCCTTCCTACTCTAAAAAGTGTACCCCTCTGTGTTAGTCAGCTTTCCATCATTGTGACAAATGTCCAAAATAAATCAACTTAATAAGAGGAAAGTATTATTTTGGCTCACAGCTTTAGAGGGTTTGGTTCATGGTTGGTTGGCCTATTGCTTTGGGGTGTGTGGCAAGGCAATACATCATAGTAGGAGCACATGACAAGAAAAGCTGCTCAATTCATGGCCACTGGGAAGTGAAAGAGAGAGAAGGAGGGTGGGTCCCCTAATCCTTTTTAAGGCTGTACCTCTAGGGACCCAACTTCCTCCCACCAAGCTCCAGCTCTTGAATGTTCCACTACGTCCCAATAACACCACAGGCTGAGGACCAAACATTTAATCCATGGGTCCTTGGGAGATATTTTATATCCAAACTAGAGAAACCTGTAAGTTTAAATGTGAAAGAAATCATTTCAAGGACTGCTAAGAAGGTAAAAGAGGCAACAGATACACATATGTTTATTAACCACTAACCAAGTGCTAGGCATTTCCATAGAGGATTGTCCACAATACAACAGAAAGAAGAAGCAAGAGTGATCATTTCTCATTTAAGCATCCTGCCAGCAGTTCTATATTTAGAAAACACTAGTCAATTTTATTTGAGTGTGACCATATTTTTTATAAGTTTCAGGTAAGTCTGCACACAATTTGGAATATATGTAGTTACATATTTTGCACTTGTAGTTGGTAGTACTTTCCATCACATTCTCTTTCATCCAATAAATGAATACACTAGGACCTCACCAATGACTGCCTTGGAGGGGAAGCTGCCTTTGAGGGATTTCAGCGACTCTACACAACGGGTCCAATGTGTACCTGTTAGTTCCAATTTCCATCCTTTAAACACCCAAAAAGAAGTCTGCATGTATCACATTTTTTTCAGATGAAGAGAGACAATAGAATCAATAAACTAGAAACATAATTTAGAAAGACATTTAGAAATAACTGGATGTTTAACTTTAGATAATTACCACCAGCTGAATTTTTTACAGTATTTTTGCAAATACTTTCCATCCTCTTTCAAGATGTATATCATTTGCAAGGCAACTCTTTAAGAAGTAGCTATTAGTTTTTCTTTTTTCCTGATATAGTTAATTCTGAAATAATTTGTGTTGATGTCATATATAATATCTCATTTCATACCTTGTGCTAGAGTTGGTTATTGTGGAATAGTACAACACTACACATCTACTAGAACTTTGCTGAATTCTCTTCTAGTTCAAAGTTTGCCTGCTGATTATCAAACAGAAAGTGAATACCTAAGAGCCCCAATGCTGCAGCTAGAATTCCTTGGTTCTAATCCCAAATCCAGCATTTTAATTTTAGAAAATATTTGTCAAAATGCCTTCAATATTTTATCTCTTACATTTGTGGAAGGGTTTTGTTGCTATTTTAGTGTCTCTTTTTACACAAATGTTGATATTTCTGTTTGTATTTCTCTATAGTTTTGCTTGCGTCTCTACTTTTCTTTCTTTCTCTTCCTGATGCTTTTAGAATTTCTTGGCCCAATTCTTCATCTTACTTATTCTTTGTCTTTATCAACTGTGATATTCAGTCATTCACTCAACCCCTTCTCTCAACAATTATGTTTCCAAAATCATTATTTTGCATCTTTTTATGACTGCTTGTTCCTATGGAATTTTTGCAATAGTCTCTCATTTCTCTATTATGTTAACAGTACGTATCCTACATTCTTGATCAGTTTGGCTTTTAATTCTGCTTCCTCTAGTATAGTACTGCCCATTTCCTCCCTCTCTTTCATTATACTTTCACTGTTCTGATACCTGGCAACTTCCCTCATGTATTTACCTTTTATCTTCTTGGAACTAACAATTACATTCATTGGTAACATTCTGCCTGGAGAGGATGAAAACCTAGGATCCAGTTTCATCTCAAAAGGAATTGAAGAGCTCCTAGAATTGTGATCTGGTCTCCAGCCTTCCCTCTTCTCCCCAGGCAATCATCCCCCTTCCCAAAGAACCTCCTTGTCAACCAAGGGCCTGTTCTACGCAGCACTGATGTGAAGTGTGCCATCTTCTTTTCTGTGTGGCAGGCCTGCCAACCTGCTATCCTCATCTATTGACTTCCCATCCCAATTGGGTTTCTGAGCACCCTGGGATAACCTAGCCTTGTAACTTCAGATGATTTTCTTGCTATATGGTAGCCATACAAATTGACAATGAAGACAGAAGAGGGAGCAACTAGGAGGTTCTTCTCAGCCCCTCTGCCTCTCTTAGCCTATGGTCCTCTCCTACTTCAGATAACCATTCACCCAATTGCTGTTCTTCCCACACTACCGTTTGTTCTGCCAAGGTTCTGGAGGGTGTGGTCATTTTCTGACTTGCAGGGTCTGATAGCCATGGCCACTTACTTCATTCAATTCCCTTTCTTTCCCATGGCATTTCCAGGATTAGATTCAGAGGAAGGAGTCAGCAATCTGGGCCAATTCTCCATACTAGCTTTGAAGTAGAGACTGGACCATAGCATAATTTGTGCTGAGAAATCTTATTAAGTCTCCTGTTTCATTAATGAAAAGATGCAGAAATAGTCTGGAACTGCTTCCACACCTCCTAGTAGGTGTCCTTGCCTCCAGGCTCAAGACCTAACTCTTCTGCCTTTTCATGCCAGGCACCACCAGCTTAGTCACTCTGGTAAATCACCTTCAGCCTGATGCCTCTCTCAGAAATTGCTGATGGCACTTGGTCATAAACTACAGATTTTTCAACCATTATTTCAGGCCTCTGCAAATGAGTTTCAACCTAATATTCCATATTTTTAATTCTGTGTAAGAACCTTCTCTCTGGTCTTTCAAAATAGACTTACTTATCTTCCCTTCTATTGGAGATTTCGTCCTTGGGAAAATCCTTTATTTCTATCTCTTACCCACATGTCACTCAACTAGCTCACAGATATCCATAAACAATTGCTGCAGTCTCTCCAACTGGGGTTGCTCTTTCTCCCCCTTGATTTCCTAAAGCAAGGATTTGAACGCCAGTGATTTGGCACATATTATTGATTACTCACTAATATTTTGAAATGTTCTCAATTAGATTATAGATTCCTTAAGTGTAGGAGGGTTTTTTTTCCTCATTATCATGTTGAACTTCCATAGTCTTGGACATGATGTTATGCACATAAAGGAAATCAACAATTATTTATTATTTATTGATTAATTGAAGCCTTCAACTAATTTCACAAGTCACTTGGTTTGGAAGCCCCTAGGCCAGATGGAAGTCAGTTCCTTTATTTTCTATCTGCACTCTCAGCTTTGTGCCCTGCACCAAAATATTTGAAGCACTGTGTGAGTTTATCCTTAACATCAAAACAACTTCATTTTTATATCAAATCTATAAATAGGTTGCATGCTCTCTCTCTGGCATCTCATAATGACAACCAAAAACAGTGATAATTAATTTGTTGTGCTCTGTGAGAAAGAAAATGTTGCCCTTCTGGAAGGCATACATGTTTTTAAGAACCCAGGCTGAATGTAATGACCTTGACATCCAAATTAGTGGTCAGAAAACAAACAGAACTCCAGGACTCATCCCAGAAGGGACTTAGCTGCCTATTGTTACTCAGTACTAGATAAGACCATGAACAAATCTAATTACTTGATACCTTATCTGCCAACCTCAATAGATCACCCTTCACTACTTGGGAGCATCTTAAATTTACAAGACAATTGGAAATGCTGACGCCCTGAACATCATGATTACTCACAATTTACTTTATCACTGGAAGTTTACTCCTGAGTAACTTGAAATTTCTTGTTTTCAGATCTGATCCCTATAGTTTCAAAGTAGAAATAAAATATTTGTAACTATATAGGCCTCAATAGGACCACAGATTTAACCTCAAAATTAAACACATGAAAATTAAAGATATTATTACCTGAAAAGTCACAAAAACTTCAACACTAAAAAAATAATGAAGTCTACTAATGAAGCTCAGTGGTGAAGTGTTTGCCTAGCATATGTGTTTGCCTAGCATATTTGATTCCCAACTCGCAAGAAAAAAGAAAGGAAGGATGGAAGGAAGGAAGGAAGGAAGGAAGGAAGGAAGGAAGGAAGGAAGGAAGGAAGGGATAAAGAGGAGAAAAAAATGCTAATTACCTCGATTTGATCAATGCTTGCTCTATGCATGTGTTGAAATATCACACTGAACCTCATTAATATACATAATTAATATGTTTAAAAAATTTAATTTTCCAAAAAAAGAAAAATTATAAATGCTACAACACAATTGCATTAGCTTTTCTTTTTGGCCCCTGTTATATTCTACTTTCTCAAATACAAAAGAAGAAAAGATTAGAAATTTTCATCAATATTATACAATGGAAAAGAATTAAAACTTTTAAAATTAAAGGACATGGGTTAAAATCTTACTCTGCCAGTTTTTTTTTAACTGTATAGCTTATGACAAGCTTTATCTCTCATTGACTTGTTTTCCTGCTCTGTAAAATGTGAATAATAATATCTGTCTCATGGTGTCCTGGAAGAGATGTCTCTGAAAACGGGTCCAAGTAGTTTCCAGAGAAAAGGGGGTGTTCTTGACATATGCAATGGAAAAAAATTTCAACATGCGCCAGTCAAAGGCATACACAGAGACTTATTAGGAAAGTTGACACATATTCGAGGGACAGTGGGGGCAATCCTAAAAGAGATGCCTTTGGAGCAAAGCAAGGAAAAGGCATTCAAGGAAGAATGAAGGCTATCTTCAGAAGGAGAAATAGCAACTCATTGATGTGGGATGTTTCTACGTATGGAGGGATGGTTGCTAGGGGTTGGATTAGGGATGGAACCAGAGTGAACCCAAGCAATTTCAAACCAGTTTTCCCCACACTTGTGCATTGCTCTCATGTTATAGGGGTATAGGTCAGGGGCGTAATTGTTTATATGTGCTTTCTGTATTTCAATAGTTTAATGGATCCTTCCTCTGAAATCTAGTATCTCTCCATTTATTACCAAATTTCTATCTCAAAAAGATGTCTATGACAGTTAAGTCAGCTATTACATGGAGAAATGATTAAATAGAGCACTTCAAAAAACTGGAAATTATTACACATGTGTTGGTCATCATCATTACTTTTCTTCATCTAAAAAGTCATAATGCCAATGTATGCATGGCCCTAAATTAGGTATCCTAATAAATCAGAAGAGTCTCATTAAAAAACATTATATTTTAATTAATATATTTTATAATTCATTGGAGCAGTGTCTGTAATACTCAAGAGCTCAGGGGCATTAGTTTTACATTGACTAATGTGATTCAAACACTCAAAGCACTTTTTCCAAAGATAATATCTTAAATTTTTTTTTCAATACTGGGAATTGAACCCAGAGCTCAAGCATGCTAGATAAATACCCTATCACTTATCCACATACCCAACTCCCTTTCTAGAAATCTTGATATGGTCACCTAAGAATAATGAAATGAATGAGCAGTAACCCAGCAGCAAGTGGCTTCTTAATGTTGCAGAGAGGAAGACTTTGATGTCTAAATTTACCTTGTGCTTTCCTTATTTGTTTCACTGACAACCTACTTTATGCAAAAACCACTTTGAAATTATCTCAGTAAGATAAGAAGGTATATAGCTTTTTTTTAAAGAGAGAGTAAGAGAGGAGAGAGAGAGAGAGAGAGAGAGAGAGAGAGAGAGAGAGAGAGAGAGAGAGAATTTTCAATATTCATTTTTTAGTTCTCGGCGGACACAACATCTTTGTTGGTATGTGGTGCTGAGGATCGAACCCGGGAGGCACGCATGCGAGGCGAGCGCGCTACCACTTGAGCCACATCCCCAGCCCGGTATATAGCTTTTTAAGGAAAAACATTTTACATCTTCATTGATCTTGTCTATCAAGAAAAAGCAACTCAAGGTGGTTTAAGGAAACTGGTAAAACTTCTTTAAGAAAGAAATTCCTATGAAAGAATAAAAAGAAATTATCTATTAAATAAAGGGAGAAAAGTCATGCATTCAGTGTTTAAGATAACTTTATATGCAGAAACTTAGGAATAATGTTATTGCCTTTATTTTGGTATTTTGGACTTATTTAATAAGATATTGTTATATTCTAAAATTTGTTTTGGGTAATGAGAATTTTTAAAAAGGATTTTTCTAATGTATCATTTATGGTAAAAGTTGGGGGGGGGGGAGGGGAGCAAATCAATGAGATGTTAACAGAATGGATTATGGTTAAGGTTCTCCAGTGGTCTGATAGGCTATTCCAAGACATATTTTAGTTCATTCTATTCATTAGTATTGGACTGAAATTAGCATTTGTGTGTCAAATTGGATTTCTTTATATTTCAACCAACACAATTTGATTAAAAATAATTAATAATAAGTTACCTATTATCACTTGCAATGGGTCAGGAACTATGTTAACAACTTTACATACATGTTTATACTTAAATCCCCAAATACCTTTGAAGGTGACACCTTTCATATTTACACTTTCTAGTATGGAAAATTAAGTGATTTACCCAAGGTCACACATCCAATAAGATCCCAGGTCACATTGGTAGCAATGCAAACGACCTGCCTACAGTGCAGGTAAAAGGTGCTAGTCAGATATTATAGATATTGAAAATGGATTTGATAGAACACTATAAAAAGGTACTTTTAAGAATTCATCTGCCACATGACTGCATTTTTTTTGTAGACTTGGTTTTAAAATCTGCCAAAGTTTAGACTCTATTGCATGTAAATCATTTTATTAAGTAATTTCAGATAACTGAACTAAACTTAGAATAGGAAATTGCATTGAGATCTATCTCTGGTAAGTAATCAGAACTCAAACATGATTTTACATTCCAACAGCTAAATTACAGAGAGGACTGATGCCTGAGACAAGGTACTAAAGAGAATATTTAATATCCAATGATTTAAGGGTGAAATGGCCCTAACCTTGAATTCTCTCACAAGTTTAGGTTAAGCTCCAGACATTACTTTCATGCTGTAATTTTGTTTCATTTTGGTTTAAAGAAAGAAATTCTTATGGGCAATGCCTTATTGAGTTGCTGTGGTCAAATATTTATTTAAAAGAACATATTGATTTGCAGATTAAAACTGACCACATATGAACTCCTCTTTCCAGTGACATTCTTATTGAAGATATTGATTAAAGACTTTTTATGCAGAAAGCATTTTTCTTGTCAGTTCAGTTATGCTGGCTTTTGTAATAAGCTAATTTGATTTCCTTTTTTAACCTTTGTTTGATTAGGGGAACAGACATTTGCATTAAAATTCAAGAGAGATGAAGTCTATCATCGATCTTGACTTCCTCATGGACCTCTTGTACTCAGTGAAAGATGATTTAGAGAATGTCAAGAGTCTTGGAACAACCATAATGAGATAGGGAAAAAAAATCACTTCAGACTTATAAGCCAGTGAGGGCTTATTTGACATAAAGGGCAATTGCGTTTGGAAGATATGCTTTAGAAAAATCAAATTCAGGAAGTTTAATTTTGTTCTTAGGCCAAGTCATTAAAAGATCCATGAGATAAACTACTATTAATAAAGTACTTGCTAGTTAAACCAAAACATTTCAAAACAGCTGAAGAGGTTAAACAAAACACATACTACATTTCTTGTCACTAAACTTATTACTGATTACAAAGAACTAAAAGTAAATTGTAATTTTTTAAATAAACATATTTCCGGTAAAACACTAACTTCAGACAAATTTATAATTTAGTCTTCTCTTGCTTTCTCTGAGAACTGTGAAAATCAAATTCATGTTGTCCCAGAACTTCCACTAGTATACCCAGGATTAATCCTCTTTTACATTAGATTCAAAGCTACTTGCAAATTCTTATAGCTACTGTGGTTTCCATATCCTTTTCTGAGACAGAAATCAATATATCTTGTGACCTCAATAGATTAGATCCATTGCTCATTCTTGTAATCACCCTCAAAGATCTTTATTTGTCTCCTTTCTAGAAGTAGAAGCCCCTTACATTTTCTAAGGAGTCTTGTTGGAATTGGGATTTTTAATTCGAGAGAGATTGAGCATCTACAGTGAACCTGATGGTTTATTAAATGTTCTGTGGGACACATGGAAAGTATATCAGATGGGCCTGCCCACTCCTTTTGCCACAACTACTCAGAACAAGGTGATCCTTGTGATAGGGAAACTAAAGGCTGAGAAAAGTGAAGAACTTGGTTAAATTCTCTCAAACAATTGGTTGAAAATTTTCTGGTTTCAAGAATCTCTCCCAACTCAAAGGAATGATGTTTTGGGATTCTAGATTACTTGGAAGAATTTGCAGGAACAGAAGGCCATTGCTAATTTCTTTCTTTCTCTGGATATATCATGGACTATATTACTTAAAGTAATCCCTTCATTGTTCTGACAGAGATAGCTCATCTTTAGACCTAAGTTTCTAGACTTCACAAGTTGCCATTGTGGTTTGATCATCTTTAAATTAACTTCCCTTTTTGCAGTTCTGAGATCCAATTCAGGACCTTGTGCATGCTAGGCAAGTGCTTTATCACTGAGCTACATCCTCAACCATAATTTTTAAATTAATGTAAAATTTCTGGGCATGGTGGTGCAGGCCTGTAATCCCAACAACTAAAGAGACTGAAGCAGGAGGCCAACCTTAGCAATTTAGTAAAATCCTATCTCAAGATAAAAATAAAATTAAATTAAAATAAATGGGGATGTAGCTCAATGGTAAAGCACTCCTGGGTTTAAAAATAATGAACATGTAAGTTAATGTACTTATTTAAGTTAGATTAAGCTAAGTCTAGAAAATTAACTTTTTAAAACATTCAGTTAAATCTGAAAATACAAGATATTTTTCATTTGACATTAGAGATAGATCTAGTGTTTCTTCTGTGGATAATATAAAATTATAGAGAAGAAAGAGAAAGAGGAAAGACAGCAAATGAAATAGATCTTGCATGTATGAAATATTTTAAAAATAAGAAAAATAATATAACTGGAAATACTTTGAAATTCCATCAAGTTAGGCTCTTTTCCAGTAAGGTTGGCTAAATATGACTAACATCATGTGGAAGGTCACAACAAATAATTGAGAATAAATATTCCACTTACGGTAGCAAGTTTCATACTGTTAGTGGGTATAGAAGTAGAATATCCATAAAACATGACTGAAAAATTTAAGAGAAGTATTTTCATACATCCCATATGAACAAACCATTAACCATTCTTTCATGTCATGAATCCAAAAGTATCTACATTATGTTTTATATTGTGTTAAAATTGATATAATATAAAATTCACCCAGAGGATAATATATGTATGTAATTCCTAAGGCAATTTTAGTTGAGACATTTATTTGAACTTTAATTTTAAAAATAATGCTGCTAAGCTTCTACCCTCGTCATTCCTCCCATTTTGTGAGGCAGTGTGAACTATCTGGCACCTGGGAAATCCATCAGGCTCACCTCACTGGAGGTTTAGAGGGCACACACAGATTTGCCCTTCAAATCCACTAAACAGAATTCCTTATCTCATAACACAAAGATTTTACTAGAGTATTTTATGTGCAATTTATCAGCAGAGCTGCCAAGATGTTTGGATCTATTTTAAAAAGACAGGAGCTTTGTGGCAGACTGGCTCAAGGTTTAAAAATCCTGATGTTGCATGCTCTTCGTTTTCCCTGTGGTCTCTGAAGTTTCCTTGATTGGTAAGTGCCGCGTGTGGCTGTTCCTGTCTCAACTGGTTCCTCATTACTCAAAGCCAATAATAATTGCTAAATATGACTAATATCACGTGGAAGGTCACAAAGTTCACTGTGAACCTTCATTCCAGCTCCAAATGTTTTCAAGGTTAATAGATTGATTTTGAGCTGAGATATGATGCATTTATAAAATGGAAGAAAATGAAAAATTTGGCATCACCAATATGCGGATAGTCTTAAATGATTCATTTGTTACATTTGGACTGCAGCCATGAAATTCATTTGATATATATCACATAGTTATATTCCAACCTAGACACTGGAAAATAAATTAATGACGCATTTTAACATTAGACGATTTTAAACACGTGCACACTCTCCAGGATGATGAGAATTGGGATACTGTAGTTCATTTACTGTTACAGCTCAGGGGCACCACATACGTGAAATGAGACCTAACCACATTTAAAGACTGAGACTCCACTAAATTACAGTTAAAACTATAATTCTAAGTGGTTTAGCTACTGATTGCTTCCTTTGGTCTCCTTGTCTAGAGCAGGGACAAATGAAATTCCTGACCTAGTTTCTGTTCTGTCATCCCTAGACATTTTAGGGCTCTGGTTCCAGTTTACAGAAGTGTCCTGTTCTGCTGACACCCTGACTGGACTTAAAGAAGACTCTGGGATCACACAGAGAGCTTTAGCACCAGCTCATCTGATCCTGCCCAGTGTCTGCTTGCTGTTTTTGAGCTTGACTTTCATTCCAGTTTGGTGGACTTGAGAATCTCTAGCTGCTGGTGATGGCTCATCCCACCTTTGCCAGAATCTGGTCCCCCACATAGAAAGCCACATTTCCTGGGAAAGTCTTCCCAGTCTCAGAAGGCTTTCAAACAAGTCACTGAGACCCGTTCTTTCTTTCTTTCCAAAGTTCAAGTTATTCCTCTTTATTCCATAGGCCTGGATTACTCATTTTACCCTCTGGCTAGATTGCCTTTATTTTCATGTTCTTCCTGTCTTACTTCCTGATGAATTAGCCCAACCACAATAAATACTATGTTAGTCTTCTGAAAACATCTCTAGTCACTTCCCCTCACCTACAGAACTGCATACAAACCTCTTGGCATGGCTTTGAAGGTTTTCTACATGTTGTATCATATCCTTGTCCCTGTTTTTCATTTTTCTTGCTCTTGTCAGGAAGGAGACATATCTGCCAACTACCCTTCAGTCAGCTCCCCTTTTACTCACTGTATAAAAGCTCAGGCAGAACCCCTAATCTGAATCTCCAACTTCCACCTCTGTCCAATGGTAAAAATAAAAGCTTCTTACAAGTTGTTCTGAGGATTATCCACACATGACAGAAAATTCCTAAGATAGTCCATGGCACACAGCAAAAACTCATGTACTTGTAAAAAAAATATATGTTTGATTGCTGGCCTTCTGCTCTTATCACTATTGGAAGGACCGTTACCCACCCCAATCCCACCCACTTTAAGGTCATAGCAAGTTCTACCACCTTCTCAAAGAAGGTGTGATTGGGCTGAATATAATCTCAAGAGCAGTCTAGCACTTACTCACATCCTATATTTTTTAATATTAATTTTTAGTTGTAGTTGGCCACAATGCTTTTATTTTATTTATTTATTTTTATGTGGTCCTGAGGATCAAACCCAAGTCCTCACACATGCTAGGCGAGCACTCTACCACCAAGCCACAAGCCCAGCCCTCAGATTCTCTATTTTATCAGTCCTAGCTTTTCAGGTATGGATGAAGGTCTTGCTTTTCCAACTAGATTACAAACTCCAGGGGAACAAACTAAAATTATATCTTTTGGGTGCTTCTTGTCTTCACCTGCACCTTATATTCAGTAACCCCAGCCCTAAATATTTCTGGGGGTCTTCAGGTTGTGTCTCCAGCATACATTAATATTTTTTTTTGTAGTACTCAGCCACTGCAAACACCATCTTCCCCAGGGATGGCCTCCACTACATGTCCCCATGCTACCTCCACTAAGCATTTCCTCAAGCACAGCTACCTCTAAGGCCAGCCAGCCCTGTCATCTCCATCACATCTGCTGAGCTCACTTGCTTCTTATCCTGATGCTTGTCATTACTACTGGTCATTCTCCCTGAGTTCTATTCCTTGTATCTTAAACACCTTATGTGTTCTCTTAGGAAAACATTTTTCACAGGATATGAATTCATTGGAAGGCAGCTAAAAAAAAATCAAGAATGACAGATTCAAAATCTCCTCATCTGACTTGTAAGTGAGGATGTGTCACTGGGTTGGGTCTGCAGAGCAGGTTGCATCTTTGTTTGGACTGTGTTTGCTTCCTGGAGTCCTCAGGACCTCCAGCCAGTAGACACCTTCATTCCCAGCCACACCTCATTTCCAGTGCAAACTCAGTTTAGCTGCAAGCTGGATCTCTACCTCATATCCCTTCACCCACCACAACACCTAGCACTCTGCTGGACACACACACACACACACACACACATCAGTTAGAAGACTAGTAGACTAACTACTGTGGGCCAGTAGTATAAATCAAGGTAATACAGAATATTAGATTGAACCTGTATCATGAAATTTTTTTAGATTCCTATTCTAAAAATGACTTTTCTGTTGTCACTTTGTTATAAAATAGAACTAAATAAAAACAATTTCTATTATTTGAAATTTGAATATAAGGGAATTTCTAGCAATCTAAGTACAAACTTGTTATTGGATGTGATGGCACAGGCCTGTAATCCTAGCTACTCAGGAGGCTGAGGCAGGAGGATTGAGGCCAGTCTGGGCAACATAGTGAGACCTTGTCTCAAAATAAAATAAAATAAATAGGGCTGAAGGCATGAGTCCCTGGGTTCAATTTCTAGTGTTTAAAAAGAAAAAGACTAAAATTTGCAAAAGTATTGTTTAGAAATAAAACAATTTTACATGTTGAAATTTATATTGCAAACACCAAAATTCTTCCAAAACCTAGAAGGAGGTGGCAGCACTGAAGAATCTTCCTCAGAATAACTTCTAAGTCTAGCAGCCTCAAAGTTAAAACTGCTTTGTTCATTTGAGTATCATCACTAGCTGCCCCTGCTTCAGGTGAGCATTGCCTCCAGCCAGGCAAACATGCCACTCTCCTATAAACCATCCCTAACCTTCCCTGAGAAGACTCAGGTGCCTAGTCTGGAGGGGTCTGAAAACAAAATACAAGAATAGATTCTGAAAGCGAGATATGAGAAGGGGAAGGGCAGGGGGGTGGGAAAGGAGAGAAAGAAAGGTACTATGTTGTTTTCAGATGGATCCTGGATGTTTGTTCTTCCAAACACAATAGCTTGACTTTGGTACTTTGTATAGTGGTTTGGGGTTGTGTGTATGTGTGTGTGTGTGTGTGTGTGTGTGTGTGTGTGTACATGTGCATGCACCCTGGGGATCAAAGGCAGGATGTCCCACTTGCTGGGCAAGCACTCAGCCACAGAGCTACACCTACATCCGATTTTAAGGTTTATTTTAATCAAAATATAACACCTTGCACAAACACATATCCCACACAAAGGCACACACACATTCACATGGGCTTTCAAAATTGAAAATATTAAGACAAACCAAGGAGGGATCCGTTCCATGGTTGTTGCCATTTTCCAGTGTCATAGTTGGGGAGAGTAACGCCACAGAATTGATTTTCCAGTTGATGTGACATACGGACTAGAAAAAGACATGCACAGAAGACGAGAACTAGCTGTGACCTTGAAGATGATCTAATTCAATTTCCTCACTCTGCTGATGAAAAAAATAAGAACTCAAGAAGTTAAATAATTTGTTCAGAGTCAGAGAGATGTTCACTATGAAACCTGAAATTCGGATCCAGATGTCTCTAAAATAACCAGTTTTTTTTCAATCTGAGTGCTGTCCTCCTTTGCCCAGTGTGGGAGCTTAAAGCTAAAGAGTCTTCTTATCCTGATGTTCCTAGCAGGCTGTTTGCAAACAGAGAGCTTACCCAGGTGTGAATGACTTTTGTGGTCACCACACCTTTTATTCTAAATATGTTACACAATAGCAAAAAGATGTGAAAGGAAATTAATTAATTCTTTGCTTATTTCTAGCATGCAGTACCCTCATTTTAGGATCTCTTCCGATGCATCTCCCAGCCCCGCCCTGGATTTTGTCCTAGGGTCATTTCTGAAGCTTTAAGTTGTAGTAACTTTAAGCTATTGTCAGAAAGCACTTGAAAAGCATTGGGGAAAATC
Source organism: Spermophilus citellus (assembly GCF_964194105.1). Classification (NCBI taxonomy): domain Eukaryota; kingdom Metazoa; phylum Chordata; class Mammalia; order Rodentia; family Sciuridae; genus Spermophilus; species Spermophilus citellus. The sequence goes on along the minus strand of NC_138187.1, from coordinate 68,318,552 downwards.
CCCATTACCAAAATTCAAGTAAAAGTACAGATTGGTGTCACTGCCTGCTAGTCCTGTTAAATTACATGCCTGGTGCTTTTTTGCTGTTTAATTTCATAAGAGCATCCTTCTATCACTCACCTTGGGCAGAAACTTATGGAGACAATAGGGGATCTTGGTAGAAACTGAAGCGAAACTATTGCCAGGAGGTGGAAAAAAATGGATGTAGCTGACAAATTACAGGGTTGCCCATTCAGTCATGAGAATGGAAACAAGTCTGTGAATCAATGTATGAAAAGGATATTTAATAGGATGGGAGAAGTCACTTTAACACCTGTTCCTGTTGCAGTCAATGCACTGATGCCAATCACTCACTGTCTGGATCCACTCTCCAAGCAGAAAATGATCTCATCTCTTATTCTTTAAGGGTTAGAGCAGCGGAACAGGGTCTATTTTTAACAGTCCTGGGAGCAATCACCATGGTATTGACTGCTAGGAAAGTTTGTCTTAGAAGGTCTGGCCTGAGGCATTGGGGAAATCAGAGCCAGGAGAGAGGGAACCAGAGAGATTGTGAGCTTGCATAAGCACAAACATGTGAAATGAGAAGTGCAGAAAATTAAAAACTCTGAATAAAAGGTGAATTCATTTCACTCTGAAAGTTACGAAGCTTAGAGCCATAAATGCCAAGATGATGAGGAAGAGGCTGAGCTGATGTTTTTTATTGCAATCCATTATGGTAATGGAAAAATTTTCTTTTGAACTGTAGCTGTCTGGGTTGACTTTGGAAAGGTGGAAATTCAGGCTCATTTATTGGGAAAGAAGAATTCAGAGTAAGCTTCAGCTCAGAGCTTTGAGCATTCTCTATGGAAGGTGGCTCTTGGTCTAGACCAGGTAATGAAATGTTAATGGAAGTTTATTTCTTCCCTGCATTTCTCCAAAACTTAGGGCTTTCTCCATGTAAATGTGTGGGGATTGCATTTCATCACAGACCCTACTGAAATCAATTTTACCTTTTCCTGTACATCTGAACTAGGACTGTAGAGGGAGGTGGCAGAGCACACAGTATCACAACTCTCTTGACCTCACGAAAGTTATTTAGTTTTAGGTTTTGTATTTCTCCAGGGATGAATGCTGAATCTAGAACATATTTCGAAGTAGCTTTCAACTTGTCATAAAGAAAACTCAGGTTTTTTACTATATTGTCAAGAATCTGGCTGATTCTTGACTTGGTTCTTAATTGTTTCCTCCAACATTTTACAGCATGGGGGAGAGACATCTAGGAAAGCAAATAAAAAAGATTCAACACTGAAAGTTATGATAACATTGCATGGAGAATGTCGTGGGATTGTGAAGAAGGCAGTAATGAGTTCTGCCTGGGGGAGGAAGTCCAGGCAAAGCCTCACTTTTAGAAAACAGCTTTCTGAGCTGGCTCCTGTGGTGGATGGAAAGCGTGGGTGTTTCAGACAGGAAACAACATTTACAAAGGCCCAAAGGTGTGAACATATGTGACATATTCAAAGACTAGCCAGTAGTTCAAGTTGACCAGAGTGTGAAGTGCATGGGGCAGGGAAGGCAAGCTGAATAATGAGCATCAAGAGGGGGAACTGGGAAGGGAGATTGGGGCTGGATTATAAAGAGTTCTGTACCAGATACCAAGGACTTCAAATTTATTTTGCTAAAAGCAGAGAAACCACTTGACTTAACAGCTGTGTTCTCAGTATCAGCACATCCCTTGCTTCTCACCTAGTGGGGTTTTTGCCCCCAGAAGTCTTAAGGTCTTCCTAGTGTGTTCTTTAAGCTCATTCATTTTCCCTTTGAACATTCAGGAAGACTTTATTGCATAACTTCTAGTTTGTATTAGTCATCTTTTCTTCACTGTGACCAAAATACCAGATAAGAACAGCTGAGAGGAGAAAAAGTATATTTGGGGGCTCACAGTTTCAGAAGTCTCAGTACATGATTGGCCCACTCCATTGGTCTGAGCCAGAGGAGAGACAGATTCTCATGGAAGAAGAGCATGTCAGGTAAACTGCTCAAAGTTATGGCATTCAGGAAGCCAAAACAGAAAGCAAGGAATGAGGGATAAGATATAATCCTCAAGGGTACATCCCCACTCCAGTCACATACCACCTGCCTATAGTTTCTACCCAGAATTCCATTTAAATTATTAATCCATCAATAGATTAATCAGCTGATGAGGTTAAAGCTCTTATAATCTAATCATTTCAACTCTAACATTTCTACATTGCCTAACGTGAACTTTTCAGGGGATATTAAAGATCCACACCATAACACAGTTACATATGGAGTTTTGTGACTGCCAGTTAAATGTGAGTAATCCAAGGGACACCACTTTCAGAATCCTCCAGTGAGGAACCCTGAGATTCCAAAAGCTGGCAGAGCCTGTAGATGGAAACATTGTGAGTCTCAGAATCACTGCACGGGAGGCCATCTACGAAATATCCAATCAGAGTATGACCTGAATGAGAAGTAAACTTTCTATATTTTAAGCTAAGAACTGGAAATTGTCCAGTGTGGTAGTTAGCCTATCAACTATCAACTACTCATTAGGGTGAGGAAATTCTTAGGAAAGGTAGCTGCTTACACAGAAGGTATAGGCCAATTTATGGTCAAATATCACTGCTACCTCCTCACTTTTCTCTGGAAAACTTCCCACCGCATGTGCCATGCCACCAGACTCTCCCTAACCATTGGCAGTAGATATTCTGTGGCTCTCTCATTCTTCCAGCCCTGATTTACCACCTCCTTCAGGCAGTACAGAACCAGCTCCCTGAAACCAGATGTCTAGACAGAGGTCCTGAGGGTCATAGAATTCTCAATTCCTACTCCCACCAAAAGCAGCATTTTTGCTGCTGTGACTAAAAGACCTGAAAAAAAACAATTTTAGAGGAGGAAAAATTTATTGGAGGCTCACGGTCTCAAAATTCTCAGTCCATAGACCGCAGGCTCTATTCCTTGGGACTTGAGGTGTGGCAGAGCATCATGGCAGAAGAGTGTGGTGGAAGAAAGTGGCTCAGGGCATTACAATTAGGAAGCAGAGAGAGACTAAAATCAGCTTACAAAATATATACCCCAAAGGTATGCCCCAATGACTCATCTCCTCCATCCACACCATACCAATTTACAGTTACCATTCAGTTAATCCCTGTCAGGGGATTAATTCACTAATTAAGTTAAGGCTCTCATAACCCAATCATTTCACCTCTCAACCTTCCTGCATTGCCTCACACATGAACTTTTTGGGGACACCTAATAGCTAAACCATAATAGATGATATCCCCATAAATGTCTTTAGGAACTTCCTCCAAATTTTCAGTTCCCTAAGGCAAGAACATCTGGAAAGTAAGCACATTTATTATACATATAATCAAGACTGATGTTGGATTGAACACACTGTTGTGTTAAAGTCTGGATTAGTCCTAGAGGGAAGGGCCATCATAAGATCAGAGTCTCATGCAATGATTCTGTTACTTCTCTTCTGTATAGATCATTCAGAATGTCAGCTGTGTTTATAGGACTCTTTCCTCAATGCTATTCTTGATTTACTTTAGCTTGATTTAATCTGAGAGCTGCAACATATAATAGATCTAAGTTCTGTGTCTTTCTGGAGATGAGTTATTTTCAGGAAATTCTTCTATCTGGCAAATAAGACCTACTTCTGAAGACATAGCATAGGAAAAGAATAAAATGTCAAGGAGGAGGAGGAGACCTCATCTGGAATTTCAACACTTTCCTGTGATGGAGGTGTGAACATGTGGCTTTAATAGCTATCGTCCTGACTGTGGTATTTAATAAGCTGGGCTCCTTGTGAATCCAGAGACTTAGGCTGATAATGAGAAAACTTTCAAGACAAATCCTGAAAGATTTCCTTATTTGGGTATAAAATTCAGGAATTTGAACGCCTTTCACAATATGACAACTTTGGCTTTTATATTCTCAGGTTCTGGGTAAAGTACAGCATAGTATTTCAGAGGAAGTTGAGAGGTCCTGTGAAGGGAACCAATTACTGAACCCACTGTGACTCAATCACCTTCATGCTTCCAATGTTCCTGCATTGAGCTTTATGATCCCGAAGGTTACAACTGGTATTGATTTAGTGAATTCTTTCTTGAAGACATAACATCATTTTACAAAGCTTTACTGTTGCCATATTCGAGTCCTCTACTAAAATTGTTTTCATTAATGGCTATTGATACTTTAGACAAAAGGTCATGGATAATTTCATAAAAATAAGAACTCTAGGGAAGGAATCAGAGAAATAATTCACCATCATGGAGCTGCAACACTAAGGAGTTGTAGGACTGTGGACAAAGTACTCCACCTCTCTCTGCTTCAGTTTCCTTCTGGATTCAGAGAGTTATAACAGTATCTAGCTAGAGAGGTATAGAACTTATATATCATTTGTTCATAACAATTCATTTCCTTCTCCTCTTTTCCAGCTTTCCCTAATAAATTCACTGATTTGAGCTTGGTCATGTGACTTGTCAAGATGGGGTGTGTCTCACATGGCCCTCGGAAGCAAGCAGGAGTGGCCATACTCATATCAAATAAAATCAACTTCAAACCTAAGTTAATCAAAAGGGATAAAGAAGGACACTATATCCTGTTAAAAGGAACCATCCACCAACAAGACATAACAATTATCAATTTGTATGCACCAAACAATGGTGCGGCAATGTTCATAAAACAAACTCTCCTCAAGTTCAAGAGTCAAATAGACCACAACACAATAATTATGGTTGACTTCAATACACTGCTCTTGCCATTAGACAGATCCTCCAGACAAAAGCTGAATAAAGAAACTATAGAACTCAACAGCACAATCAATAACCTAGCCTTAACCGACATATATAGAATATATCAACCATCATCAAGTGGATACACGTTCTTCTCAGCAGCACATGGATCTTACTCAAAGATAGATCATATATTATGCCATAAGGCAACTCTTAGTAAATATAAAGGTGTGGAGATAATACCATGCACCATATCTGATCATAATGGAATGAAACTGGAAATCAATGATAAAAGAAGGAAGGAAAAATCCTGCATCACATGGAAAATAAACAATATGTTACTGAATGATCAATGGGTTACAGAAGACATAAAGGAGGAAATCAAAAAATTCTTAGAGATAAATGACAATTCAGACACAACATACTGGAATCTATGGGACACAATGAAAGCAGTTTTAAGAGGGATATTCATTTCCTGGAGTTCATTCCTCAAAAAAAGAAAAAACCAATAAATAAATGAACTCACACTACATCTCAAAACCCTAGAAAAGGAAGAGCAAAACAACAGCAAATGTAGAAGAAGACAAGAAATAATTAAAATCAGAGCAGAAATCAACGAAATTGAAACAAAAAATCATTGAAAAAATTGATAAAACTAAAAGTTGGTTCTTTGAAAAAATAAATAAGATCGACAGACCCTTAGCCATGCTAACGAAGAGAAGAAGAGAGAAAACTCAAATTACTAACATACGGGATGAAAAAGGCAATATCACAACAGACACTACAGAAATACAGAAGATAATTAGAAAGTATTTTGAAACCCTATATTCTAATAAAATAGAAGACAGTGAAGATATTGATAAATTTCTTAAGTCATGTGATCTGCCTAGATTGAGGCAGGAAGACACACACAATTTAAACAGACCAATAACAAAGGAAGAAATAGAAGAAGCCATCAAAAGACTACCAACCAAGAAAAGCCCTGGACCGGATGGGTATACAGCAGAGTTTTACAAAACCTTCAAAGAAGAATTAATACCAATACTTTTCAAGCTATTTCAAGAAATAGAAAAAGGAGGAGCTCTTCCAAATTCATTCTATGAGGCCAACATCACTCTGATCCCAAAACCAGACAAAGACACTTCAAAGAAAGAAAACTACAGACCAATATCTCTAATGAACATAGATGCAAAAATTCTCAATAAAATCCTGGCGAATCGAATACAAAAGCATATCAAAAAAAAATGTGCACCATGATCAAGTAGGATTCATCCCTGGGATGCAAGGTTGGTTCAATATACGGAAATCAATAAATGTTATTCACCACATCAATAGACTTAAAGATAAGAACCATATGATCATCTCAATAGATGCAGAAAAAGCATTTGACAAAGTACAGCATCCCTTTATGTTCAAAACACTAGAAAAACTAGGGATAACAGGAACTTACCTCAACATTGTAAAAGCTATATATGCTAAGCCTCAGGCTAGAATCATTCTAAATGGAGAAAAACTGAAGGCATTCCCGCTAAAATCTGGAACAAGACAGGGATGCCCTCTCTCACCACTTCTATTTAATTTAGTCCTTGAAATACTAGCCAGAACAATTAGACAGACAAAAGAAATTAAAGGCATAAAAATAGGAAAAGAAGAACTTAAAATATCACTGTTTGCGGACGACATGATCCTATACCTAGAAGACCCAAAAGGGTCTACAAAGAAACTACTAGAACTAATAAATGAATTCAGCAAAGTGGCAGGATATAAAATCAACATGCATAAATCAAAGGCATTCCTGTATATCAGCAACAAAACCTCTGAAATGGAAATGAGGAAAACCACCCCATTCACAATATCCTCAAAAAAAATAAAATACTTGGGAATCAACCTAACAAAAGAGGTGAAAGATTTATACAATGAAAACTGCAGAACCCTAAAGAGAGAGATAGAAGAAGATCTTAGAAGATGGAAAAATGTACCCTGTTCATGGATAGGCAGAACCAACATCATCAAAATGGCAATATTACCAAAAATTCTCTACAGGTTCAACGCAATGCCAATCAAAATCCCAATGGCATTTCTTGTAGAAATAGATAAAGCTATTATGAAATTCATATGGAAAAACAAAAGACCCAGAATAGCAAAAGCAATTCTAAGCAGGAAGTGTGAATCTGGAGGTATAGCGATACCAGATTTCAAACTGTACTACAAAGCAATAGTAACAAAAACAGCATGGTACTGGTACCAAAACAGGCAGGTGGACCAATGGTACAGAATAGAGGACACAGAGACCAATCCACAAAATTACAACTTTCTTATATTTGATAAAGGGGCTAAAAGCATGCAATGGAGAAAGGATAGCATCTACAACAAATGGTGCTGGGAAAACTGGAAATCCATATGCAACAAAATGAAACTGAACCCCTTTCTCTCGCCATGCACAAAAGTTAATTCAAAATGGATCAAAGAGCTTGATATCAAATCAGAGACTCTGCGTCTGATAGAAGAAAAAGTTGGCTCCGATCTACATATTGTGGGGTCTGGCTCCAAATTCCTTAATAGGACGCCCATAGCCTAAGAGTTAAATACAAGAATAAACAAATGGGACTTACTTAAACTAAAAAGTTTTTTCTCAGCAAGAGAAACAATAAGAGAGGTAAATAGGGAACCTACATCCTTGGAACAAATCTTTACTCCTCACACTTCAAATAGAGCCCTAATATCCAGAATATACAAAGAACTCAAAAAATTAAACAACAAGATAACAAATAACCCTATCAACAAATGGGCCAAGGACCTGAACAGACACTTCTCAGAGGAGGACATACAATCAATCAATAAGTACATGAAAAAATGCTCACCATCTCTAGCAGTCAGAGAAATGCAAATCAAAACCACCCTAAGATACCATCTCACTCCAGTAAGATTGGCAGCCATTATGAAGTCAAACAACAATAAGTGCTGGCGAGGATGTGGGGAAAAGGGTACGCTTGTACATTGCTGGTGGGACTGCAAACTGGTGCGGCCAATATGGAAAGCAGTATGGAGATTCCTGGGAAAGCTGGGAATGGATCCACCATTCGACCCAGCTATCGCCCTCCTCGGTCTATTCCCTGAGGACCTTAAAAGAGCATACTATAGGGATACTGCCACATCAATGATCATAGCAGCACAATTCACAATAGCTAGACTCTGGAACCAACCTAGATGCCCTTCAATAGATGAATGGATAAAAAAAATGTGGCATTTATACACAATGGAGTATTATGCAGCACTAAAAAACGACAAAATCATGGATTTTGCAGGGAAATGGATGGCATTAGAGCAGATTATGCTAAGTGAAGCTAGCCAATCCTTAAAAAACAAATGCCAAATGTCTTCTTTGATATAAAGAGAGCAACTAAGAACAGAACAGGGAAGAAGAGCATGAGGAAAAGATTAACATTAAACAGAGATGAGTGGGGGGAGAGAAAGGGAGAGAGAAGGGAAACTGTATGGAAATGGAAGGAGACCCTCATTGTTACACAAAATTACGTATAAGAGTTTGTGAGGGGAAAGGGGATAAAAACAAGGGAGAGAATTGAATAACAGCAGATGGGGTAGAGAGGGAAGATGAGAGGGAAGGAGAGGGGGGATAGTAGGGGATAGGAAAGGTAGCAGAATACAACAGTCACTAATATGGTATTATGTAAAAATGTGGATGTGTAACCGATGTGATTCTGCAACTTGTATTTGGGGTAAAAATGGAAGTTCATAACCCACTTGAATCAAATGTATGAAAGATGATATGTCATGAGCTTTGTAATGTTTTGAACAACCAATAAAAAATAAATAAAATGGAAAATTGCAATTAAAAAAAGATGGGGTGTGAGCAGAGGAGCTATCTGCCTCATCTGAGCAAAGGTTTGTAGAGGCTCTGCACACTTCCATCAGCCCTCGTGATCTCACCTCTATCCTGATACTATCAAGTCTCACCTAGTGGCTACATCTTAGCCTGGTTTCTGGAATGAGAAGACTCCTGGGGCAGAGCCAAGATAAGTCCAGTAGAGCTACATTAATGTCCCAGAAATTCCAGGAGTTTTATAGTTGAAAATAGAAACTGTTTCTCATCTCTAGCAGCTAAGAGTCTTAAGATTGGTCTCAGATCCAAATAGACCCATTGTTAAGCCTTCTGGTTAGACTAATATGACCCTCGGTAAATTATTCCAGTTAGACAAAAGGGCTCAGGCAGAAGAGACTAAGAGAATATTCTGTCTGAAGTACAATAAGATCAAAGTACTTACAATAAAGTCCACACATGGAGGTATTTCTCAAAAAACTATGGTGTGGCTATTGATTTGTATGGAGATGAGTGGACTCAGATTGATTAAAAACAAAAACAGTTATATAGAGACATGTATAGCTAAAAGCACCACCAACCCGGATTAGAAGAGACTATAACTATTAAAATCATGAAAATCTTCTAACAGTCCCCAATCTTCTACAGTTGTGAAGCAATCCAAGATAGCCACAAATAGAAAATTTGCCAAACCCAGCTTCAGAAAAAAGGATAATGAGTGGAGGAGCTATTGAATAGAGAAGTTAGTCCCAGAAAATGTAACTGGGATAAATCCATTAGGGTGAGAGCTTATGTGATTTGCTCTGTGGAATATAAGAATTGCTATAAGCCAGTGACTGGCAGGTGCCTCCCATTTTTCCTGTTTTTCAATAAGGTGTCCCCACTCCACCATTGGACTATGTCAAGTGTTTGGGGGGGAACATCTGGAACATCTCTGAATCAATAAGAACAGCAATCAGGCATGATTTCAAAGCTCAGTGCCTGGTAGCTTGATCATCTTGAGGGGAGAGGTGAAAATATCTCTCCCCAGTGAGAGGAAGTCGGGGCAGATTGCCTTCTGTACTCACAGGTATGTGTCCTCTCTCTGCCTCTGCCAATCTTCGTGGCAGAGGGGTGTACTTCTTTACCCCATTGGCTCTGGATTTGGCTTTGGGCTTTCTTTGGCTAATGGGACAAAAATGGATGGGATGTTTACTATGAAATCAGAAGATTTCAGAGGCATTACAAGTTTCTACCAGCCCTTTCATTGCCCCAGAGTGTAACTTTAACCTTGTTTCCAAAGCCCAATCCAGCACAGCAGAGCTACAGCTGACCCTCAGCCCTAATAAAGTCTCAAATCATTATTTGTGATTTTACTCCACAGAGATTTTGAAGTTGTTTATTACAACAACACAAGTTAATACATGGGAGGAGGATTGCATGCAGTAATTCATGCTTAATACAATGCCTAGCACATCCTAATTCAAAGAAATGTTAAATTCTGACATTGACTTCATCACTGTTGTCCCCATTACTTTTCTCCAATCCTCATAAATCCCAGTGAGACATCTTGTACATTTTTAGGGACATATTTTTATCTATATTTGAAATACCCAGACCAAGGAAGCATAGACTAAAGGATAATTTAAAAACAACTGGGTATATTTTTGCCCAATATTCTTGCTCTTTAAAAATTAGAAAAAAACTCATTTTCTAGAGTGAGAGGGTGTTAGAAAATTCTTCATTAGTGTTTTTGGCAGCAGATACAAAGTAAAACTGAATCAAGTTTAAATCCTAATGAAGGTATTCTTTGAGAACTCCATCTTAGATCAAGCACATGGAGGCCTTTTTTAGCATGTTCCCTCAGGCTGAGTTTGAGATATTGCTGATAAATTCTAAGATAAGTTATTTTTGAAATTTAAAAGGTTCCTACAAATAATGGAGAGTATATTTTAGAGTTGTAGAAATAAGGAAGGAAGTGTGATAAAAATGAATAATAAAAACTGTGGGGGGTGGGTTATTTAGGCCTCTGTAAAATTGAATATAACTTCTTGGAAGGGCAGATGCTTTTTAAGATTTGAAATGTCCTATTGGAGGGCTGGGGATATAGCTAAGTGATAAAGTGCTTGCCTAGCATACATGCATGAGGTCCTAGTTTCAATCCCCAGTACAAGAAAGAAAGGGATGGAGAGAGGGAGGGAGGGAGGGAGGGAGGGAGGGAGGAAGGAAGGAAGGAAGGAAGGAAGGAAGGAAGGAAGGAAGGAAGGAAGGAAGGAAGGAAGGAGTAAAATGCTGTCATAAACTTCTTCATGCTGAGAGTTATAAAGTTTTAAACCAACACTAATAGGCATTACAAATTGATGGATTTTGGAGATAGGCATAGTGGTGCATGCCTGTAGTCCCAACAGCTGGGGAGGCTAAGTCAGAAGGAACACAAGTTCAAGGCCAGCCTCAGCAATTTAGCAAGGCCCTAAGCAACTTAGGGAGGACCCTGTCTCAAAATAAAAAAAAAAAAAAATAACATGGGCTGTGGATGTAGCTCAGTGAGAAAACACCTCTGGGTTAAATTCCAGTATAAAAAAATTTAAGTTGATGAATTTTTAAAAATTTGTATTAATAATAATTTTAATTTTCTCACACTTATATGGAAAATTGAACTTAATGTACTTTCACAAGTATGTTGCCATTATTCCCCACAGTAATCCCATGAATAATCCCCCAAGTCAGGCTGCACTGCCTTTATTATTCTCTCAGATAACAAAGTATAGTCTGAAAGGTTAAAAGCCCAAAGTTGCATAGCTAGTCAGTGACAGGGGTGGCTCATTTTGCCTCAAAACCATTGGTATTTTATCCATGTGATCAAACCTTTTGACTTTCAATATTTAAATGGCAGAATAAAGATATAATTGACAGGCAAAGCTGAATCACCTTTATCACATCCATACTTGAGGGAGAGTAAAGGCCAGGGACTCTACCTGGCCAATAGCAATGCAGCTGCCAATCTCTTCTGGGCAATGAGGAAAAGAGATAAGGCGCTCATTCCTATGTAGGACTCTGTTAAGAGGAAATTCACAATGAGTTAGATGGCTTTGACTCCTGCCTCACATTCACTACCTGCAATACTGGACCAGGAAGCGCACCCAAACGAAGATGAGTGATAGCCAGATGCAATGACCATGGAGTTAAATAAAGATACTACAAAAGACAAGGCAAAAGAAATAGAGGAGTGGGGGATACGTGGGGCGAAAAGGGGAATAAGATGACAAAAAGTATCATCCAAAAGTGATGTCACAGACCAGATAAAAACTGGGACCATGTATGTCACCATGAACTCACAAAGGAGATGAAGCTGCTGACTTATAAAACAAGAGTTGAAAATGAGGTTATAAGGGAAGAGTGAGTGAAATGATGGGAGAAATCTGAAGGTGACTTAGGAAGCAGCCCAAAGGAAAACAGACACTGTAGGACACATAGCTATGGACAGGACCACAGAGTGAGAAAGTGAACACAAGAGTTGCAAAGGATTAGAGAAAAATGATAAATAGAGGTGGTGTATTGTTGAGATCCAGAATCAATTGAAGACTTGAATTTAAATTTTAAATGGCACATCTTATTCTAGGAAGAGCATTCCACCAAATATCAACCCCAAGACTTAACTGCTGGGCATGAAAGTGAAAGAAAGATTTCCTAAAAGAAACATTATATAAATAACAAAATTCAGAGGAAAGGGAGTTTTTAAGAGGAAGGCACTGTTAGATATTTCTTTATCTTTTATAGCCATGCATTAATACCAATAAATCAATTAATTTATTTAAATATAAACACTAAGAAAATACCGAAAATCAAATAAGATCAGGTAGTAGAAGGAAGGCTGGGGAGCCATAAAGCGAAATTACTAATTTTCACATTGATTATAATAAGGAGTCAAAGAATGATGACCAAAGAAATAAAGGTATTACATAAATTATATAACTTGTAAAAATGAATCTCCAATGCTGTTCATTGTCAGAAGATTTTTCACATCATCAGAAAAAAAGAAAAAGAAAATACAGACCACATAGTGAAATAAATAAAAGCATCAATAAATTCAGGTAGCATATCATTAATTAAAATAAAAACAAGATGTCATATCCACTTATAGAAATTTAAATTATAAATATATTCACAGACATGTGAAATTATTAAAAGATGCAGAATTGTTTGCATTATCAAAATACTGTGAACAATTTGAAAGTATATCAGTAAGAGACTGACTTCATCAATTATGGCACATCCATAAAACAGAATAATACATAGTAGTTAAAAAGAATGAAGCAAGCCAGAATCAGTGGTACTCACCTGTAATCCCAGAAATTTGGAAGGCTTGAAGCAGGAGGATCATAAGTTTGAGGCCAACCTCGGCTTAGTGAGTCCCTAAGCAAATTAGTAAGACCCTGTCTCAAAATGAAAAATAAAAAGGATTGGGGGTGTAGCTCAGTGGTTAAAAAATAAAAGAAAACATTTCTGGGTTCAATACCCAGTATTATCTTGAGGCAGCTTCAAGATAATACTGTTAGATTAAAAAATAAGGTGTAGAATTATTTGTATGATTTACAACAATTTAATGAGCAGTCAGGTGGACCTATAGCATATGCATCTGTGTCACATGGTGGGGGCATAGACATAGACTATCTGCAAAGACAAAGAAATAGGTAAAAGAAGATGTCCTCTAAGAGGGAGGCTGGATCCTTGGGGGATTGGGTTAAGGAGAGAAACTTTTCACTATAGACTTTCTATATTTCCTGAATTCTGTCCATGTGCATATTTTATCTAGTCAAAATCGCATACATTAAATAATTTTTTTAAGACAAAAGCAGTCTTATCAATTGGTTCATCTTGTTAGGCAAGTCCTAGTTTATAATTGATTGAGAAAGAAATTTGAGTCAAAATAATTACTGGCTAGAAGATCTCAAGAGTATCCAGTTTTCTTCTGAGTGAGATGAAGTTCCCATTTGGTTTGAAGCCACTTAGATCTTGACTTAGAAGGGAGAGGTACACAGAGAATAGATACATGAACAAGAAATGCTTCAGTTCAGCAGCCTAAAGCCTGCTTCAAGAGAATATCCAACATTTGTGATGTGTGCCAATCAGACAGGACACTGAAGTGACATTTCTGGTTAGTGGTTTGGTGTGTGGCATATTCAGCTTTGCGTAGCTGTGACAAAAATACCCAATCAGAGAAACTCAGAGGAGAAAGGGTTTATTCTGGCTTCCAGTATCAAAAGTCTCAGTCCATAGATGGCCAACTCCACTGCTCTAGGCCCAAGGGGAAGCAGAACATCATAGGGGAAGGGTCCAGGGGAGGCAAGCTGTTCATCTCGTGATGGGGCTTAAAAGCATAGAGAGGAGTAGGGAAAGGGACTACAGAGAAGATGCACTCTTCCAGGACACATGTTTAGAGACCCACTTCCTCTAGCCTTACCCCACCTGCCTAACAGTACCACCTAGTCCATACAGACTAGGATGGACTGATTAGGTTACAGCTGGGGGTAGCTGTAATGATTCTAGCAATCATTTTGCCTCTGAATACTCCTGTATTAACACAAGAGCTTTTAGGGGACACTTTACATCCAAACTGTACTAGTGCATTCAGGGAGCCACCCGCCCAGCCTAGAAAGCTCTTACTGAGCACTCTTCAATTTTAAACCTTTCTAACTGAAGGTCCTTTCCCTGTAAATGTACACCCCTGCGGATGTCATTTGAGGAGAGAAAACATTTCTTACTTTGCTTGTAGTTTGTGAAACTTCTTAGTTTATCCCTTTCTGCTAATAGATGATAATTGTTAGACCTAGGCCTGAGGGAGAGTTCACACAATTCTATTCACACTGTGATCTTCCACAATATGTTATTTCAAGCCATGAGAAAAGAGTCACAACTGCCTAGGGAGAAAATAAAATTAGAAGGGCAGCCTCCCTCTTGAGAGTTGAATTTGGTCCTTTAAGGCCAGCAATTCAATCTTTTAAAAGGCACATCTCTGTTCTAATCAATCAAACTTTCATTTCCAATGGCAATAACCTTCCCTGGGCACTCAAGAAATCAGAAACTGGAGCTTTGTACACAAAAAGTCAATATGGCATTTGCTACCCTGTTGAGCAGTTCTTACAAACCTAGTCACAATTTTTTTTTTTTTTTGTCAGCAAGCAATCCGATGTTCCAATAGACCATGGGGTTGGCAACACCATCTCTATGTTCAAGGCTGTCATGTTAAATGGAAAAGATGTAATCTGCATCTGGAACTTAAGATAAATTTGAGTGAAGCAAAGATAAGCAATAGCCTCCCAAACTCTCATCTTTGGTTATATTGTATTGTAATGTCTGTGTTTAAGGTTTACCAAAAAGAAATTCCAGGTCATAGGGGTTGTGATCCTCATTACTTAGAATAGCAAATGGCTTTACAGATGTTGTTGGACAATAAGTGGGTAAGAAACCACAGACATGATTGTAGACTTTTTACCTCCTCCTCCTCCTCTGCTTCCTCCTGCTCTTCCTTCTTCTCTCTCTTCCTCCTCCTCCTTCTTCTTTTGCAGGGATGGAGTGGAACCCAGGACATTGAACTTACCAGAAAAGTGCTTTACCATGGAACTACATCTCCATCCCCTAGACTTTTTCTTCTTCATTAGTTGAGTTTTGTGTGAAATTATAGGAAGATTTATTAAAACCTAACTAGAAGATGGACATGTAGCTTAGTGGTAGAGCACTTGCCTAGCATGCAAAAGGCCCTGTGTTCCAGCCCCAACACCACACACACACACACACAATCTAAACTCACATGCAATGAATTTGCAATAGAAGTTTTTCTTTTAATGGGTTTTCTTTCAAGGTACTATGTTTGAAATTTTTTCAAAGAACATTCAGATGTCCACAAAACTAGAAAAATAGTATTTTAAGCACACAAATTCCAGCAACTGAATAGTTTATATTATTATGACATGGCGAAGTTTGTATCTAACACACTGGTTATAGATAGTCAATAGTGAAATCACCACGCCTGGCTTCAGGACAGCAACCCCCTGTTGAGACCCTCACCACAACCAAGCTATAAGGCATATGAGAGTTGAAAGCAATGAGACTTTCTGAGCCTACAAAACTGGGGTCTGAACAGCAGATCTGCCTTCCCATGGCCTTGCTTGAAGGACAGAATGAATGAGGTATGTGGTTCTGCTTTGCATCTCATTGCCATTTGAACAGTTCTTGGTAGTATTAATTCTAGGCTCCTCATGTGTATTCTGCATCTGATATATTATATGACAAGTTCCTAGTTGATTCTAATTCTTATTTTTAAAGTTTCCTTGTCATGAAACATTTTATAGTTTGGCTGGAAACCAATATTTATATGTTAATAATGTTATAATTTTTTTTAAAAAAAAGCAATAATATTGCATTTCATGACACTTTTAGATTAGTTTTGACCATTTCATTTGACCTGCAATAAGAAAAGTCACTTGTTAGAACTGCATGCTTAGATTTTCTTTAAACAATCTGTTTGGTTTGGGATACAGGGTGTCCCCTAAAAGCCTC
Organism: Spermophilus citellus; assembly: GCF_964194105.1. Taxonomy (NCBI): domain Eukaryota; kingdom Metazoa; phylum Chordata; class Mammalia; order Rodentia; family Sciuridae; genus Spermophilus; species Spermophilus citellus. The sequence goes on along the minus strand of NC_138187.1, from coordinate 68,302,442 downwards.
CATGTTAATGCAGGAGGCAAAAATGATTAGATTGTGAGAAGTGTAACCTAATCATTCCATCCAATCAACCTGTTAATAGACTAACTGGGTAGTAACTGTAGGCAGGTGAGGTGTGGCCTGGAAGGCTTCATCATCCCTATAGCCCCTTTACCTCTCTTTTTCTCTGCTTCTTGGCTGCCAGGAAATGAGCAACTTTCTCTGCATGCCCTTCTGCCATGATGTTCTTCCTCTTCTCAGGGCTCAGAGCCAAGGAGTCAGCAGACCATAAGCTGAACCTCTGAAACCATGAGCCCCAGACAAATTTTTCCTCTTCTAAGTTATTCTGGTCAGGTATTTTGGTCACAAGCAATGAAAAATTAACTGACACACACAATCCATATAAGCCTCTCTCTGCTGCTTTTTTGTTCAATTAATGCACACAATTATTCTAAATTAGTAGCTCTACTCAACAATTTGTTAGCTTCTATTTTCTTGTTGCTTAATGAGACTAATTTAATCAATGCCATCCCTCTGAACTGTGTAACTGCATGTAGTACATTTTTGTGCACCATAGTATACTCTATTTTCATTTTGCTGCCCAATCCTCCTGTCAAGCAACCTCATGCCTCAGGGCCCCAGCCAGATACCAGAGAATAAATGCATTGCAAGGGTGAAAAATTTTATTTTACTTTTTTTTTGGCGGGGGGCGGGGGCGCAAGGGTAACTGGGGATTGAACCCAGAGGCTGGTGATGTTAGCTAAGCACACACAGTACCATTGAACAACACCCCAGTCCCTCTGGTAGAGGGATTTGATGCTATCATTCTGTGTGAATGAATGAGATAAAAGACACCGGATGGTAAAGGAATCCATCCTGTGGCCGAAGGAGGAACTACCTAGAAATACTCCAGGCTCCTGTCATTCCCTAAATACTGTGGTTAAAACAACCAGTGGTAGTTGTTTTTTAATTGCTCCTCACACTCCGTGAGCCCCAGCATCTCCAGAACACCTTTAGAAGGCTAGGAGGGCAAGAGGCAGAACGAGAGCTGTTTGAAGGAGGAAACAGGCAGTGTAGTCATTTAATCAGCAGGCTGTGTGAAAGAATGTCATATCTGCCAAAGCACCAGTTTGTGGTTTTCAGAAAGGACAAGTGGGTGTGGGCTGAACATGTGGCATAATCACCCATAAAGAACTGAAATTGCCCAGCAGGCACATAACCACATGCCCTGATTATAATCTGTTGCCAGGTTGCTCCCTACAAATATGAGCCTGCATCTACAAGCCCATCTAAAAATAAAGAAGGATTTAGTGCATCACTTTATCAGGGCCACTTGGATGGCAGCAGGGCATCAGGAAGAGCAATGACAAGGAGGAAACACTACAGCTCCCGTCCTAGCACTGTCATTAACAAGAGCAAGTTTTTTGAGAGCTCTGGAACTTGGACTCTTTGTAAAATAGGAATCACAAGACCAGCTCCATCTTCCTTGCAAAGTGATGAACTGAGGATGAAGAAAACCTATCAACAAGTATGGTATTGAACTTCCAGTGTTCCCAGAAGTGGGGGGGGGGGACTTGAGAAGGGATGAGATATAATATCTGGTCTGGAATATTTTATTATAGATTTTGGGTGAGATGAGACCAAAGCCTGTGTAGTAATAGTTAACTATCTGACAGTATTTACACAAGCACTCACTAACAGAATATAACTTAACATTTCTGTAAAAGTTCACAGGCAAGAAAGGATGATATGGAGGATCCAGAGCCTGAAAGATAAAGAGGGCTTGGCTGCAAAAGAAGGGAAGGACAGGAGTTTGTCAATAAAGACTGGAAGACAGCAATAAGCAGAGCTTTTTCATTGCAAAGAAATGACTGGCAAAAAGTTCAAGAAGAGCAGAGAAATAAATTGTGTAGATAAGATGAGTGTAGATTAAAATAACAGTGAAACCAGATGGACAAGGTATCTGGAAAGGAAAAGAAATAAGTTTCCAGGGGTTTGTTTTTTTGTTTTTTTTTTTTTGTTTTTTTTTTTTTTTGTTTTTTTTTGCAAACAACAGTGACTTCGCATTTAAGGAAGATCGGCCTGAGAATGGTACATGATCTAGCCAGAGCTGAGAAGACTGAAAGTCTGTGTGAAAAAGCAGCTATGATCCATTCTTAGTAGAGGTAATAGAGATAAGCAGAGACAGTCTGAAGGAAAAAACGGGGGTCGGGCTTTAGTTCAGCAGTAGAGTCGGCATGTGCAAGGTGCTCTAGACCCCTGATACTGCAAAATAAGTGAATAAACAAAAAAAAGTAAAAAGACTAGACAATCTACTGGATATAGAGGACAAAGATATGTTAAATGCTCATTCAAATATGAGTCTGGGTGACTACAAGAACATCTGCTCTGTTTGAAAGAAAGAATGCATTGATGATTTTTTGTTTCTTTGATTTACTGGGGGTTCGTTTAAGCTCTCTCTCCACAGAGTATCTCAGATAACTGATATATATTAATGATGATACATATATTAATGATGACAGTTATTCATTGGGAGCGTTTATAAGTATGCTTTCTTGATTCTTCCCATCTTGATTTAACATCAATTTCTGCACTCTAGTTTTGCAATAAAATATTTAGCATTATGTCTTATTATTTTTATCTGTGTATTCATGAATTTAAAAGAGTAGAATAATTTGTAGAATTCATCTGTCCTTATTTGAATAGTACATTATATTCCTGAATTTTAGCTGCCCAAGTCCGTGGCAAAATGTAATTCTAGATTGTTACACTAGATGGCAGAAAACAACTACTTTCTCTTCATTCCATTCAGAATAATAAAGCCACAGTTTGGAAAAATTAAGCAGTATGGCTCATACATTTGTTTTCTCTTATCTTATAAAAAGAAATACAAACTTTCATACCAAACATGTGAATCCCAATGAAAAAAGTAGAGGAAGAAAAGTAATTGTGAGTGGTATTTCCTTTTGATTTGGTGGCGTTTGTTTATTTGTTCGTTTTGTTTCATTTTGTTAGTTTTTGTTTGTTTGACTTTATGTTTAATGTGTTGCCTGAATAAAAAATGGTGACAGGAACAGAAAATAAAAGTAGTTGTGAGGTTGTTATGAAATGAGACTCTATTAATTAAAACCCAATATTAACTAATTTATTTATTTTTGCAGGTCAGAGTTAAGGTGAGTTTGGGTGGGAAGGTCAGAGAAATGGGAATATACAGATGGAAGTTATTATTAGAATCAAGGGCAATAAAACTGTTCCCCAAATCAGCTTCTACTAGCCTTTCAGAAATGCCCTGGCACCCAGGTGGTGCTGAGAAACATTACTAACCACAGCTTTCAGGTGACCTCTAGTTTATTCTGCTTCTGGATGGAATTGTACTTAAATCAACTGAGTAGAAAGAAGCGGACCTTGGACTTCAAACCTGACTCTAATACTTAATTGCTTTGAAACGTGGAAACATGTTTGTTTTAATCACATCCTTTCAGTGTCTATTTTGTTGAACACACTCCACAGTGAGTACCCTTGTATTGACAAAATGACTGTCACATCTACCCTAGAGGAACTTAAGCCCTCAGGAAGCTTGTGAGACTTCTGCAGATTTCAAAACATTCTACCAATATTCAATTCCCTCCTACCTGTTATCTAACTGTATCTAGAAAGCAAAATATTTATTCAAGTATGAATTTTGGGTGAGAACTCTATAATTCCCTCGGTAAAATCTCTATTATCTGTAGATGACTAATTTGAAGAAATTGGGTCTTTTTTTCCCCCATCAAAACACACACACACACATACACACACAGTTTTTTAATAAGATTATACCCAAGAGTTCTTATTTCTACATAATGTCCTGAGTCTCTGGTAGTTCTGAATAATTGGGACATTTTAATGATCAACCTCACTAGAAAAAAAATATCACTTACTTCACTTTATGTTTTCACACATCAGGACTCGTGTATTTGCTCTTCCCCTCCCTTGAACTTCCTCTTTATTACTCTTTGTATTTAGAGTGGAAGGAGCATTTACTATTATGTGAAAGCAGAAGGTGTCTGGCCTTAGTAAAGAAACCCTAAAATGCAGCCTAGAGCAATAACACTTTGCCCCTAGTGCTATGTTTGCATCTACGCTGGTGTGCTGCGTAATGGGTGGCTTAGGTGTAACCCTGAAGTCCTTAATGTAAGCCTCACTTTCCCCCTCGGTGGAACAGTGAGATGGCTGCCTTAGGCACTTATCGAAGTTGGCTGGGTATCTCAGGAAACAGTTAACAGGGCTCCGATGAAGGGACAGCACTACACCACAGGAGAACGTTATGGGTGCTAGGAAAAACACTACCAGAGGCAGACACCAGGCTGGCTTCCTAGAGGTGTGGTCTGCTCCTCTCCCGGAGCTCCTGCATCCTGTCACCAGCCAGGACCACAGGAATGGGGCTGCCCTGAAAGCACCGTGAGCAGTTAGCAGAGCGTAGACAGTGCTGGGAGGGCTCCGAGCCACTCTGCGCTTCATGCCAAAGGGTGATGATTTAAACTGCTCTATGAATATGTATCTACTTCAGTAAATTAACTTTTGCTATTACCAGCAGAGAAACTGCTGTGGCCAACGGTTTTAACAAAGTTGTAGTTATTGTGATTTCACTTTCCAGTTTTCCTGGGGAAGCAAGCATCTTATGCCTGTGTGAGCATTATTACCATATATAGAGAGAAAACTGCCCGGTTTAAAAAAAAAAAAAAAAAACAATAGAAGCCTGAGTCAGTTGCCTTAGGTAGGAGTGACTATAGCCAGAGTCAGACAGAGTCAGAGTCAGGACGAAATCTGCACTTAGCAGACATTATTACTAACTGCTCTCGGTCTGGGGTGATTCAAAAGACAGATCAGAAAAAGGAAATGTTTCAAATGCTAGCACACTCATGGAAATCTACTGCCATGAGAGGTTGTTAAACAGTTATTCAAATTCTGGAGAACAATGAAAGACTTTTCTCAACTTTAAAAATAAAAAAATAAATTTTACTATCTTTTATTCTAGATTTTCTTATTTTTTTAAGAAAAAAAATTTAAATAGAAATCCAGTTTATGATCTAAGATGAAAATCTGTGACCTTGAAGCATTGTGAAGGTTAAAAATAATGCAAATACAGGACAAAGACATAAAACAAATTTGCTGACAACTCAAAATGATTGTTATGTAAGTGTAGGGGTAATTGCTTTGATATTTGTGACATCATAGTTACTGGCAGACCCCCAAATAGAACTACTACCAATATTGACCAGACAGATTTTTAAGAGGGGGGAAAGGTTTTTTGAATGAATGTTTAGAAAAAGAGTTGAAAGCATTTCCATCTATTCCTGACCCTTCCATTTTGCTAGCTTGGGCATAGCTCACCTTTTCACTCATAAAATGCTCATAGCATCTGTCTACATTGTTTTTAGTACTTTATTAACATTTTTCCCCAATTATTCCCTTAAAACTTTTAAATCCTCCTGGAAGAAATATATTATTATTTTAAAAATACTTCTATCATGGTCTATTATCATTTGATGATGACTATATAATTCTATATTTAATAAATTACTATCAAATGATAATTAAAAATAAGTCTGCAACATGGGGAATTTAAACATTACAAAATAACCAGAATGAGGCCATGGGTTTACTTAGATTCTATAAAAATGGGGAAAAGGAGTATCTATCCTGTACAAATCAACTAAGAAAATACTTCTATGACTTTGCTAACACTAAATCAGAAAATGATATAAGAGGAACTTCAGGTGTCTCTCAATGGTAGAGAATTTGCCTAGCATGCACAAGGCCCTGGGTTCCACCCTAGTGCTGCCAAAAGGGAAAAAAAAAGTAATGTAAGAAACCAAAGAATTGAGGGCTGGGGTTGTGGCTTGGTGGTAGAGCACTCGTCTAGCATGTGCGAGGATCTGGGTTCAATCCTCAGCACCACATAAAAATAAATAAAATAAAGGTATTATGTCCAACTATAACTAAAAAAAATAAATATTAAAAAAGCCAAAGAATTATATAGTGAACCTTTCTGTATACATAAAAACCAAAGTATTTTTACCACTAAATAGACTTATCTTTTTTCAACAAAAGTTAAGATTTTCATTGTGGAAAATTCAAGCAAAACAGGAATTCAGAAAAGAAATATGTGAATACCTCCTCATATTTCTGTACTCTCCAAAGACCAGAAAGATAATATCTTGCATGACCTGTTTCATTGCAATGTAGATAATATCCTGCAATGTACTTAATGGATTTTACTTAACTATACAGATTAATATTCACAGATTTCATTCTTGTATTGGCTACAACCATTGACTGAATATACCACAATTTATTTAACCCATCTTCTTTTGATTAAATCTTGAGATTTCCCCCAGTGGTGTTTCCTTCTTAAAGAAAGCACTGCAGTGGACATTACTAAGACTTTAAATATACATGAGCATGTACTCCTCCAGTGGTATATTAGATCAGAGGAATGTCTGGGTCAAAGCTGAAACCATGGTGTATGAGTGTCCATTTCCTCTTGTTTTTTGTTTGTGATGCTGGAGCTATTCTTGTTAAGATGTTGCAAGTTTTAATAATTTCCAGTTAAAAAGGAGGCTAACAGGGAAAGAAAAGGAGACTGTAACTTTAAATCTAAGATGCTCCTTGAACACCCTCACCTTTGCTCCCCAAACCAGTTTTCCTCCAGACATGAATTCTTAAAAAGCCTATGAGTCTCGTAAGTCTAGATAATTAATGCCTACATGCAATGCTGGTTTACACAACATATTTTCCTTCAGATTAAATAAAGCCAAGGAAAAATACTGTTAGGACTTATGATGTGTTCATCTTCCAAATATTAACTGTTAGCTAGATGACACCATTCTAGAGATACTGAAAGAATCAGACCACCACAACCCGCCCAGTGTTTTATGATGAAGAGAATTGAGCTCACCAGGCTCATGTCACCCCAAAGTATATTCCTGACCACTATTTACAAAGTTACCTTAAAAAGAAGATCCCAACATAGGGGTAGGAAAGACGGTGGAATGAGATGGACATCATTATTCTAAGTACATGTATAAAGAAACAAATGGTGTGACTCTATTGGTGTACAACCAGAGATATGAAAAATTGTATTCTATATGTGTCATATGAATTGTAATGCATTCTGCTGTTGTAAATAACAAATAAAAATAAAATAAAATATCCAAGCTTTTTTGGGAAAAAAAAAAAAAGAAGTGCCCAAGCTGGGTGGTACATGCCTGTAATCTCAGCAGCTTGGGAAGCGGAGGCAGGAGGATCAAAGTTCAAAGGCAGCCTCAGCCACTTGGTAAGGACCTAAGCAACTTAGCAAGACTCTGTCTTAAAATAGAAGAAATAAAAAGGCTAGAGATGTGACTCAGTGGTTAGGTTCCCCTGAAGAAGAAGAGCCCAAGACCCCAAAAGTGTGTCTCACACTCAAGTGCTCACACTCTTTCATTTGAGTGTGTGTCCTGCTCTATTGTTTGCTTTCCTCAATAAATCTCCCTGCTTTCCTAAATAAATCCTGCTTGAGCCTATTTTTTTCTTTTATTACTGCATTTAATTATACACAATAGTTGGAATCATTTGACAAAGTCATACATCTATGGAATTTGATTTACCTACTTCATTCCCTGATCCTCCCCTACCCTTTCCTCTCCCTCCTCCCTCCACTAATTCTCATTCCTCTGCCCTACCATGCTTTCTTTTGCTGTTTATCTATTTATTTTTGGTTGGTGCTTTATAGATATGCACATAGGTAAAATTTACCATGCATACATTTATACACATAGGTAAAATACATCATACATTTATACATACACATAGTATAATTTTGTTAAATTCATTCCACATTTCTTCCCTTTTCCAGTTCCTCCTCCCTCCCTCTTCACCTCCTTCTTATAGTCCACTAATCTTCCCTCTATCTTTATAATATCAAATTTCTGTCCTTCCCCCCCCACCCCACCCCCGCTCTAGCTTCCACCTATGAGAGAAAACATTCAACCTTTGATTTTCTGAGTCTGGCTTATTTCACTTAGGATGATGTTCTCCATTTCAATCCACTTAATAGCAAATGCCATAATTTCATTCTTCTTTATGGCTGAGTAAAACTCCATTATGTATATAGATTTTCTCAATTCATCTATTGACAGGCATCTGGGCTGGTTCCATAATTTACCTATTGTGAATTGTGCTGGTATAAACATTGATGTAGCTATGTTGCTACAGCATGCTGATTTTAATTATTTTGGATAAATACCAAGGAGTGAGATAGCCAGGTCATATGGTGGTTTCATTCCTAGTTTTTTGAGAAATGTTCATACTGCTTTCCAGAATGGTTGTACCAACTTGCAGTCCCACCAACAAAGTATGAGTATACCTTTTCCCTCATATCCTTGCTGGCATTTATTATTATTTGTATTCTTGATAATTGCCATTCTGCTAGAGTGAGATGAAATATTAGTGTAATTCTGATTTGTATTTCCCTGATTCTAAAGATGTTGATTTTTTTTCATTATTTTTGTTGGCCATGCTTCCTGAAATTATTTTCTGTGACGAAAATCAAGAACTTGCTAATGCTTTGTTGAGGTTCCCTTCTCCCTTCCCTCCTCAGACCTCTATCTGGTGATGTTTTGACCATTGTGCTGCATGATCAGAGACTCCTACACAAATGTGTCATGTGATCCAGACAATCTGTTCTCTGTCCCATAGAGTTTCCACAACCAGCAAGTTGTCCACTTTAACATTAATGAAGTGATATTAAGAGGGAGGGTCTTTGAAGGTGAATAGGACATAAAAACTCCATCCTTTTGAGTGGGATTAAGGATGTAGTAACAGGGGCTTCATGTACCATTTTGCTCCCTTGCTCTTCACCTACTGTGCGAGAACACGGCATTCTCCTCCTCTTGAGGGGGCATCAACAAGGGACCATCTTGGAAGAAAAAGCAGCCCTCACCAGACCAACAAGGGCACCATCTTGATTTTAGATTTCCCAGCCTCCAGAACTCTGAGAAAATAAATGTTTGTTCCTTATAGGCTATTCATCTGTAGTATTTTTTTATAGCAGCACAAATAGACTAAGGCAAATGCTAAGTCAGTTTACCTACAAAATAGAGGAAAAAGAAAAGATGAAGGAGAGGGATTCAACCATGAGTTCATCCATTTTATCCTCCACTGCTTCAGTGGACATATGCTGCTTCTCTAGGTGGAAGGCCTTGGTCAGAGGTAGGCTGGCTTAAGAGGAAAGTGAAAAACTTTCTTCTCTCTTCCTATTGTTTCATTTCTCCCTTGATTCATCTTTCAGTAGACCAGTTTTGCATATTTTTTCTTTTTGTTGATGGGGCAGCTGTGTATATTATTTTAATTCTACTAATGGTTTTTGTTGTATCTTAACATGTGAGCCTGCATTTACTTAACAGAACCTAATATCAAATTCTATTCTCTCCACTCCCACCACCCCATTCCAACAATTTCTCTTCCTCCCTCTTTTCTTTGCTCAGCTTTTAGTGAAGAATCTGTCAAATTTTCCAGATGCTCTAATAATTGTTTCCTTACAACATGCCTCTTCTTCTTCAAGATTATTTTAGATGACATCATAATTAAAATTAAATTGCATTTCATTTTTTATAATTTATTTAGATTTGACTAAATTTTATAGAATTTCTACTACTTATTACTCTTTCTTATATATTAAGTGGCTTTTCTTTTCTTTTTTGATACTCTTTCTTATATATATATATTTTTTTATTGATTGTTCAAAACAGTACAGAGCTCATGATATATCATCTTTCATACATTAGACTCAATTGGGTTTTGAACTCCCATTTTTACCCCACATACAGATTGCAGAATCACAATTGTTACATACTCACATTATTACATAATGGCATATTAGTGACTGTTGTATTCTGCTACCTTTCCTATCCCCTACTATCCCCCCTCCCCTCCCCTCCCCTCCCCTCCCCTCTTCCCTCTCTACCTCCTCTGCTGTTGTTCAGTTCTCTCCCCCTTTTCCCCCCCTCCCCCTTGCCCCTCATAACCTCTTATAATTTTGTGTATCATTGAAGGTCTCCTACCATTTCCATATGCTTTCCCTTCTCTCTCCCTTTCTCTCCCCCCATTCGTCTTTGTTTACTATTAGTCTTTTCCTCATGCTCTTCCTTCCTGTTCTGTTCTTAGTTGCTCTCTTTATATCAAAGAAGACATTTGGCATTTTTTTTTTAGGGCTTGGCTAGCTTCACTTAGCATAATCTGCTCTAATGCCATCCATTTCCCTGAAAAGTGTACACTTTTCCCCATATCCCCGCCAACACTTATTGTTGTTTGACTTCATAATGGCTGCCAATCTTACTGGAGTGAGATGGTATCTTAGGGTGGTTTTGATTTGCATTTCTCTGACTGCTAGAGATGGTGAGCATTTTTTCATGTACTTGTTGATTGATTGTATGTCCTCCTCTGAGAAGTGTCTGTTCAGGTCCTTGGCCCATTTGTTGATTGGGTTGTTTGTTATCTTATTGTTTAATTTTTTGAGTTCTTTGTACATTCTGGATATTAGGGCTCTATCTGAGGTGTGAGGGGTAAAAATTTGTGCCCATGATGTAGGCTCTCTATTTACCTCTTTTATTGTTTCTCTTGCTGAGAAAAAACTTTTTAGTTTAAGTAAGTCCCATTTGTTTATTCTTGTTATTAACTCTTGGGCTATGGGCATCCTATTAAGGAATTTGGAGCCTGACCCCACTATATGTAGATCGGAGCCAACTTTTTCTTCTATCAGACGCACCATCTCTGATTTGATATCTAGCTCCTTGATCCATTTTGAGTTAACTTTTGTGGATGGCGAGAGAAAGGGATTCAATTTCATTTTGTTGCATATGGATTTCCAATTTTCCCAGCACCATTTGTTGAAGATGCTATCCTTCCTCCATTGCATGTTTTTAGCCACTTTATCAAATATAAGATAGTGGTAACTTTGTGGATTAGTCTCTGTGTCCTCTATTCTGTACCATTGGTCCACCTGCCTGTTTTGGTACCAGTACCATGCTGTTTTTGTTACTATTGCTTTGTAGTACAGTTTGAACTCTGGTATCGCTATACCTCCAGATTCACTCTTCCTGTTTAGAATTGCTTTTGCTATTCTGGGTCTTTTGTCTTTCCATATGAATTTCATGATTGCTTTATCTATTTCAACAAGAAATGCCATTGGGATTTTGATTGGCATCGCATTAAACCTGTAGAGAACTTTGGGTAATATCGCCATTTTGATGATGTTAGTTCTGCTTATCCATGAACAGGGTACATTTTTCTATCTTCTGAGATCTTCTTCTATCTCTCTCTTTAGGGTTCTGTAGTTTTCATTGTATAGATCTTTCACCTCTTTTGTTAGGTTGATTCCCAAGTATCTTATTTTCTTTGAGGATATTGTGAATGGAGTGGTTTTCCTTATTTCCATTTCAGAGGTTTTGTTGCTGATATACAGGAATGCCTTTGATTTATGCATGTTGATTTTATAACCTGCTACTTTGCTGAATTCATTTATTAACTCTAGCAGCTTCTTTGTAGACCCTTTTGGGTATGTTAGGTATATTATCATGTCATCCGCAAATAGCAATAATTTAATTTCTTCTTTTCCTATTTTTATGCCTTTAATTTCTTTTGTCTGTCTAATTGCTCTGGCTAGTACTTCGAGAACTAAATTGAATAGAAGTGGTGATAGAGGGCATCCCTGTCTTGTTCCAGATTTTAGAGGGAATGCCTTCAGTTTTTCTCCGTTTAGGATGATGCTAGCCTGAGGTTTAGCATATATAGCTTTTACAATGTTGAGGTAAGTTCCTGTTATCTCTAGTTTTTCTAGTGTTTTGAAAATAAAAGGATGCTGTACTTTGTCAAATGCTTTTTCTGCATCTATCAAGATGATCATATGGTTCTTGTCTTTAAGTCTGTTGATGTGGTGAATAGCATTTATTGATTTCCGTATATCGAACCAGCCTTGCATCCCAGGGATGAATCCTACTTGATCATGGTGCACAAGTTTTTTGATATGTTTTTGTATTCGATTCGCCAGAATTTTATTGAGAATTTTTGCATCCAAGTTCATTAGAGATATTGGTCTGTAGTTTTCTTTCTTTGAAGTGTCTTTGTCTGGTTTTGGGATCAGAGTGATGTTGGCCTCAGAGAATGAATTTGGAAGAGCTCCTTCTTTTTCTATTTCTTGAAATAGCTTGAAAAGTATTGGTATTAATTCTTCTTTGAAGGTTTTGTAGAACTCCGCTGTATACCCATCCAGTCCAGGGCTTTTCTTGGTTGGTAGTCTTTTGATGGCTTCTTCTATTTCTTCCTTTGTTATTGGTCTGTTTAAATTGTGTGTGTCTTCCTGTCTCAATCTTGGCAGATCATATGCCTTAAGAAATTTATCAATATCTTCACTATCTTCTATTTTATTGGAATATAGGGTTTCAAAATACTTTCTAATTATCTTCTGTATTTCTGTAGTGTCTGTTGTGATATTGCCTTTTTCATCCCATAGGTTGGTAATTTGAGTTCTCTCTCTTCTTCTCTTCGTTAGCATGGCTAAGGGCCTGTCTATCTTATTTATTTTTTCAAAGAACCAACTTTTAGTTTTATCAATTTTTTCAATGGTTTTTTTTGTTTCAATTTCGTTGATTTCTGCTCTAATTTTAATTATTTCTTGTCTTCTGCTACATTTGCTGTTGTCTTGCTCTTCCTTTTCTAGGTTTTTGAGGTGTAGTGTGAGTTCATTTATTTGTTGGTTATTTCTTTTTTTGAGGAAAGAACTCTAAGAAATGAATTTTCCTCTTAAAACTGCTTTCATTGTGTCCCATAGATTCCGGTATGTTGTGTCTGTATTATCATTTGTCTCTAAGAATTTTTTCATCTCCTCCTTTATGTCTTCTGTAACCCATTGATCATTCAGTAACATATTGTTCATTTTCCATGTGATGTAGGATTTTCCCTTCCTTCTTTTATCATTGATTTCCAGTTTCATTCCATTGTGATCAGATATGGTGCATGGTATTATCTCCACGCCTTTATATTTACTGAGTGTTGCCTTATGGCATAATATATGGTCTATCTTTGAGTAAGATCCATGTGCTGCTGAGAAGAACGTGTATCCACTTGATGATGGTTGATATATTCTATATATGTCGGTTAAGGCTAGGTTATTGATTGTGCTGTTGAGTTCTATAGTTTCTTTATTCAGTTTTTGTCTAGAGGATCTGTCTAATGGCAAGAGCGGTGTGTTGAAGTCACCCATAATTATTGTGTTGTGGTCTATTTGACTCTTGAACTTGAGGAGAGTTTGTTTTATGAACGTTGCAGCTCCATTGTTTGGTGCATACAAATTGATAATTGTTATGTCTTGTTGGTGGATGGTTCCTTTTAACAGGATATAGTGTCCTTCTTTATCCTTCTTGATTAACTTAGGTTTAAAGTTGATTTTATTCGATATGAGTATGGCCACTCCTGCTTGCTTCCGAGGGCCATGTGAGTGGTATGATTTTTCCCAACCTTTTACCTTCAGCCTGTGTATGTCTTTTCCTATCATATGAGTCTCTTGAAGGCAGCATATTGTTGGATTTGTTTTTTTGATCCAGGTTACTAGCCTATGTCTGTTGATTGGTGAGTTTAGGCCATTAACATTTAAGGTTACAATTGAGATATGATTTGTACTTCCAGTCATGCTTCTTTATTTATTTATTTCAGTTTGGCTGGTTTTACTTTTTGGTTATTTTCCTCCCCCTTTATTGAGACACCTCCTGCTGTTAGTTTTGGGCACTATTTTTCAATTCCTCTTCTTGTAGTATTTTGCTCAAAATGCTTTGCAGTGCTGGTTTTCTTGCTGCGAATTCTTTTAGCTTTTGTTTATCGTGAAAGTTTTTAATTTCATTGTCAAATCTGAAGCTTAATTTTGCTGGATACAGTATTCTTGGTTGGAATCCATTATTTTTCAGCATTTGAAATACATTATTCCAGGATCTTCTCGCTTTCAAAGTCTGTGATAAGAAATCAGTCGTTAACCTAATTGGTTTACCCCTGAATGTAATCTGCCTCTTTTCTCTCGTAGCTTTTAATATTCTCTCCTTGTTCTGTACGTTGGCTATCTTCATAATTATATGTCTTAGAGTTGGTCTATTATGGTTTTGAATGTTTGGGGTCCTGTAGGCTTCCAGGATTTGGCAATCCATTTCATCTTTCATCTCTCGGAAGTTTTCAAGAATTATTTCATTTAATATGCTGTCCATTCCTTTGGTTTGAGTCTCTGTGCCTTCTTCTATCCCGATGACCCTCAAATTTGTTTTTTTTATGACATCCCATATCTCTTGAATAGATTGCTCATGGGATTTAAGCATCTTTTCTGTGTTGACTATATTCTTTTCAAGTTGATAAACCTTGTCTTCATTATCTGATGTTCTGACTTCTACTTGATCAAGTCTGTTTGTAATATTCTCGTTTGAGTTTTTAATTTGGTTTATATTTTCCTGCAATTCTAGGATTATTGTTTGATTTTTTTTTAAGATCTCTATCTCCTGGTAGAGCTCATTCTTTGCCATTTGAATTTGTTTGTTTAATTTGTTTTCAAAATATACTTTTATTGCTTGGACTTGCTGTCTCATGTCTTCCCTAATATTCCTTTCCATTCAAGTTAGGTAGGCCTTGAGTTCATTCCCTATCCCTGCTTCTGATGTTTCTATGTCCTCCTGTAGAATTAAGTTGTCCTGTATTGTTTGTACTCCTTTTTTTCCCTTGTTTTCTCATGTTGTCCACGTTACTTTCCAGCTCTATTTGATTGCCGTGTTTCTGCTCTCTTCTATAGATTTGTTTTGGTTCTGTATTACTCTGTTGTTTCTTCTTTGTGTTGTTAAACTGCCTGCTAACGTGGATTCTGCTGGGAAGGAATTCCGACGGCCGAGCTCCAGTGACGTCACTACTCTGCTATGACGGGCCCCAGGCTCCTTGCTGGGGTGTCCTAATGGGACTGTGTGACTGGACTGTCTCTGTTTGGTTTCAGCTCCCCGTCGAGGCAGGCGGGCAGTCTCCAGCCGCCCAGTATCTCAGGCAGCGGGCGGGTGATCGGTCGCCGACGGGGAAGTGGACTTCAGCCGCCCAGTCGCGGGCAGCGGGCCGGCTGTCGCCGGTGGGCGGGCGATCTCTAGGCACCCCGTCCTGCGGTAGGTAGCCGGCGGGTGGGCGTTCTCCTACCGCCCAGTTACGCAGGCAGTGGGTGAACTGTCGCCGGCGGGCCTGCGGTTTCCAGCCGCCCAGGCGCGAGGGCCTGGCCTCTAGTCCCCTAGTTTCTCCTGCTAGTCTTGGTTTCTCCTGCTAGACCAGATTTCCCCTGAGTGATGGCTCTCAGCAGTTCAAACTGTACTCTGGACCTGCCGTTTGTTGGGTGTGGAGGGTGTCTATTGGGGACCCCGGCACCCTATTGTTTTGTTCCCGTTGTGGGGGATAGAACTGTACCGCTTCCTTCCCCCTCTGAAATCCCGTACTCAGCCCGGAGGTCAGTGCGGGCTCATCCTGCAGGATTCCACAGAATTGCAGCCACTTTTCTCCCTGCTTGCTAATTAATTACTTCTCTGCGGCGCCCCGCCTTCTGTAGCCGTGGGGAAGGCCGGGCGAATCCGTCAGCCCGGATCCCCGGGGTCGCACAATTGCCTATTGAGATCCCCGGAACTCTATCATTTGTTTTTTTCTCCTCTTTCTTATATATTAAGGAGTTTTTTTTTCTTTACTTGTGATCTTTACTCTGATTCCTTTTATTGAACTAGAGTATTTTCATAATTATCCAGAATGTGTACAAGGTTGGCATGCATTTATAATCCCCATCGAGCTAAGACTCTGTTATTTTCCTTTTTCCTTGTTAACTTATTTCTACAGAAAAATATTAGACACTTTACATTTCTTGACATTAGAAATGGGCCTTTGAAAAATAATGCCATCATAAACTGGTGAACTTTTCCAGCCTGAAGACATAATAGTTTTTTTCAGATCTGAGGTATTGTCTTCTAATATTTTGTTGATTGTTTTGCTTCAAAGAGGCACATTTGTTCTGAATGATCAGCTTTGGGTCCTTCTTTTTATTTTTTTATTTATTGTCTTTTGTGGTACCAGGGATTGAACTCAGGGGCACTTCACCACCGAGACATATCCCCAGCCCTATTTTGTATTTTTATTTAGAGACAGGGTCTCGCTGAGTTGCTTAGCACCTGTTTTGCTGAGCCTGGCTTTGAACTCTCAATCCTCCTGCCTCAGCCTTCCAACCACTGTAATCAGTAGTGAGCCACTATGCCAGTCCTCCTTTTTGAACTGATGGTTCTACCTGTGTAGCTACTGATTTGTTGTTATTATATAGCTTATTTGGAGTTATTTGCTGGAGTGAGTCTGTTCAATTCTTACAAAGCTCTGGCTCTGGGATTTCCCCAGAAGAATCGTTCTGACAGTTGACAATTAGGAGTGTTGAACCTTTTCTCAGATAGGCTGCTAGTGAGGGAACAAAGCAGGTAGAGGCAATTCCCTTCCAGGTGTGTATATCTGAGGATTACAAAATGATGTTATAGGACACATATAGACGGTAAAACACTAAAATGAAGCACATCTATCATCTCACATAGTTCCTTATTTTATGTGATAGGAGCAGCTGAGAACTATTTGGCAACTATGTTAATCAGCTTTAAATCACTGTGATCAAAATATCCAACAAGAACAACTTAGAGGAGGAGAAATTTATCTGGGGCTCAATGGTTTCAGGTCTACATTGCTTTGGGCCTGGGATAAGGTAGGGCATTGTGTCAGACGGGCACAGCTGAAGAAAGCTACTCAATTAATGGCAGCCAGGAAACAGAAGGGGGGCAGTGCTAAGAGCCAGGGACCTATTTCCTCCAGGCATGCCCCACCTGCTTAGAGTTACAACCCAAGAGTCCATTAAAATTATTAATCCACTAAATGAATAAATACACGGATGAGGTTACATCTCTCATAGCCTAATAATTTCACCCCTGGCATTCCTGCATTTCTTAACACATGAGCTTTTGGGAGGGGACGTCTCATATCCAAATGATAACAGCAATCATCCCTAATACAATACCATGTTATTAACTTTAGCCCTCATGTTGGATCTCTAAACTTGTTCATTCTACATATCAGCTGTTTTGCATCCTTTAATCAACCTCAACCTCTTCCCATTCTCCCAACTGTCTGTCATATCTACTGTTTCATCCTTCATTTCTGCAGATTTGCATCCTTTTGGGGGGGGGAATTTCACAAATAAGGAGGATCTTGCAATATTTTTGTTCTGTGTCTGGCTTATTTCACTTAGCATAAAGTCCTCTAGGTCCACCATATGGCCAATGGCAGGTTGTGGTAATTTCTTCCCTTTTAAAAATTGAATGGCATTCTCCTCTCTCTCTCTCTCTCTCTCTCTCTCTCTCTCTCTCTCTCTCTCTCTCTTTCTGTGTGTGTGCATGTTTGAGAGAGAGAGAGTATGTGTGTGTGTGTGTGTGTGTGTGTGCACGCGCACACATAATATTTTCTTTATCCATAATCTGTCAATGGAAAGTCAGACTGTTTCCCCATCTTAGCTTTTTTGAGAAATACAGCCATGAACATGGGAGTGCAGA
Source organism: Spermophilus citellus (assembly GCF_964194105.1). Taxonomy (NCBI): domain Eukaryota; kingdom Metazoa; phylum Chordata; class Mammalia; order Rodentia; family Sciuridae; genus Spermophilus; species Spermophilus citellus. Next base: position 68,284,821 of record NC_138187.1, on the reverse strand, counting down.
TCTTGATGAGGTGATGATTTCCCTTCCTTCGGAATCTACCCAGATGAGGAATTTCTGGATCATGCTACAGTGTAATTTTTTTATTTCTTTAAGAGCCCCCACACTGTTTTCCATAATGGCTGTATGGATATGCATTCTTACTGAGGGTATACTAGGGTTTCCTTTTCTCTACATCTTTGCCAGCACTTGTTATCTTTGCATTTTTGATAACAGCCATTTTTACAGGTGTGAGGTGATACAACTCATTATGACTTTAATTTGTATTTCCATGATGATTCGGGATATTGAGCACCTTTTCATATACTTCTTGGCCACTTTATATCTCCTTTGGAGAAATGTCTGTTCAAGTTCCATGCCCATTTTTCAATCAGTTATTTATTATAGTTATTTATTTATTGCTATTGAGTTGCAAGAGTTCTTTATAAATTTTGAATATTAACCCTTTATCAAATATGTGTTTGCAAATATTTTCCCTGCCCATATGTTATCTTCATTTTCTACAGTCTGATGTAGTCTCGTTTATGTATTTTTTGCTTTTGTGGCTTGAACTGTGGATATGATATCCAAAAACCAGTGCTAAGGCCAATGTTGAGTTTTTTTCCCTATGAGCTCTTCTAGGAGTTTTATGGTCTTGTATCTTAAGTATTTTATTCATTTTGAGTTGGTTTTTGTGTATGATTTAAGACAAGGTTCCAATTTCTTTCTTTCTTTTCATTGTATGTGGAAATTCAGTTTTCTCAGCATCAGTTTTGAAGAGAATATCCTTTCTACATTGTGTCTTTTTCAAGCCCTTGTTGAAAATTAGTGACTGTATATATTTGGATTATTTCTGGACTCTCTATTCTGCTCCATTAGTCTACGTGTCTGCTTTTATACCAGTTGTTTGATTACTATAGTTTTTTAAATAAAATTTTATGTTACAAATTTGAGGTAGTGTATTTATTTCAATTAACAAACTTTATTTTTAGAGAAGTTCAGGTTTACAGAAAATTTGGGCATAAATAGAATTCCTATGTGTCCCTATATCTCCCCATACATGCACAGTTCCCCCTGCCACCATTACCAGCATCTTGAATTAGTGTGGCACATTTGTTGTAATCAATGATCTAGTATTTAAACATTATTACTTAAGTTTGTAATTTGCATTAGGGTCCATTCTTTGTTTTATGTATTCTATGAGTTTAGCAAATGCATAATAACATTACAGTATCATACAGAATAATTTCAGAACTATATTTTTAATAAAGAAAGCTTTTTAAAAAATCATATATTTATCCTGTCATAGACCAACTGTGTAACGCCATCAGGAAAATGTGAGTGTCTAGGCAACTGTGTGTTGAGATCAGGGTGTAACAGAGCCTTTTGTGGCTAAATAGAATTTGACCTGAGATCCCTGATATTCAACATTGGTATTAGGGAGAATCTGGTTCAATCTGCTTAAGTAGAACAGTGTCTCTGGGGAGCGAATTTTAAGACAGAATAGTTGTGATGATAAAGTATAGTTTGGACCAAAGCCCAATGGCACAGAAGAAAAATGAGTTTCCAAAAATAAAAATGTCTTGGGATGCTCTGCTAAGGACACTGTGAAAAGAATAAGAAGATGAGCTACAGACTGGGAGAACATATTTTCAAAAAGATACATCTGATAAAGGACTACAATCCAAATGTATATACTCTTGAAACACAAAATAAGAAAACAAACAACTTAATCTTAAAAGTGGGCAAAAGACCTGAACAGATGCCTCACCAAAGATACACAGAGGGTAAATAAGCATACTAAAAATGCTCATCTAGTTATGTCTACAAATTATAAAGTAAAACAAGATGCTACTGCATACCTACTAGAAGAGCCAAAACCCAGAACACAGAAAACATCAAATGCTGGAAATGATGTGAAGCAGTAAGATCTCTCCTTCACTGCTGGTGGAAACACAAAGTGGTTTAGCCACTTTGGAAGACACTTGACAACACAACACCAATCATACTCTTCTGACACAATCCTGCAATTTCACAGCTTGGCATTTACACAAATAAGTTGAAAATTTAGGAATGCCCCCTCCACACACACACAAGCTATTAAGCCATGAAAATACATGGAGGAAATATAAATGCATATATAACCTTATGGCTTAATTTTTTTTTTATGTGCTGAAGATTGAACCCAAGGCTTTGTGCCAGGAAAGTGATCTCCCACTGAGCTATATATCCCAAACTCTAAATGCATATTGTTAAGTGACAGCAACTATTCCAAAAAAAAAAGGCTGTATAAAAGCATGATTTCAACTGTATGACATTGTAGGAAAGGCAAAACTACAGAGACATAAAAGATCAGTGATTGCCAGAAGTCAGGAGGGAGAGAGTGATGATTAAACAGCACACAGAAGGATGAGGGGTGGGTAGTGAAACTATTCTATAGATACTACTTATATGGGGATTTTCTGCTCAGTTCTGTGAACCTGAGCTGCTTTAATTTTTTTTTCTTAAAATATTATCTTGAGGGAAATGCTATCCAAGCTGACAACCAAGATGAAAGCCAAGGTTCCCAGGATTTGCAGAACAGAGCTGGTTGGACACAGAATACAGCTGATGTCAAAAGATCCTCCAAACTCAATCATTATGCCTGGCATGGTGTCCTGGGTGTAACCACTGCGCATGGCCATATTAACTAAAGAGGTAAATAGAACATAGCACATGCTGCTAAACTTGTTCTCTCTAGGATTACAGTGAGGGGATCAGGACACAGCAGTATGGCCCTGCAGTAGGCTAGGCACCTCTGCTGCCAGACAATAACAAATATGTAACAAAATTCCATCTCATGATGAGAATCAATAGCAAAGGTGCCATTCAGCTATAATGGCTGTCCTCTCTTGAGTGTAGGTATAAGGCAGGTGATTTGAGGAATCTGGAAGCCCAAAGGAATGCTGTAGGTGAGTCAGGGAGGGAAATGGAAGGAGCACTAGAGGAATAGTTAGTAGTTGGACTGTTTATTAATCCTGGAGTTAAGAGGTTTCCTTTTTAATTTTATTTTATTTTGGAAAAATAGTACAAAGTAACATCAACTCAGTTTTGTGATATTCCTGATATAGGAATGCTTGGTATTTCTATTGTTTTCCTGAATTCCATGGTTTTATTTTACATTCTTAAATTGCTGTATATATTCAGAACTCAAGAGCACACTTTGTGAAGACAGGGATTTAGGAAATTATCCCTCCATCTTAAACTCTATACAAAAAATGGTTTGGTTAACATTGTATCTGAAGGACTTTATGTAAGGATATTTTGCCCAAAGGGCCTATTTATGATTCTAGAGAAAAACAGATTGAAGCCCTAACATATTTGTCACATAGTCATCTGCCCTTGGCTTCCATTTTCTTCTTGGTGCATTGTGATTCCACTGCTTTGGGATTGTCTGTAACAGGATAAGACAATGTGATACCCAATGGCTGCTCTGTGAGAGCTCTGAGTTGCATTTAATTCTGTTCTAATGTTACAGGATTCTCAGGCTCCTTTGCCCTCTTTTTTCCTCTTCTCACCCAGTTAAAAACAAATCAGGTCATACCCATTACAAAAGAAACAAAAACAGAAAATAACAAGCATTGGTGAGGATCAGGGAAAATCAGCACCCTGGGGCATTACTGGTGGGAATGTAAAATTGTGCAACCACTTAAAAAAAAAACACTATGAGAAATATCTGTTCAGTTCATTTGCTCATTTATTGATTGCCTTGCTTGTTTTTTCAATGTTAATTTTTTTGAGTTCTTATATGTTCTGGATACTAGTCCTATGTTGGAAGAATAGCTGGGCACAGATATTTTCCATTCTATAGGCTTTCTTCATTATGATGTTTCCTTTGCCACACTTATATTTTTGATATTTCAGCTATAATAGAAAAGGATGGTAAAAACTATCACCAGAAATGATGGTTTCTTAAGTTTAAATAAAATGGAACATGTATTTAATGCTCTAAATTAATAAATGTCAAAATGATATTAAGTCCTGATTTTTTAAATATATAGAAATAATTGTTATTGATCAGGAAAACAAAATAAAACCTAGTCAGGCACAACCTGTAAACAGGTTTTGAATTACACATTCATTGTTAGGCAGGAATTCCTAGAGACTTAAAATAGCCACTTTCTATTATTTCACCAATTTCTCCTCCACACTAAGGAAAATAGAATTTATTGGCCTCTTCCAATTTATGATCTTTCTATATACTCACAGTTCAGTTTGTTGTGATCTCTTTCTTAATCAAATTTACCTGTTAAATGTGAGATTTTAAAATGTTAAATTTGTTTTTCTGTTGGAACACTTTGCATTTTAAGCTTTTTGTTTGTTTGTTTGTTTGTTAATATGCATGCCTTATTAAGAGTATTCCTCTTCTGGTGTTAACAGAAATACAAAACATATATCAATAATCCCTATTTTAGATTTTTTTTTTAAATAAACCATTTAAACAACTAAAATAGAGAACATGTATAGAACTGAAGTTCTTCTTACCTGGAAGGGGAAGATAAGAAGGGAAGGGAAGCACTTGAAAGGAATCCCCAGGTGCTATGGATGAAACCTAGGGCCTAGAGCATGCTTGGCAAGCACTCCACCACTGAGTTATACTCCTAGCTCCCCAAATAGTATTTTAATTGGCAATTTAAAAAAAAAAAATCAGTGTTCTGGGGCAGGCAAACCAACATCTGTGAGCCTTTCTGTTTTTAAAAATAAAGTTTTATTGGAACACATCCATGCTCATTTGCTTACATGTCGTCCATAGCTCTTTTTGCATTACAAAGACAATTGAATTATTGCAACAAAAGTCAGATGGATTGCAAAGCCAAAAATATTTACTACCGGGCCTTTTGAGAAAAAAAAAGAAAAAAAGAAAAAAATCTGTCTCCTTATCTAGGGACAAAATAAAGGAAAAAGAAAACAAAACTCTCCCTCTTGCAGTAATGGTACAATCAGAAGATTCTAAAATAGAAATATTGAAAAACAAGCATTAAGCCTCATGTTAATTAAAGCCTTACATCTAAAGGTCACACTGTGGTCAGTCAGTATTCTTTGCTGCTAGATGACAGGAAGTATGAGTTAAGTTCCTCTGACTGTGGGAATAAAGAGCAATTTGCTATGTCCAGATATATTAGACAATGGTTTTTTAAAAATTTTTTTTAGTTGCAGTTGGACATTTATTTATTTATTTTTATGTGGTGCTGAGGATCGAACCCAATGCCTCCCACATGCTAGACAAATGCTCTATCGCTGAACCACAACTCCAGCTCCATAGGCAATGTGATTTTTTAAGGACAAACAATAATAAGCAAACAGCAATGATATAATAAACAATAAATATCAAAATGATGCAGATCCTTCCAAATATTTTTTGCTTGGGTTTATGGACCAACCTGACTTAGTTTTATTGGAACAGTTGCTGCTTTGGGACCTCAGGCTTTGAGGTAGGGAATAACAGGTGAGCAGTGGCATCATAGAAGCACATTCTACGCTCTTCTGTTTGCAGTCTGGGGATCCTGTGTTTTTTGGTAGGGGAAAAAAAATCTTTCAAAGTCTCCTGTACAGGACATAGTCTTTATCCTGAGACCCAGTCAAGATGCAAATTTACTGTATTCTTTCCTAGCTATGTTAAGACAACAAATTTCCATTTTTTATTTAAGTGCTTTGAGTTGATTTTTGTCACTTACACCACAACTGTTTTTTGTCTGTTTTTAGTTCTACCTGATATATGATTTTTCACTCCTAATAGGTTCATCTATGAGGATAACTGAACATAATGTTTAATGTCAGACTTGCATTAAACTCACACAGTTTCAGTCTGTTAACTATGTGTAATTTTGACTTTAAGTTTCTACTGTTATATGACAGAAGAGATATCTCCAGAGAAGCGTCTTAGGAGTTCCCAGAAGAAAGAGGTATTCAAATCAAGTCCAGTGGGATTCTTTGCATATAAAACAGAAAAGAATTTCAGCCTGAGCCAGACAAAGGCATAGACTTTGAGGACAGCAGATACATTCAAGGGAGAAGGCAGGCTGTTTCCAGAGTGAGAAGCAGCCCTGCCTTGGGATGGCGGTCCAATATTTATAAAAGGACTATATCAGGAACTGGACTGGAGGTGGATCCAGGTGGAGCTACACAATTTCACACAGGTTTTCCTTGCCCTTGCTTATTTCCCTCATTTTGCAAGGGCATGGGCTAAGGGCACAGGCCAAGGGCGTGTTGCTCAAGATTTACAACTGTGCCTTCTACATCTCAATGGCTTGTGAGTGCTTCCTTTAAGATTTGGTATTTCTCTCTCTTAATCCTAAATCTCTATCTCAATATCTCTTCAAAATGGAGATAATAATATCTGCTTTCAAGAATCATGTGATGATGAAAGAAGATTACATATTTGCAGAGCATAAGGCATGAAAGAAACAATAAATTTTATGAAGAAGGTCCTTTGGTTCTCCTCAATCAAATCATAAACAACAACAACAACAAAAACAAAAACAAACAATGGATCTAGAGGTCCTGACCATCACCTCTTCCTACTTAACCTCTGCATGCTCATTCTTCTAGGATTAATCCACTCCCTTTTGCTCTGGGAAGCCCACTTGCCCACCTACCATGTCACTAAGCGGAACCAGATGAGAATTCTCAATGATCTAATAACTCTCTGGGGTTGGTACTTATACCAATTATATCATGTAACCTCGGTGTTAATACCTTTCTACTTTACCCATAATAACAATATATGTTTATTATGAAAAATTTTGAAAATACAGAAAAGCCCAAAGAACATAATAATAAGAAAGAACACTTCACTTCCACAACCCCAAAATAATTTTCTTTTTCCTCTCTCTCCCATTCTAGATGTACTTTATTGGTACAGTTTCAGTTACCACTAAGAAGCAACCTGGATTTAATATTCAATTGGTTTCAACAATAGGAAATAATTAGCTCTCATAATAAGAAATAAGGTGACTTCTTGAGGACAGTTCATCAAAATCATTCTTCAATTATAGCAATAAGGAAATGGGTCAGAGACTATTTTAATATCCCTTAAATGATTTTATAAGACGAAATGAGAAACAGTAAACTATTTCTAAGTATTTCACATCTAGTAAATCAGCCTTATAGGAAATTGACTTGCACTAGGTGGATTTTTAGTGAACTGGCTTTTGGCCACCAACCTCCAGCCATTTACTTCAACATTGACTGACCAGCAGATCACAGAACAGCATCTGGGACCTCTCCATTTTTCTGCTTTCTCCTGGCATGAAGCACACAGCTGTGTAAGAGGAGGAGGAAAACCTCATCAAAATTGTGTTGTTTAGGAAGAAAGAGGGAAATAGCATGAGTAGGAAGCCTGTAGGAAATGGGTATAGACAGAAATCAAGTTTCTGCCCTCTTAGTTTTTTTTGACTTGCCATATATACAATTCCCTATGTCAGTAAGTATTTTTGAGAACATGATTTTGACTGAAAACATATTTGTATGAAAGCATCTTTATTTTATAACAGGTTCCCTGTTAGACGGTTAGGGTGATTCAATTTGTCTGTGTCATAAATCACTCAGTGTTTTGTGCTAAAACTGTCAAATTACTGTCCATAAATACATGCCTTGAATAATGCTGTTTCTTTTACTGAAATAAGCATTACCATTTACAGTTAATGGTGACCTTATATCATTAATGAATCAATAAATGATTTTTCAAGAAAATCCTGGATTCGTAATATACATATATACTTTTTCAACCTCACATCCTCCACCCTCCCCCAACACCGAAAGAGCTCTTGACCAATTCTTCTCAATAAATATTTCCAGATAATTTTGCCAGGCCCTATAAAGACCCAATCTCTGCCTATAAGAGCTTATAACTTAACTAGAGTTTTTTTCTGAATAATCACAGCAGATAAAGAGCTTGGAATACCAGAACTGTTTGATCCACACATTTGTTTAATATCTATTGACTATCCTGGAAAACAGAGGTGCAATGCTCTTGTGGAACTTGGTAGTATTAGTACTGAGAAAGAAGTCCAGTGCATAGTTTCAAGTGGTTCTTCCCATCTTTTGTTCCCCAGCCCTTTGCTACTTTGAAAGGAAACATCTGGTCTCCCTGCCTTTTTCTGAATATTTTGGAGAGAATGTTTAATGTTAATTTTCTCACCTTTGGCCTTGTCACTGATGTCATAGATAATGTAGCTATTTCAGCCAAGTCCTAGACCTAGTCAAAGAATATACTTTTACAAACTTTCTTTCCTCATGGAGTCTGTGGCTCACTAACAAGGCAGGAAATGCTGCTCGCAATGAACTTTGCTGGCTGTGCCTGTGAATAACATGGGAGCTCTGGAATATTGCTGACCCAGCCCCTGCATTCTCTCCCAGGGGACCCTGGGTCTACCAGAGTGTGACAGCCACAGAGTGTACTCGATTCTGCTTTAGGAGTGTTGTTCCTTTTGGAATTTTTCAAGATAGAAATTTATCCTTATGGATCTGCCTGCCCATCCAAGAGATAGCTGGGGATGTGGCTGAAAAAAAAAAAGAAAAGAAAGTTCCCTGGCTTCACCTGGACCAAAAGAATCAGATCCTCAAGGCATGTGGGAACTACTGGTCCAAACTTCTCATTACACAGGTGACTAAAATCTAAGCCAAAGAATTCACCCAGGCTCTCCATCGGGCATAATGCACTTTATATCTTCAAACATCAACTTCTTTCTTAGTTACCAAAAACAGGTCAGTGAAGCCATTGGAGGCACTGCTAGTCTTCGGAATCCTCCTAAGGAGATAAAGAGAGGCCAGTCAATAAAAGGAGGCGGGGAAGGAGGGAGATGAGGGGAAGAGAGTCCCGGTTGCTGCTGGCAGGAAGCATCAGCAGAGAGCCCAGGAGTTATCTGTGCAGCCACCTTACATCACGCCGGCCTTTCCTTTCCCAGGGTCCAGCTCAGGGAGCAAGGCCTTGCCCATCCTGGCCTCAGATTCCTGCTCTGCTGTAAGGCATGCTGCTCAAGTAGGAGGGCACTGGAGAATCCGGACAGCACTGAGATCTGCGGCACCGGATCTCATAAACCAGCCCAGGACAAAGAGCAGCTGACTCACTGTTAAATTTTCGATGACGCGGTGTTGGCAGAGCCCCGCTCTGCGCAGAGCTGCTGGCCCCATTCTTCCCTGAAGGCCAGGAAAAGGTGCAGGCACGGCCGGAAAGACGCACCTACAGATGAAGCTCAGCCAAGTAGCCCAGGGCTGCTCTTTTCTACTTAATGCAGATAAATACAGAATGTCCCCAATCCTTCCCTTGGTCCACCTCCAGTGCCTACAGATGGTTTTGTTGGTGGAAAGACAACAAAGAATAATTAAAAATAAATAAATAAATAAATAAAAATAAACTCTTTTCTCCCCCCTTTTTTTTTTGCAGTATTGAGTAAAAAATAAAATAAAATAAAATGAAATAAAAACAAATCCCTGAGGCCTCACTCATGCTAGGCAAGTGCTTTACCAACTGAGCTACTTTCTCAACCCTAAGTGACTTATTTTTAACAGTCGACCTTGAATTCAAGTGAAAGGAGGCCAAATTGCTGGGCTGAATTACCCAATAAGATGCATTTATTCAACAGATATCTTTTGAGTCCTTGTTATTGAGAAACAAAACCAGCAAGCATTCTTGCTTTCTGTAACTTACATTCTTAGAATGAAAATCTAAATCTCTAGGTAATTAATGAAATATATGCAAGAATGATGGTTTCTTTCCCTGACATAAGAGCTTCTTCATATTTATTAAGATCTTCATATTTTAACATTTAAAGAGTGGCAATTTAATCAAATGAAAGTAACTGAAATAAATATTGTGGCATCCTAGCCAATAAGAAAAACTAATTGGGTTACTTTCACTCTTGCATAGTGCAATAAAACTCCTCAAAAACACACATTACCATGAAAAGCAAAATTTAGAAAAGTTCATGATTAAGAATCAAAATCTATAAATCATCATATTCAACTTTTTTTACTCCCATATTAACCTAAAATCTATTGGTTTACGATTTTAATAATATCCTAATAACTATAATCTGTTGAACACTGTGTGCCAAGTATCATGTTAATATGCATTAAAAAAAATTTAATCCTCACCATAAGCCTTTGAGTCAGGTCTTGTTATCTCCATTTTGTAGATTTGGTCCAGCACAGAGAGGTTAAGTAACTTGTTCAAGATCACACAGTTCTGCATCCAAAATCAAACCCAATTTGCCCCGCAAGTCTCTGTTATTAACTAGTAAGTTCTAGTGTCTCCCCAAATATCCCTATGGATCAGTCATAGATTATTGGTGGGAAAAGTATCACATAGTGGTTAAATGCATGGATTTTGGTGTCAAGCATTCTTGATTTGCATACTGATCCTACTGCTATATAGTCAAACAGCACTCACCTCACTGAGTTGTACCAGGGATTATAGGATAATCTGTGTAAAACTCACAGGACAATTGTTAGCTCTTAACTCTCAATTAATGTTAACTATAAAATTGGGACCCTAATATTTTCATCATATGGTTGTCATGGAAATTAAAATGAAATAATAGATAGAGTGCTTAGCACACCATGTGCCTGGTGTGTTATAAACACCAAAGAATAGAAGCAGGCAGGCCTATGCCAGACACAGGAACAGACATAGACAATACTACAAGTAGTAGATACCTCAAGTATTCATAGATGGTTCTCATGTGGGTTAATTTTTTTCTTCACTCTGTACCCATTCTGGCAACTCAGTTGTTCCCTGGAACACATATCCCAAAACTCCAGTTTTTTTTTTTTTTTCAATAATATTTTAAAAGGACTAAGGGACTAGCCTGGGCCAAGCTGTGAGTCATGACAAAAGCATGTACATTCTGGGATCTCAGCCTGCTGTTCTATTTTGCTCTGCAAAAGCATGACCCTAGAACACCACTAAAAATAAGCAGTATAGACATTAATATGCCCTACTAAAAGAAGTGAGTACATTATGATCAGGATTTCATTGTGGCTCAGAATTGTAACTCTCCTTGTAATACCTGGTCAAATTAAACTGAGAAAACACACCTTAAGTAACCTATTTAATCACGGTGTTATTAATCCATTGTTGGCGTCATCCATTTTTCTTCAGAAGTGGGATGAATCCAGGTTCCCAAAAGGGCTGGAGGAGGGGGTGATGATGCACTCTAATAACACCCAGCAGTATGAGTCATATAATACTCAGTGATGGGGCTGTCAGGATGTGCCGCTGAATCACAGTGATAGCAGTCAGCACCCTTCAGGCAACACCCAAAGGCTCTGAGAGCATCTAAGTATTCAAATCATGGTGCTAACATGAAACACAAAGAGGTTCCACTGCTCAAGAGATTTCACTGACTCTGGCACAGGCCACAATGGAAGCACCAATAAAACAAAACAGCAAGATGAGATACCATCAAGATTTTTCTGATGACTATAGCCCTAATATCCTCAGAATGATGAAAAAAAAGTGGCCCCATGAAGCCATCACCTGAGGCCTGCCTAAAATCTCAGAGTAAAAGCTGTCAGAATCCAGATTTATATCAATTTTAAATTTATATCAAACCATCCAATGATAAGTATTAGGGATTATTTTAATTTAGATAATAGCAATGACTATGCTTTGAGGTATCATTTCTTTTATTTGTTTGTTTGTTTATTTTGTAATTGTAAATGGACAGAATACCTTTATTTGTTTATTTTTATGTGGTGCTGAGGACGGAACCCAGTGCCTCACACATGTTCGTCAAACACTCTGCCACTGAGCTACAGCCCCAACCCTGGGTATCATTTCTTTATTTCACTATTAGATCAGATAACAACAAGTCCTGATGTAAATATTTTTAACCTTTCAACTGTGATATGGAAAGCCAAAGTGCTAGAAAAGCATCTGAAACATAATATCTCCATTATAAATATGAAGTATAGCCCCTGAAATGAGGGGAAGTCTTAGATGGAAAATAAACCAGGTAGATGAAAGATGTGAAAGTCATATTAAAAACCCAAATTGGTTGATTCAGTGAGAAGAAAAAGATGGGTGCACTGGCATCTCTAAACCAATGAGAAGTGCCCTGGAATTTACCATTTTCCACTAGTTGGACTAGCATTGTCTAAGCATCTCACTGTCAGTTTCATTGTCACAGAGTGCAGAGAGGTAATGGTGCAGAGCCTTCAGGGGGGAGAAGGAAAGTGCTAGCTTCTAAAACAACTGGGAGAGGGGAGAAGAACACTAAAGGGACAATATGGAAGATAGGACAAGAACAGTAAAGCAGCAAGCAGGGAAGCAAGTAAGTGATGAGGTTTCAGGGGGCTGGCGCTGTTGCTCAGTGGTAGAGCACCTAACCAGCATGTGCAAGGCCCTACGTTCCATCTCCAGCACCAAATCAAACAGACAAAACACCCCCAAACAAAGCAAAAACAAAAAAATAAAAGACTATAGGCTTTCTGTCACACGAATCTGGCTTGAAATATTTCTATAAAACAGGACTGACCGTGTGTATCTTGAACATTTAATGAGATAATATACAAAAAATATCTAGCAAGTTCTTAACTACACAACATACACTCCAGGTTAAAGAAATGAGAGCTGTTAGTATGAGCAATAAGAAAGCAAGAATGATAATTCAGGGCTAGTTTCAACGTGCCAGTCCACTAGAGTCTGAACATTTTCTAAAACCTAATGATAACAATGAAGCACATTTCTACATCTGGATTGCTCTCTTAAAGGGCAAATCTTATTATAAGGGGAAAGTGGAGGTTAATTTGGCAAATTCACAAGGGGCCTATTTTTTATTATTTCATTTGTAAATTGGGATGAAATAAATACTCTAAGGGTTAATTTCATCGGAAGTAATAAAAAATCCCCGAAGGTCTTTAATTATATATTTGGTAAGATTCCAAATACTTTCTGAGCTACTGTATTATTTAAGCCTTTAAACTACATACTTAAAATAAACATTTCTACAGGATAAACTGACATAGCTTTTCAGTAACCTGGTAGCTTGAGGGAAAAAAGAAATGTTGAGTTACTGTTATAGATATTACAGACATAAAGGACCTAACAACCATTGGTGGTATTATGGCTGCTTTCTGGTTCTGGTTTGGATTTGGGGGTATTTATTTACTTTGGGTTCTGATTTGAACAAACTAACTGCAAAAAAAATTTTTTTAGATAATCAGTAAAATATGATTATGGATTTGATATTATATATTAAGGGGGGAAATGTTAAGTTTTTTGTTGTGATGATATTATGGCTATAAAAATGCTCATCTTTTCAAAAATTTGTGCTGAAGAGTGTAAGTGTAAAGTGTACTCTCACAGACTGTTTTTTTCTTCCAAATACTTCAAAAATGGAGGGAAAAAACCCTCAAGGACCTGATAAAGCAAAGATGGCAAAATCCTGATAACTAGGAAGTCTGATGATGAATCCATGATACTTTATTGTATTCTTCTCTTTAATTTAAATGTTTTATATCTTAATATGGTAAACTATATGAAAAGCATTTGAAAACAAGGCAGTTGATTTTATCCCGATATTTTCATTTATTACTAGGAAATAAAAATTCAATTTATTCATATTTACTTTTTTCCCCAAGAAGTTAGATTACACCTTGTCTTTATATTCTGTCAGAAGAAATATGATGTCATGATCTGAAATTTACAGTACTTACAATTTCAAAACCTCTACACTTTTTTTCATTTGAAAGATGGAGACTTTTGATGTCATTAGAAAATCTGGCTCTTACTGAGGAAGTTTATGTACTATGAGAAGTTCTACTAAGATTTTAAAAGTATTCACTTCAAAATAACATAGATAACCAGTAAAGCATATTTTCTATTTCAAGTAGAATAAGACAGACTATTATATCTATTCTTAAACTGATAAATTTATTCTTCAATGTATGTAAAATGCAAAGAAGTTAAAAACCAGGATCCTAAAAGTTCATTTCTGATTTTTAAATTTGGGAGACAGGCCTCTCCTGATCTTTAGAACAAACCTATGTTTTTATTTCAACACTTATTTCTAATGTTCCTTTTTGGGGACAGAAAAAAATCATCAATAGCCTATTAGAAATGTGCAAAATAGCCAGGTGCAGTGGTACACACCTATAATCCCAGCAATTCTGGGGATGAGGCAAGAGAATCTCCAGTTCAACACCAGCCTCCACTATTTAGTGAGGCCCTAAACAAATTAGTGAGACACTGTCTTTAAATAAAATATAAAAAAGGACTGGCGATGTGGCTCAGTGGTTAAGTACTCCTGGGTTCAATCCCTGGTACCAAAAAAAAAAAAAAAAAAAAGGAAAAAGAAATATGCAAAATATGCCTTTTTTGTTTGTTTTGTGTATGTAGTGTGTGTGTGTGTGTGTGTGTGTGTGTGTTAGTATGTGATATTTGCTTCTAATCTGAACCTAGTTTAGTTTCTTCTTTCTGTTCCTTTATCATGACTGAACTATTTGGGATAATTCTGCAGTCATGACTAAATATTTATAAAAGTTCATTGCTTTTTCCTGGGTTCTTTCATGTGGAATCACCCTTCTTTACCTTCTAGCTTATCTTTTGAGCCATCCTCTGTGTCTTTTCTGCCTATGGCTTCATTTCCTTTTTTTTAATCACTCACATACTGTTTCCACCTCTCAGCTTCATTTTAGGATAACTTCTCTGCCCATAGTTTGGCAAGAGAAGAGTGATCAGTACATATTTCTAGTCTGTGAAAGAAAATGCTGTCAGAAAACCTGTTGAGGAAAAAAAATAATGACTAGAATAATACTTAGAATTGCATTTTCCAAGTGAACACATAATAATAGCCATACAAAATTAAGATTAAAATTTAAAAAACAATTTTTCTTAACTAAAAATGCTCTAAGCTGATATAAGCTGAAACAGTTTAAATTGCATATGAATGTTTACTAGGAAAACATTACCCCACAATAAAAGATTTTTATACTGAAATTTGGAGTTCTCTTAATATAAGAGCTGTCAGTATACTCATTGTTCTGGAATTCCATCTCCAGCACTGCAAAAAAATAATTATTTTTCTTTTAATTCTACACTGTAATGTAGCAAGCTCAAAACCAAACTACAGATCTACTTGAAATAGTGCCAATATCGTTCTGTTTGTAAGTAACATTAAGATATAGATTCATGGAAAAGATATATATATTTATTTTCAATGTATTATAAAAGTATCAAAATATAAGAGCAGATATTCAAACGCTCCTCATATCAAAATATAATCAAAATGGAATAGCTGTAAAAGCTATTTCCTTTCCACCTATTTTTGCATAACATCCTGATTGACCAGCTGCAAAACTTTTGATATGCTTGAGATGGTAATGCTAATTTACATGGCAGGCCTGTTTTGGATTAGTCATTCTGTACAGAAAAAAAAAATGTGTCCTCAAATGTAGGCAATATTTTATGCCAATAATTTCATTAAGTATTTTTGTTTTTTTGGTAATATCTGACACAAGCTGACTTCTGCTTTTCTGTCCTAGGGCCAGTCAAAATATTCCTCTTTAATAACCCAAGGAATAGAGCATACCTAATTCTGCAAATCAAAAAGTCTAAGAAGGGATGAGAAATCACTTATCATGTTCCTCCATCTTAAAGTTTGAATTAGTGGTAAATAAAAATATAGCCTGTTTACAAAGATCATCAAAGATGAATGTTCTGTAACTTCAGTGACTAATTCCTCCTTAACAATTATTTTCTTCAACCTGAATCCAAGGCATGAGTTTATTCTAATTTCCTTCACTGCTAAGCAGAAGAGTCACACCCCACCTTTGTCATCACTGGGGTAGACTTGACATTCTCAGGGCGAACGTCCTGAGTTGATCTGAATGCTCCAGTGCTGCTAAAGCATTTATTCTTCTAGAGTCTCAAGGTGCTTTCTGTGTACAAAATCTTAACTTGTTCAACCTCCCTACAGCTGTAGCTCTGGCCTGAGCACTAACCTGCCTTGATTCCCTGCAGAACTCCCTCCCCTCTTACACACTATTCACAGTTTTACATTCTGATATTTAATATGTGGAGAACTTTCATTTTCTGTCTCAGAGCCTTCATCTTTGCGATCTCTTCATTCTCATTATAGGCAAAAATTTCCTACAGGCCGGGGATTTTTCACATGGAAATACCGTTTTATTTTGTTTCTTTTTTTCTTTTATTCCAGTGACTGTTTTCAAGAAAAAAAGGAGAACATTCAGGCCCTTCTGATCTGTGACTGCTGACTGTAACTCAGTCCTGAACACTGTAGGAATCCCAATCATGCCTTGGCTGAGGGTACCAAGTACTTCGTATCCACTCCAGTTGCTTAATGTTGAGAATTGTACATGTTCATCTGTGAATGCCAGCCCGTGGCTTTGAGTTCTTCTGAAATCAAATTCCCCTCACAACTTAGGCTGGCTCCAAACAGCAGAGATTACTCTCTTAGCACCTTAATTTAATGTACTCTTCTTTTTCTCTCCTTTCTCCTATTTTAAGCCTCTTGGTTCATTGAAGTATAATTTCTTTTAAAGTCTTGCCTCTCCCATGCCAATTTTGGTCAGTAGGGTGTGGGTCCTTGGGTGCACCAGGGCATATTTAACATTTGTCAGAGTTCCAGAGAGAAAACACTTGATGTGTTTTCTGCTCTGCTTTACATAATAGGGCAGCCCAGCAGCATTTGGAGGCTGTGATCAGTAACCGGCCCTGGCTCCTCCTGGTTCAGAAATTACTTTTACTCTCCTGTCCTTTGATCTCTGAGGGTCTTTGAATACTCACCAAGTTAAACACTCCCACTGCTTTGAAGAGATTAGCACTATACCCAGCATTCTTAAAAAGCTCTAACTAGTCCACTCACATAATGACATAACAGAGAAAAATAAAAACGTCTTGAGTAGGAAAGGTACTGAACAAGGCCCCAGGGGAATTTCCACTGTCCTGCTGCGCCAATGAGACTGGCCCTGGGGTACCCTAAGTTGTTTTAAAGGAAAGGAGTTAAAATACGTTCCAGCATTATCATTTTCATTACATGTGGCATTTCTGTAAGTTCTTATATCACATATATTGTCTCATTTAATTCACTATCCATAAGAACCCGGAGAAAGAGGTCATTGCTATCTTCCTTTAAGAGATGAAAGAGATAAGGCTCACAGAGGAGGTGTGTAGCTCAATGGTAGAGCCTTTGCCTGGTATGCTAGCTCAAATAAGCTAGGACATTAAGGCACTGAGGCTGGTGAAGGAAGGAGTACTGCTCCATTCATGGCAACAAGAAGTAGAGAGTTGGGGGGGGGTGGATTACAGGGGAGGTGAATTCTTCCAAGGCAGCCCCCAGTGCTCCACCTCCTCCAGCCATGCCCCACCTGCCTGTGGCTAACACCCAGTTAATCCATTCACATTAAGATGGACTGGTTAAGTTACAGTTTTCACAATCCAATAGTTCTACCTCTGAATATTCCTGTGTTCACACAAGACCTTTTGGGGGACACTTCATGTCCGAACCATTACAAATTTTAATTCAATTTCTTTTTGCATAAATATTTCACAGGAGTAGTTTGAATGTCATAATGCATCACATTAAGAAGCACAGATCTGCTGATAGAATTATAGTGATGCTGAGATTGATCTTTGAGTGCAGGTAGAAGGAGCCCAATCCTTCTATTGTAAAGTTTCCAGCAAATTTTATCCTGATGATTTTTAGAACCAATTATCTCAATAGTAATTTTGTACTTTTATCATTTCTACATTTTTTTTTTTGTATCAGGGATTAAACCCAGGGGTACTTCACTACTGAGTAACATCCCCAGGCTTTATTATTTTTTATTTTGAGACAGGTCTGGCTAAGTTGTCTAGGGCCTTACTATTGCTGAGGCTAGCCTGGAACTTGTGATGCTCCTGCCTCAGCCTTCAGAGCCATTGATATTGCCGGGACCACCAAAGGCAACCTATTACTTTATTCTTATGTAAAGAAGAATTTTGCTTAGTCAAATACTGTTACTTAGATATTTGCTAAACAATTTGTATCAGAGATGCAGGATTTGTTTTAATTGCATAATTCCTTCCCTCTAATTACCAATTTCCAGAGCAAGAAGTTAGTCTTCTGGCTGCTTCTAGAGTGACCAAAGGTTTTTGTTTTTAATTGTTTTTCTTTTAAAAAATTCCTGTTTAGTCACTTGGATTTTTTAACCTTTTCTATGTTCTTTTTCCTTTTGAAAAAATAACTCATTCGATCTGTTTGAATAAATTGTAGACATTTTCTTCTTCTGATGTGCAAATTGTCCCAGCATGGACAATAGAAGTCTTTTTCAAGCTGACTGTTGTGTCCTTTTCATGTAAACAAATTAATCTATTTTCCTTTTTTTCCTGGTGTGTACACAACACACACACACACACACACACACACACACACCAATCTGTCAGTCTGTCAGTCCCATTTCAGGTTGGAATTAGCCATTTTTCAAGCATCTGATTGATGGAGGTTAATATTTCCAATGAACCATAATTTCAATACTGTCTGTGCTCATTGCTTTGGGGTTATCACTATTTCTAATTCTTTTCAGTATTCCAAACCCAGGAAATGTGTAATTCTTAAAAATGTGATTAAATATACATAACATTTATCATCATAACCAATCTCCAGAATGCTTTTCAGCTTGTAAAACTGAAGCTTGTATCCCAGAAAATAACAATTCCTTAATCCCTGAGGTCCTCAGCCCATGACAACCATACTTGTTATTTTCTGTTTCTATGAATTTTCTATTCCAAGTAACTCACAAAGGCAATTGTATAGAATTTGTCTTTTGGGGGACTATTTCATTTAGCATAATATCCTCAGGTTCATCCATGTTGTAACATACATCATAATTTTATTCTCTTGTAAAACTGAATACTATTCCAATACTATTTTATTTATCCATTCATCCACTGGTGGATACTTGAGGTACTTTCACCATGTAGCGTTGCATATAATGCTGCTATGAACATGGGTGAAAAATATCTCTTGGAGACCTTGCTTCAAATTTTTTTCAGTTATTTGAAGAACCTCCACATTGTTTTCCATAGCCATTGTGCCATTTTATACCCCTATGAAATGCATAAGTGTTCCAATTTCTCTGCATCCTTGTCAATACTCGTTATATTTTAGGAATTTTGTTTTAAAAGCAGCCATCTTAATGGGTAATAGTTTAAGAGGAAGAGGGGTGGGTGATTTTACTTTAAATGTAAAGAGAAGTAATGTCATCGTGTGTGTGTGTGTGTGTGTGTGTGTGTGTGTGTGTGTATATATATATATAAATAATATTGTGTTAGTCATACAAACACCTAAGATATGGTCACTGCCCTTAAGAAAAAAATCTTTAAGGTGTCTGATGAAAAATATGTAACTGACAAACTTTGATTTGATTGAACAACTTTATGCCCACACACCTGGTATATAACAATTATAATCTGATGTCATCCTTTGTATGTATATAGATGTATATGATTGCTTAGAAAAAAAGAGTACCTAATAGCAATCTCATGCCCATCCAGTTCTGTGTCAACTAAGATGACAGACAAGGAGTAACATACAGACGAAAATGTCACTTAATTACTTTCATAAATGCTGATATGGAAAGCATGGCTTACAGATTACTTATTTTTCTTAAACACCAGGATCAGATCAGTCTGCCATAGTGGAGCTCAATCAGAGCAGACACTATCTTTGCCAGCGCTGACCTCAATTCTTGTGGCCTCAGTTTCAATCTGTGTTCTATAACTTAATGCAGCATGTAGTTACTATTGCATATAGTTATGCAGTGTAGCTGCTCCTGTCTCAGTTTCCTTGGCTATAAAATGTGGATAATACTATAATACTTCACATCAGGGATTATAGCCCAACATATCTTGTATAGCTTATTTTTATTTAAATCTTTTAACTATTTTAGTCCATGGATATATTCAAATTTATTTAATCAATTACAGACAAATTTCTTAAAAGTAATAATTCAGTTTCCCATATTCCATGTACTAGGTATTATAAATCAGCAACATTTATGCATTTATGGGTAAAAAATATATGCATATATATATATATGTGTATATATACATATATATATATATGTATATATGTATATATACATATATATATATATATATATATATATATATATATATTTTCCCAGTGCTGGGGATTGAACGCAGGGCCTTGCATATTCTAGGCAAGAATTCTACCACTAAACTACATCCCCCTGCCTTCTTTTATTCTGAGATAGGGTTTCTTTAAATTACACAGGCTGTGCTTGACTTTCCATCTTCCTACGTCATTCTCCCAACTATCTAGGATTATAGGCAAGCTCCACCATACCACGCTACTGATAAAATTTTGATTGAAGTGTTTCATTTCCAAGAACAATATTCTGATGTCAGAAAAAAAACAGTATAGCTGACATTTTAGGCATATGGAAGTTTTTGGAGAATTTATAACTAAGAATTTATTTTATAATAAAAGAGAAATGGGTAGTTTAGAAATATGGTATAAACTTAGATAAATAAAGGAGAATCAGGCATACAAAGATATTAAAGAGCTAAACCATCAAACCTTTCAGACTAAGATTATTTCATTCTAATTACAATAGAATAACACAATATGCAAAATTCTTTCAGTTTAAAACATTACCCAGCTGGCAGCTACAAGCAGTTCTAAATAGGGAATTCTTGTGATCCTAGAAGGAAAAACCTATGACATCAGCCAACAACCATGTAGAAATCTTAAAGCAGAGTGTCACAAGGCTTGTTTTTCCAAATGCTCTGAGAATATTGTTAGAAAATATGTTTATTTAGAATTCTCAATTCATTAAAAATTTACAACAGCTTTTAATTGATTTTTAGATATAATATAAAGGTATTTGAGTCTCAGTGTATTAACTGGAAATTAATTTGTGTTGATTTGATTTTGGGGGAATGAACCCAGGCCTTACACATGCTAAGCATGCAGTTTACCACTGAACTAAATCCCCAGCCCCTAAATTGGAATTTGGGAATTAAAAAAAAAAATTCTAATTTCTCTTTGAAACTTACTTTACTTTGAAAAGCAAACAAAAACAGCAATCTGTAGTTGCATGATTTGGTTACTTTTCCTGTTCTTCCACCTACAGGTTCAACAACATGCTGTGAAAATCTTATTATAACAAAATACTTGGAAGTACAAACTGATGTTTTGAAACTTGTTTCAAGTAAGACTAATCAACATATGACTTAAAATTTCAGGATAATAACAAAGACATTTGTTTAGGCATTTAGTCCAAAAAAGGGACTGATCATGTATGTGTTTAAAATAGTGGTTTCTAATGTTTTGGGGTTAAGATCCCATTAAACCCATGTATCTATCTATAAATGAAATTTTGTTTACAATTTTAGGGGTTTGTAATATCCCATTTATAAGCATGGAACAAGATCTGGGTGGGGCAAGAACTCTGTCTTAGATAATATACTATGAGGATTAAACTGAACGGTGGGGGGGGGGTGAGTGCAGGGAAGATGGTCTTGCTTACCTATGTTTCCTACTCTTTAATGAAACTGGCCTAAATCAAGCTGTTCCTAATTCAAAATGCCACTGCTGATTTTTCTCTAGATACTCAAGTACTTAAATTAGGAAAGAAATGTTGTTTCATAGTCACTAGCTATAACCCGTTGGTACTCATTTCCTGTACTAAATGACCCTGGTTCCCCAAAATAACTGCAGTGCTATTTAACTGCTTATATTTGGCATATTCTTTATTCTTATTTGGGAAGGCACATTCCCTTCTACAGCTGAAGAAACTCAGTGTTTGAAAAGAGCTGCCCCCAAACACTCTTCCCTCAGGCACTTAAAAATGTTCAGCATCTGAATGTTGGCAAGGAATGCTCACACCCAGTGGAGGCTGCGCTGTGTGGACTGAACAAGAGAAAAAATGGGACACTATATATGGAAAACAGGAAGCTGAGCCAGTGGAGGCAGCCTTACTCATTAGTGACCCACATTCAAAGCTATAATCCAGCCACTGTTAACTATCTAGAAAAGGAAAAGACTTAATGGCTAGCCTAAACTATAAAGGACACATTACAAATCCGGTCAGAATGTTCTGCCATTTTCCACCTTACTTTTAAATAAGTTGAGAAATGAAGCACTAGTTAAGCCCTGTACTTTTCAGGCTGGTCAAGTGCACTGAAATACTATACATACTCAGTTGGTGGCTGCCTTGTAGCAAAATTAATTTTCCACGGGTTTTTAGGCAGAGTATTGAGGGGTGGCACTAAAGGGAAGCCCTGAAACCCAAAACAAAAAGTTGCAAAATAAACAAACTTCCAGTTTCTCTGCATTATATGACTATTTGAACATTATACATTTGGAGACAGAAAAAGGAAGAACTTTAAGTACCGTCACCCTTTCTTGGTATTTTAAAAGGTCAACAATTCCCAGGGCTGCTTTTTACAAGGCATATACATTTATGTTTTAAAAGCAAAGTTTTAGTATCTTAGGAAATGGAATGGAGATACGATTCTGAAGAACTTCTATATTAGTATCATCAGAACCATCTATCCTTGTTCCTTTATTTCCTCTTCCTCCCCCTCCCCTTTCTTCTTTCCATTCTCCTCCTCCTCCTCCTTTTTTAATGTTTAAGAAGTTATATTCTAAGTAGCTGGATGTGACCAATGAGAAAAATGTATCTAGGTCACTCTGTAGACATGGTTCTTGGAAAAGTAGCCAAAGACTCACCTAGTCACCATCAATCAATTTGCTCTAACCATAATCATATTCATTTATAATGGTATTTAAAATCCAAGTTCTGTTGTTTAGCCAGGCTACTTTCAAGATTTTTTCCCCCTAATTAAATCCACCAGTAGGGTCTCTTCATCTACAGGAACTGCCTAATTCTGCACACTCACCCCCATGCACTTTTACTTTTACTATTATCAGTTGAAATTGATCTTTAGCTATAAACCTAGAACCTGATTTGTAATATGTCCCTTCGAATTACCTTGAATTTCTAGTTACTCCTTGCTCTTCATAGTCTGAACATCCTTATTCATAGGGTGACCATATAATTTATCATTCATACCAGAATATAACTTTGAGAACGAAAAGGGGAACTATTAATAATTATGCTTCAGTAACAAACTGGTACTATCTTGGGATACCAGAACACAAGGTTACTCTGCTTATTTAAAAATGGAATTGTGTTATGCCAATCAATGGAAAAAATTTGTTCTTGGGTATGCATCTATTCTCACAATGCAGGTATTCATCCTTTGTTCTAACCCTGGGGTGGGGAGATGGTCTTACCTTCTGAATGTTATTGTGCTTGAAAAATGATTTATAAATGGATGTGCACTCAACTATTGGCTCATAAAAATTTATACTGTTTAAGGAGGTTTCTACTCTCAAAGATTGAAAAGCCTTCAAGTTACCATGGGATGATTTGTGGCTCACTGAAGGGAATAGTATTTGAGAACCTAAATTCCAAGAGTGCTCAGTCCACAAGAGAGAGATAGCTGTCCATTCCTGAAGACAACATTGACTCACTTATACTTCAAATCCAGTGCTGCATAATCACGATTAAATTCAATTTACTAAATTTAAGCTCAGTAATCCACTGTGGTCCCACTGTTGCAAGGAGAAAATAAGGTTTCCAGAGAAGCCTTTAGCTTCTTTTGCATCTTAATAATAAAGGTTTCTTTTATTTGTGGAAGCCTTTTTATAATTTTATGTAGAAATAGGAATAAAAGGCTAATTGAAATAAACCTAGGCATGGCAACATTTTCACTGAACAACTTTGAAACTTAATTTTGGAAAATAGCAGGTTTGAAGAACCTTCTATATTTTGAAGAGCAAGTAATATGATGCCAAAACTAAAGAAAAGGACAACTCTAGTTATTTAACATAATGATGACACATGAGACAGTAGAAAACAATTTATGACAATTGGGAAATTTTGTGGGTAAGGTATGGATTTATCTTGAATTTTATGGTCTATCAAGGTGTGACCTAGCAATGTAATCAGCACTGTATCTACTTAATAGGATTTCCCCTTAAGCATTATAAGGCATATCAACTTTCTATGGAGTATTCATAAATTTCAGTTAACTATGCACTTGTCAATATTTGAATGAGATCACAAGTAGTCATATGCCTGACCAACTACTACTTTTCTTAAAGAATATATTTCTTTAATTTCATTTTTCCTCATAGCTCATGCATTCTGCATGTAAATTGCTATTCACAATTCAGTTTAGGCAAATGCTCTAGATTGATCTCTGGGGAACAAGAGAATCTATTCATTCATTTATCAAATATTAGCTGAAACCCGATTATGTGTCTTGGAACTTTGCTTGATACTTTGAGAGACTAATTTAGAGTTGTGTAAATGTGGACATCATTAAGGTTTTTGTGGCAAAAATTGTTAATAACTCACCAAATCACACATAGGGAAGAAATTCTGGGAAATACAGATCCTTGCAAGTCAAATATGGATAGATTGTGCTTTATCTCAAACTATACAATTTCCTATGCTAAGAATGGACCAATTTTGAACAGTGGTGAAGCCAATACCTTTAAATTCAAGAACGTTGAGTTCTAACAGGGTTGTTAATATAGAAACATCATTTAGCCTCTTAAGCTTGCCAAACATTAGTTAGGAGAAATAATGCTCATTTCTTAAAGGTCTTCAGAGACTGGCTAAACAATAGATTTGATTTTGCTAGTGAGCAACGTGCAGATTTTCCATAGATGGGATCACTTCATCTTCTATTTAATATTGACGGCCAAATGAGCATCCCAGTCTCTAATCTCTTAACAACAGAAACACTACTTCGCAGGTTCATAAATCTGGTAATTTGAGCTCTCTCTGTTCCCAACAGGGTGCTACAGTTCCCCAGGTGGCAACCCACATTTTCTGCTAACCTGATGGCAGCTTGCCAGCCACATAGTCTGTATTACCAGGTTTCAGTATGATGTTGGTTGGTACAGATTTCAATCCTCTATAATCAAAATGTGCCCAGTCAATCTCATAATGAGTGTTTCCCTTTTCTTCTAAATGTTCTTTTTCCAGCCCCCAACTCCACCTAAAGAGGGGAAAAAATGAGGAGAAACGAGAATATGTACTCTTAAATTTGAGAATTTTCCTTCTCATCCTTATTTCCCCACACATGGACTTCCAGATAAATCTACCAAAAGCATCTTCTCAACTCATCAGTTTTTCCTCTAAAAGTTCCTCATCCCTCCCCGCCCCGCCCCTCCCCGCCCCCTCCCCTTTCTTGCCACTCAGCTCTTTTCTAAATCTTCAAGTTTCTTTAGACAAGTAAGGCACACTATTACACCGGAAAAACACTGCTTCTAGCTAATTCCCTTTTGAGAGGACAGTGTCGTTTTTTGTCCACAAGAGGCCCTGCAGGGTGGAGGACTAACCCTCTCATTTGCCCCGGGGGAGCTCCCAGGACTTTCAGGGATCAAATCCCGGAGGTGCGACTTTGAGGAAGCACAACTCAGGGCCTAACAGGAAAGTAGGTCCAGTCTCAGGGAGGCTGTTACAGCTCACCAAGGGCCTGCGGAGCGCTGGGTCACTCCCCAACACCTCCCTCCCTTGGCAGAGAAGGCTATAGAGGCACAGCCAAGGTTTCGACAGGGTCCCTCCCCCGGCCTCCGCCGCCTCCCCAGGCCCACTCTTGTCCAGGCCCGCTCCTTTGTCTAGGCCCGGGTCTCCCAGCCTCCTTCTCCTCCTCGCCTCGGGCTTGGCTGACACAGCCCGGGAGGAATGCGTTTCCGGAGGGAGAGGGCGGCGGCGACTGCCTCAGGAGCAGGAGCCGCCGCGCGGAGGAGGCGGTGCCGCAAGGGTCGCTTCCTGCCGGGAGGCGGCTCGGGTGGCAGAGTCTCCTCCTCCCGCCCCTGAGAAGGAGGAGCCGCCACCGCCCGCCGCGCCCGAGACCGGGAGGCCGCAACAGCCCGCGGGAGAGGCCGAGCGCGAGCGGCGGAGCAGCAGGCCCGAGCCGACCGTGCCGGGACCCGACGCCGCCCGGAGAAGGTAGGGGCTGAGGCCTGCGGGAGGGCGCGCGGCCTCCGGGCTGCCGGGCCGGCAGAGCCTGGCTCGGACCTCTCTGCGGGGCCGGGCAGGGCCGGGCAGGGCCGTGGGGCGGAGGGGGTAGGGCGGGATTCCAGCCTTCAGGCACCAGAGGAAGTCGAAGCCGGCGCTCGCCGCCCGCCCCCCGCCCGGTTCCCGGCCCTTCCTGCCTTTCCCGGCCCCGTCTCGCCGTCCCTTCCCCTGCTCAGGCGGACTCTGAAAGTAGAGCCGGCCCTAGCCCGGGTCCGAGTGGGAGGGTCGCGGGCCTGGGCGCTGTCACGTCGGGGGGCGGTGGTGGCGGAGGACGGGGGCCCCCCCACCTGCCCCTTCTAGCGACCCTTGCGGCGGTCTTGCGGCCCTGAGCTCCGCTGTTAAGGTGTTGGAAACCCCGCATCGTGTGGGAATTGGGACCGCGGGCTTTGGTCCGTGCTGGCGAGAGCGGGTCGCAGCCTCCGAGGACTTGTCTTTGAATGGTTCTGGACGCTTTCTACCCCTTTCTCTCTGTTTCTGTCACTGGCCGCTTTTTCTGTGAGCAACGTGGAGCCTGGTCTTTTGCTCCCGGGATCGGAATTGCTCCCGCCTCCCAACTTTCAGAAGCGGTGAGGCACCTCCGAGCGCCCGCGGCGTGGGAGGGTGCGGGCTAGGCCCGGGCAGAAGTTGGCATCCGCAGCCGCTAGGGAAGGAAGGCGCAGAGCGGGCATGTGTTCTTCTCTTCTGTGTTTAGAAGTACAAAGGACACAAACCAATCAGTCGCCAGCCCCACCGCGGGGTGGCCCCGGGCCCCGGGACCAGGACCAGGACCAGACCAGGACACAGGGCCAAGGCCGACCCTCCTGGCAGGTGTCCACTTGTCCGCAAGACTTAAAACCCTACCTGTTCCTCGTATCACTTCACTGCATGCCCTTTCTTATGCTTCGAAACAAGTTGGATTTCTGAGAATTCTCATATTTAAAACCTGAAGACTTTTTATTTCATCAACTTTGTACTTTGAATGGGAAATCTAACACCAATTACATTGCTTCTGTTTCCTCATCTGTAAAATAGGAACAAGAATAATAATTATTGTAATGACAGTGAGGACCATGATTACCTCTAGGCATTTTGCACATATTATCTCCTTGAATTCTAGAATGGCTCTTCTGAGGCTTAGGTATTGCTCTTATACCTGTTTTACAAATGAAGCAACAGAGGTACGGGAAACATAAGTAAATTGCCTGTGATCATTCAGGAGACCCTGGAGAACCCATGGGATCTAGCTCCAGAGCCTATGTTTGAACCATGTGTAACCACCTTAACTGCAGGATGATTGTGAAAATCAAATGTAAAATGTAAAAAAACACCTACCTGAGAGTAGATGCTCAATAAATATATTGACTCCTCTTCAATTCTCCTTGGTTGTAAAAATGTCTCAATGTAATTGATAGCACCATTAGTAAGGTTTTTTGAGGTCTGTATTCCATATGTTTAGGTGAGTAGAATTACTAGGAAGTTATTTTTTTATTGTTGTTTTGATGGTACAAAAGTAAGTACTAGGTGAATTTTTATTAGACTTTTTTTCTTATACGACACACACCTTTTACAGTAGGTTATATATTAGAACATGATAATAAACTATTAAGAACTATTAGTTGAAAGTTATCTATTTTACATTTGTGGACATCAAAGACTTAAGTCCCCAAGAGGGACTTAAAGAGATTCATGGTGATGTTCATGTTTTTAAGTAATTTTGGAATATTGATCAATATTAAATAAGCAACTGAAGATGATGAAGTGAGAAATAGAAAAGAGATGAAGCAGGATTCATGATGTTCATGTTTTTAAGTAATTTGGGAATATTGATCAATATTAAATAAGCAACTGAAGATGATGAAGTGAGAAATAGAAAAGAGATGAAGCAGATCAGTATTTTTTTTTTTTTGTTTACAGACATTTGTAGAGAGTAATGTTACTAGAAAGACTTATGTAACTAGAAAACACATAAATTCCAATTTAACTCATGTGTGTTGACCTCCCAGGCCAACAATTTTAAGTATTTGGTATATTGGTTTTCTTTTTTAAAGACTGAAATTCTACATTAAGATTTTCTTAATCCTCTCAATTTTCTATGCATGATAGGATGGAATCAACAATTTAAAAAAATCATTGCATTTAGTAATTTCAACCTTCAGGCAGCTTTCTTAGTTTTCTGGTTAGTATAACTTAAATTTGCCCCCAGTTATCATCACTGAATGAAAATGTAGTTTAACTTGATATTTCTAAATTCTTAACTCCAAGAGGGACACTGGGGACCTCTCTTCACTTTATCTTAATGAAAATTAAACTTTTTAAAAAAATGTTTATTCTTAAGCTTTAGGTGGACACAGTATCTTTATTTTATATTTATGTGGTGCTGAGGATCGAACCTCGTTCCTTGTGCATGCTAGGCGAGCACTCCACCACTAAGCCACAATCGCAGCTCCGAAAATTAAACGTTTTTGACCAGTTGCTATTTTTCTCGAGAATGCTTGCCAATTAATGTAATATCTATTTGGCTTCTTGATAAATAAATTGTGACTGTTGGGATGAGGGGAGTGTAGTATTCTCTCTGAAGAAAATGTTCTTTTCACTATATTCTGAAGCACACTTGTTCTTAACTGTTCTGCCATACTGATGCGATAAACAGCTTGTAACTGGCCAAAGTTTCAGAGAACTTTTGAGTTCTGAGATTTTATATTTAGAATTCTGGATGTGTAACAAGCTGAATTTATCTGAGTGAATTTGGATGGACTTGTTAATTTTAGATTTCCCCACTGTTCGTGGGGGTTAGGCTCTGTCAAGTTGTAGGTGGAATCCTAGAGAATTATATTGTGTAAATATGCAGAACTTTGTATTTATTCTGTTCCTGATTATATGTTCTCCTGAGATTTTCATCTGTCCTTTCATATTGTTGCTGCAGAGGTGGGAATCCAGGGGAAGGGAGGGTAAGAGTAGGAAAGAAAGAATGCCTTAGTCTTCTGGATTCTGAAATAATAGCAGTATCTGCAGCTGTAGCATGCTGAAATGTATTGAGGTTAAAGAAGGTGCAAGTCATAAAACTCATAATATTGGTATATCTTAAGATAGTTCAGTAGAGGTCAAAAACGGACCCTTTTCAGGAGCTATATGTAAAAGGAGCCAAGCTATACTTATACTTTGTTAATTTCTCATTGTTTTAAAAATGCTTATTTGTAAGATTTTAAGGACTGATGTTTTGCTAATAATGTATGAGAGAGGAAAAAAGCTGCTTTAAATATATGTACATTCATATATAAACACACAAACATATTTCTTTTTTTTTAATATTTTGGTTTTTAGTTGTAGTTGGAGACAATATCTTTATTTTATTTTTATGTGGTGCTGAGGATCGAACCCAGTACCCTGCACTTGCTAGGCAAGCGCTGTACCACTGAGCCACAATCCCAGCCCCACACATAGACATTTCTTACATGACCAGTCTCCTTATGTGAGTCTCCAAAGTGCAGTTTTCTGATCCTTAGGGATATGTAAAATGACTCACAAGAGTATTAGGAAGAAAATTTTAGGCTTACTATTATGTATGTTTTTAAATTGTATCATTTTAAAATCCAAAAATTTATTATGGTTTACAATATCTTACACTGTTGCCATAAAGCTCTGTGTATTTTACATGCATATTCCAAATTTTTTTAGTGATAAAGGTGAAAAACCAACAGATTTGGCAATCCTGGGTATAGCAGATGGTCTGGGTGGGTACACAAGAACTACAATGTTTAGAAGGCAGAACTGATAAGCTTTGGTGTCTGAGGTTAGAGAAATGAAGCAGCCTAGTGTGACACAGGGTACTGGCTATGTGGTGCCATTCACCAAGGTAGGATTTGTGACCACAAGAGGTAGTCCTGGTTGGCTGGAGGAGGGGAAATGATGATGAATTTATAATGTTGAGGCTTTGTTTTTGTTTTTGTTTTTAAGGTGACCACAGGGCATAGGCAGAGATGTCTAGAGTGTAGCTGAACATAGAGATCAGAAAATAAAAAAGATGTCTGGTTGAGAGATTTAGATTTGGGAATTCTTAGCCTGCAAGTGCTAATTGAAGCTGTACCATGAGGGTGAAAATACCAAAGGAGTGAAAAGGGCCAGAACCTGGGCAGTATTTACCAGTGGAAGGGTAAGTGGAGGAAGAGGGATCTAGAAAAGTATTTCCCTTCCCTCTTTCTTGTCTGAACTTGTGGTTCCTTTGAGTGACATTTTAGTGACTGGGATTTGTGGGGTTTTCCCACAAAATGTTTAATGTAAAGTCGGAGAAACTTAATAATTTATGTCCCTCTTTGGTAATTTATTTAAAGACTAACAGAGGGTAGGAAACCTGGGCATGCTCTGCCACTGAATTTTTTGTGACCTTTGTCAAAATACTCCACCTTCTGGATTTTTTTTTTTTTTTACACCACACTATAAAGTATCTGCTACATTTCTCATTCTGTCATTCTGTGAGTTGAATAGTTACTGTCTGATCTGAGTACTGTAGAGTGCACTTCTTTTTCTTTCCATGAGCAACCATTTTTTTTTTGTATCATCAGAGAGCATAGGTGCTGTGCCAAATTACCACTCTAATATTTGCCAGTGCTGACGGATGAAATTGTTGCTATCAGCTCTTTGTTGGGGCGTAGCTCAGTTGTACATTACATTTTAGTGTATCAGTATATTATCACTTATCCAGAGACAAAAATGGTGTACTGAGTGAGCATGGATCAAGAAGTTGGTGTGGTCTTTGATATTGAGTGAATTATCTAGCTGGGACAAGTAGTTTTCAGCTCAGGATAACAGAACACATACTGAAGAATATTTTACACAACGTACCGAAACAGATAATATTTGCTAATAGTTTTTGAGAAAAACATCATATTGGATTAAGTGGTTTTGAAAGACTTATTAGAGGAGAAGAGGCCTGAGTTTGGAATGGTAAGAGCAAAGATATATACATATTTTGGTACCAGGGATTGAACTGTGTGCCTCGCTGAGCCAAGATATAGATGACAGATGTGTGGCATACTCAAAGGACAGTACAGTTAAAGGGAGAATCCTAACTACTTAGCAAGTATAACTTGGCCACTTTGTTACCCATGGAAAAAATGTGTACCCATATATACAAAATTACATATGAAATATAACATGAAGGCTTGAATTTTTATTCTAGACTGGCATGAATGCATTTAGTTGCAATTTTGAATAAAAATAACACTATGTCACAGTAAAATAACACTGTAATTATTGAACATCATTGAAAGTTCGTCATTCACTGTGCTAGGCAGCATCAGGAGTATGTTTTAAGACCACAGCAGAAGGAGTATTAATTCTGTTTATTGTGGTTGTTGAAGACTCAGAGAGCTAATGAAGACCAACCAAAATAAGTCAGAAAGGTAGAAGACTAATTACTATTCTGTTTTGCTTAAGGACTATATTTTTAGTCTACTAAAAATGGGATCAGAAAAATATATACATGCATAACCAGATATGTACCACTTGAAGTATAGAAGTCATATTTCAGTGTATAATAATTGTTTATTGAATGAATATATAAATAAGCTTTCATGCTCTTTATTAATGATTTATTAGTTTCCCCTCCACATCCAGTATTTTATGATTTATGTATGATTCATATCACATTATTTCTTTGCGTCTCTTAACAAGGAAGTGGTATGGTCTTGTTTGGTTATTGGGGAAGGAGACTTTAGTTTGAGAAAGCACATTTAGTATATTTTATGTTATAGTATAATGTTATGTCAGGAAAATGTAAGAAAAATACAATAGTGAATTTTTTTTTTTTTTTAAATTAAAGAAGCATGGGTTGCATGGGTTAGGGTCTAATCTGGTAGAGTGTAAAGGTTACCATGTACAAGGCCCTGGATTCAGTCCACAGCGCCTCCCTGACCCCTAAAGAAATTGACAGTTATTAAATAGTCGCTCAGAATCTTATTTTAGAAGCTCATGACCACAGTGAATGACTGCAAGCAAAAACAAAAAAAAAATTCAGTAATCTAATAAATTATAACTATAAAGATAATTTTTGGTAAGAGCTTTTATATTTATGATTATATTTTATTCTTCCAACAATTCTGAAGTAGATATTATTCCCAGCTAGTAAAATAAAAAATTGATTTTTCCCTATTTAGTTTGGTTTTAAAACATTTATATATTTAAAATATGCCCAGTGCTTTGCTTATTCCATGCTGGGAGATAAAACAAAATATGTAGTCAAAATTAATGTGATCAAGGAAGAATTTTAGGATAATCTATTTATAAAGTGGACAAAGTTATGCATTTGGGGAACATAGTTTAAAGATTCTCCTTAACTAAAATTATGTAGTGCAAAAGTACTTTTGATTAATCAGAATGGTTAGCTTTTGCTTCCTCTATTCGTAATTACCTTTGTAAATTTCCCCAAAGCAAGTTTTCTTACCCCTAAGTTGCTAACTCAGAAGAATTAAGTTCAGACAATTTTTCATGGTCATCAGTTTGGATTAGCCCTGCCTATTATGGCTTAACAGTTTGCTTACAGTGTTGTTGTTGTTCCCCCCCCCCCCCCCACTTTGGACCTTTAAGTCTATCCATCTGCAGTCTTTGAATTTATTTTGTACCCTACCTCCTTTTGGATTTTTTTTTGGGGGGGGGGAGGGTTACTGGGGATTGAACTCCAGGGCACTTAACCACTGAGCCACATCCCCAGCTTGTTTTTATATTTTATTTAGAGACAGGATCTTGTTTAGTTGCTTAGGGCCTTGCTCAATTGCTGAGACTGGCTTTGAAATTGTGATCCTTCTGCCTCAGCCTTCCAAGTCCATCCACCTCTGTTATCTGATCAGCTTGAATTATTAATTTGAGTTCTGTGTGATTTTTCTTGTTATGTTAATTCTGTTCCTCAACATTTGTCAGTTCTGAAGGAGTCCAATCTAAATTAATCCTTCTTTATCTCTCTATACTTTTCTTCTAGTTTTGAAGTCTTATTGTTTTATGATACTGGGTCTTGAACCCAGGACCTCCAGCATGCTAACCAGGAGCTCCACCACTGAGCTATATTCCCCAGAAAGTCTTACTTTTTTGGAGGTGGTGGTGGTGGTGCTGAGGATTGAACCCTGGGCCTTGTGCATGCAAGGCAAGCACTCTACCAACTGAGCTATATCCCCAGCCCCAAGCCTTAACTATTTTTAATCACTGTAAGACCTACTTGGGGTTTTCTAAATTCCTTGATGAGTATAATAAGTTCATCTATATATTTTTTTAAAATTTATTCATTTATTTTTATTTATTTTTTAATATTTATTTTTTAGTTTTCGGTGGACACAACATCTTTGTTTGTATGTGGTGCTGAGGATCGAACCTGGGCCGCACGCATGCCAGGCGAGCGCGCTACCGCTTGAGCCATATTCCCAGCCCCTTCATCTATATTTTATTATATTTTCATACAAGATTCTTCACTTACTTTCACTTTTTGTCTGTATAAGATTTTCTTAGGTGCTGTCATCCCAACCTTTATTCCTTTCTTCCCCAAGACATTTATCTTTTACGATTTTTTATTCCCCCTAACCTGGAGTATGTCCATTCTGCATAGTTCCTTTGCCCTTTTATTCTGTGTAGTGATGATGATTGATCTCTATCTTCATATTTCTGGAGATGGTGAGTAGAGTAGTTGTTAGTGATGAAGTTTATCTTTATTCTTTTATACTTGTCTTAAAGTATGTCTGACCATATTGTAAGCCGTTTTCAGTTGTTTTCTGAACTTGTCTCTTTGGAGCAACCAAACGTTGTTATTGGAAGTTAGTAGCCTCATTATCATTAGGGAAAAAGGGCTTCAGGTGCCTTAAAATGCCATTTTTCTGCTGAGTGGGAGTAGTGATATTTAGGATGTTTTCTGGTTCAGACTATTTTTGTATTTATCTATAGGGGATTGGAGAAAACACTTCAAATTAAATGTTACTTACATTTTTGTCTTAGATTATTTATCCTCTTCTCTTTTCTAACCCCTTCTATTTACTTTTCTTCTCTATTCTTTCTACTAAATTGTATTAATCATTAATTCTTGAATATTATTTGGTCCATAAACACCTTTGTAGTCACCACCACACCTCTTCCTGCCAGACAGAAGAGATTTAAAGTATACCTTGATAGAGGTATCAGATCTTCACCACCATTGAGGTGAAAAGATTTTAAAATGGTATGATGACAAAAGGGAAGTATTTGAATGGTGAGAACATTTAGCTTTTTGCATTAGATACCTAATTACATTGAAAGCTTGGGCTTTCAAGTAAGGCCTGGGTTCACATCATAGTTCTGTCACTTACATGTCTGACACATGGTAGGTATGCAATATATCTTTGTTGGCTTGGATGTAATTGTAGTGAATACAAATGTGCCCTTGTATAAAGAAAGGAAGAAATCTGGTATATACTTCTTTTTTATATGAGTTTGCTTTTATGAGAGTTGGCTTATTTTAAAACTGAAATAAACACAACTTACTACTTTTTGTAAAAAATTATTTTTTCTCTGAAGTGTAATGTTCCTTCAAAGATAGTATAGATTGAGCATCTCTAATCTAAAATTCTGAAATGCTCCAAAATTCTAAATTTTTTGAGCACCAACATGGCACAAATGGAAGATTCTACAACTGAACTCATGTCACAGATGACAGTCATTTTCAGACACACTAAAAATATTGCATAAAATTACTGTGAGACTATGTGTATACGTTGTATATGAACAATTGTACCATGAAAATTAGCTTATTTGTAGAATATTCTTAAGAACATTTACTGCTCAAGGAATGAATTATGACTCCTTAGATAAAACTAAACGTGATAAAAAATGATCCTAGCATGAAATGCTTCTGTATGAGCAAGACACAAGTCCTGTGTCTATACTTGTGAAATGTGACAATTAAAATAACTTTTGTTGGCCTTCTCACTTTGAATGTCCAGCGAACAAACTCATAGAATATTATAAGCCTGTTCCATTTCTATGTCCTGAGTCAGTTCTAACACTTAGTGTTCTTTCTTTTAAAATAGTGATGAAGTAGGCCTTCAAAAAAAAAAAAAATAACACTTTAGTGAAGCACAAAGTCATCTTTGAGTTACAACTTCTGATTTCAGGTGTCAAGTTTCAATTCTTGAAACTTTTGATTCTGAAAAAATTCTGTGAATTTTTTTTTTTTTTTTTTACTTTTCTGCATTGATTTCCTCATCTGTAAAATGTAAAACAAAGATGATATTGTTCTCTATCTCATACAGTTCTTTGGAGGAGATAGTTAGATGCTATTATTTTTATCATTATTGTTCTAGTCATTGTGTTGAAATATAAATCTATTTTTTAAAAGTAAATGAAATATCTTTTGTTATAAATTACCTTAAATCATTTAATGCCTAGTGTGACCCTCTCATTTGCCAAATAGATCTTCCTTTTTTTAGTAGTCCACAATGGGGAGTAGTCCCTGAATGAAATCAGGCCAGTAATTTTTTTCACTCGATGGGAGTTGAACCCAGGAAGTCTCTCCCACTAGGCTATATTCACTGACCTTTTTTAATTTTTGATTTTGAGACAGGGTCTCAGTGAGTTGCAGAGTCTGGCATCAGACTTGTGATCCTCCTGCCTCAGCCTCTGAGTCACTGGGATTACCCGCATACTCCACTGCTCGAAGCCCAGGCAGGCTAATAGATTTGTCTGAGTAATATGCCACAGAATTTTGATTCAGGCTTCTACTAGTAAACTGTCTTTTCAAGGGTGATTTTCTTCTTTCTTTTAGACTCTGCTAAGTTTGCTTTCCCATGATCTAACAATCCTTAATTATTCTTCCTTATTTCTGTTTTTGATCTTTTTTAAAAGATAGTCTGTGATATTAGCTTTCAGAAATAACTGTTTTGTTTAATACTAAACACTTACTTGGACTTTGTTGCTTTTATTGTTTTACATACAAATTGTTAGGAAGGTAAGTGTGAGAAAGCACATTAAATAGAATAATCCCACTGAAGATGTGGTACCTAAGAACAGCATAATACTTAGGTTTTGATATTGAAGTCATCAGGTTCAAAATGAATAACTGAATGGTTATAATTGACATAAGTTTATCTTTTTGTAGTAGCTTTATTTCTAACCCTTTCACTGTCCTTCTGTATTGTGTCTTCCCAAAAGTGGAACCATCCAAAGTTTTCTATACTTTCAGTTGAAAAAAGCAAAATGTTCAAACATAGTTACTTTATTTAATCTAGTTGTTTTGGAGCTCTTGTGTAATGTTTCTTAATAATTGTAACAAGTAACACCTAGTACTTATAATATGCCAGATATTGTTTTATATGTATCAACTTATTTAAACTTAGGAATCCCTATAAAGTAAATACTACTATCTCTATTTTAGAGATGAGGAAACTGAGATACAGATTAGATCATGTGCTAGTACCAGCACCACCTCTGTTTGAGGCTATGCATCCTGGTTTCAGAGTCCACACACTCATTTCTGTGCTGTCCATCATTATGTAATGGTTGGTACAACACATTGCCTGCTCTTCTGAAATTTCCTGTTTTGTTATGTTTTTTGGTACCTCAGGAAATCTTTGTCTTTATTTTGTTTCTTCACTTGTTAACTATTAAGACATTGTGCTACAGAGGGCATAAAACGACTTTTAGATGATGACAGTTCTTCAGGCAAGTCAACGGTACACATTTACAGAAGATGAGTGCGAGTTCCATACATCTTTATGTTTGTTTTAATATATGTATGTGTGGCTACATTTGAATCACCACCTTATTCATTCTTTCCTTTCCAGTTCTTGCCATCATTAGGATCTTCAAGAATTCGTGCTGATAAAACTTCTCACTATTCTAACAATTATTTTATTTTTAATTCTTTCAACTCCATTGACCTTCATTCACTATATTAGGAATCTCTCCTGCTCTTCTCGCATCTTCTTATCTCCCCTCTAGTTCCAGCCTCTGCTACTGGGAATAGTCCTATGACTCATTTCTGGCTGACTTCATCTTGCCCCAGTCTTGTTTTTCTCCCCTGGGCCTCTCGTCTGTCCTTGTGAGAAGGGGATGGCAACCCTCTGGGCACATGAGCTGCAGTTCTGGGAAATGTGGGGAGTATGGACAGCTTTTTCACCTGTGGAGACTAGAGGTGATGAATTTACTTCTCCTTGTTGACCCTCCCTGGGTCTTTATGCATGATCAAGTTCCTAGGTATCCACTGTGATAAATTAAGTGTCTTTATATTGACCTTTTCTTTGTCTTAGTTCTTCTCTTCAAAGAACCTCTTTCCCTGGAGTCACCTTCCAGATTAAACTGCCTGTACGCAGTCCTTGTTTCGGGCCCTGTTGAAACAATCACTGATATATGTACTTAAGACTTTTCACCTAAGACTTCCTTTCTCTGAAATGTCCAGTTATTCCAGATGTGGAGCACCTATAAAAAAAAAATGAGCAAAAGATATGCCACTTAGGATAACTTCAAAATACTACCTGAATGTTTATTATGTTTCCAGACTTGAACACTTGGGACTTAAACTCTAGCTGGCTCACTTTCCATTTCCTTGTTTTTTAGTGATTCCCTCAGTGTTACCTTCCCATTGTCATTTCTAGTCCTTTAACTTTTTCCCTCTTTGTTGTCAACTTGTTGTCAGCACACTATTTCTTTTTTGTTAACTTTTTTATTTGTTGTTTTTAGATATTCATGAGAGTGGAGCGTATTTTGACATACATGGAGTATAACTTATTCTAATTAGGATCCCATTCTGTGGTTGTACATGATGTGGAGTTACAGTGATGGTGTATTCATATAAGTACGTAGGAAAATTATGTCCGATTCATTTGACTGTGTTTTGTATTCCCATTCCCTCCCCCCTTCCCTTCAATCCTCTTTGTCTAATCCACTGAACAACGTCTATTCTTCCCTTCTTCTCCTCTTGTGTGTTAGCACCCAGACAACAGAGAGAAGATATGACCTTTGATAGCACCACTATTTTTTTGTCCCCTTTTCTTCCTCCTGTGCTTGCCCTGCAAACTGGTGAGATAATTCACTGATTTCAGATTTAGTGTCTTAGGACCCATGGAGATATCCTCAGAGATTTAAACATTTCTACAGGATATTCCTCTGTATTATCTGGTTGGCTACCTTAGAACTAATTATTGTTTTAGTGTTGTTTTTATTTGTTAATAATTTTTTGCTTCATAATGTCTAAGAACCATGAGCATGACACATTTTTATAGCTAGCTTTAAGATGGCTTAAAAATTTGAAAATTATCATCACTAGGGTATCTACAGTAACTCTTTTTATTTAGAAAGGGTTGGCACATTAACTAATTCAGAAGAATTATTCTTACTTCCTGAGTGATATTAGACAAAGTATATATAATTTAATATAGTTCAGTAAAAAATTTGAGCATTGACTTTGTGCCAAGTGATTCTAAGTGCTAGAGCTGTGAATAAGGCACACTGAGGCCATGTTCTCTTGGAGCCGTGACTCCATCAGGGAAGACAAATATTAAAGATAGGTACAAGTGAGATGAGTTTTATAAATGTACTTTTTGTAAGTTAGGGTGTGCAATACCTGCCAGGCCCTCAGCATTGCTCTCTAGGCCTATTATTCTTTTCTAATTTTCTTCACCTGGCTCTTTTTCAGCCCCACATCCTTTTCTCCCAGCAGTTATCCTGAGTGAACTCTTCTCCACCTTGGAAAAAATGTACTGCTCCTGTATTCAGGGTATTATACTTCCCTGGATCTGGATGCCTGGCTCCTTTTCTTCCCTCATTCCTGTATTTTCACCCTTCAAGTCTGCCACCAGCTCTCCTTTCTTCCTGAGCATTCTTCACAAAATTTCTCTCATTTTTCTAATTTCAGTTACCACCTCAGTAATGACACTTCCAATGTCTATATTTCTAACTTTGACCTATCTCTAGAGATCCTGAGCCATGTATCTTTTCCTCTCAGGAGGTGCCTTCACTTCCTTGGGGGTATTTTCCCTAGACTACAAGCAGACATTTCACATTCCACATTTCTCAAGAAAAATACATCATTTTTCTTCCCTAGCTCCATTCCCTTTCCCGTGTTCTTTATTTACAATGCAAGTTTTTAACTATGACAGAGAAAAACAGAACACCATAAATTAGACTGTTGTTTGTTCTAGATTTCTTTCTTTTGCCCCCTTCCTTATTCAAGCAAATTATTAGAGCCCACGTAGCTAGCTACCTCTAGTCACTCCCTTGTCATTTCATTTACTACTGTTGTCTGGATTCACCTCTTAATCAAACCTTTGCGTTAACTGCTATGTCTATCTTCTAGCACCTGTCTCCCACCCATCCTCTTTCATGCTAATTTCCTACCATGTATATGCAGTTATGGTGCTATCCTGCCCAAGTTTTTTTAAATTTTTTGTTTTATTTTATTTTTTAGTTTCCCTACTGTTTATACAATAGAATCTAAACTCTTTCAGCATAGATAGCATTTAAAGCTCTCAGTCATATACCTCCATCTGCCTGCCTGCTCTCCATTTCTGCTGTTTCTAACTCATGTTTTAAGTCTTGGAGTGATTTAAGCACTTCAAGATTC
Organism: Spermophilus citellus; assembly: GCF_964194105.1. Classification (NCBI taxonomy): domain Eukaryota; kingdom Metazoa; phylum Chordata; class Mammalia; order Rodentia; family Sciuridae; genus Spermophilus; species Spermophilus citellus. The sequence goes on along the minus strand of NC_138187.1, from coordinate 68,245,187 downwards.
TTTTTGTCCTTTTTAGTGTTTTAAAATAATATAATTTGTACTTATAGCAAAATGATAAGGATAAAGTAATAGCTCATTATTTCATCAACAAGATATAACTACAAAAACACATAATTTTTTTTCTGATCTTTTTCCATAAAGAGAAAAGATGAAACAAAAAATTCTAACTTGGGAATGGACACCTAAACATGTACTTTTGGCAATCAGATTAGAAAGGAGTTGCTATAATCCCTTTAGGACCCACACTGTGCATGCACAGATTTTGGCTTGGAATATCATCTCTCCATTTATCTTCCTACTTGCCTCTTATGTGCCTTCAATTCTGTCTGAAATCCTGCCTCTCTGTGAAGCCTTTACACCTGTTGGGATTTCAGTATCCTCAATGTGCTGTCCTATCTTCATTACAGAAATCATCACATCATACTGTAATTATTTGTATTTTTGTCTTTGAACTGAACTCAAAAGTTCCTTGAGGCAGCAATATTTGTATTTCCAGATATAGCACAAAACCTGAGGAGTGACCTCTAGTGTCGCAGAGTGGAATAACAAGTAGAATCCAAGAAAATAGATTAAGGGTGCCTCAGTACATGTTATAGCCAGTCAAGAATTTATGAATGAAGGGATTCAGGTAGATGAGGCCAAGAAAGAGTTCTTTTATATGGTGAGTTTCATACACATGGTAGGGAGTTGTAGTAGGTTGAGGAGAGGAGAAATGATTAAGAAATGGGGACCAGTGTAGACAAGAAGTTTAGACCTTTGACTATGAAAAAGAGACCCAAATAGAATAAGGACAGCGTCTCAATGGCATTTTTTTCCTGTTGTCTCCTCACAGGCTGTCTTGTGTGGAATGCCATTGGTAGGAAATATTTTAGTACCTTTTCTGAACATAAGAATCACCTGGTGAAAAGGTCCTTCTCCACAAAGACTGTGGTTTTGGGCCTGGGGAGGGTATCCAGGTGAGTCTTATGGGGTTGTTCCCAAGCTACTATGGGAAGTGCTCCGTAAAGAGGTTTTGAAATAAAAGACGCTTGGTGTGTCTTCTTTCCATTTCTCCACACACATACAAGAAGATTTCCCAGTACCTTCCAAAGACTGTTAGGCTTGATAAGTGGAGGCTGTGGCTCTTTACATTAGGATTGATAAGGGGAAGCTGTGGCTCTTTACATAAAATGCTCTACTGCTTGCTTCCCCGGTGGCCTCTCCTAATTACAAGCTCTTCTAATTGTCCTCATAGCACATATTCTTCTTGTGTGTATGTAGGGGTTGGGTACTGGGGATTGAACCAAGGGCACTTTACTACTGAGCTATAGCCACAGCCCTTTTAATTTTTTATTTTGAGACAGTATCTCACTGAGTTACTTAAGCCTTGCTAAGTTGCTGAGATCAACCTCGAATTTGGTGATCCTCCTGCTTCAACCTCCTGAGTCACTAAGATTATAGGTGTGCCTCACTGCAGCCTGGCCATTTTCTTATTCACTATCCTCTTCTTTGTCTTCATAGATCTTTATTCTTAATTACTGTCATCTTCTGCTGCTTCTTCATTTCCCTGAAAGCCTGACCTTGCCTTTTACAGACACCAACAGCCAGTGTCAACTCCTCTCTGTTTGTTCCAGTGTGCTGAATAGTCAGGAGAGTTGGCATTTGTCCTCAAGCTGTTTGCAGCCATCATCCTTGTTCTCTCAGCTGTTTTTTTGTTTGTTTGTTTGTTTTTTTTTAAACCACTGGGGCCTTGAGCCACATTTTTGCTTGCTTTTGGGCTTGGAGCTCTTCCAGCAGTGCCAGGGTTGTGTTGAGTTGTTGTTTGACTTGTCAAGGTTCTTAGAAGGAAAGGAACTATGGCAGATAAAGCAATATTCTAAAGGGATATAGCCTCAGAATATTAAGAAACATTTTATGTTACCTAATAGTTTTATCTCAGTATTATTCTCTGAATTATATATTAGTTTGAAAGATTTCTCAAAACTCTCCAGTGGTCTTTAAAGTAGCCCGAGTAAATATACATTCATCCTTATATGGGACAAATATTTATTCCAACTTTTATAGAAACTGCCCATATATTCTTTACCATAGTGGTGCATTTCCTCAGAAATCTTCATGTTCCAAATTATTTTCATTTTGGCTTTGGAATTGATTACATTATTTGAATTCTTCAGCATTGTAGACTGTATGGATTTACTACACATTAAGCTTTTAAGGCAGGTCCTAAAAGGTGAATTGTGATGCTTAGGTTTTGTCAGTCACTTGGATGTAGTTGCATGTAAGCACAACTGCCAACTTAAGATATAACAGAACTTTCTGGTCTGAGTCCACTTGTGAAGTATGTGACTACACAAGTTGTTCTTATCTGCAGTTTCTGTGATGCCAACATTGAGTGCAAGAATCCTAGGGGTGCTCGGACTAGAGCTTAGAGCCCTCTGTCTGAGCTATCAGACTAACATCATGAAATGTAGGCCCGTGAAGGTGAGGGTCTTTAAAATTTCTCTTCAGTGTTAATGTGGAATTCGATGAACTTTTTCTTATCCAAGGAAATTTACTAAGAAAAAAATTTCACACAGTTAATGTGTGTTTTTATAAGAGAGCAAAAAGAAGAGAAGGAAACACTATAGGAGTTTAGAAAAACAAAGTCCCTATTACCTTTATATTATGCATATAATTCTTTGTCATTCCAGATCTCTTTGGTTACTCTCATATGTTTAGTTATTGGTATTTTGCGTTCCTTTGATATTGGTACATACTTTGCACACAATATCCTGTAAACCTTCTAATATTGCAGCATGTTATTATTTTTATGATTGTCAAATAGTGCAAAAATTTGATGCAATTAGAGTTCACTATTGTCCTATTATATGTTTCCATTTTGCCTAGTATAAATGTACTAGAGTACTATACTGAAAACATATGCATGTGTGTCATCTTTTATCTCTTTGGAGATTTCTCTTCATATTTTAAATTATTTATTCACCATAGGATGAACTCTCCAGTAGCTGATTTGCTAAGTTGGGAGAAATTTTTTTTATGCTTTTTTATTTTTACACATTTTGCGACACATTTTTTACACATTTTGTATTTTTTCCTCAAAATTACACCAATTTACAGAGCTACCACTTTCTTACAGCTATCTGAAATAGGTTTTGGGGAGGTTAAAAAAAAAAAGACTTTTTTCCCCCTCACTAGTTCTCCTTATATTGTGTGTGTGTGTGTGTGTGTGTGTGTGTGTGTGTGTGTGTCTGTGTGTATGAATGTGAATGTTGATAATTAGTAAAGCTAAACTTTTTTGGAGGGTATACATTTGCTTTTTTTCATATTCTTGTGGCAGGGCAGATACTTATGCATAACTATTAGACTGGGTGCTGGTCTAGTAAGTATTTAAAGGGTAGAAAGGTTTAGGAACCTTTAACTGTATCCATCTTTGAGCATCTGGTAAGGTATAGATTGTGAAACTCTGAAAACGTTGATTCAGAGAAAATAGTTATATAGCTAATGATTGGATGGTGAGGTAGTCTATTTAATATACAGAATGTTACCTGATTTTTTTCTGTAGTAATTTTAAGACACTCAAGACTTTTCCTGAGTCTTTTTACTCTCCTTCTTTTTCTTTTTCTTTTTTTTTTTAGTCTAGTTTGTAGATCTAGAAAGTGTAGGGAATTAAACTGAATATTTTACTAATTCCATGCATTTTTTTTTTCTTAACAAAGAGAAAAAGTAACAGGAAAACAAAGTGAAAATTGAGTTAGGGCCTTTACAGGATATTGGTTTTTACCTGAGGAGAAATGAGGACTATTGAAGAGTTGTAAGTAGAGGGATGACTAGAACAGGTTTTGAAAAGTTCATTGAAATTGATGTATAGTAGTCAGGTATCTGAGGCATCTGAATGTACATGTTTTTGCTCCTGAGAGACACAGGAGACCATGGAGATGGGAATTATATGAGACAAAGAAAGACTTTTCATAGTTTTCTGGTGTTGGGGAGTACTTGATCATCTTCTTCTTCTTCTTCTTCTTCTTCTTCTTCTTCTTCTTCTTCTTCTTCTTCTTTCTTCTTTCTTCTTCTTTCTTCTTCTTCGCTAGTTCAATATTAAAACATTTATTTAGGGCTGGGGTTGTGGCTCAGAGGTAGAGCACTTGCCTACCATGTGTGAGGCACTGAGTTCGATCCTCAGCACCACATAAAAATAAGATAAAGATATTGTGTCCACCTATAATTAAAAAATAAATATTTTAAAAAACATTTATTTAGAGAAGAATGAATTATGGGGATCTGGTGTGCAAGTTATTTGAGTAGTGTAAGTAAAAGGTGAGAGCTAGTTAGTGGAGAGAAACGATGGGGATGTGGAGAGGATTAGAGAGGAATGATTTGAGAGGTATTTTGTTTATAAAATCAACCTCAACCAAAGATAAGGAGCTTGGCACCTGTTATGTTTAATATATTTTTTATTATTTTCTTAATATAACGTTACACATTTTTTATATTTCAGATGAATTTACAACTGGTTTTCTGGATTGGACTGATCAGTTCAATTTGCTGCGTGTTTGGTCAAACAGGTAAAAAAACAAAAAAAGGTTTTCTAATTATCTTTTTATCGTATGCCACTCTTTGATCAGTTGGATCCTTGGAAAACCTGAGTCAGACCATGCTGCTCCTTCTAAAAGCCCTGCAGTGGTCACATCTCATCATGAGTGAAGAGCAGGGTCCTTCCAAGGGCCTGCAGTTCCTTCATGGTCAGACTTGACTCTGACCTGCTGCCTGATAGGCAGGTTGACTAGTGAAATGCTGAAATGATAGAGGAACAGGATAGATGACACAAAAATCGTTTGAAAGTATAAAGTGTTTGAGTGAGCAGAGAGAAGGCAAAAGCATGTAATATATTCAGAAATAAATAAAGTAAATCTGTAGAATGCTGACTTATGAACTGCCCATTATTACCTAAAAATGTTAACTTTCTAAATGTTCTTACCCTTGGATGAAAAAGTTTTCCAAAATGTTGGCATCATGTAGAAGAGCAGTGAAACTAAAGCTAAAGATACATTTAATCCTGTGAAGCATGGTGTGTCCACATCTGGAATAGTAGATACCCAATTCTAGTCTCCAAATCTCAAAAAAGTACATTGAATAGAAAAAAGTAGAATTGTTTGCTCTCAGAATCAGAAAGACTTACTACATGTAAAAGTGAAGGAAAACTCCTTTATAAAAGAAACTTGATAAATTTGAGTTATTAAAAATCATTAGTCCAATATCTGTATGTTAGAACACCATAAATGAAAAACTAAACAAAGGCTTAGCTTCTTTAATATGTATGGAAAGCCACTAAAAATCATGAACATGATAATAGAAAAACTTGCAAAAAGACCTAACAGAAAATTTACAAAAAGAAATGATCAGTAAATACAAACAACAAATGTGATCCATTAAATAATTGATAATTGAGTTAATATTCTAATGTATACCTGTTAAATGAATTAAAGTTTTTGATATTTAAGTACTTGGTATAATTGGAATTGTGGCAAAATAATATGTGTATATTGCATGGTGGAATAGAAATTAGTATGTTTCTTCTGTACAAAAATTAGTGTGTATTGAGGATTTCAGATATGTTAATTTACTCTTCAACTTGGTAGTCCTTTTTTTTGGACACTTGTTATAAGAAAGTTATTAGATCTGTACTGAGGTTTATATGTAAGAATGGTCATCAAAGTGCATGTGTATATGGGCATGTGTGTGTATTTGGAGTGTTTGTGTGTGTGAGCAAGCTATTGTGAGCTGTGCACACACGTACTTGGAAACTGTCTCCTTTTGCCCAACACTACCTAGATTATATTCATATAATAAAATATTATATAGTCATTGAAAGCCACATTTTTGAAGTATTTCTAACAACATGAATAAAACACTAGGAATAATGTTTAAAAAGCAGTATATAAAACTGTATGTATGAAGTATATTATCAATTGCTTTAAAATAATGTCTGTATGTGCTTATTTGCTTTCTATTTCTTTATATGTCTGTACAGTAAAAAAGACTACAAAGAAATATACAAAAAATGTGGTTATCTCTCAGTGAGCACATTGTGAATGATTATTTTTGTTATGCTTTCATGTGTTTTCCAATTTTCTATATAGAATATTAGGTTTATAATAAGAAAAGTTACAGTGAATGCAGTTCTTATTTGTGTTTGCCACATGAAAGGCATGTGAGTTCTTAGGTGGAATAAGAAATATTTAAGACTTATTTTGAACACAGAGACTAAAAATTCATGGGATTTTGGATTGGATAAGTGTGGATTTTTCAGTTATTTAACATACTAAAAATGAAAATTACTAAAACATTTGTGGGAGTATGGGTGTGGTATCCTGAATCACATGAAAAGAAGTAATACTTTACCCATTTGTAAGAAAACTCATGTTGTTTATGACCATCCAAATTAATAGATTCTGAAATTATACCTCTGAAAAGAATGATAAATGTATAGTTAGATTAATAGTACCTAGTCTTTGGTATAAAATACAAGAAAGAGATAACTGTGTTCTTTGGGTTTTTTTTTTTTTTTTGGTACCAGGGATTAAGATCAGTGATACTTAACCAACCACTGAGCCATATAGTCAGCCCTTTTTATTTTAAGACAAGGTCTCCCTAAATCGCTGAGAGCCTCACTGAATTGCTAAGGCTGGCTTTGAATTTGTAATCCTCCTGCTTCACCTTCCCAAGCTGCGGGGGTTACAGGCATAGGCCAGCATTCCTTGCTCATAGCTATGTTCTTATATGGCTTCCATTGCCAACATGCATAGTCTCTTGTGGATAGTTCTCTTTTAGTTTGGTAACTAGTTTAGAGTTTTCATATTTAACATATGTATAAATTGCATCATTTGTCATTATAATCTGATTTTTCTTTTTTTTTTCTCTGAAACTTCATATAAATTGGCTTTCTTTCCTTTTTTGGACAGATAAAAATAGATGTTTGAAAGCAAATGCCAAATCATGTGGAGAATGTATACAAGCTGGGCCAAATTGTGGGTGGTGCACAAATTCAGTAAGTAAAGTTGCACTATTGAGTGCTGCCCAATGCTATGTCCTAGTGAAGTACTAGATATGAATTTTCACTTAAGTCAGTGTTTATTGAATAATGTGTGATGGTCTAGAACCGTGTTGTTAAGTACAGTAGCCACTTGAGCACTTGTGATGTGGGTGGTACAAATTAGTTGCTCTAAGTCTCAAATACAGATTTGAAGACAGTATAAAAAAATCAGTGTTGAAATAATTATTTTATATAAACATGTAATAAGTGTTAAAATAAATTTCTCATTTCTTTTTTATTAGTGCGGCTACTAGACAGCTATTAGCTCATCTTTGTGGCACATGTTTCTATTGGGTAACTTTCCAGAAAAAAGCCTAGCTATTTAGTTTGACTATTGTAGATTTTTTTTTCCCCCTTGTTTCAGTGGGGAGGTATAGATTAATCTTAGAAATCTCTATACTGGGCTGGGGATATGGCTCAAGCGGTAACATGCTCACCTGGCATGCACGGGGCACTGGATTCGATCCTCAGCACCACATAAAAAAAATAAAATAAAGATGTTGTGTCCACCGAAAACTAAAAAAGAAAAAAAAAAAAAGAAATCTTTATACCTTACCTAACATGATGCCTTCTACAAAGCCTACAAATTTCATTGAGTAAATAAATGAATATGTAAGAACAAGAAGTAAGGAGAGGTTATTTTGAGGTTATATAATTTATTCAAATAATGAATAAATAATAATAGAGTCAAAGGATTATTGATTATGTCTTCACCTAGGCATTTGGACCCAAATTGCAAATGCCTCACTGTAGGCTTAACTGGTCAAATGTAAAGCATGTCAGATGGTTTGACCATATCAAAGAGAGGTTTTTGTTTTATATCAAACTATTTCTTATGGCTCTTTTCTGTTACCCTTTTTAAAATGGTAAGCTGGTATTAATTTGGAAACAGTGGAATAAAGAGTGCTGTGAGTTTATCTTAGGCAAGGCTTACTTAACTGCACCTCTTTGCTTTCTTCTCTGGAAAATGAGAATTTTGCCCCCTTTATCTGAAGCTTCAATTATAATTGATGACCTTTAGTAGTGTTTCTTTGATGGTTCTATATAAGTAGTAGCTGCTATTATCATCAACATCCATTTCATAAAGGCCATAGTTTATTTGTAGTTGAGGATTATTCTAGCCAAACTATTCCTTAGATAATTTAGTCTTTGAGCTCTGGACGTAACTACTGTTTGATATTTGGATTTATACATGATTAATAGTTGTCAACCATACTGAATAAGTGATTTCACTGAAAGAAATGTAGTTTGATTTGATTTAAATTTGAAGTTTATTATTTAAAATAATACACTGAGATAAGAACTGGGAAATTTATTACTTTCTTATAATTGATTTTACTATTTTAAACAAGAGGACTTATGGTTTGTACAAAGGGAGCTTTTTGTTGTAAAAGCCCAAAAGGAAATGTGTTGGGTGTCATTTATTTTTTGTAATTTGTGTGTTTGCAATTATATTATGTAAAAAGGTTTGCTTATTTATACTAGTATTTTATGTATCTTTTAGACATTTTTACAAGAAGGAATGCCTACTTCTGCACGATGTGATGATTTAGAAGCCTTAAAAAAGAAGGGTTGCCATCCAGATGACATAGAAAATCCCAGAGGCTCCAAAACTATAAAGAAAAATAAAAATGTAACAAACCGGAGCAAAGGAACAGCAGAGAAGCTCCAGCCAGAAGATATTACTCAGATCCAGCCACAGCAGTTGGTTTTGCAATTACGATCAGGTATAGAATCTAACTCTATAGAATCTAACTCTCTTCCTTTTTACTTGGGTATTTTGTTTGTTTGTTTTTATAGTGCTGAGAATGGAACCTAAGACCACTGAGATACACCTTCAACTTTCTACTTGAGTTTTTGACACCATCTTTATACAAGCCTCTTAATTAGTTCTGTGGAAGGCTCCTTTTCACATGTGAACTGGCACTCCAAGATGTGGAATAGGCTTAAGTTTAGGATTTTTTTTTTCCAATGTTAAAAAATATATGTGCAGTGTGTGTGTGTGTGTGTGTGTGTGTGTCTGTATACTTTGAATATTATTAAATGTCTAATGTCAGTAGCAAGTTTTGTTTAATATTCAGAAGGTATTAAATAGACTAAATTAATTTTAAAAATAATTATGTCTATCCTCTGCTATAATTTCATAATATAAAATCAAATTTTTAACAATTTCCTTTGTATTTATTTAGCACTGCAATCCCACAATTAAAAACAAAGAAACGGCAAGCATTCTTCATATCCTTTCTCATTTCTATCCTTTCAGAAAGAATGGTACACATTCCTGTCCCATGACTCTTGTTCTTTCGGCTCTCCAACCTGTACAGTCAGGCCTTAACTTCCACACCTGGTCTTTAAAGTGCCATTATCACCTTGAACTTTCAGGGATCCTTGTCAGAGTCATTCATTTATATATTTATCTAATTTATTTATTATTATTACTTTTAAGCCTTTCTGCACTAAGTGATGCTTTGAACATCTTGGGATGCTTAGCTCTTTAGCTTTTGTGATGTAACTCCTAGTTCTTATCTCACCGTTGCTTTCTAGTCTCTTTTTGTGTCTTATTTTTTTCTTCTGAAGTTCTCTTAAAATTTGTTTTTCCTCCATGGCTTTAAAACCATTCATATGCTGAAACAACACAGAATTTTCTCTTGAGCTCTGTACCATTTCATACAGAAAAATCAACATAATAAAAACCAATAAGTTTTCATCCAGACCTTTATTTTTCTCCTGTAGTGTCTGAGTGAGAGTGTGTGTGCGTGAGTGTATTTTAGGTGCTGAGGATCAAACCCCCACGGTATGGCAAGTGCTAGACACGTGTGTTATCTCTGAGCTACGTCTCCAGCCCCTATATTTTCTGAGTGAATACATTTATCATGTCGTGTGTTTCTCTCCTCTTCTCCTTCCTCATTGTTCAGAGCTTCATTTCTCGTGAATTTTTCTATAGTTTCTTAGCTGGAATCTTTGTATAATTTCTCTTAAAAACTCTTTTTTTGCCATGTTTTCTGAAGTAAAAATCATATTATTCACTCAACATATAGTGGTATCCTATTAGACAGAGATTTGTCACAGCTTCAGTCTCTAAATGTTAGTTGTACCCTGCTTTGTCCTCCCCGGTCTAATAGATGTTATTTTGTTTGTTTTTTCTCTCATAGTTAAAAACTTGTGTTAGTTGGCTTTTTTATTACTATAACAACTACTGGGGATAATTAGCTTATAAGGAAAAAGGGTTTATTTGGGTTCTTAGATTTGGAGATTTCAGTCCATGGTTGAGTGGTCCTGTTACTCTGGGCCTGTAGCAAGGTGGAACAGGATCCCACTGACCCCTTTAAGGGTACAGCCCCCAGAGACCTAACACATGAACCATTGGGGGACATTCCAGATCCAAACTATAGAAAGATTGATTGTGTTGCTGACAGTCAATTTTTGGGAATGTTGTCTTTTTCATTTTTGTTTCTCTAAGATCTGGTGTTTTAAGTATTTGTTGAACAAAATTTAGTATGGTACACATTGAGTTACTTATAGAATTCTCAGGTTTTGTGAAAAGTATATACTTAATATATTTCATTTTATAATGTTTACCATGTAAGTCAGATTTATTTGTTTTTGTTTTGTTTTTTCATTTGCTTTTTTGGTACCGAGGATTTAACCCAGGGACCCAGGGGCTCTTAATCACTGAGTCACATTACCAGCCCTTTTTTTATTTTTTATTTTGAGACAGGGTCATGCTAAGTTTCTCAGGGTGTTGCTAAATTGCTGAAGCTGGCTTTGAACTTGTGATTCTCCTACTTCAGTCTCCCAGCCACTGGGATTACAAGTGTATACCACTGCACCCAGCTTATTTACTTTGGAGTATTGGTGAGCTAATTTCATTTTCTAATCTCTTTTTAATCAGGAGAGCCACAGATGTTTACATTAAAATTCAAGAGAGCTGAAGACTATCCCATTGATCTTTATTACCTTATGGACCTCTCTTACTCAATGAAAGATGATTTGGAGAATGTAAAAAGTCTTGGAACAGATCTGATGAATGAAATGAGGAGGATTACTTCAGACTTCCGAATTGGTAGGACTATTGGGAAAATTAATAATTTTCATATATATATATATATATATATATATATGTCTTGACACTTGTCAAAGTCTTTTTGTTTTCCTCTTATATTCTTTTTTTTTTTTTTTTCTGGGCAGCAGTAGTGGTGATGGTACTGGGGATTGAACTCAGGGGCACTCGACCGCTGAGCCACATCCCCAACTCTGTTTATTTAAAGACGAGGTCTCTCTGAGTTGCTTAGTGCCTGGCTTTTTGCTGAGGCTGGCTTTGAACTTTCCATCTTCCTGCCTCAGCCTCCTGAGCCGCTGGTATAACAGGCGCGCGCCACCACCCCAGCCAGTTTTCCTCCTTTATTCTTGATAACATTCTTGTGAGATAAATTTGCCAGTTTGTAGCTTTTTCTTTCTGAGAGGAAACTGATATTCTTGACATACATCTAATGCTCTTTCTGCTTTCTCATTCTTCTGTTATTTTTTGATACTATGTAATTTGACACAGATTATTCCTTATAGGTAATGAAATCTATGCTTGTTTTCACTGGAATTTATCCATTCATCTGTTGATTTATTTTATAGACATGTGTTGAGTACCCCAGGTTCTATTTCATTATTAACTAGTGTGAGCACACTTGCTTGTATATCATGTCCTAATTTCATTTTATACCTAGATTTTATATTATAGTGATCTCAGTGTATCCCCAAGTGAACCTCTTTCTTCCTGCCACTTTTCACCACTCATCTAGCAGAAGTTTAGAAACAGAACATTAGAAAGACTTGACTATCTTCTTGAGGCTAAAAATGCCTTTCAAAAATTAACTCTGTGTGGAAACATTAAAAAAAAATAGCACTTGGTTAAAATATGCTTTCATTCAGTAAAAATAATTGACCATGGAGATTGGAAGCTTTTATCAAGTTAGTCTTTTGTGATGTGGTCCAAAATCTAGAATATTTTTCCATCATCATGCTGTTACTGAGAGTTGGTACACTAAGAAAATGAATCTGAGTTACTTTCAAAGTGGGTAGACTTACATATTAGTCTCTTTGGGCTGCTGTAACAAAATGCTGTAAACCGAGTAGCTTATAAATAAAGAACTTTTTTTCTCACAGTTACAGAGTGAGAATTCAACATCAAATCAGATTCTGTGTCCAGCGAGGATCTACCATTTGGTTCACAGATGGTCCTTCTAGCTGTATCCTCTTTCTGGGGACTCTTTTTTGTTTTTAAATATTTATTTTTTAGTTATGGTTGAACACAATACCTTAATTTTATTTATTTATTTTTATGTGGTGCTGAGGATCAAACCCAGGGCATTGCATGTGCTAGGCAAGTGCTCTACTGCTGAGCCACAACCCCAGCCCCTCTGGGATCACTTTTTATGAGACTAATCCCAGTCATGCAGGCTCCACCTTCATAATTTAATCACCTCCCAAAGGCTTTATTTTCTAATATTAATTACATTGGGGATTAGGTTTTCAACATGTGAATTTTGGGGGTGGGGCTCACATATATTCATTTCATAGAAACTTATATGTGATAACATTTGTTTTTTTTTTTTTTAATTTTTTTTGAGAGAGGGAGAGAGAGAGAATTTTAATATTTATTTTTTAGTATTTGGTGGACACAACATCTTTGTTTGTATGTGGTGCTGAGGATCGAACCCGGGCCGCACCCATGCCAGGCGAGTGCGCTACCAAATGAGCCACATCCCCAGCCCTGTGATAACATATTTGACTTTTAGAAAAAAATACAAGCTTATCTGTATCTCTGCATCAATTTATGTACATGTGCATTTTTTTTCTCCCAGGATTTGGCTCATTTGTGGAGAAAACTGTGATGCCTTACATTAGTACAACACCAGCGAAGCTCAGGAACCCTTGCACAAGTGAACAGAACTGTACCAGTCCATTTAGCTACAAAAATGTACTCAGTCTTACTGATAAAGGGGAAATATTTAACGAACTTGTGGGTAAACAACGTATATCTGGAAATTTGGATTCTCCAGAAGGTGGTTTTGATGCAATCATGCAAGTTGCAGTTTGTGGAGTAAGTGCATTTATTTTCTACAAGGGGATATCATTTGTATTATTTGTGTGCATTTTAGTGTTACATCAAAAATTACCTTAATTACCATGTCATTAAATTACTCCAGAGAAGTACAGGCAGTAATCTCTTAAATTGCCTCCAACTGCAGGTGGAGGGAAATCATGTTTAATCATTATGTCTCTATTTAAAAACAGGCATAGAGAGTTTTAAAAGCTAGAATTCTGACCATTAATTGAAGTTCTGCATTTTTGGAAGAGGCTCAGTTGTCTCGACTTTCAGACTTTCTACTGGAGATGGAATTATTGTTATCTGAGGCTTCACCAAAAATCCTGAACATGCTCAGAGGGAATAGCATTTCATATCATTTTCTCTGGTCAATTGTCTTCCACTCATTGTCTTTGAAAAACAAATATTTCTTCTGTGTCTTGGTAATTCAAAAGGAAAGAACTTTTAAAGCTTTAGATTATAAGCTACATTTATGGTTTTAGTGGCAAGGTTATAAGTAGTAGCAACTTCATCTCTGATTGGCCAGTGATTAGCATTTTGTGACCCATGTACCAGCCTAGTATTTTGCAATAAACTTTTTTTTAATATGTATTTTTTCACTGTAGTTGGACACAATATCTTTGTTTTATTTATTTATTTTTATGTGGTGCTGAGCAAGCACTCTACCACAGAACCACAACCCCAGTCCCTGCAGTAAACTTTTAATGATAGAATTGAGGCTGAAAGTAGAAAATATTGTAAATACAAGTTTGTCTGGAGGACCTACTATTGTCGCATTTTTTTCTGCTAAGGTGCTAATGGATATTCAAGATAATAAGTGAAACAATATGGTAATTAGTGCAGTAGTTAAGAATTTTCCTATCCTCTCCATCCTAGGCAGTTTACTTAGCCTCTCTAGGATTGTTTCCTTCTTTCTCTTTCTCCCTTCCCCCCTTTTTCTTTTCAGGACTGGGGATTGAACTTGTACATGGTAGGTAGGCACTGTAGCACTGAGCTATATCCCCAGCTCTTTAAAATTTTTGAGACAGGTTCTTGCTAAGGTAGCCCATGCTATCTTCAAACTTGCAATCCTCCTGCCTCAGCCTCCCGAATCTCTGGGATTACAGCAGCATACCACTGCACATAGCTGTTTTCTTTTGAAAGGATAATAATAGTATACTCATGGGGCTATGAAATTCTAGTGCAGTAATCCATTTAATGTACCAGTATGCACTTAGCAAATATTAACTACTGTCTTGGTAATTTTGACTTCTCACTAGAGTGTTTATAACTTAAGATTGGTCTCAAGCTTTTAAAGCTGAAGAAAGTAGTTTCCAGGTAGTATCTGGCCTGCTACCTCTTTTCATTCTGGCTATTTATTTCAATTGTTGTAGGAACAGTATTCTCTGGGCTGCCTTTATCCACCTCTTAACCAGAGGGATCAAACCAATCATAGCATTCATGGTCATGATGGCTATCTTTCTGTGTTTGTCATGCTCTACTTCTTTAGATGTGAAAAAGACAACGTTCTACTTTTAAAAAGATTGTTAACAGTAATAAACTTAATTCCTTTTGACAAGGAGTTTAGACTTGAAGGATATAAACAGTTGTATTGGGTTAATTTAAATTTAGACACAATTATGAAATAGAATATTACTTTACTGCTACTTTAAATTCTTTGTTGACTAGGTACAATAATAAAATAAATGAGCAAATAAATAGTATTGATCTGTGAGTTAAGATGAGTAGAATTAAACAGCAATTGGATAACTTTTTCAGTGGTCTCTCTGCGTTTATCAACAAGATTATTACCATTGTTGAAAGAGAAAGATACAGAATTAGGTTAGTAGTCTGCGTCAAATAAAGATTTATGTCAAAGTATTGTGAGTAGCGTTTTAAAATTGAAATCCTTTTATTTTCATTTGTTTAAGTCATCAATTGGCTGGAGGAATGTTACACGGCTACTGGTATTTTCCACGGATGCTGGGTTTCACTTTGCTGGAGATGGGAAACTTGGTGGCATTGTTTTACCAAATGATGGACAGTGTCACCTAGAAAATAATGTGTACACAATGAGCCATTATTATGTAAGTGCTCAAGTTTTTACATGGTGAATGAATTTATGTTGAGTTTTAGTATTTATAGTGTTCAGTATTGAGGGTGACTGGCTTGTGGGTTTTTCAGCCTTTGGAATAGTGTTTTTTAGGTAAGTATGGGTCCTACCCTGGTGTCCAGGAAAGGTAGTGTTCCTGTTTGTGAAGATGTAGTGCTGTGTTTACTTCCTTGCACGTAGGCAAGGACCTCATTGGGTAAAAGGAGACATAAGAGACTACTTGGACTCTTTGCCTTAATCCATAGCTGTCTCCTCTCACTTGCCAACAACTTATGGTAGCAAAATTGATATTGTTTCAAAATAATTTATCACTTTATCACTGAGCTACATTCCCATCCCTTTTTATATTTTATGTTTAGACAACAGGATCTTGCTAAGTTGCCTAGCCTGACATTAAACTTGCAATTGATCCTTCTGCCTCAGCTTGCCGAGTAGCTGGGATTACAGGCGTGTATCACTAGCCCAGCTAGCTTTACTTTCATTTTCTTCCTTTATATGATTTTTAAAAACAGGCAAATTGTCTTTATTGAAAATAAAGATGGGTGAATGGACTCAAGATTCAAAAGAAATTTAAATGTTGGTGATTCTTGGTCTTAAGTGATAGATGATAGAACCTTTTATTTAATTGTCCTTATAGTTAATGAACATGGATTATCTTACTATTTAAGACATTTTAATATGAAAATTAAAAAAAAATTTTAGTTGTAGATAAACACAATATCTTTATTTTGTTGATTTTTTTATGTGGTGCTGAAGATTGAATCCAGTGCCTCCAAACACTAGGCGAATGCTCTACCACTGAGCCACAACCCCAGCCCTAATATGAAAATTCTTATATAAACAAAAGTAGGATGAAGATTAGAAACCCACATTTACATATAACCCACTTCAGCAATTATATGCATTTGATACTCTTATTTGAAAGTACTTTTGTGTAAGCAGTTATATATGCAAATAATTATTATTTTTAAAAAGTATTAAAAAATTGGAACATATTGGAATATTAAATTTTGTTATTAATTTCTTAGGATTATCCCTCTATTGCTCACCTTGTCCAGAAACTCAGTGAAAATAATATTCAGACAATTTTTGCAGTGACTGAAGAATTTCAGCCCGTTTACAAGGTAAATATGTGTGAGATAGAAAAAAGTTCTAGACTTTTTTTCTGTTTCATTTGTTTAATCATTAGAGGCAAAATTATATTTGAATTGAAATGTATGGACTAGTCCACTGATACGTGGACTAATTTTACAGAGATTTATATTAATTTTTAATTACATATTATAAAACAATTGTCTTTTTCTCAAGTTTGATTCCTAAAAATGTTTACGACATTTGTAGGGAACTAATATTTCTTTATTTAATTTTTTTAGATACACATGACAGTAGAGTGTATTTTGACATATTTTTACATAGGTGAAATATAACATTCTAATTAGGACTCCATTCTTGTAGGGAACTGATATTCAAAGATAACTGTTACTTGCTCAATGGACTCTAATTGTTTAAATGAATAATATTTGTATTTTACCTGTTTTATTTCTTAATTTCAGGAACTGAAAAATTTGATCCCTAAGTCAGCAGTCGGGACATTGTCTGCAAATTCTAGCAATGTGATACAGTTGATCATTGATGCTTACAATGTGAGTACATTAAGTAGATTAAATTTGAACAAAACCCTACTGAGAATACTTGGCTCAAAGAAAGTAAAACTTCCTTTATGAACAATTTAGCAAGCCAGGAAGTCAACAAAAAAACTTAAATTCTATATCTAAAAGAAAATTTTTATATTATCTTATCAGAACGTGGCCTAAGTCAAGAAAAAAATATGATAAAGGCTTGTGGGGAAATTTTTGAGTATCTGTTTGTATGTCATTAAGCAGTAAATGTATGTGTTAGCAAGCAAGTATAACTCACATTTAAATTTACAGGTTGCCCCTAATCTTTTTCTTCCCCAAAGTATCCTTTATAGATTCATCTATTTTGATGAACTATGCTGGAAAATTTTATTACCATTTCTCCTCTTGTCTCATATATTCAGAGGATATAGTTTTTTATTTTTAATAGGTACACACACTCACCCATTTATATATACAGCTATATATATATGCACACATGACATAAAATACATAAAAATGTAAATATATATGTGACTTGCTTAAAAAGATTTATAGGATTGTTCTTGCCTCACATGGGAGTTGATTCTAAAGACAAATTGTTTTTCCCTTTTAGATCTTAGTTCACTACTGAGCATTTGTTAATAATCATTTAAAATAATCTGAAGGCTTTTGTAATACTTTGTAATATTGTACATTGCATTCACTTTCATATATTCCTCCATAACCCTTTGGTAGGTTGAATTTTAGATATTTTTTACATTGTGCAATGGGTATTCCCAAATGTTTTGGAAAGAACTATCTGAGAAGGTTTTTGCAGATTTTCAAGATTCCAGTCATTCTATGTCTTCCCCATAGTTGGTCTCTCTGTGTCTAAACAGAACATTTTCCTAGTTCCTAGTCTAGTAGTGATATGAGCAGGAGGTAGCTTGCCACTGCAACCTCCTTAATTTGAGAGCTGATATTTTAAATAAAGATTCACTTGAATTCACCTCAGGACCTCAGGACCTCACACATGCTAGGCAAGCACTCTGCCACTGTGCAGTGTGATCATTAATATTTTAACTGAAAAATTAAAACAAATGCCCTTTTCAATTGTGTATATTAGTTTGAAGATTGGACCTTTTATTAATTAGAACCTGTTTCTCTAGGTTCTGTGTTTTCTAGTCATTTGGATTTGGTTTCAAAATATTTTACTGAAATGACATTTTTAGCTGGGCATGGTGGCATGCATCTGTAATCAGGAGATTGAGGGAGGAGGATTGTCGGTCCAAAGTCAGCCACAGCTACTTAGTGAGGACCTAAAGCAACTCAGTGAGACCTGTCTCTAAATAAAATACAAGAAGAGGCTAGAGAATGTGGCTTAGTGGTTAAGTGCCCCTGGGTTCAATCCCCAATACCAAAAAAAAAAAAAAAGATTTTTTTTTTTCTTTTTAACAATTCATCTTATATGCATTCAGCTAGCATTTTATTTGACTTCCCTATTTATAATTCATTTTTCTTTTAGTCTCTTTCCTCAGAAGTCATTTTGGAAAACAGCAAGTTGCCAGAAGGAGTAACAATAAATTACAAATCCTACTGCAAGAATGGGGTGAATGGAACTGGGGAAAATGGGAGAAAATGTTCCAATATTTCCATTGGAGATGAGGTATTTTCTAAAAATGTTTTCTATATAAAAGAAAAAAAATTACTTGTTTATAGAAAAGCAAATTTAGTTTCTAATTTTAGAAATATTAAATCAGTGATTTTTTGAAATACTTGTGATATTCATTGCTAATTTGCTAACTCAATCTAGTTTTTCTTTCTTCAAGGTTCAATTTGAAATTAGCATAACTGCAAATAAATGTCCAAATAAGAAATCTGAAACCATTAAAATTAAGCCTCTGGGCTTCACTGAGGAAGTAGAGATTATGCTTGAGTTCATCTGTGAATGTGAATGCCAAAGTGAAGGTATCCCTAAAAGTCCAAAGTGTCATGAAGGAAATGGAACATTTGAGTGTGGAGCTTGTAGGTAAGCTGGGAGTTGTTGAGTGAAAATTATATGAATTTAGAAAGTTATAGGCAGGCTGTATTTGGGATTCCATAGAAAATCTCTGTTTGGAACAAATGAATTATTTGTTCCAACCACTGTTCAAAACTAAAGGATCATTTTGATGGCCTTTTGTGCTGGTTTTTGAAGAGTACTCATAAGTTACTACTAAATTGAAATGCTAAAATCAATGCTTTCATAGCTCTGCAAGAAGTTTACCCAATACACTGTTAAGGTAGTATCTGGATTTTTCTCTTATGATAACATTTGCACTTTTCTAGAGCAAAAAGAGCCTACGTAAAATATGTTTTAGAAAAACATACCAAACTGATAATGATGATTTTTATCTAAGAAGGAAGATTAGGGGGCATTGAAGGATGTTTACCCAGAAAATGATATTTTTAGAATTTAGAATCTACCAGCTTAAAATATATACGTATTTTCATAATGTGGTTACCTTTTTAAATTAAAATATAAAGCTGAATGTACTCCTTAAAAGAACAGGAGAATAAGATATTTTGATTTAAATGTCAGCCTTAGATGACTATGCTTAGAAGAGTTATTGGTCATGAGGAAAATACATGGTTATAATTCACCATCAGTTTTCTTTTTTTTTTTTTTTTTCAGTACTGGGGATGAACCCAAAGGTGCTCCACTATTAAAATAGATCCCACCCCTTTTTATTTTCAATTTTAAGATAGGGTCTTGCTAAGTTGCCCAAACTGGCCTCAAATTTGTGATCTTCTTGCCTAAGCCCTCTAAGTTGCTGGGATTATGGATGTGCACCACTGTGCGTGGCTTACCATCAATTAATTGCCTGTTCTAAGTAACAGTGTGAATGTTATAGTTTTATTTTCATGTTGTACATCTCCTGTTTGAGTCATGAAGATCTATTTTTAATAAAATCTCATTTAACCAAAAATTTTACCTTGAAAATTCTTTGCATAATGTATTCCCACCTAATACATTGGTAGTTTGAAAGGCTTGTTCATAGTTTTGTTTTCTCTCTCATGAATTGTTATTTTAAGTTATTTTTATTCTATCTGATTGCAATTTTGAACTCTTCTTCAGGTGCAACGAGGGACGTGTTGGTAGACACTGTGAATGTAGTACAGATGAAGTTAACAGTGAGGACATGGATGCATACTGCAGGAAAGAAAACAGTTCAGAAATCTGTAGTAACAATGGAGAGTGCGTCTGTGGACAGTGTGTTTGTAGGAAGAGGGATAATACAAATGAAATTTATTCTGGCAAATTCTGCGAGTGTGATAATTTCAACTGTGATAGATCCAATGGCTTAATTTGTGGAGGTGAGAAAAGCACCTGAAATAGTTATAAAATATGACCCCTCTCACATGATAAAACATCTTAGGACTTTACATGTTCAGTAACTAGAAAAGGGTGGCATTCAGGGTCAGTCCATCATTTAGATACACTTTGTTCTCTTCTTATTTTTAAATAAATGATATGGTTTTATATTTTTACCACTATTTTGAGAAATTATATTTTTAATTGCAGGCAATGGTGTTTGCAGGTGTCGTGTGTGTGAATGCTACCCCAACTACACTGGCAGTGCGTGTGACTGTTCTTTGGATACTACGCCATGTATGGCCGTAAATGGACAGATCTGCAATGGCCGGGGCATCTGTGAGTGTGGTGTCTGTAAATGTACAGATCCAAAGTTTCAAGGACAAACTTGTGAAACATGTCAGACCTGCCTTGGCGTCTGTGCTGAGCATAAGTAAGTATTTCCTAATTCTTGAAATAGTTAACATTTACTTTCTGCTGACCTAAATATGTATTGTCATTATCCACAGAACTATAACAGGTGCCAATATGTTATAAATAAAATGTTGACTGCAAAGAAACCAACTTTTTTCTTAAATATTGTTTCTTAATAGGCAGTGTGTATTGCATGATATTGAAGTGTATGTCACATGAGAGCTACATTATTACTTTGATCTGAATTTATTCTATAATTGAATTTGTGTGGTTACCTTTGTTAAATTAGCATTATTATCTTTTTGTTGTTGCTGTTTCTGGGAGTGAAACTATAGCCTTGTGTGTGCTAGGCACGTGCTTTACCTCTAAGCTATACTCCTGAGTCCAATTACTGTTTGTTAACTGTAAAATTAAAGTTTTTTTCCTTTTTCAGGATTCTTATAATAATAGTAGTAAATTGTTTAACTTAAGTTATATGCGCGCGAGTGCGCGCGCGCACACACACACGCACACATTATGTGATAGGGTTAACTTTATTACCTGTATTTCATCTTAAACCCTTATGAAATTATAATTGATTTGGAAAGCTAGCATTTTTTTAATTTGATGGGTTTTATAAAAAATAGCTTTAATGGGATATAACTGACATACAAAAACTTGACATATTTAAAGTATAGAATTTAACAAAACTTTTTTTTGTTTTGTTTTTAACTAACATCTGTTTTTGATCATCAATAAGAAATTATTTGTTTTAAAACACCCAGATGCTGGTATTGTTCAGCAAAGTCTGTTAGAGTTATTTATAATTGTTATAAAATTGAACTGCTAACATTTGTTCATTGAAACATTTTGAATTGCATTAATGCTTTACATCCCTGCATTTATATTAAAAATCCATACATGAATGAAAATGAGAAAACTTGGAATACTTGATTTCTGTCCCTTAGTTTTCCACTCCTAGGCATATTTTTGGGTACTTTTTGACTCCATGGGATGAAAAGTCTTACATTCATAACTACCTACAGCAGGGAGAAGAGAAAATATTTGGTCACTTTGATAATGAAATGCTTCTCATCTTAAGTGGATTTTTAAGCATGTTTTCCATGTATGCCACATGCTAGCTGGATGTCTTTTGGCATAATTATTACACATTTGACATGAATAGCACACAAGTTTATCTTTGTAAAAAGGCTAACCGGATAGGCCTCACTTGCCTCCTGCAAAGCCCCAGATCTGTTTTGAAGTCCTGAACAATTTCTCTTACCAGTCACAGGAAGTGGGAAGTTTTTGAATCAGTACAGTGGGCTTCTGATAGTGCCTGGCCTCTAACAGTGAGTTTTCTTCACCCTACAATAATGGGTACAATCCTATAAGCAAGTTTTGTAGCTAGTTGCTTCCTGGGTGCTTTGCCACTACTTGGTTTGCTGATAGGTTTGCTAGCAATTGGCTTTTTACAAGCCATGTAATACAGGTTTCTTTCTTACTCTGTTCTCCTTCAGCTGGGACTTGGAGAGCCAGGGGTGGTGCTGGGGTTAGCCACTGACAGCAGTGGGGTCATAGCTGCTTGAAACTAGCATTTCTTTTATTAATTTACCATTCAAATCCTTCTTCATTATTTTTGGTTGAATTTGGACACGAGTTTGGCACAGAAAATTATCTTTAAGGAAAATTTATCTTAATACTACATTTTAAATTTAACAATTTATATTTTAAACAGGGAATGTGTTCAGTGCAGAGCATTCAACAAAGGAGAAAAGAAAGACAGATGTGCACAAGAATGTTCACATTTCAACCTGACCAAGGTAGAAAGTCGGGACAAATTACCCCAGCCAGTACAGGTTGATCCCCTGTCCCACTGTAAGGAGAAAGATGTTGATGACTGCTGGTTCTACTTCACATATTCAGTGAATGGGAACAACGAAGCCATTGTTCATGTTGTGGAGACTCCAGGTAAAAAATTTCATAAGGTCAAAAATTCTTTTCATTTTCTTTTATCCCTTACTTTTCAGGTCTGTTGTAGGTTTCCTAAGACCCAGAAACAGCCTTCAGCAGCTCTATTATTTCAGGTTCAATTGGGAATTTTTCCTTTTCGCAAATTTTAAAATTTAACTAAGAAATAAGAAGAAGAGAAATCAAATTTTAAGTTTTCTGAGGGGAGTGTTTAAAGATGAAATGGCAATAATCAGAACATGGAACCATGCCTGACAGGAGATACTCAGTAAGAATGTTGTCACAGGTGATATTTAAATTTGAGCTTGACTGAACCTTGGATAGTGGAAATATAATTTGTTAAAATATATTATTAAGTGTTGAACTTGTTCACCTTCTCAGAAGTTGAAGCATTTTTTTTTTTAATCTTTGTTTTTCTTGTAGCCTTTTTGGTAGATTCTTTGGAATATTCTACAGCAGTGTATAGTTTTTTGTGTGAACATATTTTGGAAGATACGATAAACATGTTTAACTTTATAGGAAACTGACAAACTCTTTAAGTTTCAGTGCTATTTTATATTATCAGGTGGGTGTTTGGCAGATATTGTTTCCTAGTCTACCTCCTTGTCTTCTCATTTTCTTAGCATTGTCTTCTGGATATCAGAAGTTTTATTTATTTGTATGTATTTTGGAGGATAGAACTCAAACTCACTAGGCAAGCTCTCTACTACTGAGCTATACTCCTAGCCCTGGAAGTTTTAATTTTGACAAAATACAGTTTACTGAGTTTTTCATTTTTTAAAAAAACATTTTTTTTTGGTTGTAGATGGACAAAATACCTTTATTTCATTTGTTTATTTTAATGTGGTGCTGGGGATTGAACCTAGCATCTCGCCCATGCTAGGCAAGTGCTCTACCACTGAGTCACAACTCTGGCCCCCAAGTTTTCTTTTATTGACCTTGATTTTACTATTGTATCTAAGAATTCTTTTGCATAACCCAAGATTTTAAAGGGTTTTCTCCTGTGATTTCTTCTAGAAATTTCATAACTTATGGTTTTACATGTAGGCCTATAACCCATTTTCAGTTAATCTTAGTATATGGAGTAAGGGACAGCTTTTTGCGTGATTGTCTAATAAGTCCTGCATCTTTTGTTGAAGATTGTCCTTTCTCCAGTTATGTTGAAAATTTGGTGAACTTAATGTTTGTAGGTGTGTTTCTGACTCCCTTCTCTATTCTCTTCCATTAATCTATGTGTCGGTCCTTTAGCTGTACTATACTGTCTCATAGCTTTATGATTAGTCTCTTTTTTTCCGTTTAAATTCATTTCTTAACTGATACATAAAATATAAAAATGTCTTTAAGTGGGGTAAACATAGAATGTTTGGGGTACATGTATTCGTTTTGTAATGTTTAAATCCAGTTCAACATATCTACTCAAATATTTATCATTTCTTTATAGTGTAAACTTTGAATATATGTTCTTGTAGCTTTTTGAAAAAACACAGGTCATTGTTGTCTGTAGCTGTGCGATAGCATACCAAAACTTCTTGTTCTCACTTTGCTGTAAGTTAATACACATTCTACTCTCCACTTTGATGATCTCAACTTTTTTAGATTTTACATATGTGTGAGATCATGTTAATAGGACACAGACAGATGCAAATGGTGGGAACATAGGTTAAGGGAATAATTCTATTAAATGGGCCCACTGTGCTGACCCCCACATGCTTTCTGTTTTAAGAATCAATTTACCTGTATCCATGACTGACTTACATGGACAGGATATGTCACATTCCTCTATTTCCTTCAGGAAAAATGCAGGCCTGAAATGTCAATAAAAGAAACCCAAGTAACTCTGAAGGGGGAGACTTTTGTGGCCCTTTTCACAGACCAAATCCTGAAACTCAGGGGGATAAGGATAATTCCTCTTTACCAAAAAGTCTGTAAGGACTTACAGTTAAGAATACTATCAGAAAAAGAAAGAAAAGAAAAAAGGAATGATGTTAAAAAAAAAAAAAGAATACAATTAGAACCCATCAGCATGGTCCAAAGTGACCTAGAGTTGTCTTGGTAGTGGGGAATTGAAGGTCTGAAGTCATCTGCTGTTAGTCAAAAGTCTAGAGGTAAACCTGGATGGGACTATGGGACCTTCTCTCTGGGATTCCCAATAAAACTGGAGTGCAGGAGAGGCAACTCTTCCTCTCCTCTCTGAGAGGATGCACTTTTTCCCTTACGAGTGTTTCCTTTTCCTTTTCCTGTCCCTTTAAAAAACTAAACTCATGGCTGTTAGTCTGAGTGACATGTCTGAAATCTTTCTGATTTGATGGCAAGGATTCGGGGTTTAGCTGCAGGGTTGGGGTTGTGTTTGTGCTGTCTCAATTTCCTGGAAGGCCCAAACCCTGTAACAGTGTGACACTTGTATTTCTGTACATGGCTTATTTGATTTAACATAATAAACTTCACTTCCATTTATATTGTTGCAAATGACAGAATTTCATTCTTCTTCATGCCTGAATAGTATTCTGTTTGAGCATATGTATCATACTTTCTTTATGCACTCATTTATTGATAGATACTTAGGTTGTTTCCATTTCTTGACTGTTGTGAATAGTGCTGCAATAAAAATGAGAATGCAGATGTCTCTACCATACTGGTTTTATTTCTTTTGAGTATTTACCGAAGAATGGGGTTGTTGGAATGGTTGTTAGTAGTTCTGTCTTTAATTTTTGAGAAACCTCCATATTGTTTTCCATAATTATTGTACTAATTTAAATTCCTACCAACAGGTTCAAGGGTTGTCATTTTTCTATATCCTTGGCAGCACTTTGTATCTTTTAATAGTAGCTGTTCTTACTGGATTGGAGTGATAATCCTATTGTGGTTTGATTTGTATTACTGTGATGACTGGTGATATTAAACATTTTTTTCATATACCTGTTGTGCAATTTTTATGTCTTCTATTGAGAAATGTCTGTTTAGGTCTATGCTCATTTTTAAATTGGTGTGTTTCTTTTTTTGCTATTTAATTTTTTGAGTTGCTTATATGTTCTGGATATTGATTCCTTGTCAGGTGTATAATTTGCAAACATTCTTTTTCCATTCTCTAGTTTGTCTCTGAATGTTAAAGATTGTCTCCTGTGCAGAAGTTTGATACAGTCTTATTTGTCAGTTTTTGCTTTTGTTTTCTATGCTTTTGGAGCAAAAATCTTTGCCCATTCTAATGTCCTGAAGCTTTTCCCTTCTGTTTTCTTCAAGAAGTTTCACTTTTAGATCTTACATTTAAGTCTTTAACCCATTTTAAGGTGATTTTTGTCACTGGTTCAAAGATAGAATTCTAGCTTCATTCTTCTGCATGAGGATATTCAGTTTTTCCCGGCACAATTTATTGAAAAGACTTTCCTTTCTGCAATGTATGTTTTTAACATCTTTGTCAAAAATGACTTGGCATAGATGTGTGGGTTTACTTTTAGGCTCTCTATCCTGTTTCATTGGTCTGTCTATTTTTAAGCCAAATCTATTTTTCTGCCTTCCATGTAATTTTTAGAATTAGCTTGCTGAGTGATACCTATAAAAATCTTGCCAGAATTTTGATGGAATTGCACTGAGTTTATAGATCAAATGAGGGAGAATTAACATCTTGGCAGTATTAGATCTTCTAATTCGTGAACATGGAATATCTCTTAATTTAGTCAGGTTTTCTCTGATTCTTTTATCATTATTTAGTAATTTTAATGTACAAATCTTGCACATATTTTATCAGAGTTATATGTAAGTTTTTGATGATTTTTGATGTTATTATAAGTGATTTTTTAAAAATTTCAATTTCTTGTAGAAATATATGTGTTGAAAAATACATGATCTTTGATTATTAATCATGTCCGTACCTTGTAAACTACCTGTTCTGTCTTTTTTTTTTTTTTTTTTTTAAGTTTTTGGGGGATAGCATCCTTTCACTTACCGTGTTTTTTTTGCTGGGGGCTGGGTACAGAGAATTGAACTCAAGGGCACTTGATCACTGAGCCACATCCCCATCCCTGGTTTGTATTTTTTATTTAGATACAGTCTCACTGAGTTGTGTAGAGCCTAACTTTTGCTGAGGCTGGCTTTGAACTCGTGATCCTTCTGCCTCAGCCTCCCAAGCTGCTGCAATTATAAGTGTATGCCACCTTGCCCGGCATCTTGGGTTTTTAGTCTTATTTATTTTATAAGATACTGCCCAGCTCTTTGTGGTCATGATTAGACTTTGTACATTTTAGTCCCTGTATGCTCATTATTAACCTTCTGATTTTCCAGACTGTCCCACTGGTCCAGACATCATTCCAATTGTAGCTGGTGTGGTTGCTGGAATTGTTCTCATTGGCCTTGCATTACTGCTGATTTGGAAGCTTTTAATGATAATTCATGACAGAAGGGAATTTGCTAAATTCGAAAAGGAGAAAATGAATGCCAAGTGGGACACGGTAAGTTGTAAAACATCTAAAAAGTAAAATAAATGTAACACTATTTTATTAACTGAAAGACTGATTATTAAAGTCTTCTTTAAATATTTCTTTTTCCCAAATGTTCATTATTCAGAGAGGATTTACATTTAGTGAAAAACAGAAGGTATTGTAAATATGTCCCTTTGAAACAAAACATTATAATAATATGTTTTAGTTACAGAGGCCAGTATTTTTAGTTCTTTAATAGTTTTAATCCTAAGTTTGCTTTTTTGCTTTGTCTATGAAAAACAGAATCCTAAATAATGCTCTCTGTGCAGTAAGCTATTCAGTGGAACCATTCATACGCTCTGTCTTTTTGTGGTACTGGGAATTGAACCCAGGGGCACTGTATCATTGAACTACATCCCCTGCCCTTTTTGTTTTTTTATTTTGAGATAGGTCATCCCTAAGTTGCTATGGCTGGCCTCAAATTTGCAGTCTTTCTGCCTCAGCCTCCCAAGTTACTGGGATTATAGGTGTTTGCTACTGTGCCTGTCGCCCACCACCCTCTTTTTTTTTTAACAAAGAACAAGAAGTGAAGAGCAGCCAAATTCAAAAGATTATCAATATCAATTCCATTTATATGACATTCTGGAAAAGACACATTTATAGAGGCAGAGATCATAATAGTAATTGCTGGTGGTTAGAGTTGAGGAAAAGGTTGACCAGAGCATTTTGGGATGATCTCGATTATAGGTGTTTATGTATTTGAAAATTCATGGACCTCTGCCTGAAAAAAGTATAATTTATATAAAATAAATCTCGATAGAACTTGCTTCATGAGAAAATTTAAAAACTACAGGTGACTGAAAATTTTTGCTTAACATTTAGTGCTTTTGGATAAAGAATCAGAGGGTGGGGTGGCTAAATGATCAGCCCTCATAGATTTGTCTTTTGATACAAGAAGGCAATGACAATCTTAAGTATTTTTAAATTATAAATGAATTTTAGTCATTTGCATTTTACTACTATTTGTTTTTTTTAATATGAATTTCAGAGGGGTAGAAATAGTAAAAATTCTCTTTTGTAGTGTCATTTTCTGGTGAAGTCATTAGAAACTATTTCTTTTACTTTAGCAAGAAAATCCGATTTACAAGAGTCCTATTAATAATTTCAAGAATCCAAACTATGGACGTAAAGCTGGTCTCTAAGTTGCCGTTCGTATTTCCTTTCACTTTCTGTCTTTGCATGTGAACGTTTATCTTTTATTTTTTAATTTTTTAATTTTTTTAAATTTACTGCACTGTGTGTCCTTTTTCACCATTGCTATTCTTTTTAATTCTGGCTTTTTTATATGGCTATCTTCTGGCTTTTCATTTTGTGTGTTAACATCATTTAGAAGCATTTTAAAATAAACTGTATGGTATAGAAGCAACGACTATGTCATAGTGAAAAGAAAATGTTCTTTCCAATCAGATGGACCTAGGTTCAATCCCAGCTCTTCCACTTAGCACTGAGTCACTTCACCACACAGAGATTCAATTTCTCATATTAGTAGTAAGGGATAGGTAATATCTATTCATTGGGGTGGTGGTTCTTGGCAAATGATCTTCATTATAGTCGTATGCCTTTGGTGGTGTTATCTTGAAATAACACATTACTATGTGTAACTTTTAGGGTTGAGTAGTGAAAATTGGGTGTAAAGTCCAAATTATAAAATAGGAAGATCAAGGTAAAATGGAATAATTTTTTTTATGTGGATTACATCTATAATACCATTATTGAGTCTAGAAATATTTTGACATCTTTGGGTTTTGATCATAACTTGAAATTCCAATAAGAGTCATAAGACTGTGTATGTGTATTTCTCTTTAGTTATTAAATGATTCAAAATTTCTAACATTCAATACTAAGATTGAATATTTTTATAACAAATATTTTAGAAAAATCTTTTTACATTTTTAAATAAAAACTTTATTGAAAAATTTACAGTTGTAATAAGACTTGCTTATCCTGTTCTCCATACCTGGGGGACTTGTTTTGGTGAGTTTATGTTTTATAGATGACATGGTTTTTTGGTTTGTTCTGTTTTTTATCATTTTCTCTTATATCAGCAGTGGATAGAATTCTTCCTTATACAAAGTGTTCATATATGGATTTTTATGAAATGCTTCCAGCATTATTATAATTGTGTAAGCCCTAAAACTCTCTAATAAAAAGGTTAATTGAATTTAGAACCAAATTCTCCTGATAATGCAAAATGCTTTTTTCACCAATTGAATGTAATACAGCCTGGAAGAATTTAGTTTTTCTCACTTCCTACTTTGTTGTGTAGGTAATGATGGTGTTGGTAATAATTTTAGTAATAATAGAAAATACATGATAATCCTATGTCTCAGACACACTTTTCAATACTTAATCTATATTTATTTACTAGTAAAAACAGTAGGAACTATTTTTATGTCTGTTTCACACATGAGGAAACTGGGGCATAGAAGGGTTAGGTAACTTGACCAAGTTCACAAGTTAATGGGAGAACTGAGATCCAAACCCAGGTAGCTAGACTCCAGGGCCTAGTTCTAGTCCTCTACATGGTACTGGTTAGCAGCCACTTATCTATGGAAAACTATGTTATCTGATTAGGAAGAGGTAGATCACTATAAAGAATTGTAGCTTTGTGATGATTGTAAATCAGGGTAACTCTGTGCTATAGCAAATGTAATAGGAAAATTACTTAGTTACATGGAATCCGTTCAATGTAGTTTATTTGCTCTGTTGAGAATATATATATATATTTTGGTACTGGGAATCGAACCCTAGGGCACATTACCATTGTTTTATTTTTCTGGCATGTTGGAACTTCAGTGATACTAGGGATCCTGACTTGTTGGATTTGGGGGATTTTTTTCTAAGCAGATTATATTTAAAGTTAATTTTGTTTGCAGAAAATTATAGTCAAATTCATATGTGGGAAAATTGGTATATTTTTGTGTTAGTCTGAGACATGACACTTTTTTTTTTAAATTTATAGGTCAAAAAAGTCATACATTGACCATTTCATGTGTTTTTTTAAATCACATTGAGAAACAATTTCTACTTGTATTAGTAAGATGAAATTTTCACCCTTACTATGTTTAATTTTACCTCGAAATAAATTAGCAACATATAATTTTTATTTATACCTAATGTTTTATTGTTTACTTAATTTCTTAGCTGTAATGTTCAGTGTTTTAACCAAAATTAACATTTCGCATAATTCAAGAAGTAAATGTTTGATAAAAATTTCTGTATGTACTGGTAAATTCTAGGCAAATTTATTGCTAGAGAATATCCTGAAGTGTTTTCTATAAAAAAATTAAAGTAGAAATTCATAATAGAAATTAGTAAATAAGCATTGAGAAATTAAAACAAATCATAGATTGTAACACACTTTTCTGGTATGGGACAGAGGTTTACAGGTCAACTAGTTTACATTATTAGCAGGCACTGTAATTATTTTAGCATGACTACCATGTTGGAGCATTAGGAAAAACCATTAAGTTATCAACTTATAACCATTAAAGTGGGTTAAAAATTAGTTTAGCTTCCTCTGCTGTTTTGCAGATTTAAATGTGGATTTCATATCTCACATAGTTATGCACTGCATGCCTAATGTATTATGGAAAGGATTTTGCAGCCCCACTGTCAGCCATTCCAGAGAACAAGGAAGAGTTTTTAACTGAGTACAGATGACCTTATTTCAGAATATAGCCCTGTTCTCTAGTTATAAAATAAACTTTGATTTTTTTGTAAGGTGGGGTTGCATTCTGAATGACGGACACTAATCTGAATTACTTTAGTTCACCTCCATTTAAATTGATGCCTAATACAGATAGTGAGTTTAATTTTACCTCTAACCTTGCATGTTAAATTTTTTGTTTGGATGGGCTTTGAAATAATATAATAAAAATGTTTGTACATATAGCAAAGCAAACTTTTCTCCAAAGGTAAGTTCCTCCATATAAATTATACTTTGGATTAATTAATAATAGATTTTTAAAAATTTTTTTGTTTTTATAATTCTAAAATAAAAATATTAGGTATGTCTAATTTATTGTTTTTATAAAAACCTAAGTGAATGGTAATTTATCATCACGACTTAAAAAAAAAAAGGCAGTACTAGCGTCACATGCAGATGGAGGGATGGAAATAATAAGTCTAACTTGTTTGTACTCTAAAACTTCCTAAGAAGATAGTTGCTAGAATCCTGTTCCCTGACCCCCTATTTGAAATGTCTCCTTTGATGTCAGTATAATAATGTATAATTTCCAGTTGGGATTGGATTAGATAGTACAATTTGAGATTTTGTATGATTCTAGCATACAGGTCATGTTTTCCTGAGGGATTGGGAAATAACTAATTAAGTTGCATTTTAAGGAGTATTAGGTGAGGGCTAATGTGTAATGTCTTGTTCTAATTGGCATTCATGCTACTTGCTGAGCTGAAATCACAGTGGTTTATTTGATGTCACAGAACCCAGCCTCTGGATGCTCTCCTTTTGTCTTGTCTCCTGTTCTATGCCACCCTACACTCATACTTAAAACTTCTGAATTATATATGTATTTCTATGTACATTTGCCATTGTTTCCCTGTAATTTGACTTTGCATGTATTTGTTTATCTTTCAGTAATTTATTTGTAGTTGGTTTCACTATGAAAGGAGTCCTAATCACAGATATAGTTAACTCTTTTCTAATACTATTCCCATATTACATACATAATTCTATTTTGTACTAAAACAGAGTGTGATATTTTTCTTCACTGTCATTCACAAAACTATAACCCCTGGAGGGCAGAAACTTGGTTGTATGCTAGTTTTCTGCTTAAAACATCATTGTCAGTATATTTTTGGATCATGAAAGATCTCTTATATTTATAGCTTGGAGTCTCTTGCTGCACTTGCAGTACTTTTTACTAATGTATAGTATTGTAGTAAAACGTCACCAAAATAAAAATTTCATGAAAAATGATAATTAACATTTTAAGCAAATTGGCAATGTGGCTTGGAGGAGTACCATCAATGACACCGACATCCTTATTCAGAACTCTAAATCAATAACTTGCTTTTTTTCATTTTGTTTTGTTGTTTTTTTGGTGGTGCTGGGGGTTGAACCCAGGGCTTAGGAGACACTCTACCTCTGAGCCACAAGCCCTCAGTCATTAACTTTTGTATAAGGAACTCATCAAACAGTGAAGAACCCAAGGAATACCATTTTGATAAGCACTTTCTGTGTATAATAAGGGTATAAGAGTCAGGCAGAGTTAATTCTTCCATGACGTGGGCATTAAAAACTTGTTCAAAGGAGAGAATCCACCATGATAGCAGTATAGTTTCTGCTATGGAGGACGTTCTTAACTCAACCCTCCAACAGAGAAGGATTCAGGAAAGGAATAATGTCAGATAACAGAGATATCATTAGACTTGCATAGCAAAGTTTCATTTTTCATCTTTAGAAGCAATTATTAATAATGCCTTCTAAAAAATTGTGATAGCTGAACAGATAAAACAGAAATTACTTTTTAAGATGACTTTAACTCTTAATCTTGTTTTATAAAATAATACTATCTAGTTTTAGCAAAATGATAATTTTTCTCACTTTTTTCTTTTCTTCTTTTTAGGGTGAAAATCCTATTTATAAGAGTGCTGTGACAACTGTGGTCAATCCAAAATACGAGGGAAAATGAGTATTACCTGTGCAAATTTCACAACACTGAATACAAAGTAGCAATTTTCATAGTCACAGTAAGGTAGCTTTAGGCACTATTGCCATGGTTTTATTCATGTGCAGGTTTTGAAAATGTACAATATGTATAATTTTAATTTTTTTTATTATTTTGAAAATAATGTTATAATCCATGCCAGGGACTGACAAAAGACTTGAGACAGGATCAGTATCCTCGTCAGCTAAGGTCACATTGTGCCTTTTTTGACTTTTCTTCCTGGACTATTGAAATCAAGCTCTCATTGGATTAAGCGATATTCCTGGGATGATTGAAAGGGCATAAAGTAAGGAGCATGATTAGAGTTTTTGTTAATCATGTATTAAAACTGATATTTAGCTTTACAGATATGTCAGTTTTCAGTTATACAGAATCCAAAGGAAATGTCCTGCTAGCTAGTTTAGGATTGTTTTTAAATCTTATTTTGCTGTTTGCCTGTTAGACATGACTGATGACATATCTGAAAGACGAGTATGTTGGGAGTTACTGGTGTGAAACAGTTTTGAACAGTTGATCTCCAAAGGCCATGGGAAAAAATCAGAGTTAGGAAGGAAAAACAAATAGCTTTAAAACCTGTGTGCCATTTTAAGAGTTACTTAATCTTGGTAACTTTTATGCCTTTATAAATTCAAGCCTTCTATAAAAGTGCTGGGAAATTTTCTGCTGAAGAGGCCTTGATTTAGCACTATTTACTTAAAGGCCATGATTTACATAGTATATGCTGAATTGGGGACCTTTTGGATTGAGTTTATTTTATTTTGTTATTTTTATTTTGTTTAATTCCTGGTGCTTTTTATCACCTCTTCTAATCTTTTAGTGTATTTGTTTGCAATTTGGGGGTAAAACTTTTTTTTTTAATCAATACATTTTCTTTAAAGTTTTAGCTGTAAATTTGCGTTTTTCATGATTGTGTGATGTTGTACTGTGGCTTATGCGACAGCAGTCACTTTGACAAGTCTTACTTTCAGTTGGTGTCCTAAGAGACCACTGTATTTACTTCTCACTGCTTGAGTTGCTCCTCTTTGTTTCATACTAGTCACATTCTTGTTTTAAGTGCCTTTTAATTTTAACAGTCCACTTTTTACAATGCTATTTACTGAAGTTATTTATTAAATAAAAATGCCTGAAATACTTAAATTGTATGTTTTGGTGCTATATTGATCTACTTTGTTAGTTTGTGTGCACAAAATTTTTTTCAATTAAAGAAGTTGAGGAAAAGCATTCCTGGTTTGTTGGTATTCCACTTGAGAAACGAAAGCAGTTCTTTTTTGGGGGAGTGGGGTGAAATATGGACTTAGATCCTTGTCTCCCTGTGTTGGGAGGTAAGTTTTTTCACTATACTAAGCAGACTCAATTCTTTATAAACATCGTCTTAGAGCTGTTACTAGAAACTGGAAATTCTCTAATTTTAATTTTAGTGATGGGATCGTAATCATAAGATAAACAAGGGGAATTTTTATTTATTTATTTATTATTTTGGTCTTGGTTTATTTTTGTGTAAATGTATATATCCATAGAAAATACTTGTGTGAAAGCCAGGCACAGTGGCTCATGCCTATAATCCCAGAGACTCAGGAGGCTGAGGCATAAGGATTGCAAGTTTGAAGCCAGCTTCAGCATCTTGCTGAGACTCTGTTTCAAAATAAAAAAATAAAAGGACAGGGAATGTAGCTCAGTGATAAAATGTCCCTGGGTTCAATCCTCAATACAAACAAACTAAACTAAAAACTTGTGTTTATTAAAAGAAATATGTATGACTTTCTTGAGCATACAACAGATGTCAGAATGATTTAGGGGGGAAAGATTGTGTTATAGGTTTCTACCTAATCCCATGCATCATTATTAATTGATTTTTTAAAATTATTTCATTTAAATGTGTTTTCTCGTTTTGACTAAAATATCTTTGAGGTGAGGAAAATCATACATTTTTACTAATTCCTAAGATCCATGAAAAAAATTATCCTGTTCATCAAACACATCTCATACCCCAGAATTCTTCTAAAAATTCAAGGATAGTTAAAAGTATCTTTTGAGTGAAAAGTGGGAACACATATTCAAACTAGATGAGATAAGGCTCTACCACTGTGAGGGCAGTATCTCATCTGAACTAGAGCTGGTGAGGTGCAAAAATGCCAGGAAAAGGCATGCAGCATATATAACTCAGTTAAATCCCCAGACTTAAAATTCTATGAAAATTTTAAGGACATAAAGTTTTTAACAAAAAGTTACTCTTCATTCATTTAATTTTATTTGACTTTCTACATATTCTGAGTTTATGGTCTTATTAGGCCTAAATCTAAAACATACTGGCATAACAAAAACTAAGTTAATAATTTATTTGTATAAAATTACTATTCAAAAGATTTAAATTTCATAATTTAATGCATTGCTTTATTGTAAGTTTATAGAAAACAGTTGTATTCAGTTTTATGGGTAAAAGGCAACATGTTGTTTTTACACATTGATAATATTAGTGTTGCTTAATGACTAAAACTATTCATGAGAGAGAGATCAGTATTCAGGTCTCCTGCAAGCGCCAGCTGACTGGTCCCTTGGCAACATTTTAAATGTAAACTTGATCAAATTTTTAAACACCTCCATTCGAGTCTGACTTTCAGATCCTTAAGACTTGCACACATTTTTGTATTAGAACTTTGTTTTATCCTTAGATTTGATAGCTCTATTAGAATAGGAACCTGTATATTTCGATTCACCATTGTGTCCTAAGAACAATGTCTAGCACAGAGTACTTGTTGAATAGATGGATCTGCTTTTTACCACCATATTTACCTATCAGTGATATACTCTGCCTCGCTGCCAGTTCCTGTAGATGGAACTCAATCCTGCACTTGGATTCTAGGTGCCCTCC
Organism: Spermophilus citellus; assembly: GCF_964194105.1. Lineage (NCBI taxonomy): Eukaryota > Metazoa > Chordata > Mammalia > Rodentia > Sciuridae > Spermophilus > Spermophilus citellus. The sequence continues at coordinate 68,209,578 of NC_138187.1, read as the reverse complement.
CCTCTTACCTGCTTAGAGAGGCAGTTCAGTTCTCTCTTGTGTCATCAATCGCCTCCTCTTCTGGATCATCCCTGTCAGAAACAAACATGCTATAGTTACCATTTCTGTTTTCCCTTTCCCTTATACGACTCAAGAGTAATCTAACCTATACATCTCTGGCCATTTGATTGTGTATGCAGTGCTGGATAACTGGAATTCACCCATTAAAAACAATTAAAAAATGAAGTTGAATCCCTAGCTCTCGCTGTAACATAACAAGTAATTAAAAATGAAGCAAAGACCTAAATGTAAGAGCTAAAACAATAAGATTTTTTGAAGAAAATATATCTTCATGCTGTGGATTTGGCAGAAGGTTTGTAGACATGACAACAAAAACAGAAGTAATGATATGATATAAGCTTTTGTTTACCAAAGACATATCAAGAGACTGTTGAGTAAACCTGCAGAATGAGAGAAATATTTTTCCAAAATATGTATCTGTGCCTTTTAATCACAGTAACGGAAAAGCTAATGTGACACATAAGTCTTTAACAATTTAAACATGCTGATTGCATAGTTCTATGTTTCCATGTAGGTCTATGAAAAATGAGTAGGTAAAATATGTCACTTTTAGGGGCTGGGGTTGTGGCTGAGTGGTTGAGCGCTTGCCTAGCACGTGCGAGGCCCTAGGTTCTATCCTCAATATCACATAAAAATAAATAAATAAAATAAAGGTATTCAACTTCACTTGAAAAACAGATATTAAAAAATATGTCATTTTAAGTGAATATACATAGTGCTGTAAAAGTGTATGCTTTAATCATTTGCAGTTTCTTTTATTCAAGTTCTCCAAATATATTTAAAAGTAAAAAAATTAAGAGGCCACCTACACAAGGCAAGAGGCTGTGGGACCCCAGGCAATTCTGTAGGTATCGATTGTATATCTTATTTTATTTATTTATTTATTTATTTATTTATTTATTTATTTATTTATTTATTTATTTTAGTTCTCGGCGGACACAACATCTTTGTTGGTATGTGGTGCTGAGGATCGAACCCGGGCCGCACGCATGCCAGGCGAGCGCGCTACCACTTGAGCCACATCCCCAGCCCTGTATATCTTATTATTATATTCATTCTGTACCTACATTAAAAATATAATTATTGTATGATATAACAGTCTACTTCTGGATATATATCCAAGGGAATGAAATTAGTATTAGTATTCACCGTAGCCAAAGAATGGAAGCAGCCTAAGTGTTCATCAGTAAATGACTAGATAAAGAAAATTTAAACAGCTCAATTTCAAGCAGTGCAACTGGAAAAGCCATGAAAAGCCTACCAATCAAGAAAAACCCACCAATCAAGAAAAGCCCAGGACCAGACAGATTCTTGACAATGCAAGACCTTAAACTATACTACAGAGCCATAGTAAGACTTTCAAGGAAGAATTAAGACCAATACTCCTCAAATTATTCCATGAAATAGAAAAGGAGGGAACCCTTCCAGACTTATTTTATGAGGCTGGTATCACCCTGATACCTAAGCCAGACAAAGACCCATCAAGGAAAGAAAACTGCAGATGAATATCCCTGATGAATATAGATGCTAAAATTCTCAATAAAATTCTTGTCAAATCACATACAAAAGCATATTGAAAAGATAGTGCACCATGGTCAAGTGGGATTCATCCCAGGGATGCAAGGTTGGTTCAACACATGGAAACCAATAAACATACTTCATTGCACCAATTCACTTAAAGACAGAAATCATATAATCATCTCAATAGGTGCAGAAAAAGCATTTCACAAAATACAGCACCCCTTCATGACAAAACACTAGAAAAACTAGAGACAATAGGATCATAATTCAACACTGTGAAAACTGTATATGCTAAACCCAAGGCCAACCTCATTCTAAATGGAGAAAATTTGAAAGCATTCCCTCTAAAAACTGGAACAAGGATGCTCTCTTTCACTTCTATTCAACATCATCCTTGAAATTCTAGCCAGAACAATTAGAAATAAAAGGGATACAAATAGGAAAAGAAGAACTGTCACTATCTGCTGATGACATAATTCTATATTTAGAAGATCCAAAAAATTCCACCAGAAAACTTATAGAACTAATAAATGAATTCAGCATAGTAGCATGATATAAAATCAACACCCATAAATCAAACACATTCCTCAGTGATGAATCTAGTGAAAGAAACATAAGGAAAACTACCTCAATCACAGTAGCCTCAAAAAAGATAAAACACTTGGGAATCAATCTAACAAAAGAAATGAAAGACCTCTACAATGAAAACTACACAACATTAAAGAAAGAAATTAAAGCAGACCTTAGAAGATGGAAAGATCTCCCATGCTCATGGATAGGCAGAATTTACATTGTCAAAACAGCCATAGTACCAAAAGCTGTAAACAGATTTAATGCAATTCCTACTAAAATCCCAATGACATTCTTCATAGAACTCCAAAAAGGCAATCATGAAATTCATTTGGAAAAATAAAGAGACCCAGAATAGCCAAAGCAATCCTTAGCAAGAAGAGTAAAGCAGGAAACATCACAATGCAAGACCTTAAACTATACTACAGAGCCATAGTAACAAAAACACCATGGTATTGGCACTAAAACACATAGACCAATTTGTTACAGAATAGAAGACACAGAGACAGACCCACATAAATACAGTAATCTCATACTAAAGGTGCCAAAAATATTTGTTGGAGAAAAGATAGCCTGTTCAACAAATGGTGTTGGGAAAACTGGAAATTCATATATGTAGCAAAATAAAGTTAAACTCCCATCTCTTACTCTGCAAGAAACTCAATTCAAAGTGGATCAAAGGCTTAGGCACTAGAACAGAGACCCTGTGCCTAATAGAAGAAAAAGTAGGCCCAAATCTTCACCATGTTGGCTTCCTTAACAAGACTCCCAATGCACAAGAAGTAAAATCAAGAATGAATAAATGGGATGAATTCAAACTAAAAACCTTCTTCTCAGCCAAGAAAATAATAACATGAAGAGGGAGCCTGCAGAATGGGAGAAATCTTTACCACACGAACCTCAGAGTATTAATCTCTAGGATACATAAAGAACTCAAAAAATTCAACACCAAAAACAAAAATTAAATAAATGGGCTAAGGAACTGAACAGACACTTCACAGAAAAAGAAATACAATCAACAAATTTTTGAAAAATATTTGCAATCAAAGAAATTCAAATCAAAACTATACTGAAATTCCATCTCACTCCAGTCAGAATGGCAATCATCAAGAATACAAGCAACAAATGGTGAGGATGTGGGGAAAAAGGTACACTCATACATTGTTGATGGGACTGCAAATTGGTGTCACCACTATAGAAAGTAGTATGGAGACTCCTCAGAAAACTTGAAATAAAACCACCATTTGACCCAGTCATCTCACTCCTAAGTTTATACTCAAAAGATTTAAAATTAACATACTAGAGTGATGCAGTGAGATCAATGTTTATAGCAGCTCAATTCACAATAGCCAAACTATGGAACCAACCTAGATGCCCTCCAACATATGAATGGATAAAGAAAATGTGGTATACATACACAATGAAATATTAGCCTTAAAGAAGAATGAAATTTATGGCATTTGGTGGTAAATGGATGGAGCTGGATAATATCATGCTAAATGATATAAGCCAATCCCCCCAAAACAAAGGCCAGATGTTTTCTCTGACATGTGGATGCTAATTCATAATAATAGAGAGGGGGCGAGGGAAGAATAGAGGTACTTTGGATTAGGCAGAGGGGAATGAAAAGAGGGGAGAGGGTGTGGGAGTAGGAAGGGTAATTGAATGAATTAGATATTATTAGCCTATGTGCATATGTAACTACACGACCAGTGTGATTCTATATCATGTACAACTAGAAGAATGATAAGTTATATTCCATTTATGTATGATGTTTGAAAATGCATTCTACTGTCATATATAAGTAATTAGAAAAAATTAAAGAATGTGTATGTGTAATGGAATATTATGCAGCCATTTAAAGGAAAACAGATGAACTTGGAGGACATTATATTAAGTGAAATGAACCAGACAGAACGACAAATACTGTATGATCTCACTTCTATTTGGAATCTAAAAAAGTTGAACTCAAAGGAATTACTGTGGAAGCATAAAGAATGGTGAGGGCCAAAGATCATCAGTGGAAGAAATGATGAAATGTTAGTTAATGATCAATAAGTTCTGGGTATCTAATGTACAGCATGGTGACTATGTTTACTTGATGTTTACTAAAAGCAGATCTTAAGCGTCCTTACCACATATATATAGCACACAACACACACACACGCCCAGTGGGAGCTGTGGAGAGAGTGTATTAATTACTTTGTTATGGTAACCATTATACATGTGGGTGTCAAGCCATTGTACACCTTGAATATCAGTAATTTTTATTTAACAATAATACCTTGATAAAGCAGAGGAGAAAATGAATGTAGTGGTAACCATTTAAAAATAGATGTGAAATGCATCTAACTATATTAAAAGTCTTTGTAATACCAAATGATTAGAAACAACAAATATTTAATCATCATTAATTCATGAAACAACAGAGCAATATATCAGAGTCAACAAGGTTCATTATCCATGATCGAGTGTCGCACTTGTGAATATGCTGTATTATGTTGCCTGAGAGAATTAAGATTGCGAATTGGCTGACGTTAAGGTAGGGATTACCTACGTAGGCCTGATGAAATTGCATTGGTTCTTAAGAGCAGAAGAGGAAGGCACTGGAGTCAGTCAGGGCATCAAAGCATGAGAGGAAACTGACAGTCCCTCTCCCCACCCAGTTGTTGAATGTAGAGATGGAGACAGTAACATGGAGACAGCCAGTGAATACAGGTAACCTCTAACAGATGAGAACAGCCCTCTAATAACCATAAGAAAAAATTTGCTAACAACCTGAAAGAGAACAGAAATAGATTGTCTTCTAAAGCCTTCAGACAGGAACATCTTCATCCCAACAGTTTGGCAGGTGAGATTCAGCTCAAGTGGCTGATGTCTGACCTGTGACACTGGAAGTTAATAAACTTGTGTTGTAAGCCATTAAGTCGGTGGTAATATGGCAATAAGAAAGTTAGGTGTTAAATGGAATACTGTGTGACCAATTTTATGAAGTCTATATTGTAACTGGAAAGATGTTTAAAATACATTGTTAGGAAAAAAAAGTTACAAACTAATAAATATTGCATGAACCCGTTTTTTGTAAGGGTAGGATGACCCTATTAAAAATACATGTAGTACAGAAACAAAATTATAAACCCCAGGTTGTTTCACTTAGCCCTGGTGTGAAATTGTATCAGAGCAGGCAAGAATAAGAAACATTAAAAAAAAAAAAGGTGGTAATTTACCCAAGCACTTGCTTGGAGAAGAAAATATTTAGCTAGTCATTACATCTTCTAGCTAGATAGATCAGGAAACTACTACTAAATCTTTACACAACATTTACTATGGTAATTAGGTTAAATCTTATTTTGTATGGCAAAATCAATTTTGTGTCTCAGTTTAATTGGGAGATTTGATATACATGTTCTAAGGACTGTTTACTTATAAACCTGAGAATTTAAAAATATTTGTTACAGAAGCTACATGTGTTAGAATATTATAACAAAAAGTGTTTACATAAATTGGTAAAATATGTCAAGGTCTAGATTTTATCCACAAAAGTAATAACTACTTTATGTATATAACTATACTCTATCCCTTCAAGTTCTGTAAAATTTAGAAATTTAGCTAAAGAATATCACATTATAAAAATTAGTTATACAAATAAAAGATGACAAACAGAATGAACAATTCAGGATTTTGAATGAATTAAAAAGAAATGATTACATGATTTCTTCAGGGAGAAAAAACTGTGGATGACTTACCTTTTGTTTATTGCTTATCTATATTTTCCTAAAAAGGAGGAGAAAAAGACCTTATTAGAGTTCATATTCAATGAATAATCATTCTAAACAATATTATAAAAATAAGTATTGCCATAATCTTAGCACCTGCTAAGTTTTAAAATCGGAGGAAGAAAATATGTGATAAAAAGCAACTAAACAGTTTGGGAAAAGAACAAAATAGACTTTAGAAATTAACAGCCTGAGGGAACAGTGGTGCACACCTGTAATCCCAGCAGCTTGGGAGGCTGAGGCAGGAGGATTGCAAGTTCAAAGCCAGCCTCAGCAATTTATCCAGACCCTAAGCAACCTAGTGAGATCCTGTCTTAAAATAAAAAAGGCTGGGAATGAGTGAATTAGTGGTTAAATGCCCCTAGGTTCAATTCCCAATACCCAAAACCAAACAAAATTTTAAAAAAAGGTACAGAAAAAGTAATTACCAATATGATATTTGAAATTAAATTCCTGAAAAAATGACTAAGAATATCCATGATATTTCTGAAGGCAAACTAAAAGATAGGAGCAATTGTATCAAAAATTGTTTTATAATACAAGAACAGTAACTAGAAATGATAATATGATAATAGCATAGTAGAAATAGACAAATCCTACCAATGGAATAAGATTACAGACACAAGTTCATATGGAAGTAAGTATTTTAAAAACAGGTGAAAAGCCACTTTGAGAAAATATTTTGACACTTCCTCATTATGTATAGACGTGAATATCATAACAGATTCTATTCTTTGGTAGTGATATATAGTTATAAATGTGCACCAGAAATCTACATGTACAGAAGGATTCATTATAGCATTAAAAGGAGCAAAATACCAAAACCAGTTAAATGGCTACCCACAGTAGAATTGTAATTGAGGTGTAGTAGGTCAATTTCAGAAACAAAATTGAACACAAGAATCCAGTCTTAGAAGAATGATATTTCATAATCTTTAGAAGCAGGCAAAACAAGTGATATATTGTTTAAATACATGTATTTTAAATGGTGAAGCTATAAAGAAAGGAAAGCAAATTATCAACATAAAATTCAAGATAACAACATAAGCAAAATAATGGAATATATAGCTCTGAGTTTTTGTCCCCATAGAACCAACAAAAAACAAGCAGGAAGTGTCAGAACCAACTTTTATCAGAAACTCAGGAAGCACAGCAACCATGCAAATACTGGATCAAGAACAAGGCAATTTAAAAATGGCAGGAAAGCTTCATGACATTTTTACTCACTTTTGCTTCTCTTCTTCCCCACTCTGATGTTCTTGAAGAGAACAGCCCCCTTCTTAGTGGGGATCCTGGTCCCTGGTTCATAGGGAGCAAGAGCAAACTTGCAAAGTATTGTGTATATGTGTTCTAATGCTCCAAGGGCTGCCTCTGAGGACCGAGGCAAGATACTCATCTGTATTTCACCTAATTCAGAACTCTTGACTAAGAAGAGAAAAAGAAGAAAGGGTAGGGGTGGGGTGGGAAGGAAAGGAAAAGGAAAGATCATACAGATGAACTAATGGCATACTTGATAAACAATGACATACGTGGGACTGCCTAAAGTCCAGAAGCAAATCTGTGGAGTTTTCTTTAGGGAATTGGGACACTTGGAGGTGCCCATGTAAATAAAGGACTTTAGAAAACTACATTTATGCCCAAGGCAAGACGCATGCTCAGTAAAAACCTGAAAAGACCCTAAGCTTTATCTCAGGCTGATACCTAGACTCAGTGCAAGCCTGGCTAGATGTTGAAGGAGTACGCTAGCAGAGAGAATCGGCAAAAACTGTAAACTTTTGACATTCAAGAAAATGTCTCCAAAAGCCTCATACACACTTCAGTAATCATACACAATAAAGGGTGCAATATTTACAAAAACTATTTAGGAAAGTCACTAAGCAAATGGAATTAGATTTCAACAATTAAAAAGGGAAAAAAATCCAGGGAAATTCTGAGGAAAGGAAGAATAGGACTTTTAGTGTTACATCATAATTTTCAAGTGGTTTCCAACAACAACAAACCATAGGGCACACAAGGAAATAGGAAAGTATGGTTCACTTAGAGGAATAACAAATTGACAGAAATCTTCCAAAGGAAGGTCAAACATTGAACTTAAAGGCTTTAAAATATTATTTTATATTTTATTTTTAATGTGGTGCCAGGGATTGAACCCTAAACTTCAGGCATGCTAGGCAAGCACTCTACCACTGAGCCACAATCCCGGCCCCTAAATGGATGGCATTAGAGCAGATTATGCTAAGTGAAGCTAGCCAATCCCTAAAAAACAAATGCCAAATGTCTTCTTTGATATAAGGAGAGCAACTAAGAACAGAGCAGGGAGGAAGAGCATGAGAAAAAGATTAACATTAAACAGGGACGAGAGGTGGGAAGGAAAGGGAGAGAGAAGGGAAACTGCATGGAAATGGAAGGAGAACCTCATTGTTATACAAAATTACATATAAGAGGAAGTGAGGGGAAAGGGAAGAAAAAAATAAGGGGGAGAAATGAATTACAGTAGATGGGGTAGAGAGAGAAGATGGGAGGGGAAGAGAGGGGAGAGGGGGATAGTAGAGGATAGGAAAGGCAGCAGAATACAACAGACACTAGTATGGCAGTATGTAAAAAAGTTCATGTGTAGGGCTGGGGATGTGGCTCAAGCGGTAGCGCGCTCGCCTGGCATGCGTGCGGCCCGGGTTCGATCCTCAGCACCACATACCAACAAAGATGTTGTGTCCGCCGAGAACTAAAAAATAAATATTAAAAAAAAAATTATCTCTCTCTCCTCTCTCACTCTCTCTTTAAAAAATAAGTAAAACACTATGAAATAATTAAAAGAAGTAAAAATTAAAAAAAAAAAGTTCATGTGTAGCCAATGTGATTCTGCAATCTGTATACGGGGTAAAAATGGGAGTTCATAACCCACTTGAATCAAATGTATGAAATATGATATGTCAAGAGCTTTGTAATGTTTTGAACAACTAGTAATTAAAAAAAAAAAATAAAGGCTTTAAAACAATCGTTTTACCAGATGTGGTAACACATGCCTGTAATCCTAGCAATTCGGAAGGCTGGAGCAGGAAAATCACAAGTTCAAGGCCAACCTTGGCAATTTAGCGAGTCCCTGCCTCAAAGAAAGGTGGGTGTGAGGGGCTTAGGGAATGTAGCTCAGTGGTGGTGAGGTAAGAGAAACAGGCAGAGTAGGGAAAATGGTGAGGATCCATAAGAGGACAGATGTCAGGACCCCTATTGGAGGTATGCTTCACCATTTGATGTATTCCAGCATGTCAAACAACAACATCTATTTCCCAAAAGGGTCAAAAGATTCTAAACAAAAAGAATGGCTACGCAGCTCAGCCTGAGCACAGACACCTGACAAACTCTCAAGGACTGGTTGGTTATAAGAGGGTCAGTCAACTTCCCCTCATGTGCCTTTAAAAGAAGAGACCCTGGTGGCACTCTTGCCCCTCCCATATTCTCCCTTGAGAGCTTTCTTACTCATTTGAACCTTAATCTCCTCTATTAAAGCTCTCTTTCTTGCTTATGTTTGCCATATCCGTTGTTCATTCTTTGAGTCGGTGGACCATGGACTGGATTCTAATTTCTACCGGTAACAGTAGAGCACCCCTGGGTTCAATTCCCAGTCTCCCACCAAAACAAAAAGAAAAAAAACCTCATAACTATCTTAAATATACTCAAATGGCTAAAGGAAAATGATATATTAACTAAAGATTATGTGAAATGAACAGGGATTATAGAAAATTCTAGAAAAAATTAAAAATTCAGTAGAAGGACCCAGTAGCACATCTGAGCAGGCAGAAGAAAGGATCATTGAACCTGAAGCTACCACCAATATTATTTTAATTTGAGGTTGTAACTCCACTTTTATTACTCACATGATTTAGAAGGCTATTGCATAAAAAAATATATACCTGTATTATTGGGCATGCAGGTATAACAGTATAATCTGTGATAGTAACAAATGTGGGAGGGGGAACAGAGGCATTGGAGTAGAGATTTTGTATACTATTTAAGTTACATTATCATTGAGATTGTTAATAACATCAATTTAGATTGTTAACAATTTAATGTTAAATGTAATACCCATTATATATGTTATAAACACACACACACATGCCCACACACAAAAAACACACACACATGCAAATACACACAATGCCCAAAGAGAAATGAGAAGGGAACCAAAATGTTTCATTAAAAAGACAACTAAACACAAAAGAAGGCAGTAATGAAAGGAATGACAGAAGTCCTTATTAGTAATACTTTTAAAATTTTATTTTTTATTCTTTTAAATTTACTATTAGGGTTCATTTTGACATAATGATAAAAGCATGGAATATAATTTACTCTAATTCAGTCCCTAGGTCTTCCCCTTTCCCTCCTCTCATCCCTCCCCACCCTTCCCTTTACGTCACTGACATTTTTTGCTATTTACACATAGTTTTCTTTTAAATTAGCACCTTGTGGAGTACATAAATATGAGACTCACTGTGGTATATTCATGTATGTACATTGGAAAGTTAGGTCAGATTTGCTCTTCTGTTCTTCCCTTTTCCTATCCTTCTCAAACATCTCCCTCTACTCCACTGATTTCTCTTCTATTTTGCTTATCAGTAATACTTAAAATGTCAGTGGATTAAACTTCCCAAAACACTGTTACAAGAGATAAAGAATGTCATCCTATATTGAACAAATCATCAAGAAGACATAATAATTATAAATATATATACGCCTGCTGATAGCCACAGCTGAGTCGGAATGGCCCCTGGCATTTTGCCAATAGTATTGGTTGAGAGGCAAGCCATTAAGATGATGCTGAATTGATTTAATTGTATATTAGACCTTTACTGTCCGCCTCGGGGCACTACTTTGGAGTTCTCTTGGGGATTCCTGGAGAGTTCACATTGGTTGGGGAAGTGCCGGAGGAGGGATTTCTGGTTGGTGGTTCCTGAAGGAGCCATGTGGCATTCAGGAGAGTTCCTGGGGAGCATGTGTGGAGTGTGTAGGTGGAGTTCAGAAATAAAGTTTGTTCCTCTTGAGTGTCTGGTGATTTGTGCCCAGCCAGACTTCGGCAATTGGTGGTCCGTACGGGGATCGAACCCGTGACCTTGGCGTAATCAGCACCAATTCAAATAGATCAAGGAATAAATAGACATGGATTGAGTTTTCAGAAGGGGTCACTGAGACAATAAAAATTACTTGGAAATCAGAAAGACCAGTATGGGTTCCTCAGTGGCCCCTGACTAAAGAAAAGATACAAGCAGCCCATGACCTGGTCAAACAACAATTAAAGGAGGGATATATACAACCTTCCGTATCTCCCCATAATACTCCCATTTTTGTCATTAAAAATAAATCTGGTAAATGGAGATTATTGCAAGATTTAAGAGCCGTTAATACTGAGATGGTTATTATGGGACTTGCTCAATCGGGGATTCCTCAATTGTCTGCTTTGCCAAAAACCTGGTATGTTTTAGCTATAGATATTAAAGATTGTTTTTTCTCAATTCCAATTCATCCTGAGGATAGTCCATGTTTTGCATTTACTATCCCTGCACTGAATCATGAAGGTCCTGATCAGAGATATGAATGGAAAGTACTCCCTCAAGGGATGGCTAACAGCCCAACTATGTGTCAAATTTATGTTAACAAAGCAATCCAGCCACTTAGAAGTCAAAATCCTGAACTACAAATATTTCACTATACGGATGATGTATTGTTAGCACACAAAGATAAAAACACATTGCTAGAATGTTATGCCACACTTACAAATTTATTGAAAAATTATAATCTAGAGATAGCAATAGATAAAGTACAATTAAATTTTCCAATTAATTATTTAGGAGTTCTATTATCCTCAACCATGGTCTGTCCACCAAAAATTCAAATACAAGTAGATCAACTCAAATCACTTAATGACTTTCCAAAGTAATTAGGAGACATAAATTGGATAAGGCCTTATCTAGGCATACCAACAGGAGAGTTGGGACCTTTATTTGATATCCTAAAAGGTCCATCAGATCCAAATTCATCCTGCATGTTAAAGCCTGAAGCAAGAAAGGCATTAAAAATTATTGAAACATATATGGAAAATATGCATTTGGATAGAATTGATATAAGTTTGCCTTTATTATTTATTGTAATACCAACAAAAAATATTCCTACAGGAGTATTTTGGCAAGAAGGTCCATTATTGTGGATACATTTATCTTATTCTCCTAACACTATTCTTACTAGGTATCCTGAGGCTGTAGGACAATTAATACTCAAAGGAATAAATGCAGCAAAGGGAGTGTTTGGAATTTCTCCCAATAAAATTATTACTCCATATACTATGGATCAAATTGATGAGTTAGCTAATGAGTTAAATACTTGGGCAATAATCATGTGTAAATCTAATGTTTCATTTGATAACCACTTATCATCTAATCCTTTGTTGTCTTTTTGGTCTTCACATCCTGTAGTTTTTCCAAAAATGACAAGAAAAACACCTATCATGAATGCTCCAAATATATTCACTGATGGGTCAAATAATGGTACAGCAGCAGTAGTTACCCCTGATCAAACTTTTACATTTTTAGTACCCAAACAATCAGCTCAAAAGGTAGAGCTTAATGCAGAATTACAAGCTTTTGTGATGTTTAAGGATTCTGTATTTAATTTATTTTCTGATAGTCAGTATATAGTTAATGCTATAGTATCCCTTGAAGATGCTGGTAGGATTTCCCCTTCCTCTACTGTTTTCTCTTTGTTTTCCACTATACAAAGTCTAATCTGGGACAGAAAAGATCCATTCTTTATAGGACATATTAGAGCACATACAGGATTGCCTGGAGCCCTTAGTTTGGACAATGATTTAGCAGATAAAACTACACATGACATACATATTTTCTCTACAATAGAAGAAGCTATAAATTTTCATAAAAGGTTCCATGTCAATGCTAATACTTTACAAAAGCGTTTTAAAATAACTAAGAAACAAGCTAGACAAATAATAAAACAATGTCAAAATTGTGTGACCTTTTTACCACAAGTTAATCTTGGAGTCAATCCTAGAGGACTGATACCTAACCATATTTGGCAGATGGACGTCCCATACTTGCCAGAATTTGAAAAATTAAAATATTTGCATGTTAAAGTTGATACTTCTTCCGGATTTTTGATGGGCTCCCTTCATGCCAGAGAAAAAACTAAAGATATTATAGCTCATTGCTTACAAAATTTTGCCACTGTGGGCGTTCAAAAACAGTTAAAAACAGATAATGGTCCTGGTTATACTTCTACCTCTTTTAAACAATTTTGCTCATCATTTGGCATTACTCATATAACAGGAATTCCATACAATCCACAGGGACAAGGCATAGTTGAAAGAGCTCATCAAACTATTAAAATGTACTTATTAAAGCAAAAAGAGGGAATTGGAAAGAGGTATATATCCCCCAAAGATAAACTTAAAATAACCCTTTTTACTCTAAACTTTTTAAATTTGGATTCATCAGGACTTAGTGCTGCAGAAAGGCATATGTGTCCAAAAAATGTACATAAGCCCAAGGTACTTTGGAAAGATATTCTAATAGGACAATGGAAAGGTCCTGACCCAGTAATTGTCTGGAGTCGGGGGTCTGTTTGTGTGTTTCCACAGGAAGAACAGCAGCTGATTTGGATTCCGGAGAGTTTAACTAAAGTCCTGACCCAGTGATTGTCTGGAGTCGGGGGCCTGTTTGTGTATTTCCACAGGGAGAACAGCAGCCGATTTGGATTCCAGAGAGACTAACCAAAGTGATTTCTACAGACCAAAAAGAAGATGATTTGACTCAAATCCATAACAGCTGATATCCAGAGCTCCAGCTTGGCTATTCTTACATCTGCAACAGTGGTTCTCCCACACCTGGAGGCTAATGAATAATGAACACCATTAAAGCCTATTTCAAATGTAAAAAACCTTGGGGCTTGCTTGTGGGAATACCTTCAGACCCATTATGCAAGTTACAGGAAAAAGGATGGGATATCCAAAAAAGAGTCAAACCCAGGTGGTAACCAGGATGTCTTTTTTCAATATCTATTTTATTATTGCCTTTTCCCACATCATAAAGTTTTATTTTGTTTTTTGAGCTCATACAGACCTAGGTTAATGTTTTTCTGATCAGTTCTATTTTTTGACTGTGGAGTTTTTAAACATTACAATGGGGATTTCAGCTGTGAAATGCTACAAGGCCTTTACTATTATGTTATGTGTTGTATGTTGTATGTTATGTGTGCACACTTCTATTTCGTGTTGTATGTCTGTATGTGCATATGTCCATATATATGAAGAGCGCTCATGAAAAAATAGATCCGAATATTTTTTTATTATTCACATGATTTAAATGGTTTAATTTAAATTGGGTAAACAGCTGTTGAGGATTGTTTTAATATGTAAACAAATAAGGAGGTTAACAGATCTGTTTGTTTACTTTCACCTTTCCTTTTCATTATATTTAATAATTCTGTTCAGCATAATGTAAATTGTTCAGAAAATTGTTTTCTTAGTACCTGTTGGAATGTTACATAATTTCTTTTTAGCCATCATTGCCAGAATTCCTATCTTCCTCCCAGTGCCAGTGAAGACAAAGATAAAACCAAACTACAGCTTCTTCGATAGCTATCACAGTAAACTGTATAAACTGATGCATCAAGGAATAATAACTCAACAAGTAATGCTCATTCAAGGAGTCGATTTAGTTTAGGAGGAAATGGACATATTGATGAATTCCTCTGCTTTGAACTGCTTGCTATGTATCACTTGTATGCCTTGTGAACTATCTGTTGGTGCAGCAAATTGTAGTAGTGCTGGCATATCTTTGCAGATGGTGTCATCGGTGGTACAATTTTTCGAAAAAGAGCCATCATTTGGCTTGGTGTCATGGCATTTTGCATCTTCCTCCCTTCTGCTAGTGATGGTCTAAAATTTGGGGGCCAACAGAGGTGAGGCAAAGAACCTCACCCCCCCCCACTGGCACCAAGGCCAAACTTGGGGGCCAACAGAGGTGAGGCAAAGAACCTCACCCCCCCACTGGCACCAAGGCCAAATTTGGGGGCCAACAGAGGTGAGGCAAAGAACCTCACCCCCCCCACACTGGTGCAAAGGCCTATCCACAAGTATGGCTGTATGCTGGACCAGTAGTCAGTGATGGGTAAGATCCAATTGCAGTGGTACCAACCTAAGACAGGAGGCTGACGCTTTGAGGTCAGCTCATCCAATGATGGGCAAGGACCATATGTAGTATTGGACAACCTAACAGGCATGGTCCCTAAGTAACATTGCTTGTTGTTTAATTAAACAGAAGGGGGGAGATGCTGAGAGCCACAGCCGAGTCGGAATGGCCCCTGGCATTTTGCCAATAGTATTGGTTGAGAGGTGAGCCATTAAGATGAAGCTGAATTGATTCAATTGTATATTAGACCTTTACTGTCTGCCTCCGCATGCTACTTTGGAGTTCCTGCGGGGATTCCTGGAGAGTTCGAATTGGTTGGGGAAGTGCTGGAGGAGGGATTTCCGGTTGGTGGTTCCTGGAGGAGCCGCGTGGCATTCGGGAGAGTTCCTGGGGAGTGTGTGTGGAGTGTGCGGGTGGAGTTCAGAAATAAAGTTTGTTCCTCTTGAGTGGCTGGTGATTTGTGCCCAGCCAGACTGCGGCATATGCCAAACAATAAAGCCCCAGAATATGTGAAGCAACCACTGACAGGATTGAAAGGAGAAAAGAAAGTTCTATGTTAATGATTGGGGAATTCATTACCCTACTTTCAATAATGAATAGAACATTTAAACAGAAGATCAATGAGGAAATGGAGAAGGTAACAATACCATATACAAAATAGAGGTAATATGGAGAAGACTCCTCTATAGATTGTTATGGTTTTGATAAAGTGTGTCCCCCCAAAAGCTCATGTGTTAATACAGGAATGCTCAGAGCTGAAATGATTGAGAGCTATAATCAGAGGATTAATCCATTTGATGGATTAATGATTTGAATGGACTACTGGGTGGAAACTATAGGCAGGTTGGGCATGGCTGAAGTAGTAGATCACTGGGGTTGTGCCCTTGGGGTTTATATTTTGTCTCTGGCTCCTCACCCTGTCTATCTGTCTCTCTCTCTCTTTCTTGCTGGCTGCCATAACCTGAGCAGCTTTCCTCTGTTATACCCTTATGCCATGCTATCCCACCTCATCTTGCACTTAGAGCAGGGAAACTGGTTGACTGATCATGGACTGAATCTCTGAAACTGTGAGGTTCAAATAGACTTTTTGTCCTCTAAGTTGTTCTGTCAGGTATTTTGGTCACAGTGATGAAAAGCTGACAAATATACATTCTTTTCAAGTACCCATGGAACATTATCAAGAAAACATGTGAGATCACAAAGCAAAATTCCATAATGAAATCATGCAAACCCTGTTCTCCAACCACAATAGAATAATGCTAGAAATCAATAGCAGAAGGAAATCTGTAAAATTTACAAATATCTGGAGATTGAAGAGCATACTTCTAAACAACCAATGGGCCCAAGAAGAAATCACAAATGAAATTAGAAAGTACTTGAAGACTAATGAAAATTTAAAAAATAACATTCTAAAACGTATGTGATACAGCAAAGGCAGTGCTCAGAGAGAAGTTTATACATACGTATCCACCCCTGTATCAGATAGGAACTACCTCAAGCCAATCACTTAACTATACTTTGAGAAACTAGAAAAGAAAAAATAAAAATAAACCCTAATCTAGCAGAAGGAGAGGAATAATAAAAATTGGAGCAAAGATTGAGAATTGAAAAACAATAGAGATTAAAAATAAACAAAGTTTATACTTTTTAAAGGTTAACAAAACCATTAGCTACACTGAAAGAAAAAGAGAAAAAAAAACATGATGGGATGGGTGTTATACCTAAAGTTACTAAAAATATTTTTAAAAGGATAATATGAATATTTCTATGATAAAAAATCAGAAAACTTAGATGAAATGGATAAATTCTTAGGAACACACCTATTACATCAAATGATTCAGAAATAAATGTCAAATCTGAACACACCTATAATGTTAAGAGATTGAATCAGTAATTAAAACCTCTCAAATAAGAAAAGTGCAGGACCAGAATGGCTTCACTTGATGAATATTTTTAAATATTTTTAGAAGTGATCTTAATACTTCTCAAACTGTTCCAAGGGAAAAAAAATAGAAATGGGAGGAGCACTTTGTAATGAATTCTTAGAGGCCAGCATTATCTGGATGCAAAAACTCTATAAACGCCGGGCCTGCATGCCTGTGGGAGGTTGGAGTAGGAGGATGGTGAGTTAGAAGCCGGCTTCAGTAACTTATGGAGGCCTTAAGCAACTCAGTGAGATCCTGTCTCCAAGCAAATATATATAAAGGGTTGGAGTTGCGGCTCAGAGGTTAAGCACCCCTGCATTCAATCCCCAGTATCAAAACCAAAACCAAAACCAAACAAACCACCACCACCAACAACAACAACAAAATCCAACTCTATAAACATCAACACAGAAAAGAAAACTACAGCCCAATACATTTTGAATATATATGTGAACTTCCTTAAGATTTAAACTGTAAGGACACATATGGACTAAAGTGAAGAGATTGAATAATATATTCCATGCAAATGGAATTCAAAATAAAACATGAGTAGCCATGTTTTATTAGATAAATTAGACTTTAAATCAAAAGCAGTGAAAATCAATGAGGAACTTAATTATATAATGATAGAGGGATCATTTCAACAAAAGGAAATAACAGTTACAATGATGCATGCACCCAAATATTAATAGTACAAAAGGGGGGAGATAGAAACCAATATAAAAACAGTAGATGACTTTAACACAACATTTTTAATTAATGGTTTAGTGATCCAGACAGAAAATCAACAAAGAATAGCAGAATTAAATTGTACCCTAGAGCAAATGACAGACATCTATTAAGAATTTCATCCAACAACCAAAGATACCACATAGTGTGTTTTGTATATATGCAAATCAAAACATATTGTACACCTTAAATATAATCTTAATTTGTCAATGATATCTCATAAAAGAAAAATAAGACTATATCATGATATCTTTTACTTTAAAAGTCCATCTTTCATAGATATAAAGATAATATCTATTCAATAGAAAAAAATTAGACTGTTTTGATTTACATTTGGGAGCAAGACAAAGATGACCTCTTTAATTACTAGTACTTTTATAAAATGGAGAACTTATGAGGCAACATAGATAAAAGATTTGTAAAAGAAATGACATGTTGATATCTACATGGAAAAACTACTAAGATCAGGAAGATAGTTCAAAAGATTGCCAGATAAATCTCTACTAATAATATCAAAAAATTTCATAGCCAGCAATAATTCACTAGGAAAAAATAGCAGTCAGTGAGATAGGGGGAGAAGATCAGGTACTCAGTGTAGGTAATGAATGATCTGGGATGAGAGGATGAGGCCTGGTTGTCAAAGAAAGAACAATGCATTGTTAACGACTAACCTCTGTGCTCCTGCTCCTTCCTGCCCTAACACATATGTGGAGAAGAAAGAGAAGACATAATTAAAAGGTGGGTCTGGGATCTATAAGAGAGACAAGACCATTCCTGCCCATGTACATCCAACTCTGGGGCCCCTTCTCTTCAGAGAGTTCTGTCTCTGTTCCTTTCTTAAATAAAAGTTTCTTTGTATGCTTGCCTCAATGTTTCTTGGGTGTTTCATCTTCAACACTGGTGAACAAGGACCAGTTCCTGATCTTCAATGGACTGAAAGCTAGACTGAAAGAAGAGAAGAGGATTAATCCACTTAATGGATTAATGGTTTGAATGGACTACTTAGTGGTAGTCCAATGGACCGGTATCAGCTGGAGGCTCACCCAGGATGGTCATGGAGATAAGCTCCTTCTCCATACCTTATATCTTTCTGTGTATTTTTCTGTCTCTTTCTCTTTCTGGATGACCGTTTAGGGCACCTATCAGTCATTTAAACATGGTCATTGAAAGCTGCCAATCTTAAATCTTGGGTGAAAAATTTCAAAATTTTTTGAGTTCTTAATTACCTGCCCTGCACATCAGGCATATTGGGCTCTGCAAAGGTCATTTCCTACTTTCCTATTCTGGCTTGGAGCATGTCTGGCACTAGTAGACAGTGGCCCCTGATCCTGGCCTGCCTTTGGATATGAGGATTTGGGCAAAATTAGGGAACAGGGGCTGGGGATGTGGTTCAAGCCTTAGCGCGCTCGCCTGGCATGTGTGCAGCCGGGGTTTGATCCTCAGCACTACATACAAACAAAGATGTTGTGTCCACTGAAAACTAAAAAATAAATATAAAAAAAATAAATTAAAAAATTAGGGAACAATTGTGGGGTCCTGTCTGAAGCTACTCCTCAGGGGATCTCAGATCCCTGTCTAATTCCATCTCCCAACAGCCCTCTAGGTATCCTGTAGTGACCAAGCAATTAAGTGGTGCTGAGTAAACACCCCAGTAAAAAATACACTTCTGTATGAGCTGACCACACTCTCCCAAGCTTGCTTCTCATGAGCACTCTCCTCCCCTCACCAGTAAGACCCAGAAATTGAGGGCCATTTTACATGGAATGGTTCATAAGGAAAGTCCTGGGTTCTCACATTGAGCCATCAAAAGCCTATAGAGATTGTCCTCATTGTTGTTTCTGTGCTTCTGTGCGCCCCATTAGCTTCTTTGGCTGCAGAAGGGAGACTTATACCTGTAGGAAGCCGTTCTCGCACGTGATTGCCCTGACTGGGTGTGAGGTGCTCCGGCCAAGCTGTGTCAGAACTAATCCTCACCCTTTTTAGGTGCAAGAGCCCGACCGTGTGGGGGCGTGACTGACCATTGACCCTGAGACCAATCACTGACCCTGACCTTGAAATGCTGTCCCCCTCGACCTTCATTGGATGGAATTTTCCCCTGAATTTCTTGTTCCCCAATAAAAGTCCACTCCCTGGCATGCCCTCTCTCTCCTGCTAGTCTCTTGTGTAAACCTCGCTACCCCACGGGGTGGCTCCAGGCAGGAGCCAGAGGGGGCCGTCTCTGACCTGGTCAAAGAAAAAGGTAAATTGAGTTTATGTGTATTTATTTTGATCTCACTAGTTAACTTCTATGCTTAGGAACTTAGGACCTCTAGTATGAAGCTAGCGTGCTGGTCGCGCAGCAGATATACCTATACTTTCCTATTTTTCAGAGATCTTGGAAGACATATTTTAACCCATCACCCTCTAGATGATGAAGCCTCCCAATTATAATCTCCTCTCGACACTCCCAAGATCACAGAGCCAATACCCTTTCAATTCACCTTTTCCTTAGATGACTCCAGAAACAGGACACTAAGCATTCAACAACCACTAGATGTCCTCCTTGCTCTCTGGAGATTTCTTTGACTTACTGATTCAAGCATAATCTCTTTATTCCAGCTTTTACCCTTGGCGACTCTGGCTCTCCAGTCTATGTGAGTGGCAACTTTTTTACAGACCAGACTCCATAGTCATATAGATGCACTGAGCAGAGGAATGCATCCTATCATAGGTCATTTCTTTATCATGGGTCATCACATCTTTAAGTTTTCATAGGCAGGAGGAGAACCAGTAAGGGCCACTGAGTCTGAATTCTCTGGGTCTTTGGCACGTGGCCAGCAAAGACCCTCACAACCTTACTGCTAATGCTGCAATAAATACAGCAGGACATAAAAGTGATAAATGGGTTTGCTGGCCATCAAAAGCTCATAAGGGAGATGTCCCTAGCAAAGTGGGTGGTTTCTCTGGTGAGAGAAACAGAATTCTGTTTTCTCTTACATAGGTGGGAGTAACAGTTATGCCATGTTCACCACTATCCTGTCCATAAAGTGATACTCTTTACCCCAAGCCATACTGAAAAGTTGGGATAAATTTCATCCATAAATTTTTCTGGAGAAAAGCATCTCATTTTCTTCTGATGCCAGGCCTGGCCTCAATACAAACTCTCTGATGGGGAATCTTGACTGCCACAGGGAAGTATGAACTTTAACACTATTTTACAGCCTAGTGTGTTTCGGAAAAGGGAAGAGAAATGGTCTGAAATTCCCTATGTTTACGCTTTCTTTTCTTGTAGGGAAAACACCAAATTACGCCAACAATGCTGATTAGACTCAGCTGTGGTCACTACCACAACAGGAGAAGGCCTTAAGGAAGAAAAACTAAAAAGACTCCAGGAATTTCCACCTTCTTCTTTCACCCACCAAAAGCCCCTCTGCCAAGAGGAGAATTCAGACCAATTAAAGTACATACCCTTTTCTCCCTCCAAGACTTAAGACAGATAAAGAGAGATTTAAGGAGGTTTTCAGAGGATTTAAACACATATGGAAGTGTTTCAGAACTTATGTCAGGTATTTGATCTCACCTGGCAAGATATTATGCTGTTGCTTAACCAGACTTTAACCACCAATGAGGCTGAACATTTTGGGGGTGACCTGCATCTCAGTAATGCCCCAGCAGCACAAACTAGAAGCAAACCTAATTATCCATCTGGAGTACAAGTGGTTCCTAGACCTGATGCTGAAAAGGATCCAAATGATGAACAGGATGACTGAAAAATTAGACATTTCCAGACATTAATCCTCCAGTGCCTCAGATAATCCAGACAAAAACTTATTAATTAGTCCAAGCTGTCTGAGACATAATAAGGCCTTCAGGAAAATCCAGTTGTCTTTCTGGAGAAAGTCAGAGAGGCAATGAGAAAACACATCACCATAGATCCTGAGCCCACAGAGGGCTACTTAATTTTAAAAGATAAATTTATTACTCAGTTGGTCCCAGACATTGGAAGTAAGTTACAAAACTTGGCATATGGCCCTGATCAGTCCTTAGATGACATCTTCTGGCTTGAAACTTTCGTCTTTTATAACAAAGATCAGGAAGAAAAGAAGGAAAATGAACATAGAGACAGAAAGAAGGCTGAAACATTGATTATGGCCCTGCAAAGAGTAAGCTTCCCAGGTAAGAAAGGGGAGAAATGGAGTGGACCTTAAGCCACAAAAAGGACTTGCTTCCATTATGGGAATGAGAAACAATACCAACAGGAATGCCCATAGGCCGAATGTTTATTTCCAGGGCCCTGTCCTATATGCTGTGGCAATCACTAGAGGAATGAATGTCCTTAGGAGTGTGGGCTTTCAGGGCAGCTAGATTTCCCCACACACGACTGACAGGGCCACCCATGAACCCCAAGAGGTCAGTTTCTTCCTGGACACTGGTGCTAGCTTTTCAGTACTCATATTTAACCCTGGACACCTTTCCTCTAATATTATGATGGTGCAAGGGGTGTCTGGATGACCTATTCAGGAACTTCACTTCCCCTACCGAATTGTGAGTGGGATAGAATGATGTTTTCTCATGCATTTCTTATAGTCCGAGTGCTCTACCTATGGGGAAAGATTTCCTTTCAAAGCTTCAGGCTTCCATCACGATGAATCTAGGACCCCTGGGACCACTATGTCTACCTCTATCAGAAGGTAGATACAAACCTTGATGTTTGGGTCACTGACAGCAAGATTGGGTGAGCAAAAAGTAAAGTCAAAGTAAAAATAGTCTTAAAGGATCCCTTTGTTTTTTCACATCAGAGACAATATCCCCTGCACCCAGAAGCAAAAAGGAGCTTATTGGAGATCACTTAAAACCTCAAAAGGCAGGGATTTCTAGTGCCCTGAAACAGCTCATGTAATACAGTTATTTTAGGAGTTCAAAAGTCAAAAAGGGAATGGCATCTAGTTCAAGACCTCTAGAATAATTAATGAAGCAGTCATTCCCCTCCATCCTATGGTTCCTAATCCATATACTCTATTATCTGAGATCCCAACTTCTGCAGCTTGGTTTATTGTATTAGAGTAAAAGGATGCCTTTTTCTGTATACCCTTAGACTCTCAATCACAAAACTGTTTGCCTTCAAGGAATTTGATAAGGATCTCAATTAACCTGGGAAGTGTTGCCTTAAGGATTTAGAGATTGTCCCCATCTGTTTGGACAAGCCCTAGCTAAGGACTTAACAGATTTAAAGAAAGGTCATCTTTGGGTTTTCTTCAATATGTAGATGACATCCTCCCATGTGCCACAACCCAGGAAGAGTACCAGGAGGTCATTACATAACTTCTAAATTTCTTAGCTGATAGCAGATGTAAGGTCTCAAAAAGGAAAGCTCAATTATGTCAACAACAGGTTTAATATTTAGGATTCCAGCTGTCTCAGGGAATCAAGCTAGGAGAAGAGAGGACAACCCACATAAGGTGATACCCTCTATTCCAAACCATAAGACAGCTCAGAGGCTTCCTAGGAATAACTGCATATGGCAGGTGTGGGGTCCTTGGGTATGGGGAATTAGTTAAGCCACTTTAAAGCCTCCTTAAGGAAACTCTACATAATGAACAATTACCCTAATATGGGAACCAGAGAGTGTTAAAACCTTTAAAGCATTAAAAGGGGCCTTACTTCAAGCCCCTCCTCTCAGCTTTCCTACAGAGCAAGAATTTAACCTGTTTGTCACTGAAAGAGGAGGTATAGTCATGAGAGTGGTCACAGAAAAGAATGAACCAGCTCAAGAGCCAGCAGCTATCTCAGCAAGGAGCTTGACAACGTGTCTCAGGGATAGCCTCATTACTTTCAAGTGATGCCTGCAGTTGTTTTACTGGCCCCTGAGGCAATCAAAATCACCCTGGGAAGAGATCTCATTGTCTGTATCTCTCATGATCTCTCAGGGATTTTAAATACTAAAGGGGGATTATGGCTTTGAAAATACTAAAATACTAAGCTTTACTTCTAGAAGGACCAGTTGCTCAAATAAGGACTGGCTCTAACTTAAACCCAGCCATTCCCCTTTCAGAATCATTAGAGGGAAATCCTGAATTGACTGACAACAAGTCTTAGCTATAGACTACTCAGCCTGAGGGGACCTTCAAAGCCTCCCCCTGTGTAATTCAGACCTCACCTTGTACACAGATGGAGTCTTGTTCATGGAACAGGGAGAGTATAAAGCTGGATATGCCATCGTGACTTTACATGACACCTTAGAGGCACAATCCTTGCCTCCAGGTGCAAGTGCACAGCTTGCAGCATTGATAGCTCAACAAGAACACTCAAGCTGGAAAAACAACAGGGAGTCAATATTTACACTGACTCTAAATACATCTACCTAATTCTGCGTGCACATGCAGCAACTTGAAGAGAGAGAGGATTGCAAACAGATGGGGGAAATTCTATAAAGAACTACCAACAGATCCTAAACCCTGTTAGAAGCTGTTCATTTACCTAAAGAGGGGGAAGTAATCCACTGCCCAGGACATCAAAAAGGAATAGATAATAGAAGGCAATAAATGAGCAGAACAGCAGGCCAGAGAGGCTAAGGGAATGTTCTGCCAAAAATGATCTTAGCCCCTCTGCTATGGACAGGACCTCCCCCAGAGATAAAACCTTAATACACCACGAAGTAACAACAGGCTAGAAAAGGGAAGGCATTCTGTTGCCTTCTGGTGGATTCAGATGGAAGATAATAAACTTTACGTACCTGCTAACTCTCAATGAGAGATTTTACATACTTTACATCAATCTTTCCATTTGGGAAAGGAAAACACTCTCTATTTAACTCTAGAGACTGGAGAGAAAAAAAAATGCCCCAAATGATCCATCGAATAATCAAAGCCTGTGAGAAATGCCAGAGAAATAACCCACTTAACTTCACCAAAAGGCTTCCAGGACTACAAAGGTCAGGACAGTTCCCTGGGGAGGACTGGAAACTTGATTTTACCCCCATGCCTAAAAGCAGTGGGTTCCAATACCTGTGGATTGTGGTAGGTATCTTTACTGGATGGAGTGAGGCTTACCCCTCCCAAACTGAACAGGCAGGAGAGGTGGTAAAGGCCTGTTGCAGAAAATAGTTCCCCAATTTGGACTTCCTCACAGCCTCCAGAGTGACAACAGGGCAGCTTTCAAGGCAGCTGTGACTTGGGGAGTATCTACGGTCCTTGGCATATCATCTCCAGTGTGCATGGAGACCCCGATCCTTGGGAAGGGTAGAGAAGCTAATGATATCTTAAAGAGACATCTGAGAAAACTCACTCAAGAAACCCACTATCTGTGACCCAAAGGGTTCCCTTTAGCCCTACTCAGAATTAAAAACACCTCAGAAACACTAAGGCTTAATCCAAAGATCAGGAAACCACAGATATGGTGACTCATATCACAAATCCGACTAAATTTCAAACTGAAATCTGTAGATACCCCCTCTCTGAGACACTCACTTCTCCACCTTTGTATGAGCCTGGGGATCTAATTATGGTCAAGACCATACCTTCAAATTCTCCAAATTTAGACCCCATCTGGAAGGGATGTTTCTTGTGGTTTTATCTACGCCCCCGGATTTTATCTACACCCTCTACAGTCAAAGTGCTTGGAAAAGAGAACTGGATCCACCACCCTCAGGTAAAACTTTGGCATCCCGGATTGACTCCCAGAGAAATTTCTCTTCCTAAATAAACTGAGGAATGACACTCCTGCAGCCCTTTAGAAGACCTAAAATATCTCTTCTGCAGAGACAGTGGTGATATGTAAAATTTTCTTTATTTCCTTATTATTTTAGACAAGTCCACTGAAGTTAACTCTTTTCTAGATGGGGCTTAGCAGTATGCCATTAGATTACAGGGAGATAATTGCTGGATATGCAGACCATTGCCCATTTACAGCACTTCTGGGCTTCCCTGGTGGGTATCTCCCTTACAAGGGAATGACTGAATAAAATGATAATCTTTAATGTTAGAACAGAAGAAAGAGATACACTCTTTACAAACTGCTATTCATGCAGATGTTAAATTATGGCCTATAAATAATATTTTGTCACAGCCAGGTATGGGAAGAATTTCACCCTACAGTAAGGCAATCTCCAAAATGTTTCAGCTGTTTAACTACATTTAAGCCCAGATACTCCTCTCTTTCCATTGTTAATGCCAGAATGTCAAAGATATGAGGATAAGATTTGGAACAAATATATGGCTTACACTCACCATTGGGCATCTAAATAAAAAAAATACCCAGTCTTTTAGGAACAATGTAACCACACATATGACAGATGGCCTAATGCCTCTTGGGAATGAGGATGCATTCCAGAGTCACTATGCCAACACATTATGATTTTACAGACCAATGATTGGTTTGGGACTAAAGGTTTTTGGGGACCTGAAATTAGATGGCCAGCAGTCAATGGGAACCAATTAGTATGTGGAACTAATATAGTTTCCCCTAGGCTGGATGGGAAGTTGCACTATTGGGAACCCTGGATGCAAGGGATATGGACATAAAATATAGGACAACCAGCAAATCTCTCCAATCTCAAACATAGATGTGAATGATGTTTTTCATTAGTATGATCAGTTAGTTTCATTATTTTTCCCACAAATGGGCCTAGAGGATGTAATATGGCACATGGAGGCCCTAATCAATTATACTTTAAATGCTCTCCATGAGGTTGAGGAATGTATTTCTCTCCTTTATACAGAGCACTCATGAGAAAGGTTGTTTTTACAAAACCAAATGGCCTTGGGTGTTATTACTGCAGCCCAAGGTGGTGCTTCTCCCATTATCTGAACTGAATGTTGTGTTTATATAATTGACAACTCTGACAATGTAAAATACTTAAAGGTTTACATTCCCAAATAAATGCTGTGTCCTCACTAGCCTTGACATGAGAACATATTTTTATCTCTTGGTTCTCTGGCACCTCTTGGTGGAAAAAATTGCTGGTCTCTATCATGATCATAATATTCATTGGTATATATGGATCTTGTGGCATTCTATTAATTGTATTAATCTCATTCCAGTACTCATGTCTTCTTGCTTTTCTCATGAGGCCCTCACCTCCCAGATTTTGAAACCTGCTTTTACTAAACCAGCCTTTTACCATGAACCCCTTGGCTAACCTAAAACATTCCTAAAGGGAAAGCTGAACTTCTTGCCCCATGTTTCCCCATCTCAGCCTGAAGCAGCCAAGGCGGTCATCACCCACTTCCGCTTACAGCAGTAAGGGCTCCCTTAATCAGAGAGGGAAGTGAAGGAGTGGAGGTAAAGATCAGATAGTCAGTATACGTAATGAATGATCAGGACTGAGAAGATGAGGACTGGTTATCAGATAAAGAACAATGGGTTGCTAGAGGTTAACCTTTGTGCTCCTGCCCCTTCCTCCCCTCAGAAACGTACATGGAGAAGACAATAATTAAATGGGGAATTCTGGAATCTATCAGAAAGACAAAACCACTCCCTCCCATGGACATCCAGCTTTGGGGCCCCTTCTCTTCAGAGAAGTCTATCTCTGTCCCTTTCCTAAATAAAACTTACTTTCTACATTTTCCTCAGCATTTCTTGTGGTTTAATCTTCAATACTGTGGAATAAGGACCAGTTCCTGATCTCTAACAGCCAGTATCAATAGCAACAAAAATTAAATACTAGATTTGAACCTAACAAGGAATACAGAAGATCTTCACAGAGGTATTTTTCCATTTTCAGACTGAAAAGAAGAATCAAATGGATGAAACTAGATCTTAACATTCATAGATGCAATGATTAATATGGTAAAGATGTCACTCTTTCCAAATTAATCTAGGAATTTAATGCAATTCCTATAAGAACTTTATGTAGAAGAATGATAAATAGCTAAATTCAGCAAAATTTTACAAAAAGAAGCAAAGTGGCAACAGCTTACTAGATATGAGGCATAATATAAATCATACTTTAAAATGTTGAGCAGAACACCATGCATGAGTTACCAATTCCAGGATAGGACATTTCTGTTCATTGCATCTTGGTATTATATTGGAGTTGCCAAGGAGAACACAAAGTAGTTTAGATGAAACAATCCTTTATTCACATAGAAAAGGGACAGAATGGGATTGGCTTTAATAGTGTAAAAGGTCCCCCAGGTCTAGCAGATCTCTCCCAGCAAACAATGCAGAGCAATTTGCCTAATTGCATCCCACTTGTGCTTCAGAGGAATGACCCCCACCCCTCTTTGTGTAGTTTGAAATTCTGAAAGCTGGGGCTATGTGTGAGGGCTCTTGACATATATGCTTAAGCCAAACAAAGTAGTATTCATTGAGTCTTAAAGGGTGAAAGATATTTTTACACACAGTGGTACATCTAGTTGAGGCTTCATGAGCTCTTTATCTCTTTAAAAAGGAAACATTTAAGGCTCAGGGCCCAATATTATATGTAGCTTTGGTGGGTGGGTGGGGGTGGTTGGAAAGACCACCTTTCCCAAAACAACCAGAGACAAAAAAAAATCATAGTATAAGAACTAACAGACTTAAGGAGCAAATCAGACACTTTCAAATCATCCTCAACTCTGTGAGAACGTAGCATATAATAGATGTGGCTGTGTGAATATGGAAAATAATGGTTCTTTTAGTAGATGGAGCTGGAAAAGAAATGGCTGATGATATGGAGAAAAATCGATTTGATCCCTATAGCATATCACATAAAATATCCCTATGGGTTAAAGATATCAATGTAAAAGATAAAGTATAAAGTTAATAGTAAATAATGTAAATGATATATTTGGGACTTTTTTGAGGACCCCAAAATTCCAAATCATAAATAGAAAAAATGATGTGTTTCACTATATCAGATAAAGATTTGTTTTAATAGACAAGACAGACATGATTAGCAAGTAGGAGAAAATATATATAACCTACAAAGCCAACCAGGAACAAGTATCTAGAATATAAAATGAACCCTTGAAAATTGATACAAAAAAGAAAGCAAGCCAAACCCTTTCTTAGTAGAAGGAAATGCCTAAGTAGCTAAAAATGAATAAAAATATGTGAAGGTAAATTCTTTCTTAATACAGTAATCACAATTAGAAAAATAAAATTTGAAATAAGTTACACTTTATTTACATCCAATTAGGAAATATTAGAAAGCCAATATTAAGTGTCAATGACAAGGGTATTCATGCACTGCCATACAGTTAAAACTAATAAAGGTAAGTGGGATTATTAGTAGACTAACACAAAAAGAAAAATGGAAGAATGATGTTCATGAATATGATAATGAAAAAATTAAATAAAACAAGAGAGAAATCTCAAACAAACTAACAATAATATGCCATGTAGTAATAGTATGATTAATTCAATTAAGGGTTTCTGCAATTAAATAGATACAAGATCAATGATGTATGCATTAAGGATCCATTTGAGAATAAGTCATTTAATATTGAGTTTTATCTTTTTATATACAATAGAAAGATAACAAGTGTTGACAAGGAAGGGAAAAGGAAAATTTGTATAGAACCACACATTTCAAATGATCAACATGTTGGTTGGGATGTACATTAGTGAAGTTATTCTGGAAAATGGTATAAAATTAGAACTGAGGGTGTAGCTCAGTGGTAAAACACTTGACTAACATGCATGAGGCCTTGGGTTTGATATCCTCAGCACTGCAAAACCCAAACCACACAAAAAACTTAGCATGATCCAGCAATCTCACTTCTGGGTATACATATTATGGTTTGGATCTGGAATATACCCCAATGTCTCATGTGCTTAGAAGTGGTGTTTAGGGGAAGAAATTAGATCATGAGTTCTCTGACTTCATGGGTAGATTAATTCTCTGATAGTTGAATGAATTACTGGGAGGTGGGCCCTAGTTATAAAAGGAGATCACTGGAGGCATACCCTGGAAGGGCTTATCTTCTCTCTACTGTCCACCTGCTCTGCTTCCCAGATGGTGTGAGCTGAGCAGATTTCCTCCACCATATTATTCTGCCATGATGTTCTACTTTATCTCATTTCCCCTCTGCAAAATGGAGCCAGATGAATTAAATCCCTAAACTTGTGCCCAAATCATTCTTACTTCCTCTAAGTCATTCTCATAATGTACTTTTGTTACAGTGACAAAAAGCTAACACAATATCTATAAGAATGAAAATCATTATATCAAAACCATATCCTTCTATTTTCACTATAGCATTCTTCACAATAGTCAAGGAACCAAGTGTGCATCAGTAGATGAATGGAAAAAGAAAAGTGTGGTATATACACACATTGGAATATTATTGCATATAATAATACTATTCAGTCTTAAAAAAGAAAAAAAAATTGTCATTTAAAACAATATGAATGAACCTGGGGGAAGTTATTATGCTAAATGAAGTAAATCTGGCACATAAACAAAAATATCTTATGATCTCACATGTGGATTCTAAGATAGTTGAAATCATAGAATTACAGAGTTGAATAGTGGTTACCAGAGGCTGGGGGGGGGGGGGTAATGGGGAGAGTAGGGAGAGGAAATAAGGACAATCAAAGGGTACAAAATTTCAGTTGGGCATGAGAAATAAGTTTTGAGATCTATTGGAAACAATGACAATAGTTAATAATGTATATTTGTAAATAACTAAGTGAGTTAATTTCAAATGTCCCACTACAAAAACTGATAAGTTTGTGCGGTGATGCATATGTTGATTAGTTGAATCATTCCACTTTGTGTGTGTGTGTGTGTGTGTGTGTGTGTGTGACATTGTATTCTGTAAATAAATAAAATTATGTTCTTTCAATTAAAAATAATAATAAAAGGAGAAAATTAACTTTTTTAGAGAAGAATCTGAGAGAATCTCAGGAAAAGTATATATAAAATGAATTTTTCTATTAGCACTGAATTGGATCATTACTGCATCAGAATATTTATCATACATCATGAGAATCAATGGATTAGAAGCTCTTGCAACTATAGAATAAGGATTTAAAATCATACAGTTGTTGAAAAATAAAAAAACCTGTATAGAACCAAACTATTGATACAAATGTACAAGAATCACAAAAAAATAAAATAAAACAAATGTCAAAAATCATATCTACAGAGGGGCACATTCAATATAATTAGAGTAATTAGAAGTGTACTGATGAATATAACACAAAACTAAAATAAAATAAGACAGGGGTCTTGAATAAAATGGTGATGATAATATACCTTAATATTAGTAGTAAAATTAACTCAATTAAATGTCCCTGCAGTTAAAAAAAAACAAGACCTATCATATACATGTTCATAATTTGTTTGAGAAAAAGTCATTCATTATTTAGTTTCATCTATTTGACTATATAAAAATAATGGTCACTCCAATTTACTATTCCTTGTGATATTTTGATATTAAAATAAAAGTATAAGTGCCACAGTCTTGGCTGGGCACAGAATCACGGGCCACTCAAGCAGGAACAAAACTTTATTTTTGAAAAAGCCGCCAATACTCCGTAGGCGCCGGCAAGCCAAACCCGGTCCTCCCACGCGGGCGTCTACCGGAACCGCGCGTCTCCCGGAACCGGGGGGCCCGGACCTCCCCCGGAATTTCCTCCTACTATCCTTCCTCAACCAATGGGAACTCTCCAGGAGTCCCGTAACATGAGTCCGGTAGCAGGCCAAGGTGAACAGCAGGAGCCCAATTTCCATATGAATGTAAATCTTAACATAATCATATCATCTCAGTGGCTAGCTGGCGTCACTTTACAACCAAAGGTGCCATGCATCATATTATTTGCTTGTGGCTCCTAGCATCTGCCCCCTTCTGTTTAATTAAGCAACAAGCAATGTGGCTAGGGACCGTGCCTGGTAGGTTGTCCAATTCAACATATGGTTCTTACCCGTCATGGGAGAACTGACCTTTAGGTGTCAGCTTCCTGTCTTAGGTTGAATCCACTGCAATCAGATCAACCCGTCACTGACTACCAGTCCAGCATTCAACCATGCTTGTGGATAGGCCTATGCACCAGTGGGGGGGTGAGGTTCTTGCCTCACCTCTGTTGGCCCCCAAATTTTGCCTTGATGCCAGTGGGGGGGTGAGGTTCTTTGCCTCACCTCTGTTGGCCCCCAAATTTTAGACCATCACTAGTAGAAGGGGGGAGGATACAGAAATGCCACGACACCAAGCCAATTGATGGCTCCTTTGGAAAAATTGCGTCACTGGTGATACCATCAGCAAAGATATGCCAGCATTACCACAATTAACATGGGGTGAGCTGGCAAGGAAATTGCATCACTGGTGACACTATCAGCAAAGATATGCCAGCAGTACCACAATTCGGTGCACCAGATGATATTTCACAATGCATGCAACTGATATATAGTCCAGGCAAGTTCTGCAAGCAGTTCAAATTGGAGGAGTCTATCAATATGTCCATTTCCTCCCAAAGTAAATGAAGTCCTTGATTGAACATTATTTGTTGAGTTATATTCATTGATGCATCAGTTTATACAGTTTACTGTGAGAGCTATCATAGAAGCTGTAGTTTGGTTTTATCTTAGTCTTCACCGGAATTGGGATGGAGATGGAAATTCTGGCAATGATGCTAAAGAGACATTATCCTGAACAGAATTATTAAATATAATGAAAAGGAAAGGTGAAAGTAAACAAACAGATCTGTTAAACTCCTTTAAAAACAATCCTTAACAGCTGTTTACCTAATTTAAATTAGTAAACAAACAGATCTGTTAACCATCTTTAAAAACAATCATTAACAGCTGTTTACCTAATTTAAATTAAACCATATAAATCACGTGAATAAAGAAAAAATTTGGATCCATTTTTTCATGAGCGCTCCTCATATAAGAAATATGGACATACACACACACAGACATACAACACAAAACAGAAGTGTGCACACAACATACAACACATAAGACAATAGTAAATAAAGGCCTTGTAGCTATACCTAGGTGAAATCTCCATTGCAATGTTTAAAAACTCCACAGTCAAAAAATAAAACACAGTCAAAAAATAAAACTGATCAGAAAAACATTAACCTAGGTTTGTATGAGCTCAAAAATAAAATAGAACTTTATGATGTGGGAAAAATGCAATAATAAAATAGATATTGAAAAAACACCTTGGTTAATCACTGTCACAGATGTAAGAATAGCCAAGCTGGAGCTCTGGATATCAGCTGTTATGGATTTGAGTCAAATCATCTTCTTTTTCTGTAGAAATTGTTTTAGTTAATCTCTCTGGAATCCAAATCGGTTGCTGTTCCTCCTGTGGAAAAACACAGACACAGCCCCGATTCCAGACTATCACTGGATCCGGGCCTTTCCATTGTCCTGTTAGAATATCTTTCCAAAGTACCTTAGGCTTATGTACATTTTTGGGTACAAATGTCTTTCCGCAGCACTAAGTCCCGATGAATCCAAATTTAAAAAGTTTAGAGTAAAAAGGGTTATTTTAAGTTTATCTTTGGGGGATATATGACCCTTTCCAATTCCCTCCTTTTGTTTTAATAAGTACATTTTAATAGTTTGATGAGCTCTTTCAACTATGCCTTGTCCTTGTGGATTGTATGGAATTCCTGTTATGTGAGTAATGCCAAATGATGAGCAAAATTGTTTAAAAGAGGTGGAAGTATAACCAGGACCATTGTCTGTTTTTAACTGTTTTGGAACGCCCACAGTGGCAAAATTTTGTAAGCAATGAGCTATAACATCTTTAGTTTTTTCTCCGGCATGAAGGGAGCCCATCAAAAATCCGGAAGAAGTATCAACTGTAACATGTAAATATTTTAATTTTCCAAATTCTGGCAAATGTGTGACATCCATCTGCCAAATATGGTTAGGTATCAGTCCTCTAGGATTGACTCCAAGATTAACTTGTGGTAAAAATGTCACATAATTTTGACATTGTTTTATTATATGTCTGGCTTGTTCTTTAGTTATTTTAAAACGCTTTTGTAAAGTATTAGCATTGACATGGAACCTTTTATGAAAATTTATAACTTCTTCTATTGTGGAGAAAATATGTATGTCATGTGTAGATTTATCTGCTAGTTCATTGCCCATACTAAGGGCTCCAGGCAATCCGGTATGTGCCCTGATATGACCTATAAAGAATGGATCTTTTTGGTCCCAGATTAGACTTTGTATAGCGGAAAACAAAGAGAAAACAGTAGAAGAAGGTGAAATCCTACCAGCATCTTCAAGGGATACTATAGCATTAACTACATACTGACTATCAGAAAATAAATTAAATACAG
Organism: Spermophilus citellus; assembly: GCF_964194105.1. Lineage (NCBI taxonomy): Eukaryota > Metazoa > Chordata > Mammalia > Rodentia > Sciuridae > Spermophilus > Spermophilus citellus. The sequence goes on along the minus strand of NC_138187.1, from coordinate 68,175,597 downwards.
AATCTTTAAACATCATAAAAGCTTGTAATACTGCATTAAGCTCTACCTTTTGAGCTGATTGTTTGGGTACTAAAAATGTAAAAGTTTGATCAGGAGTAACTACTGCTGCTGTACCATTGTTTGACCCATCAGTGAATATATTTGAAGCATTTATGATAGGGGTTTTTCTTGTCATTTTTGGAAAAACTACAGGATGCTTAGACCAAAAAGACAACAAAGGATTAGATGGTAAGTGATTATCAAATGAAACACTAGTTTTACACATGATTATTGCCCAAGTATTTAACTCATTAGCTAACTCATCAATTTGATCCATAGTATATGGAGTAATAATTTTATTGGGAGAAATCCCAAACACTCCCTTTGCTGCTTTTATTCCTTTGAGTATCAATTGTCCTACAGCCTCAGGATATCTAGTAAGAATAGTGTTAGGAGAATAAGATAAATGTATCCACAATAATGGACCTTCCTGCCAAAATACTCCTGTAGGAATATTTTTTGTTGGTAGTACAATAAATAATAAAGGCAAACTTATATCAATTCTATCCAAATGCATATTTTCCATATACGTTTCAATGATTTTTAATGTTTTTCTTGCTTCAGGCGTTAACATGCGGGGTGAATTTGGATCTGATGGACCTTTTAGAATATCAAATAAAGGTCCTAACTCTCCTGTTGGTATGCCTAGATAAGGCCTTATCCAATTTATGTCTCCCAATAACTTTTGAAAGTCATTAAGTGATTTGAGTTGATCTACTCGTATTTGAATTTTTGGTGGACGGACCATGGTTGAGGATAATAGAACTCCTAAATAATTAATTGGAAGATTTAATTGTACTTTATCTATTGCTATCTCTAGATTATAATTTTTCAATAAGTTTGTAAGTGTGGCATAACATTCTAGTAATGTGTTTTTATCTTTATGTGCCAATAACACATCATCCATATAGTGAAATATTTGTAGTTCAGGATTTTGATTTCTAAGTGGCTGGATCGCTTTATTAACATAAATTTGACACATAGTTGGGCTGTTAGCCATCCCTTGAGGGAGTACTTTCCATTCATATCTCTGATCAGGACCTTCATGATTCAGTGCAGGGATAGTAAATGCAAAATGTGGACTATCCTCGGGATGAATTGGAATTGAAAAGAAACAATCTTTAATATCTATAGCTAAAACATGCCAGGTTTTTGGTAAAGCAGACAATTGAGGAATCCCTGATTGAGCAGGTCCCATAATAACCATCTCATTATTAATGGCTCTTAAATCTTGTAATAATCTCCATTTACCAGATTTCTTTTTAATGACAAAAATGGGAGTATTATGGGGGGATACGGAAGGTTGTATATGTCTTTCCGCTAATTGTTGTCTGACCAAGTCATGGGCTACTTGTATCTTTTCTTTAGTCAGGGGCCACTGAGGAACCCACACTGGTCTTTCTGATTTCCAAGTAATTTTGATTGTCTCAGTGGCCCTTTCTGAAAACCCAAACCATGTCTATTTATTTCTTGATCTATTTGAATAGGTGCTGTCATACCTTGTTCTTGTTCTCTTAATCTTTTTTCTTTCCTAAAGCCTTGTATAGCCCTAGTAGTGGGCGCATTAGGATTGATGTTATTTGATAATGTCAATCCTAATTGATCTAGGACATCTCGTCCCCATAAATTTACGGGAAGATGATCCAATACATAGGGCTGTATAGTTCCTTCACATCCTTCAGGATCCCTCCAATCTAATACCATAGCACTTCTATGGGGATTTGTTGCCATTCCTAGGCCTCGAAGCGTTTGAGTGGCTTGTTGTAATGGCCAATGTTTTGGCCATTCTTGACGAGATATGATGCTGAGGTCAGCTCCTGTGTCCAGCAGCCCATTAAAGTCATGTCCTTGAATATTTAATTTTAGCATTGGGCGAGAATCTAAATTTAAAGACAGCATAGCCCAATCTACACCTGTGGAGCCTAATCCCTTGGAACCTCTTTCTACATTACAACTGGAAAATTTATCATGCAGGCTGGGTATTATTAATAACTGTGCTATTCTATCTCCTGGTGAAATTACTGATATACCTCTTGGAGAACTAGCTATAATTTTTATTTCACCCTCATAATCGGGATCAATTACCCCAGGACTTATCATAAGTCCTTTTAGTGTAGAAGAACTGCGTCCCAATAATAAGCCTACTGTTCCCTGGGGAAGAGGTCCTTTTACTCCTGTGGGAATGATTTGAACTCCCATCTCTGGAGTTAGTACTGCTCTGGCAGAGGCGCAGATGTCCAGCCCTGCGCTCCCTCTAGTTTGTCTGATGAGGGATTTAATGGATAATGCTTCCTGGGCACTACCTTGATGGTGCTGCTGGGTTCCTCCATTGCCCCATATATTTGTGGTTTTGGGCCCCGGGGCATTGGGCCCTCTAGTCCATTTTTTGGCAATGGAGCTTGATACCTTTCTCCACGATATCGTGGGTAAACACTTGGTCCTTGTCCATTTTTTGATAATGGAATACCCTCTATTGTGGTTTGAGAACGGCATTCATTAGCCCAATGTTTCCCTCTATGGCATCGTGGGCAAATACCCGGTATTCTATTCCTTTGATACCCAGCTTTGTTAAACCCTCCTCTTGTGGGGCAACTCCTTTTAAAATGTCCTGTTTGATTACAATTATAGCATGTTTTTGGCCTGGCATCTAAAGCCTGTTGTACTGCTGCTAAGACTTGCCCTTGTTCATTAATGTCTCTATATAATTTAATATATGTGTTTAAATCTTCATGTCTCCATGGTCTAATGACCTCTCTGCAGCAACGATTTGCTTGGTCATAAGCCAGTTGTTTTATAAATGGCATTACCTGTTCTGTATTTCCAAATATCCTAGAGGCTGTCTGGATAAGTCTATCTACAAATTCAGCGGAAGGTTCATTAGTTCCTTGTATTACCTTAGATAATTGACCTTGTAAGTCTCCATGCCCCTGTAAAGTTTTCCATGCCCTAACTGCATCTACAGCAATTTGTGTGTATACGCCAGGGTCATATTCAATTTGCTGTCTTTGACCCTCATAAGGTCCCTTTCCCAATAGCATATCTATATTTCTTTGAAGGTAACCGGCTTCTGCATTTCGCCTAGCTGTCTCCATGCAAAATTCCTCATTGGCAACCTTCCATAACAAATATTGTCCTCTGTTTAGCACAGATCGACACATGTTAGCCCGATCTGCTGGTGTCATGTCCAAGTTGGTAACAGATTCGACCATGCTTATCGTGAAGGGAGCTTGCAGCTCATAGGTTGTTACAGCCTCCTTTAATTGCTTTACTGTTTTGAAATCTAAAGCACGGTGAATTCGTTGCCCTCCTGCCTGCTCAAGTACAGGGCATGCTAATCTTTGGGGTCCTGCCTCAGAATTCTGTCCATCAACTACGGGAGTTGAGGGCCGCTCAGCGGTAGATGGAGCTGTTGGTTGAATTACGCCCTCTGGTGATAGAACAGAGTTAGTAGCAACCTCCTGTTGTAATTCTCCACCTGATGGCTGTTTTTCCTCTAAGCTTTCTTTCTTTAAATTTTCCTCTGTCTGACTAGCTTGAGAGACCTTCTCTTTTGCTTGACCTAGCATTTTTTCTACCATAGTTTGGACCTCTAACAATTTACTTAACAGTTTTTCGGTTTGTTTTTTACTAGATTCTAATCTACTATAAAGGTAACGTAACCCAATAAGATAGCATAAAACAAAGCCAAAACAGAATGAAACAAAAACGGAGCAGAGAATGGTTATATCAATTTTCTCTTTCTCAGGGCCGAATAACTTCAAACCTTGAGCAAACCATTTTTCCCAGTTCGCCTGAGAAAATTCTAGGGCTAGGGAGCTTGAAATAAAAACAAAATAAATCAAAACAAGAACACATTGTTTTTTGAAATGGTCACCCATTCTGTCGAGCAATTTTACTCACCTCTAAGTTTCAGGCGTTCCCCACACGGGCCACCAAATGCCGCAGTCTTGGCTGGGCACAGAATCACGGGCCACTCAAGCAGGAACAAAACTTTATTTTTGAAAAAGCCGCCAATACTCTGTAGGTGCCGGCAAGCCAAACCTGGTCCTCCCACGCGGGCGTCTACCGGAACCGCGCGTCTCCCGGAACCGGGGGGCCCGGACCTCCCCCGGAATTTCCTCCTACTATCCTTCCCCAACCAATGGGAACTCTCCAGGAGTCCCGTAACATGAGTCCGGTAGCAGGCCAAGGTGAAAAGCAGGAGCCCAATTTCCATATGAATGTAAATCTTAACATAATCATATCATCTCAGTGGCTAGCTGGCGTCACTTTACAACCAAAGGTGCCATGCATCATATTATTTGCTTGTGGCTCCTAGCATATAAGTAGAGAATTTAGTGATGCATTAGAATTTACATTAGCAGTTTATTGATGCTAATATACATAATTAAAATTCAAGATAATAAATTTCTAAATTAAGCAACTCAAATGTGAATTTTTGTTATACTCTTACCATGAATGTGACATTGCTCTCTATATCTGTTGTGGTTTAGATATGCAGTATCCCCCAAAAGATTATGTGTGAGACTATGCAAAACTTTAGAAGTGAAATGATTGGGTTATGGCAGCCTTAACCTACTCAGTGCATTAATCTCCTGATAGGGATTAACTGAGTGGTGACTATAGGCAGGTAGGGTGTGGTTGGAGGAGATAGGACACTGGGGGCCTGATTTCAGGTATATATTTCATCCCTGGTGAGGAGAGCGCTCTCTCTCTCTCTCTCTCTCTCTCTCTCTCTCCTTCCTGGTGCAATGTCTTGAGCCACTCTCCTTCACCACACTCTTCTGCCATGATATTCTGTCTCACCTCAGGCCCTAAGAAATGGGGTTGGCCTCTATGGACTGAGACCTCTGAAACCATGAGCCCCCAAATAGACTTTTTCTCCTCTAATTGTTCTTATTAGGTGTTTTGGTAACAGCACCAGAAAGACTGAGGAAAACAACAGTCTTAAGTAAATTTATAAACTCTCCAAACTTAAGATCTTTGCTCCTCAAAATGTTTCAAAGCTTATCCTTGTTGGATTTTTCATGTCTCTCAACAAATGAAATACCAAAATATAATTGAAAGTAATGAAAGAGCTGAGTTTTTTTAAATTATGCTAAAATGTACATAAAATTTATTTTAAGCATTTTAAGTATACAGTTCAGTGGCACTGAATACATTCACAATATTTTGTATCATGACTATCTTCAGAACTTTTTTTATGTTCTGGGACTGAAATTCTACACACTAAAAAATAATTCATCATTGCCTTCTTCACTTAGACCCTGACTACTCAACATTTTACTTTCTATTATGTATCAATTTGACTACTTCAGGTTCTTTGAATAAGTGGAGTCAGAGTATTTGTCCCTTTGTGACTTTATTTCATTTGACATGTCTTCAAGATTCATCCACATTATAGCATGTCAGAATTTTCTTCCTTTTTAAGATTTAATAATTTGCTGTTATATGTCTGTACCAAGTTTTATTGATTCATTTATCTGTCAATGGACACTTGGGTTGCTTTTACCTTTTTGCTACTGTAAATACTGCTGTTAGAAATGTGTTCCAGGTCCTCTTTTCAATTTTTTTTCAACATATATCTGGAAGTAAAATGCTGGATTGGTGTTAATTCTAGATTTCATTTGTTTTTTGAGGAATAACATGTACCACAGTGTTATAGCCTTGGCATTGTTCACATGGTGTTGCTTTTGTAGGAATGAAAATGCTAGAGTCAGGGGGTCATGGAGGCTTCCACCAAAATTTCAAAAGATGCTGGTCACGGTGGTGCACACCTGTAATCCCAGAGGCTGTGGAGCCTGAGGCAAGAGGATGGTGAGTTCAAAGCCAGCCTCAGCCACAGCAAGGCGCTAAGCAACTCGGTGAGAACCTGTCTCTAAATAAAATATAAAAGAGGGCTGGGGAGGGGCTGAGGTTGTAGCTCAGTGGTAGAGTGTTTGCCTAGCACATGTGAGGCACTGGGTTCCATCCTCAGCACCACATAAAAATAATAAAATAAAAGTATTGTGTCCATCTACAACTAAAAAACATTTTTTTAAAAAAAGGGGTGCTGGGGATGTGGCTCAGTGGTTGAGTGCCCCTGAGTTCATTCAATCCCAAGTACCAAAAAAAAAAAAATGGATTCCAAAAGATGACCTTGGAGTCCAAACAATGTGTGTTTGTGTTCCAGTATAAGAATCTCTGTGGAAAGCTCCTGAGGGTAATGTATGAAGCTGTGAGAGTAAAGCCAAAGCTGCAATGGAGTCCCCAGGATGTGGATATGCCAAGAATGTGGAATATGTGTTAAGGCAAACTTCAGGCAATGAGCAGAGCCAGCCTGATAGAGGCCATGTGGGCTACAACCATAATGGACATAGGGGCAGGGCTGCCCCAACCCCTTGGAGCTCCCATTTTTACCACTGTGTATACCAGATGCTAGACATGGAGCTACAAGATTTACTGTCTGCCCTGCTGGGCCTTGGTCTAGCATTGGTCTCATCCCTTCTTTCTATTCCCCTGTTCCTCCTTTTTAGATTGGGAATGCTTACTTTGTGCCATTATATTTTGGAATTATGCAATTTGCTTTTTGATTATTATGGGCTAACAGCTCAGTTTGTCTGGAGTCTCAAAGGAAACTGGAGTTTGACTTTTAAGAAATGTCCAACCTGTTAAGATTATGGGGAATTTTGGATATGGATTATGCTTTTAGTATTACAATATGGACATGAGCCTTTTGGGTGATTTTGATATGGAATGTCCTCCAAAGTCTCACGTGTACAGAGGCAGGCCTGTTGGGCAATGATTGGATCATGAGGGTTTTTACCTCATCAATGGATTAATTCACTGAGAGCTGAATGGAATACTGGGAGGTGGGAACAAGTTGTATGAAGTAAGTTACTGGGGGTATGCCTTGGAATGGTTTATCTTCTCTCCAATCCCTTCTTCACTTTCTCTCTGCTTCCCAGTGCCATGAGTTGAGCAAATTTCTCCACCACACTCTTCCACTATGATGTACTTCCTCACCTTAGGCTTAAAACAGTGGAACCAGCCAACCATGGACTGAATTATCTGAAACATGAGCCACAATAAATCATTTTTTCTTTTCTAATTTGTTCTTGTCAGATGTGACTAACATACACAGTGACTATACTATTGTACATTCCCAGTAGCAATGCACAAGGGTTTCAGTTTCCCTGCTTCCTAGTCAACATTTATTATTTTCTTTTTTAAAAAATTCATCATAATCATTCTACTGGGTGTGAGGTGCATATTGTTGTAGTTTTGCATAAAATGTGTATCCATGTAGTTTTTATATGAACTTTCTTAATGATTTGTGCTGAGCATCATTTCACATGTTTATTGGATGTTCGTATATTTTCTTTATTCAAATCCTTTATCCACCTTTTAATCAGGTTGTTTGCTTTTGTTGTTAAGTTTTAGAATATCTTTATAAATTCTGAATATTCATGCCCAAGGCGGATTTGAGATTTGCAAATATTTTCTCCTTCTGTGGGCTGTTTATAGTCACTCTATTGATAGTTTTATTTGACACACAAAAGTTTTAAATTTTGTTGAAGCCAATTTACCTATTTTTCACATTTAGTGTCACATCTAGGAAGTCATTGACAAACCCAATAAAATGAAGATTTTCCATAGGAGTTTTAGAGTTTTAGCTCTCCTGTTTATATCTTTGGTACATTTTTAGTTCATTTTTATATATAGTGAAAGAGAAATGTTGAGTTTCATTCTTTTGCATGTGGATATCTAATTTTCTGAGGACAATTTGTTGAAAAAACTATCTTTCTCCCTTTGAGTGGTTTTGGAACCCTTGTTGACAATCATTTGACTGTGTAGGTTACAGGTTTATTTTTCAGCTTTTCACCCCAGTCCATTGGCCCATGTCTGTCTATATGCTGGTACCACACTGTTTTGATTACTGTGAACTTATGACAAGTTTTGGTGTTTATATATAAACATAAAATATAATTATATTTCATACATAAAAACAAATAAATATATCTGCATATATTTATGTATGTATAGATCTATGATATGTAATATGACATTATACTTATATAAAATATTATGTTTATTTATTATATATGTGATAATGAATATATACAATTTTTACATATTTATATATTATAAATTTATATTATATACATAATTTAAAGTCATTACTGTTACATAGACTTATTTCTGCTATTTTGCTATTTGTTTACTCTATATTTCTTACAGTATTATGTCCTTTATTTCCTGACTTACTGTCTTTTTAATGTTTATTTGATATTTCTCATTTCCTTTTGTTTCTACTCTATAGCTATGCTCTTTGTCATTATCATGGAAATTTTATTAACATCCTAATTTTATTCATTTTAATTTGAATATATACTAGCTTACCTTCAATAACATACTAAAATTCTGCTCCTATATATCTCCATCTTCATTCTTTTTCAGTTACCAGTATCAGCTTTATATGTTGTGTTCAAAACATATAACAACACACTTTTATGTATCAGTCTCTTAAATCATGTATAAAGTAAAAAAATAGAATTAGAAACAGGGAGATCTAAGATGGCAGGCTAGAGGGAGGCTGCATTCTGTGTCACTCCATGACCTGGGATTCAAGCATTGGGAATGCTGTTTCTCTGCAAGTTATTAGAGGACCCCTGACAGTGGTTCCCATGCAGGACCCCTGGTCGCTGCCCACACACAGGACCTAGACATACTCAGTAAAATATTCAATAAGGAGGAAATTTAAAAAACAATGGATCAGCAGAGAGAGGTATTACACTAAAGGACAAAACAATCAAAGGAGAAACCAAGTCAAGTTAAATACTGCAAAAAACACAAATGACTGGAAACACAAATCATTTCTCAATAATAACCCTGCATATCAATGGCCTAAACTTATCAATCAAAAGACATAGACTGGAATATTAAATTTTTTAAAAAGACCCAACAACATGCTGCCTTCAAGAGACTCAACTCTTAGGAAAAGACATCCACAGACTGAAGGTGAAAAGTTCAGAAATATCATACCACTCACATGGTCTGTATAAGCAACCAGGGGTTGCCAACCTCAAAGTAAATAAAATAGATTTCAAGCCAAAGTTAATCAAAAGGGATAAGGAAGGACATTTCATACTGCTCAAGGGAACAATAAACAAGACATAACAATTATAAATACATATGTTCCAAACAATGGAGCATCTACATTCATCAAACTCTTCTCAATTTCAAGAGTCAAATAGACCACAACAAAATAATACTGACTGGGTGACTTTAATACACCCCTTTTACCACTGGATAGATCTTCCAAACAAAAACTAAACAACAAAAACCTATAGAACAGAATAACATAACAAATAACTTAAATTTAACTGACATGTATAGAATATTTTATCCTTCAACAAGTGAATACACTTTCTTCTCAGCAGTGTGCCACAGTCTGGCTGGGCACAATTCAGGAGCCACTTGTCAAAAGAAATGAACTTTATTTTTAGAACACACACACCGCACCACACAGCTCTTCAGGAAAAACCCTCAGAGCCCAACTGCCACTACCGGCTTCCCACAAGCCTCTCAACCTCCCCCACTCCTCCTGCTCTTGAGGCTGATTGGCTGGGTCGCGTGGGCAGAGCCAAAAAAAGTCCCCCAATGAGCAGCTCTGTGGTCTGAAAGGGCTGGGAAACAGCCCAATGAGCATCACCACAGAGGAGCCAATCAGTTGGCAGCTAGAAGTTTGCTGGGGCTGCTGTGAGCCAATCATCAGCTGGCAGCTGGAAGTTTGCTAGCAGCTGGAAGTTTGCTGAGGCCCCTTCGGCTGTGGCTCTCAACAGTAGCACATGGATCCTTCTGTAAAATAGGCTATATATTGTGCCACAAAGAAACTCTTAGCAAATACAAAAAAGTAGGGATACTACCCTACATTCTATCAGATCATAATGGAATGAAATTAGAAATCAATGATAAAACAAAAAATAGAAATTACGGGCTGAGGATGTGGCTCAAGCAGTAGCGTGCTCACCTGGCATGTGTGGGGTGCTGGGTTCGATCCTCAGCACCACATAAAAATAAAAAAATAAAGATGTTGTGTGCACTGAAAACTAAAAAATAAATATTAAAAATTCTCTCTCTCTCTCTCTTAAAAAAAAACAGAAGCTACTCCAACACCTAGAAATTAAATAATATGCTACTGAATGAACAATGGGTTGCAAAAGACATCAAGGAGGAGATTAAAAAAATTCTTAGAGGTGAATGAGAACACTGATAACAACATATCAAAATCTATGGGACATTATGAAAGCAGTACTAAGAGGAAAGTTCATTGCATGCAGTTTGTTCTTTAAAAGAAGAAAAAGTCAACAAATAAATGACCTAACACTATATCTCCAAGCCCTAGTATAAGAAAAACAAATCAATACCAAAAGCAGTAGAAGACAGGAAATAATATCAGAATTGAAATCAATGAAATTGAAACAAAAGATGCAAGGTTGTTTCAACATAAGGAAGTCAATAAATGTAATTCATCACATCAATATGATCATCTCAATAGATGTAGAAAAAGCATTTGACAAAATACAGTACCCCTTTATGTTCAAAACACTAGAAAAACTAGGGATAACAGAAACATATCTCAATATCATAAAGGCCATATCTGCTAAGCCCCAAGCCAACATCATTCTAAATGGAGAAAAATTGAAGGCATTCCCTCTAGAAATGGGAACAAGACAGGGATGCCCTCTTTTACCACTTCTATTTAATATAATTCTTGAAACACTGGCCAGAGCAATTAGACAAATGAAAGAAATTAAAGGATACAGATAGGAAAAGAAAAACTCAAATTAGCAGAATTTTCCAATTATATGATTCTATACTTAGAAGTCCCCCCAAAAATTCCATCATAAAACTTCTAGAATTATTAAATGAATTCAGCAGAGTAGTGGGATATAAAATCAACACCCATAAATCAAAGGCCTTTTTTTATATCAGTGACAAATCCTATGAAAGGGAAATGAGGAAAACTACCCCATTTAAAATAGCCTCAAGAAAAAAAATGAAATACTTGAGAATCAACTTAATGAAACAGGTGAAAAAGCTCTACAATAAAAACTACACAGTGCTAATCAAAGAAGACCTTAAAAGATGAAAAAAATATCCTTTGTTCTTGGATAGGCAGAATTAATATTGTCAAAAATGACCATGTTATCAAAAACACTGTACTGCTTTAACGAAATTTCAATCAAAATCTCAATGACATTCCTCATAGAAATAGAAAAAGCAATCATAAAATTTATGTGGCAAAATAAGAGACCCAGAATAGAAAAAGCAATCGTAGCAAGAAGACTTAAGCAGGTGCCAGAACTTAAACTATACTACAGAACAATAGTAACAAAAATGGCATGGTAGTGGCACCAAAATAGACTCGTAGATCAATGGTACAGAATAAAGGACACAGAGACAAATACACATAAATATAGTTGCTGAGAGCTGAAAGGGTAAAGTTTCTAAGCTGGAAACCTTGAATTGAAATGTAAAAGATTAGGTACTATTAAGTTCCTCTGTTACACCCAGATTCCTGAGATAGTTAAGACAACGCCCTACTGGCCATTCAGCCTAGGGCCCTGTGCAGTTTGTCACAGGGCCCGAACCAATCAGTTTGAATGTGTACCCAGTTTAGAAGTGACCAATCACCCCTGCCCAGCCTGTTTCCGCCAATGAATGGACTAATCATGTATCAGAGTTGTTGTTCAATTTTCCCGCACCTCATGATGATTTGTTCTGATGTATGCAAAGCCCCCCGCCCTCTCCAAAAAGTGTACTTAAGCTCTGCTTGACCTCTGCTCTGGGCTCTGGGCTGCTCTCCCTTCTTGAGTGAGCACAGAGTCCCAGCACGCTGGAACGGATCCAATAAATCCCCCTTGCCATTGCATGAAGCTAGTCTCGTGGTCTCTTTCTCCGATGTTTCGCAGGACCCTTACAAGAGCCATTGCCAAGTAGGAATGACGCATCGAAATTTCCTTGCCAGCATACCCCATGTTGCTTAGAGGAAGGACTCGTGGAAATGGACTTGCCTTGGACATTCGCTGTGACATTGCATGTATGCTTGAGTAAGGTGACCTTGCTCAAGGACCAGGGCGGATCCGGGTTTAGGGCGGATCAGGTTTTAGGGAGTATCCCGCTCCCACTCCTTGGGTTTAGGGCAGTTCCAGGTTTAAGGTGTACCCTGCCGGGGGAATAGGGTGTGTCCTGCTGCCTCAGGCACGCCCGATCCTTGAGTTCCCGTTGAGTTCTCCTGGGATTCAGAAAGTATTTGGGATTCAAAGCCTGGTGGAGTACGTGAATTTGGCGGCAGAACTTGGATTTCCCCAGAACGTGTTTGTAGAGGGCCGGTGTGAGTTCGGGAATAAAGAATTGCTATTTGAATCTACAAGGTGTGTGGTGGCTCGTGATTCTGTGCTCAGCCAGACTGCGGCATATAGTTATATCATAGTAGTCAAAGGTGCCAAAAACATATATTTAATAAAAGATAGCCTGTTCAACAAATGGTGCTGGGAAAACTGGAAATCAATATGCAGCAAAATGAAATTAAGCCCCTATCTCTCACCTTGCACAAAACTCAACTCAAAGTGAATCAAGGACCTAGGATTTAGACTGGAGACCCTGCACCTAATAGAAGAAAAAGTAGGCCCTAATCTCCATCATGTGTGATTAGGCCCTGACTTTCTTAATAAGACTCCTATATAGCACAAGAATTAAAATCAAGAATCAATAAATGGGATAGATTCAAATGAAAAGCTTCTTTTCAGCAAAAGAATCAATCAGTGGGTTGAAGAGAGAGCCTACATAATGGGGGCAAATTTTTACATGTGCACATCAGATAGAGCACTAATCTCTAGTATAATAAAGAACTCAAAAAACTTAACACCAGATAAATAGTCCAATGAATAAATGGGCCAAGGAACTGAATGGACACTTCTCAGAAGAAGATATGAAATTGAAAGGGTAAAGTTTCTAAGCTGGAAAGCTTGAATTAAAATGTAAAAGATTAGGTATTATTAAGTTCCTCTGTTACACCTAGAACCTGAAATTCCTGAGATAGTTAAAACAACGCCCTACTGGCCATTTAGCCTAGGGCCCTGTGCAGTTTGTCACAGGGCCCGAACCAATCAGTTTGAATGTGTACCTCACTTAGAAGTGACCCCCGCCTGACCTGTTCCCGCCAATGAATGTGCTAATCACGTCTCAGAGTTGTTGTTCAATTTTCCCCGTGCCTCATGATGATTTGTTCTGATGTATGCAAAGCCCCCTGCCCTCCCCAAAAAGTGTACTTAAGCTCTGCTCAACCTCTGCTCTGGGCTCTGGGCCACTCTCCCTTCCTGAGTGAGCCTTGAGCCTCAGCACGCTGAATTAGGATCCTCTTCAATAAACTCCCTCCTGCCCATTGCATGAAGCTGGTCTCCTGTGGTCTCTTTCTCCAACGATTCGCCGGATCCTTACAAAATCAATCAACGAATGAAAAACCTCTAACAATTAGAGAAATGGAAATCAAAACTACTCTAAGATTTCATCTCTCTCCAGTCAGAAAGGCAGCTATTAAGAATAAACCACAATTAGTGTTGTCGAGGATGTAGGGGAAAAGGCATGTCCATACATTGTTGGTGGGACTACAAATTGGTGCAGCCAATATGGAAAGCAGTGTGGAGATTCCTTGAAAACCTTGGAATGGTACAACCATTTGACTCAGCTATCCCACTCCTCAGTTTATACTCAAAGGACTTAAAAACAGCATACTACAGTAATGCAGCCACATCAATGTTTATAGCAGCACAATTCACAAGAGCTGAATTGTGGAACCAACCTAGATGCCTTTCAGTAGATGAACAGATAAAGAAAATCTGGTGTATATATGCAATGGAATATTACTCGGCAATAAAAGAGAACAAAATCATGACATTTGCAGGTAAATGAATGAAGTTGGAGAATATCATGCTAAGCAAAGTAAGCCAATCACAAAAAAAATCAAAGGTCAAATGTGGATGCTGATCCATATGAGGGTGGGGGCACAACATGGGAGGGATGGAGGTACTTTGCATAGGGTAAAGGAGACGGAGATAAGGGGGGGGTGGGGGGGTAGGAAAGATGGTGGACTAAGATGGACACTATTACCCTAAGTACATGTATGAAGACACAAATGATGTGACTTCACTTTGGGTACAACCAGAGAAATAAAAAAAATTGTGCTCTATATATGTACTATGAATTGAAATGCATTCTGCTATCATGTGTACCAAATTAGAATAAATAAATAAAAATTTAAAAATACTAAAAAACAACAACAACAAACAAACCAACAAAAAACTGGCCTAGTGGGGTGATGCTTGCCTGTAATCCCAGTGGCTTGAGAAGTAGAGACAGGAGGGTGGCATGTTGAAAGCCAGCCTCACAAACTGAGAGACACTAAGCAACTTAGTGACACTCTGTCTCTAAATAAAAATACAAAATAGGCTTCTCAGAAATTAAATAAATATATGAAAAAATTCAATATCTCTAGAAATTAGAGAAATGTAAATCAAAACTACTCTAAGATTTCATCTCACTCCAATCAGAATGGCAGTAATCAAGAATACCAATAACAGAAAGTGTTGATGAGGATGTGGCAGGGAAAGGCACACTCATACATTGCTGGTGGGACTGCAAATTGGTGCAGCCAATCTGGAAAGCGTTTATGAAGATTCCTTAGAAAACTTGGAATAGAACCACCACTGGAACCAGCTATCCCATTCCTTGGTCTATACCCAAAGGATTTAAAAACAGCATACTACAGTGATGCAGCCACATCAATGTCCATAGCAGCACAATTCACAATAGCCAAACTGTGAAACCAACCTAGATGCTCTTCAATAGATGAACAGATAAAGAAAATGTGGTATATATACACAATGGAGCATTACTCAGCAATGAAAGAGAATAAAATTATGGCATTTGCAAATAAATCGATGGAGCTGGAGAATATCATGCTAAGTGAGGTTAGCCAATCTCCAAAACCCAAAGGCCAAATGTATGCTCTGATAAGTGGATGCTAATCCATAATAGGAGGAGCATGGGATGAGTGGAAAAACTTTGGGTGGGGCAAAAAGGAAGGGGAAAGGTGCATGGGGGTAGGCAAGATGGTGAAATGAGACAGGCATCATTACCCAAGGTACATGTATGATTGCATGAATGGTGTGACCCTCCTTTGGATGCAACCTGAGAAGTCAAAAATTGTGCTCCATTTATGTATAATGAGTCAAAGAACATTCTTTCTTCATGTGTAACTAATTAGAACAAAAAATAAAAAGAAAAGAAAAATATACACAATATGACTGCGAAAGTGGCTCAGCATTCCAGTGCCTCTGTGGTACCTCCCCAAAACAACAAAAATCTAAGATTACAATAATGCTCACTTTTATAATTTTTCATGTGTTTACTTTTACTGAAATATTTATTTCTTCATACAGTTCTGAATATATAGTTTAGTGCCCTTTAATTTCAGCTTGAAGGATTCAGTTTAGCATTTCCTGCAGATATGTCTAGTGGTAATACATTCTATCATCTTTTCTTTGTTTGGAAAAATATTTCTCTTCACTTTTGAAAGACACTTTACTGGATACAAGATTTTTGGTTGACATTCTTTTTCTTCTAACCCTTTGAAAATATCAACACATTGCCATCTGACCTATAAGATTTCTGATAAAAATCTGAAACTGAGGATAAATTATGCCTGTCTTGATTCTTTTAAGATTTTCTTTTTGGTTTTTGACAGTTTGATTATAATGTGTTTCAAATGTAGATTTTTTTAGCTTTATTCTGCTTGTAGTTAGCTGAGTTTGTATTTTATACTCATATTTTACATAAAATTTGTGTTTTAAAAATAATATCTTGGACTCTTTCTCTGTTCTCTTTTTGGAACTCCTACAATGCATATTTTCCTATCCATATCACTGTTTCTGAGATCCCTTAAGGTCTTCTTATTTTTCTTCAATCTCCTTTTCTGGCTGTTCCTCAGACTGACTCATTTCACTCAAGTTTACTGATATTTCTTTTTCTGCCTGTTTAAATCTACTTTTGGATACCTCTGATGGATTTTTCATTTAAGTTATTATATTTTTCAGCTCTAGAATTTCTTTTTGATCAATTTAAATAGTTTATTTCTTTCTATTGGTATTCCCGTTGTTCACACTTGTTTCCTTGACTTTATCCATGTTTTTCTTTAGGTCTTTGAATACCTTTGAGAAAATCGTGTTGTTTCTCAAGGATAATTATTTTTCAGGGGTGATCTAATGTCTTCCCTTTGGCTTTATTACATTTAATATTATGATCCAGTCACTAGTCTACACAATTTTGCTCTCCTAAGGATAAAAAGTCCAAAACAAGCAGGAGAAAACAATATCTCTGACTTTCTAAATGTTAGTTTAAATCTGTTTATGCAAATTCTCTTACTAAAACTATGTGGGAGCAACTTCTCTATATTTGGCCTCATAGATTTAATTTTTTTTTCTAATCAGTTATACATGACAGTAGAATGCATTTTGACACTGTACACAAATGGAGCATAACTTTTCATTCCTCTGCCTGTACATGGTGCAGAGTCACACTGGTAATGTAGTCCTACGTGTATATAGGGTAATAATGTCTAGTTCATACCACTGTCCTTGTCAACCCCAAAACCCCTCTCCTCCCCTCACTCCCCTCTGTCTAATCCAAAGTTCCTCCATTCTTCTGTACTCCTCCCCCCATTATGGATCAGCACCTGCTTATCAGAGAAAACATTTGGCATTTGTTTTTTCTTATTTGGAGGGGGTTGGCTTATTTCACTTAACAAAATATTCTCCAGCTCCATCCATTAAATACCATAATTTTATTCTTCTTTAAGGCTGAGTAGTATTCCATTGTGTACATATACCACATTTTATTTATCCATTCATCTATTGAAGGGCATCTAGGTTGGTTCCACAGTTTAACTAATGAGCTGTAGTAAACATTGATGTGGCTACATCACTGTAGTATGTTGATGTTAAGTCCTTTGAGTATAAACTGAGGAGTGGCTAGCTGGTTGCAATGTAGTTCCATTCCAAGTTTTCTTATGAATCTCTATAGTGGTTGCACCAATTTGCAGTCCCCCCCAGCAATGTATGAATGTACCTTTTCCCCCCACAGGGATAGATTTTTTTGATCTTTTTTTTCTTTGAATAGGTCATAATTTTATGCTTTATTATGCCTTGTGATTTTTAAAATGGCAAACTGTGGGGACAAATGCATGGAGTGCTGTGTACATGACATATTTTAAGGACCCCTAAGTGGCAGGTCACTCCCCTCATGCTAGGCACCTGAGCGGCAGACCATTTACCCTGTAGGCACAACCCTGGGCATAGAACTACTTGTTGCAGTCCCAGAGCTTGCTTCATGGCCGACTCCTCAATTGGTTGCTGCAAGGACAGTTGACAAATAATCGTATTGGTGGCTGCCTATAATCTGCTTAGCTACTGCCCAAGTATATATACATGGTAACTACACAATAAAATCAACCTGCTTCCACTTTGGTCTCTGGAGGTCTTGAATCACGTCAGACCTCCTCACTGGATGAGAGAGTGCTCATGCAGCAAACTGTACATTCAAATGTTAAAATGTCATAACTCTGGAGATACAATTTTCCTCCTTCCCCAGATCTTTCTGTTCTGGGTTTTCTTTTGTGTTTTAATTGTTGTAGGTTATCTCTGTGCTGGGGGAACAGCCTGGGGGGTTAACTTAAGGTCTCTCATTTATAATCAGAAACATCAATCATCAATTAGAGCATAGATTCCCAATATTTGGAGAAAATGTTCCAAACTCTTCACCTTGGCTTCTGCAAGCTGTAGACAGGGTATTCTGGGAACATATGTACTGCTGTTTGTTACTGGGCTGGCAATTGGTGAATATGTAGCGGCTATCATTCTATAAGCTGAAATGGACTAAAACATCCTCAATTTACCATCAAAGTGTGTGAACATCTAGTGCGTTCGGGTCCCTGGGTAAGGGTCGCGAAATAACCGGGACACAGGGGATGCAGAGCCAAGGCAGCAATTGCAACTGCATGCTGAGGTTTATTTGCAAGTTCCTTTTATATTCTTCTTCTAACAAAGCAAGCAATTAACACTTTACCCATATTGCCCAAATATCATGCCTCAGCGGGTACACAGAGCTAAATTCAGATTGTTCCTGTTTATTTGATAAGTACCCTCCCAAAGTTCTTTGTAGACATTATCTAATCCCCGAATGTACTGTTCCCAGGTCCAGTATGCAGGAAGCTTCTTCCTCTTGGCCAAACCTTGCAGAACTTGTGACTTGCGATAAGGGGAAGAGAACTTTTCCTCCTCCTAACTGAGGTTTGCCTCAGCTGACCTAAATCACAACCACAGCTCTTGAAACCTGTCAGGCCTGAGGGAGCTAAACTCTGCACACTTGAACCCCAACAAAAGTGGTCCACTAGAAGTTGTAAGTTTTAATAAGAACTAGAGCTCCAAAATAGTTACATCAGGCAATTTCTTTTACTGTAATTGTTGTCTTAGTGGGGAGATAGATATCTGATGCTTCCCACTCTTCTATATTCCTGGGATTTTCTTCATTTTTATTTACAATTTCTATCTTGTTAATATTCCCATTTGGTTCACATTTCATTTTTCCTGGTCTCCTTTAGTTCTTGTCTGAGTTTTACTTAACTATTTTGAGTATATTTAAAACAGTTGTTTTAAAGTCTTTGTTTTAGTCAGCTTTTTTTACACAAAAGACCTGACAAGAACAAGTTTAGAGCAGAAAAAGTTTGACACTCATAGTTTCAGAGGTCTCAGTCCATAGATGGCTGACTCTTACTATGGATCCAAAGTGAGGCAGAGCATTATGGCAGAAGGGTGTGGAGGAGGAAAGCAGCTGAGGACATGGCAATCAGAAAGCAGAGAACTCTGCTCACCATGGATAAAATATAAACTTCAAAGGCATGCCCCTAGTGATCTACCTCATCCAGCCACACCCTACCTACCTACAGTTACTGCCCCTTTAATCCATATCAGGGACTAATCCAGTGATTAGGTTAATGCTCTCAACCCAAGCATTTCACCTTTGAAAATTTCTGAATTATCTAATACATGAGCTTTTGGGGGACACCTTATATATAAACTGTAGCATGCTTTATTTAGTAAGTCCAATGTCTCTGTTTCTTTAGAAAATATTCAGACTTGAAATGGACCATGTTTTCCTTTTTTCCCTTTTATTTCCTCTTCCTCCTTCTTCTTTTCCTCCTTCTATATGCCTTATAGAGTGTTCATTTGAAAATTCAGCATGTGAAAAATAGATAGCTCTATCAAACTAGATAGAAAAATTAAAAAAATAAAAATATACTATCAAACTGTTGTGAATCACCTTCATTAATAGCAGGTCCCTTCAGATTCAGCTGAAGTAAAAGCTTAAGGTGTTCTCAGGTCTTTTATGGAAATGTGTCCTTTTGTGTTTTAGTGTGTGCCCCTGGCTCCCAGTTTCTTTCATATATATGGCTGTTTATTCATCAATTTCCCAAAAAATTTTGCCTCAATTTCATTTTGGGACTCAGATGTCCTGTTATATTTTTCTGCCCATGATTTCTTGCCTGCAGATGTCCACGGGTCTGCTTCCCCCTGCAGTTTCCATGTATAATGATATCTGCCACTGTCTTCCACTGATTTCACCAGGCTGAGATCAAAATGGTGAACACCAAGAGCCCACACACAGGTTAGTGTTACAAATATTTTTTGCTCAGCTCCTTCTAGCCTGAAAAAGGAAACTGGTAATGGGGTTACTTACTCCTAACTACCCCATGCCTCAGCAGGGGATGGGGGATGAAAGGGCAAATAAAATGCCATGAAATTTTCTAACAGTTTGAATGTGGCTTATTCTTGATTGCACATTTGCCTGGTTTCTGTAGATCTCTGAATTTTCCAGAGTTTATACAAAATTATTTTAGTTAGTCTATATTTATTTTTAAAAAATGCTTCCATTAGGGAACAAGGGCTGGATCTTCTCAGTTGGCCAAATTTATGATATCATCCCTTGAAAACAATATGTCTTATAAATTTGTATCAACTACTTATTCACAATTAGTACTACTTCCCTTAAATATTATAAATGAATAGGTTAATTTTCAGGTTGTTTTCCTTGTAAGTGGTAAGGTTATAAATGATAAGAACATTTTTTTTGAGTAAGCAAAAACAAGCACGACCCTAGGCTCTCTGAAAAGTATTCTTTCTTCATTTCAGACCTATATGAAACCAGGTTTCTCTATATTGGTGATGCAAACTCTGAATGTGACCAATCACAAAGAAAAATTTACAACCTAGTTTATTTGTTAAATCCATAAGTTGAACTAAGCATTTGTCGTATTTGGTGTTACTCCCTCTTTTTTGCTCTACATCTAATTCAATTTTTGCTTTGGACAACTCTCTAAATTCATACCTATGTGATGCATCTTCCCTTCCAGAAAAGCAATAAATTCAATTTTGTTTTCAAAATGCTATTTTTCCATACTTGTTTATTTTGCTTCTTGCATACCTGGTATCTTTATAGCAGTTTCACTGCTACAAAGAACTCCTATTGAGTTCTTGTGGTTGGTTGTTATAATGCATATCTGTGATTTTTAAAGTCAATTTCTTTACCCTATGAGGCAAATATAATGTGTTCCACATACTTTGAAAATAGTTAATTTTGCAGTACAATGGTTAAAGTATGAAAGCCAACAAATATTACCAAAACAAAAGGTGTTCTTTAGTCTACAACTAAAATTTAGGATTTTCTGTTCATTTTCTCACTTATGTCTACAAATGCTCTCTGGATGATTGTTTTAAAATTTTTCATCTTGAAATAATTATAAACCTATGGAACTTATGGACTAAGTAATAAAAAACTTCCCAAATACCTATTCCCACAGGGCTCTTTCCAGGATTTCCTTCTTCTTATCTGTAACTCTGCTCTAACAGTGAGATATTGAGCTCCCACTCTACATAATCTTTCTACTAAGTTTTTCAATGTAAGTATACCATACATGTAAAGTATTTTGACAGGTGTTAATCTATACTACTGCAAGAAAAAAAATCATTGACCAGAGTTCAGTGTTTAGTTTTTTTTAATTGTCTTGAATGTTATATTTTCTAGAGCAATTTGATGATTAATTAATGTTAATATTGATTGCCACCCCTGGCCTGCGGGGGCAGCTGAACTTAAGGTCACTTGTGTGAATTTCCAGGGACACCAAATAAAACACACACACACACACTTTACCTTTAAACAAGCTTCAGGACAGCTCTTGCATTCTTGGCCTGAAGCTCCCCAAATGGGAAAGTGGGGGATAGTCATGAGAAGCTTGAGAGAGAGAGAGAGAGAGAGAGAGAGAGAGAGAGAGAGAGAGAGAACACATTCAGAAGTGGGCTTTTATTGGGAGGACCATCCAAAAAAGGTAAGAAGGGGCAGAGTTACAAGAGACATGTGAGTGTAATTCGACCCAAGGACTGTAGAGCAACATCTACATCTGAAGACAAGTCCTCAAACTTCTGGGACCGGGGCAATATCCAAGTCACTACAAGATGTAGTGATGGTCAAAGCTTCTCTGCTCCAAAACGGAAGATGCAATCATATTCCCCCTTCTTTCTTTGAAAAAGAAGGTAATAGGTCACTATTTCAAGTCCCTGAATCCTTGTTTGAAGGGTTGCCATCCTACAATTACAAGAGAGAATTTAGTAGCAAAGAGAACAATACAAGGATATACCACGCAGAATGTTTAAGAATGTTTCCAGGATTAAAGCCATTCAACTAAGTATTTGATTAGCTAAATAAGTAGAATCCAAAAAATCAATCTTACTTTTTTGTATATCTTAAATATGATGATGGAGCTCCAAAAGATCCAAGCTGTTATTATTATTTTGCCAAATACCCAATAAATGGTTTTTAACCTTCTCCCAATCTCATTGGGAAACGTATTTGGCAGCAGTAACACACACATACTTATAGCTAGTGTGACATTTAAGTCTTTCCTTGGATTTCAAAGCTGAAAGTTCATTACTAATATTTATGACAGTAGCCTCTAAGGCATTTAGCTTAGTCCCAATCCTTTTGTCAATATTTTTTGAGCCTTGGAAGTATTCTGAGATACTGGTTTGTTATGAAAAGTCCCATTTTAATAACTGATATAAGGTTTTGAGTCTCCAGTAACAGTATGATTAGTTGGTCTAGGTCTCCCAATTGCTGTCTTTTCTTCAAATGACACTTTTATACAGCCAGCATATTTATCATGGGGCCACCACAAAGGTAATTGGGCACTATAGCCAGAATAATTAAATCCAGTCACATGGTTTGGAGTAACATAGTAAATACTGGGATGGATTCTCCAATCCACACTGTTGGGTGGAAAATATGCCCAACAAGTTTCTTCCTGATTCCCTTTTACCTGACAGCTCAATCGAGCTAATATTGTAACAAGCATCATCGTTTTGCTGTTGAATCATTTGTGCAGCCTACAGCGTCAATTTCTTCAGGTCCTTCCCTGAAGGTAGCTTCCTCATTCAGTTTCTTGGGGCCATCATTTTTCTTCTCTTCCTTTGAGATTTCTTCTTTTTGAGGAAAGGCTTCTCTGGTTGATCTTCACTCATTTGAATCTTGGTTCTATGTCCTTGATGCCTGATGGCGCATTCAGTTACCCAAATAGGATGAAGAGCACCTTCTGGGAAAATACAAGCATGACCTCTGCCCCACATAACCACTGAATCTTGTCCTTTCTAATGACCAGTCTATAAGTCCTTTTACAAAACTTGGCCTAAAAAGCCTGTTGCTGTAGAAGACGTGTTGCTTGGCTGCAATGTGACCTTCTGAGTCACAATTTAAAAAATTTAAAACAAACAGAGCATGATTGATGCTATTTTGGGGAGTCCTAGTCTTATCTCCCCCTTTTAGTTTTTGTATTGTAGCTTAATAGATACATGAGCTCATTCTACAATGGCTTGACCTTGAGGATTATAAGAAATACCTGTTTTATGGTCAATATGAAATTTTTGGCAAAGTTGTTGAAAAGAAGAGCTTACATAAACTGGTGCATTACCAGTTTTAATCTGTAAAGGACATCCTACAACTGCAAAGGCAGCTAAACAATGAATGAGAAATAACATGTTGAGTATTTTCTTTTGTACAGGCTGTACCAAAGATAAATCTAGAATAAGTATCTACAATTACGTGTACATAACATTGTTTACCAAATTGAGGAATGTGAGCTATATCTATTTGCCATAATTTATTTGGTTTTAATCCATGGGGATTTACTCCAGATGGTAAAGATGGAGTGTGTATAACAATGGGGGCAGTGACGTACAATTTGATGAACTTGTTCTCTAGTAATATTAAATTTTTTATGTAAGCTAGAGACATTTTGATAATGCAAAGAATGTGAGGCTTGTGCACAGTCATACATGCTGATTGTTGACAATCATCAACCAATTTATCGATCTTATCATTACCTGATATTAGAGGCCCTGGAAGATTAGTGTGGGTCCACTGTATGTGGCCTATAAAACATGAGTGCTTTTGCATTTGCACCGTCCTTTGCTGGGCATAAAACAAATTGAATAACTCTTGTGATGATGTATAGCCAATAATTGAAGTTTCAATATTTTTGTGACTCCAGATGCATATAAACTGTCAAAATAAATACTGATGGGATCATTTGTAAAATGACTTAAAGCACAAATGAGAGCTTATAGTTCTGCTTTTTGGGCAGAAGCATATGAGGTTTGTATTACCTCTGTATGAGCATGACTATAAAAACCTGCTTTACCTGAGCTTGAGCCATCAGTGAATACTGTCAGTGCACCATTTATTGGTTGTGCATGTACAATCCTTGGAAATATGAATGGCGTTACCAATGCAAACTGAATAATTTTATCACAAGGATAATGGCTTTCTATCTGACCAGGAAAATTAGCAAAAGCTACTTGCCAAAAATTAGAAGTTTGAAAGAGCCAAACATTGTGTTGAGTAGAAAATGGAATGATTATAACATTAGGTTCTGATTCAACTATCTGTAAAACTCTTGTTCTGCCCTTTATCACTAATTGAGCAACAAAATTATGACTTTTGAGGAGAGTTGGCTA
Source organism: Spermophilus citellus (assembly GCF_964194105.1). Classification (NCBI taxonomy): domain Eukaryota; kingdom Metazoa; phylum Chordata; class Mammalia; order Rodentia; family Sciuridae; genus Spermophilus; species Spermophilus citellus. Next base: position 68,151,397 of record NC_138187.1, on the reverse strand, counting down.
AATGAATCCACCTAATAACTCCCAGCGTTTACCATATCACCCCTGTAGGAGCATAAGAAGTTGGAAATATCAATAAATATATAGGCTCTTGTGGATTAATTTTAGTAAGCTAAGCATTTTTAATAGCAATTTCAACTTTCCTCAAAGCCATTTTCACTTCAGCTGTGAGCTGACGAGAAGAAGTTGGAGAAGGATCTCCCTGTAATATCTGGAATAAAGGACTTAGATCTGAAGTATTAGCTTTAAGGATGGCCTAAGTCAATTAATAACTCCTAATAATTTTTAAAAATCATTGACTCTTATTTGTAAGTATTGAGGACAGATTGTATGTCCTTCAATCACATGACCTAGATATTGAAAAGCAGGTGTCTTCTGCACCTTTTGAGGTGGAATGCACAAACTCATTACTGTGAGTGAAGTCTCTAATTGGGCAAAAAATTTTAAGAGTACATCTGAATTAGCATGAGCTAAAAGTATGTCATCCATAAAATGAATAATATATGCATCAGGGAATTTTTACCTCACAGGTGTGATAGACATTGGGTAGGACTGTTATGCATTCCCTGAGGCAACACTTTACAGCAATATCTTTTAACTGGTTCTTTAAAATTAATTGCTGGGACAGTAAATGCAATTTTTTTATGGTCATCTGGGTGCAAAGGTATAGAGAAGAAACAATCTTTTAGATCTACTACTATCAAATAAGGAATAGCTGTAGCAGAAGGAAGCCCAGATTGTAATGCTCCCATGGGCTCTATGACCCAATTAATAGCTCTAAGGTCTTGTAATAATCTCCAATTATCAATTTTTTCTTAATTACAAAGATTGGTGGGTTCCAATCGCTGAGCATAGGCTCTAAATGACCAGCTTGAAGTTGTTCAACTAACATGTGGGATATTTTAAGTTTTTCCCCTGTTAGGGGCCACTGACTAACCCAGATTGGCTCTTCTGTGAGCCAACTGATTATTATTATTATTATTATTATTATGTTTTGGGGGTCGGGGAAAGGTCAGGACCCCCACCAAAAATTTTGGTTGGGTGCATTAATTAATCTGTGTCGAAGAGATCGGTCATAGGTAGCTACTCGCCTGTAAGTTTTCCTCAATTTCCCTAGGAGTAAATCCTTGATTAAGTCCCTTAAATTACATGATAGAATTTTGAGTTACTAATAATAATCCTAAGCTACTTAAAATATCTCTACCCCATAAACTTACCAGTAACTGTGTCCAAAACATAAGGCTTGAAAATTCCAGTATTACCATCTTGGTCTTCCCAGTGAAGATACTGGGCACTCTGGGCAGGTTGAGAGATCAGCCTTATACCTTCTAAATTGGCAAGTGCAATATGTAAAGGCCAGCTTTTGGGCCAAAATCTGTGAGATAAAACAGATTTATCTGTACCAGTATTTACGATATCTCAAAATTTTTTGATTGATTTTAAGTTCCAGTAGGGGACCCTCCTACCAGATTGAGCCCAGTACACTCTGTCCAAGAAGCCCAAAGTTGAGGTCTTAAGTGGGCTGTCCAAGGAACAGCAAGGTAAAAGAACTAATTGTGCCAGCATGTCTTTTGTAGAGAGCCGAATGGCATGCTCTGATTTCTCAGTGACTGTTAGCTCATCTCTAAAATATGAATCAATTAACTCCTGGCATTACTTGAGTTCCCTCTTTAAAATTATTTCATCCCAAAATTAGGCCTATGGTATCTGGGGGTAATGGTCCAGGAATTCCAGCAGGAACTCACTATAGTCCCATTTCATCTATTACCATGGCTGGTCATAAAAATACTGTCTGGGTGGAGCTGGCTGGTAATGATGATTCGCTGTGGTTGGCTGTGATGACATCAAAGCCTGCGACTCTGAATCTTCCTCCCATGTATACTGTAGAGCCCCCATTGTTTGTCCAGCCTGGGGTAGGCCCAGTCTTTCATTTTTTCGGCCCTGAAGAAAGCGGAAGTGAGGTCGAAAATAGAGGTGGGCTGCTGCCATATCTGTTCTCATTCTCCCTGGCCATGTGGCTTTATGTCTCCTAATGCTGCTGGTAAAAACCGGGAGAGGTTTCTGCCCTATTGCGCAGAGATTTGCAATCCCATGCCAAATGCCCTGTCACAATTAAAACACCACCCACGAGAATGGTGTCTCCAGGATTGGGGCTGAAGTACCTGTTTTAAAGCCGTGTGGAGTGTGAAACCTTGTAATTGTGTAGGACCAACATCCACAAAAAGGTGAATAAATTCAGAAACTGTCCCTTTCTTCCAATAGGGTAGGAGTATGTCCTGACAAGCTTTATTGGCATTTTCAAATGCTAGCTGTTTAACTATGAATTCTGAGGCATTTGAGCCTCCGACTGACCTATTAGCTGTCTGATACACGTGCGCTATGAAATCAGAGAATTGTTCTTCTTATCTCTGTTTTATCTGGCTAAAATCTAACTTCACTTGATCCTGGGAAGATATCTCAAGCCATGTTCTTTTGGCACATGCAGTGATCTGATCATAAATGGCTAGATCATAATTCAATTGTTTTTAGGTGCGCAAATTCCCCAATTCCTTTTAACACCTCCAAAGGGGCATCAAAGTCTTGCCTTATATTCCTCTCAGCCTGTTCAGAACAATAATCAGTCCAGTGAGACTGCCAAAGGACATAATCAACCCCCAAAAGGCAAGCCTTTGACATTGAAATCCAGTCATTTGGGGGTACAGGCTTGTGGCATAACAAATCAAGCAGGCTTTGCACAAAGGGTGAGTTTGGACCATAGGGACTGCAAGTGCTTTTGAGCTCCTTAAGAGTCTTAAAAGGAAAGGCAGTGTGTACACGGGCATGCTGCTTTTGTTTGTTAATCTGCTCAAAGACTGGAAAAAGCTAAAAACCTGTACTGTCTTCCCTGGCTTCTTGCATTCTTCTAAGACTATGTTGTAGGGTCGTAAGCATGGCGACCACCAGTTCAGAGTAATTATTGAACCCCATTCTCCTGGAGGAGAGTGGCTGAATTCGGATGGCGGGTGCCGGGCCAGCTAGATATAATTTAGTAAAACCCTCCTCCAGGTATTCCTCACCTTCTGACTAAGTCCCCTCGTAAATATCTTCCTGACCATCTTGTTCCTCTCCAATTTGAACCTGCCCAATGAAATCCAATCGGAGCTAGTTTCCTCTCTGGAACATGCCCCTTGTTGCTCCTTTAAGCTGCTGTGTTTGACTTTTGATTTTAGGTTTTGCCCCAAGGCTGCCTGTCTGCGAGCTGCAGACTGAGTGAAAATTGACTGTGTCCTCAGTCAAGCCACAGAAAGAGAGAACCCCTTGGAAGCAGTTTTGGGCTGTTTCTCCTGCTCCAAATGTCTAACAGCTCTCTGAAGCCCTTTCAGCAGGTCCTCAGGGGACCACTGGTCCTGATCTAGATCATCAAAAAGACACATTTCTAAAGTGGTCCAGACCTTCTGAACACTCTCTGTTGTCTTTTAGACACCTTGGCAGAGAGGCAAACTTTAAATAATTTTCTACATAGCCTCTCCCAAGTGTGTAAATCTGATGAATCTTGATGACAAAACCATGGGCACACTTTGCTAACCATTTTTAGGAAACAAGCTAGCTGGGCCCTTCTGACTTGTTTTCCTCTCCAGTTGATTATTGTCTCCAGAATTGTTAAATACATTTTTATCTGAAGATGTGGAACTGCCCATGAAACTGTCTGCTTCCTCTGTGATTCCCCAAAGAATCACAGTTCACTAAATTTCTATAGTGCGCTCTCTCAGTCAACCTGAAAATTCACCCCAAGGGGTCCCGCAAGGGCAGCTGAACTTAAGTCGCTTGTGTGAATTTCCAAGGACACCAAATAAAACACAAACACACACTTTACCTTTAAACAAGCTTCAGGACGGCTCCTGCATTCTCGTCCTCAAGCTCCCCAAATGGGAGAGTGAGGGATATTTAGAGAAGGGGAGAGAGAGAGAGGGAAGGAGGGGGAAGGGGGAGGGCAGGCGCACAAGTCAATACGAGATGCAGTGATGGTAAAAGCCTCTCTGCTCCAAGATGGAAGATGCAAATCATTCAGAGTGGCTCCCCACAATTGATTAATAATATTAATTTTATTTACTAATATTAGTTATTCTTAATTTAGCAAAGAGTGTTGATATGATATAATAAGGGATACATTGAATTCTGTTTTGAATCTAAGTAGAACTTTCCTTAATGGTCCCACTGAGTAACTCCCCTTTCAAATATATTAAATATATCATCTTATTTAATCTTCATGGCCATGAGAGACCATTTTCATAAATCATTTTCAACAATTCTGACAATAAGAAGCAGCAATACTTTTGGCTCCAGTTGCTATCCAAGGGCTCTACTTTTATTATCTCATTTAAAATGTTTTTCTTGGTTTCATTCTAGTTTCATCAGTAAGTATAACTTATTTGATTGTAGAATTTGACTCAATGTTAGAAACCACTTCTGATAGTGAGAGACTTTTTACAATCAAGTATGTGATATCTCTGTAACTAGAGATACTTAGGTAGAGGTTGGATGATTATATTTCACATGTGAAGGAAATCCTATGTGGAGTAGGGAAATGCATTGTATATGATTTGATTTAATGCATCCTCTGAACTCTAGGGTGTTTAAAGACATGTATAGAAGGAGAGTAGATAAAGTATAATTTCATCCTTTACTCAGGTCTCAGATGTATGTCTCAAATTTTTCAAAACTAAATTACTATGCTGATAGAGCATATATATTTTTTGCCTTAAAATTTGTGTTCCACTGAAAGGCACTAGAGACGTGACAAAGAAACCATTTTAATCCATTTCTAGGATCTTTAATGACTCTTGTATAGTGATCTCCTATAAAAACATGCAAAAAATTAAATGTAGAAATTTAAATGCCTATTGATACTTTCTTTGTTAAGTAATAACCTATCAATATAAGTAGATTTTGAAACTGTGTAGTAATTTTTGGATTCTAAAATAATAAAATTCAATATATAATAGTATTAATTCATTTAGGCTGTCAAGGAGGTAGGAAAACAAAATATTAGCTAATAATATTTGGAAATATTAGAAGCTGATAAAAATTCTCCAAATTAAATAAAACAAATCTTGATATTAAAAGAGACACATGAGAAGAAGTAGAAGGAAGAAGAGGAGGAGGCCAGGAGGAGGCTAGGAGGAGGAGAGGAAGGGGAGAGGAGGAGGAGCGGGAGAAGGATGATGATAAATGGGAGAAGGAGGAGGAGGGAGAAGGAGGGAGAGAAGGAAGAGGAGGAGGAAGAGGAAGAGAAGGAGGAAAAGGAGGAGAAGAAGGAGGAGAAAGATGATGATGGTGGTGGTAATCATAATCCATCATCTTAGGGCCAAAAAAGAAAAACAAAACAACATAAAGATCTTAGATTACTACGTCATTTTTTCCCCTTTTCACTCTACTTCTTAATGCTATCCCTCTCATCAGTTAGATATGAGTTAAACTGATATATCATCTTAGTATCAGTTAAACTACATATTTATTAGCAGCATTCTCATACAAATAAGTTGAGCTTATAAATAATATCTTATTGTTCAGCCAAAGCTGGTAGTATGCTTTGTAGTCTCACTAGTTTTAATAAATGTTACATAAATCAAGCCTTGGTTCTGCTCTCTTCAATGTACATCTGGTTTTAATATAAAGAAGCAAAACAACATATCTTCTTTCCTAAGTTAAATTCTACCTGAAAGTGTAAGAAATGTATTCTCTATTATAGGATCATACAAAATAGTTTTGCAAATAAAATGACACTTAAATAACCATTCATTTTCAAAACTTCAGAGCACAAAAGTCATTTAATTGATTTTACACCATTGTAGAAGGCACTGCAGGGAAAACAGTGAATAGAAGCAAGCTGGAATTTCAACACAGAGCTCCTTTCTTACCATCAGTGACAAAGAGGCTATGATTTTAGTGGTTCAAGTTTATTCCATACAGTAGAGTTCTGAAAATTTACCAAATAATTGCAATTTTTATTTATTTCAACTTCTGATATACACACATACAAGCATTTCTGAAACTTTCAGAAATGTATGTCTTAGTATTGAAGTATATTTTATACTAAGTACATTTTGAAAATGCATAACACTTTCAGAATATCTGAAGGCCTTGAATTTAAAAATCAATTATTTTTCTTTCAATAGTAAAATAGACTTCAAAGTGTCAGGAAATTTCATTGATCAAGAACTATCCATGAAGCTATCAATATGCTGGATTCTAGTAATTAAAGCTCTTTACTCATTGGTCCAACATCTCAAACATTTCTGTTAAAATTTCAGACCCATAAGTTACAATTACTGCCCATACCCTATTGAAAATTCCACTATATTTACCACCCCAGTGCTCAATGACTGAGATCAGAACACAGCATTCTGAGATTTGTTTTCTAAATCACAGGTAGGAATGTTGTTCCTGCAACCATGTAACCAACACACATACACACACACACACACACACACACACACACACACACACACACATTTTGGTACCAGGGATTGAATCCAGAGGCACTTAACCACTGAGCCATATCCTCATCTCTTTAAATATTAAAAAAATATTTTATTTATAAATAGGGTTTCACTGAGTTACTTAGGACCTTGCTTAGTTGCTGAGGCTGGCTTTGAACTCAGAATCCTTTTGCCTCAGCCTGCAGAGCCACAGGGATTACAGGTGTGTGCCATTGCTCCTGGCTAAGGCTATTGATAATTCTTGAACTGTGTTCTCCAACATGAAATCCACACGCTATTGTTGTTATTAAACTTATGTAAAGTTGAAAATCTAGATTTTCGGTCATTCTAGCCCATATCAAGAGAGCTTATATACACACAGGTGCATTCTTATCTGGGTAGTCATGGAACAAACTTGAGGCGGATTTCATCTAGTTTAGATAATTCAGAAATCAGCAACCCTGAGGAAAGTCTGCTATTCTAAGCTAAAACTTATTCTGGAAAAAGAATTCTACAAAGAAGTATAATTCCACCTTTTCACAGCTCAGTTCAATTAATTTCTGCATACATTCTCTCTAAATCCTCACCAGAATTAATAGAAATATCATTATGTTATCTCTGGGATCTTTTACAGTTTCAGAGAATACTGATAATTGAATTGATGCTCAATTTGTAAATTTTTCTTTTCATATAAGTGGATCGTTTTCATTCTATATTAAATGTATGATGACAAATTATGTAGTATAGGAACTATTTCAAAAATTTTATTTCACTTTATGTTGTTTTAGAAAAAAATCCAATTTTCCTTATTAAATACTGACACAAAATATAACTCCAGGGTTGGGGCTGTGGCTCAGTGGTAGAGCACTTACTTGCCTAGCAGGTGTGAGGCACTGGGTTCGATCCTCAGCACCACATAAAAATAAATAAATAAAATAATCGTACTGTGTCCATATACAACTAAAAAATTTTTAAAAAATAACTCCAAAATGTTTAGATTAGTATTCTTGCTCATTGCTCTAATTCTTTCTGGGGGGGGGGTGGGGACAAAAACACTGAAGGCAAAAAAACAAAAACAAAAACAAAACAAAACAAAACAACAACAACAACAAAAAAACATTCAAGTCTAGATATCTACGTCAGTGATATCCCAGACTTGATTTAGGACAATCTCATTCAATAATACTCAAAACTCTCTAGAGGACAGTAAAAATATGATTAAAACTATTTTAATGTTACACAACATTTGGTTGGCAAAAGTTGTATGTTTAACATTCTTGGAAGTTGTATTTTATGCCATTACAATTTCCACAAAATATGCTTTAACACATATTAGTAAGGTTACTGTTAATGTATTTTTACTTCTTTTCCATTTTTATTAAATTGATTGTATAACAGTGTTTAAATATTAGAATTTTCTTTTTTTGGTATTGGGGGTTGAACCCAGGGACACTTTACCACTGAGCTATATATCCCAGCCCTTTGAGTAATAATAATAATAATAATAATAATAATTATTATTATTATTATTTTAACAGGGTCTCACTAAGTTGTCAAAGATGGCCTTGGACTTGTGATCCTCCTTCCTCAGCCTCCTAAGTCACTGGGATTACAGGTGTGCACCACTACACCAGGCTTAAACATTAGCATTTTCATTATCTGTGATTTTAAAAATACTTGTAACTTCTAAAAAAACTAAAGTAAAAGGGATAGAGGAGCAATTTGAAACATTTGAACTCACCAGCTGCACTTAGGAGTCCTTCTGTGGAGCTAGGTCAGTCCTAGGGTATTTCTCATATTGTTCAATAAGCACTCGTGTCAGTATTATTGTCAAAAGGCTTTCCCACTTGCAATTTTTATTGTTGTGTCCATGAATTTATTCATGTTGTTGATCTTGCTCACTAATACTTTCTTTTTTTCAAATCTGATCCAGATTTCTGTGTAGTAGTATTTAACACTTAAAAAAAAGATATTGTGTAAATTGAAAAACATGGTTTTGTTTAATTTTATTATATTTGATATAATTTTAATTATATTTGATATCATTGAAAAACAGGATATATGAATAGTATACTATAGCTAGTGTCAGAAGCATTCAGAGGTCTTATTAAAATAAATTTTGCTGGACCTTAGCCCCGGAGCTTCTGATTCAGTAGGTGTGGAATGGGGCCCAAGCATTTGTATATTTAACAAGTTCCCAAATGATGTCAATGCTACTAGATTCTTCAATCATACTTTGAGAACCATTGATAGAGTAATTTTTAAAAGTTCAACTCAAAATTCATAGAAATTCCATTTTTTTGCTAACATAAAATATATAAGCTTAATATGCATGTAGTTCTTCAAAAGATCAGTTGGTTTTAAATGAAAGGCTAACTGCAAAAGAAAAGCATAAAGAGAAATTAATGTCAGGAAGAAATAAAAGGAAAGTCCATTTGGGGAAGAAGACTTATCTTGAAGTTGATGGAAACCAAGACTGAGTCATAAAATATAAATTACCATGATGTTATTGAAATATTTTTTTGTTATAAGAGAAAAACTGGAAATGATCAAAGGGTCCATTTAGTAGAGTTTTAGTCAAATAGATTATGGTAGGTTCAAATATAGAGGACTTAAAATGAATTAGATTTGGACATGTTGATATGGAGATTTCAATATATATTAATATACTTTAAAAATTGAAAATGGGAACTGGGGTCAAAAAATAAGGAGGGAGAAGAAGAAGAGAAGTGAAAATATAGAGAAGATGCACTATTTCTTTGAATAATATATAAGTATTATTCAAAGAAATATATAGTTAAATACATATTTATATTAATATACTTACAGATTTTTTAATTAAAATATAATTATATGTGTTTATAAATCTATATATATATTACTTTCAGCAGAGTGAGCATATTGCTATAAGTGTGTTTTCTCTTAAAATTGTGCAATGAACAACTAAGGCTAATTTATTTTGGGGAAAAGAATTTGGTGAAGGAAATTTTGATTTCAATTATTAGTTATATACTTTTTTACATAAATTTGCATTTCTAACTGCATGTATGTATTATTTATAGTTTAAAACATCAATAATTCACACATACTACATTGAGTATCATAAAAAGGGACAATAACAAATATCATCAATTATATACATAAATAACAACTTTCATACAGGGCTGGTCAGACCATAAAAATGTGATAGCCATTTTGGAAAATAGTGTGCCTGCTTCTTAAAAATTAAGCATAAATTCCCTGTACAACTAGCAATTCTATTAATAGGTGTACATGCAAGAAAAATAGAAACATATATACACAAAAACACTTGCTTATGAAGGTTCACAGTGACATTATTAAAGATAGCCCCAATGTGGAAACAACGCAAATGCCCATCAACTGGTGAACAAATAAACACAATGTGACAAATCCTATTTCATTAGTAGAAAAGAATAAAGTATAGGTGAACTTTGAAAACATTAAGATTTTTAGTTTTTGGTCTGGCATGTAGAAACCTGGAAGTAATCTCTACTGTTCACACAACAAGAAAAAGGCTGACCAAAGTGCAAATCAACAACTCTTTTTAGATTCATCTGAGAATTGTGGTCATAGGGCAAACCAATGTTCCTAAAATGAAAGACAGGCAGATACAGATAATCACAACTTACTCAAAGCAAATGCCTAGGAGCAGAAAACTCCATGGAAACCAGCACCATGGCAGGAAAACCTAGTCTATAATTGTGTAATTATAGAGACTCAGTGTACACAAATTTGTTTAAAAACTCCAGGGTGACAGTCTGTTTTAGTCAGCTTTTTCACTGCTGTGACTAAATGACCCAACCAGAACAATTTTAAAGGAAAGAAAGTGTATTGAGGGCTCATAGTTTCAGAGATCTTAGTCCATAGAAGGCCAGCTCCATTCCTTAGGGCTCCAGGTGAGGCAAAACATCATCGTGGAAGGGTGTGGCAGAAGGAAACAGCTCACAAGTTGATCAGAGACCAGAGACTACACTTGCCAGACACAAATATATACCCCAAAGCCATTCCCCAATTCCCACCTCCTCTAGCCACACCCTAACACTTCAGTTACTACTCAGTTAATCCCTATCAGGGGATTAAATCACTGATTGGGTTAAGGCTCTCACAACCCAATCATTTATTCTCTGAACCTTCTCACATTGTTTCTCATGTGAGCTTTTGGGGGACACCATATCTAAACCATAACGCAGTCTTAAAGGGACACAACAGTTTTATAAGTTCTACCTCAAGGAATCCTGATCAAGTTTTCTTTCTTTTTTTTTTTTTTTTGCCTTTTAAAAAAATTTTCCATTTTATTATGGTAGGAATACTCAACATGGGTGGGTGTGCTTTTGAGTTAGGACTCATTCTCTTAATCTTATGTTGTAAGAACTGCATCTATGTTGTTGGGTATCATGGTGGTATATTTTCCTCTTATTTTCTTGCATGGTACCCTGACATGCCATATCTACCACAGTGTATCCATTTGACACTCGATGAACATTTGGGTTGTTGGAGTGTTAGGCTGTTTCAGAGAGCACTGCCGTAAACTTTCTTGTGAACATCTTGGTCCGTGCGTGCTGTTTACTCTATATATAGACTAAAATGGAAATTGCTAAATTATAGGGCACGATTAAGCTCAGCTTCAGTAGTTGATGCCAAATAGCTTTGTAAAGAGACTGTCAGTTTCACCACCAGTGGGTGAGAGTGACAGCTGCTGTGCAGCCCTGTTAGCACTTTTTGATTCTGGTCATCCCCGTGGTAGAGGGTAGACTGTCATTGTGGATTTAATTCAGTTTTGTGGACTGTTAGTACATTCGGCATCTTTTTGTCCAGGTACTCCGGCCATTTGGATATTCTTGAAAAGAGTGGTCTTTTCTTTTTTTTTTTTTTTATTGGTTGTTCACAACTTTACAAAGCTCTTGACATATCATACTTCATACATTAGATTGAAGTGGGTTATGAACCCCCAATTTTACCCCAAATGCAGATTGCAGAATCACGTTGGTTACCTGATCAAGTTTTCATACTAAATATCAAAGAAAACTCTTTCATGCTAAAAACAGGCATTTAGAAGTATTTTATAAAAGCAAGCATTTAAAAGTATTCCAAGAATAATCTAATAAGCTGTTCTCTTTAACAAGGCCTGCCCTCACAAAAAAGAAAACAAAATCACACCAAAACCAACCAAAGAAAAACAAAATACTTTCCAAGAGTTTAACCATTGGAATTTTACCAGAACACTTTTCACCTGGGGAAAGAGAATACTCAACCCTAGAGCTGTCTAGTTTTACGGTGTCTCCTAAGGTGGAGTCAGTGGTTACAGAGAAGTACTTTTGAAGGTCAAAATCCAAGGCATAGGTTCACTAAAAGATAGATCTAATTAAAGAACTATAGAATGCTTTTCTCACCCATTCCCATTACCACTGTCAATAGGGTTACTACTATATAGTAATATGGACTACAACTATGAGAATCATGTGACATGGACAATATTTAAGAAGTCCAAAGACAATAGGGAAAACCAATGAAACTATAATAAAGAATTCAGAAAGTGGCTAGGCACAGCTGAGGAAAATATCTATGCTTAAATGTGAGAAACTAAAAAAACAAACAAACAAAAAATAGAATATTCAATAACTATGGGACAACTACAGAAGGTATAAATATGAATCATGAGAATACAGAAAGAAAAGAGAGAAAGAACAGAAGCATTTAAAGCGATAATGACTGAGAATTTCCCAAAATTAATGTAAGAAACCAAACCATGGATCCTGGAAGCTCAGAGAACATCAGGCATAACAAAGGCTATAAAACTCCTACAGCTGCCACTCAATATTCAAACTGTAGAAAACAAAAGATAAATTTTAGAAAGATTCTGAAGGAAAAGATACTTTAACTGTAGTGCAGCAAAGATAAAACTACAGCAAACTTCTCCTTGGAAACCATATAAATAAAAGGAGACTAGAGTAAAATAATATAAATATTGAGGCAAAAAAACTGTCCCAACAAAGAAGAATTCTGTACTCTGTGAAACTATTTTTTTTCAAATACTAAGAGAAAAAAAAAAACTTTCTCAAACAAAAATCAAGGGAATTTGTTGGCAGTAGTTCTGCATTGCAAAAAATGTTAAAAAATCTTCAGAGAAAAACGAAAATAATATAAGTTAGAAACTCAGCTCTACATAAAGGAAAGGCACCGAAGATGGAACAAGTGAAGGTAAGCTAAAGCATTCATGTTTCTTAATATTTATTGATCTAATAGACAAGAGCTTATTTAAAATAATATTAGCAATAATGTATTCAATTTTATATGCTTATAAATAAGAGAAATGAATGATAGCAATGACATAAAAGTTGGAAGGGAGGAATTAGGATTATTTTATTTTTACCTTATGTAAACTTGCACTACAGATGAAGTGGTATAGTGTTATTTAAAAGTGGATTTGGATTAACGTAAATTGTTTTGTTACTATAAATGTACATTTCAAACTTTTAAGCAACTGCTAAAAAATTAAGAAGAGAACATATAATTGCTATGCTAATAAAGGAGAGAAAATGGAATCAAATAAAATTCAAAAAAGGCAGAAAAAATGGATAAAACAGAAACAAAGAAAAAGGGTAATGGATAGAAAACAGTGACAAGTATGGTAAATATCATTCCAACTATATCAAAGATCATTTTAAACATCAATGATGTAAATATACAAATTAAAAGACAACACCAATTAAATGACAGAAATTGGTTCAAATAACAAGATCCAACTTGCTCTCCATAAGAAACACTTTAAATATATGATCACCTATAGAATAAAAAGTAAGGGAATAGAGAAAAATAAACCATGCTAATTTTAAAATTCTTAAGTTATATTCATTTCAGACAATGAAGATTCCACAGCAAAGAAAATTATAAAATGAGGGCATTACATGATGATAAAAAGGCCCATTTTCCAAGAGGACATACAGATATTACTGTGTACAAGCCTAAGAGACATCAAAATATGTGAGTGAAAGCTGATGACTACAAGACGAAATAGATGAATCCATTGTTATAGCTGGAGACCTAATCACTCCTGAGTCATAGAGATACTCATCAGGCAGAAAACCAGTAAGGACATCAATCAACCAGATATAACTAACATCTATAGTCTATTTCAACCAACAACAGCAGATTCTTTTCAAGTTTACATGAAACATCATTAAAACAGACCATGTCCTGGGCCATAAAACACAACTGAAATAATTTAAAAGAATAATCATACAACTTCTATTCCCTACCCACAATGGAATTAAAGTAGAGTCAATTACAGAAAGATAGCTTGATTGGTAGTTTTTCATCTCATTTTGTTGTTTTTTTATTGGTGCTAAGATTTTGAACTCCTTTTATTTAATCTACATATTAATCCTGTATTTTAAGAGTAGCTGGCAAAGATTTTCTCCCATTCAGTAGGGTTTCTTCACACTGTTTTTCCTCTGCTGTCCAGATGATTTTAGTTTGATGCCACCCTATTTATTGATTTCTGGTATTATTTTCTAAGCTATAGGAGAACTATAGGAGTCCTATTGCCTATATGTTGGAGTGTTTTCCCTGTTCTCTTTGCAGTTTAAAAGTTTCTGGTCTTATCTCAAGGTCTTAGATCCATTTTGAGTTGACTTTTGTGCAAGGTGTGACAAAGATCTAATTTCAAGCTTTTACATATGGATATTCTGTTTTCTCAGCACCATTTGTTACGGAGTAGAATCTCCTTTCTTTAACATAAGTGTTTTTGCATCTTGTTCAATAATCAACTGACAGTAGTTTGTCTTTTTGTCTTTTATTCTGTTCCACTGGTGTAAATGTCTATATTTATGCCAGTGCCCCTTTTCAATTATTGGGCAAATGAAGTAAATAGACACTTCCCAAAAGAAGTACATGGTGCCCAAAGTAAGAAGAACAAATCAGCAGCAAATACAGTAGAAAGCAAGAAATAATTAAAATTAGAGCTGAAATCAATGAAATCGAAACAAAAGAAACAATCGAAAAAATTGACAAAACCAAAGTAGTGGCTTAATCTCTAGTAGAAACTATCTTGCTTGCTTGAGAAACCAAAAGACAGAGCATGAGGCAGCCACTACAAATGAAAAGTGAAAGAGTTTCAAGACACTTGGTAGGGTTCCAAGACTTCAACAATACCAGCTAAGCCAAAAGAACTGAACAGAGATTTCAGAGTTTGGGACAAAATTCAGTAAACTGCCTGTTAAAGTACAATAAAAATGTAAGCACTTCAGAGGAACATAGTAGAATCCAGAACTGTTCTAGCATTTCATGAATCAAGTTCAGGCTAATCCAAAATTACTAGATATAAGGAAATTGAAAAGCATATCCCATATTCAAGGACAAAGGTAATCAATAGAGACTAACCCTGAGATATCATAATGAACTTGTTCTCATGACTCAGAAATATACTGATAAAGATTAAATAAAATATGACAGTATAGTGATATGTCTGACACCTTATAATGCTGTTAAATTTTAAAGGTATCATTGCACTTTGTAGGGCTCCAAGCAATGGTGCGAAGCAATGAAAGCACCACATATTATCCATATCATATCTACTCAGCTCTACTATGGACAATGCCTACATGAATGTCTGCACCACATATTATCCATATCATATCTACTCAGCTCTACTATGGACAATGCTTACATGAATGTCTGTGGCAGTTAAGTTTATTTATGGACATTAAAATTTGAATTTTGTATAATTATCATGTGTCATGAAATTTTCTCTCCACTCCAACCATTAAAAATGCAAAAATATTCTTAGCTTCTAAGCCATACAAAAATAAATGGCAGGCTAAATATGGTTCACAAATCATAGATTCTTGATTGCTTATATAGTACATAAGACAAAAGGACAAAGAGATGTAAAAGATTCAATTCTGTAGGAAGGTCAGTTTCCCTTACATTAATTTATAAGTTTAGGAAAATAGCTATCAAAATCCTAGTACAATTTAAAAAGAAGAACTTAACTGATTTAAAAATGTATCTGGCAAAATAAATATACAAGAATAATAATAACATAAAAATATTTAGAAAATAAAATAATTCCAGAAAGTTACCTGCCTAGCAGATACACAGAATAACCATAAATCTATGATACTTTAAAACAGTGTGATATGGTTACAAACAAAAACTGATAGTTCAATGGAATACAGCAAACAATCTATAAAGAGAAACACATATAGAAACCCAATATATATAGAAAAGATGACATTTCAAATTAGTGGTAAAGTATAAGTTCCTTAACAAATACTGCTGGGTTAACTAGATTTTTGAGGTTTGATCCTTATTTTAGATAAAAAATACAAATCAAACCAAACAAACCAAACAAAAACTCAACAACTAAAAGCTCACAAAAGCCATAATAGTATTAGAAAAAAATGTAGAAAACATTAAAAATCCTTATTATGATGAAATATTTTCAAAACATAAATCCAGAAGACAAAAGGAAAGGATTACATATTTTATAAAAATTAAAAGTAGTATTAACAAAATAAAATGCAAGTAGCAGATTAAATACCAACAACATATATAACCAAAAAAGATTCAAAGCCATACCACACAAAGTACAACCATAAACAAAAAGTGTAAACATTTACTGAGTACCTATTATAGGCCAGGTACTGTATTTACATGAATTAGCTTACTGAGCCTTCAATAATGGGGTGTATACTATTATTGTCCCATTTTTCAGGAGTCTGGCTTATCTAAAGGCTATGCTACTTGGGAGGCTGAGGCAGGAGGATTGCTTGAGCCCAGGACTTTGAGGCCCACCTGGGCAACATAGTGATACTACTACTACTAGTACTACTGCTACTATTACCACCATTCCTACTGCTAACAAAAATGACAAACATGGTTAAAATTCCATTTTTCTGATGAGGAAAATAAGCAAAGAGGAGTTAGGTAGTTTTGACTAGGGGAAAACTCAGTGGGATGCTAAGGAAAGATATGAAGGTAGCAAAAGGATAAGATGGGTATCATATGAAGGAAGAAACACAAATGGCTAATAGACAAATGAAAAGAGACTAGCATTATTATTAAAGTATCAGTGATATACCTTTTTTTTCTCCATCAGATTGGTAAAAATTTGTATGTATTATATAAAAATATATAGGGCTATCTTTTATATTTTCAAATACTATGTATGTAGTTGTGATTATTATACATGCACATTATTTTACAACTTTTCTTTAACTACAGGTTTGAACTTTAATAAAAATAATACATGTAAAAAAAGAAATACAGGCCTGGGGTTGTAGCTCAGTGATAGAGCACTTGCCTAGCAAGTGTGAGGCCCTGGGTTTGATCCTCAGCACCACATAAAAATAAGTAAATAAAATAAAGGCATTGTGTCCAACTATACCTAAAAGAGAAATATTTAAAAAAGAAATACAAATGGCCAAATAATTATATGAAAATATCAGCATCTCTAATTATTAGGGAAATGCAAATAAAAACCTCACTGAGATTTCATCTTACTCCAGTTAAAATGGCAATCATCAAGAACAAAATAACACTAAGTGTTGGTAAGGATATGGGGAAAAAGAAACTCTTATACAGTGTTGATGGGAATGTAAATTACTATCACCATTAAGGAAATCAGTATGAAATTTACAATACTACAAATGAGAAACCAACATAATTACAGTTATAGAAGACAAATATAAAGTCTATTAAAGTTTATGTATAATTTTTACTACTAAATTGAATCTAAAAAATGGAACATTTTAGAAAGGAAAAATATATCATTAACACTGATTAAAAAATGAAGTAGATCTTTAGTCTAGTTGAGCTATCTCATGTACAATCAGAGAAATGAAAAGTTGTGCTTCATTTGTGTACAATGAATCAAAATACATTCTGCTATCATGTATAACTAATTAGAACAAATAAAAAAAATAGAAAATGAAGTAGGAATTTAAACAAACTATATAATTACTATAGAAGAGAGGGGAAAAATAATGAAGATATATAACAGAAAATGCATGAAGACTGGATGATTTTGACTGAATTCTGTCTAGACTTATAAAAAGAGAATGTCAATCTTGTATGATTTTTCCTGAAATAAATAAATAAGTAAATAAATAAAAGGAAGGAGAAATCCCACCTCTGTGTTTTGATACCTATTATCCACTCTCTCACTATTGAAACATACACTTCCTAATCTTTAGTAATTTCTGTTCTATTCTCTGCTTTGGTGTGATCAACTTTCTAAAGGTTCTATAAAACAGCAAGAGTATACAGTATTTATCTTTCTGTATCTGATTTATTTTCATGAAACATAATGTGTTCCAGTTCCTTCAATGTTGCTATAAATTATAGGATTTCTTTTTTATGACTGAATAATATTTAATTGTGTACATATACCACATTTTGAATCCATTAATTCACCAATTGACTTATCAGTTGATGTCATATATTAGCTATTGTATTTGGATAGTACTCCAATAATTATTGGAGTACAGGTAGGGTTTTTAAAGATTTTATTTTTTAGTTGTAGGTGAACACAATACCTTTATTTTGTTTTTATGTGGTTCTGAGGATAGAACCCAGTGCCTCACACATGCTAGGTGAGTGCTCTTCCTCTGAGCCACAATCTCAGCCCTGCAGGTATCTTTTTGATATAATGACTTCATTTCCTCTGGATATGTAACCAGTAGGGTGTCATGTGATACTTTTATTTTCACTTTTTTGAGGAACTTTCATATTGTTTTCTATAATGGCTGTACTAATTCAATTTACACCACTATCAATAGTATGAAAGGATTTCCTTTCTCTACATCCTTGCCATCACTCATTAATTTTTGGCTTTTCATTATAGCCATTCCAACTGAGGTAAAGTGGTATGTCATTGTGGTCTTGTTTGGCATTTCCATGATGATTAATGACATTATTCAATATACATGTTTTTCATTTGAGAATTATCTCTACAGATCAGTTACCCATTTTATTTTATTTTACTTATTTTTTTTTTACACAAATGGAGTACAACTTTTCATTTCTGTGGCTGTCCATGATGCAGAGTCACCATTCATGCAATCATACACATACATAGGGTAATAATGTCTATCTCATTCCACCATCTTTCTCACCCCCATATTCCCTCCCTTCCTCTCACTTCCCTCTACCTAATCCAAAGTTCCTCCATTCTTACCTTGCCACCCCTCCCCCCATTGTGGATCATCATCCACTAATCAAAGAGAACATTTGGCCTTTGGATTTTTGGGATTGGTTTACTTCACTTAGCATGATATTCTCCAACTCCATAATTTACCTGCGAATGGCATGATTTCATTCTTTTTTAAGGCTGAGTAATATCCTGTTGTGTATATATACCACAGTTTCTTTATGTATTCATCTTTTGAGGAACATCTAAGTTGGTTCCACAGTTTAGCTCGTGTAAATAGAGATGCTATAAACATTGAAATGGCTGTGTCATGGTAGTATGTTGATTTTAAGTCCTTTGGGTATAGTCTGAGGAGTGGAACAGCTGGGTCAAATGGTGATTCCAAGTTTTCTGAGAAATCTCCATATAGTTTTGCAGAGTGGTTTGCACCAATTCTCAATCCCACTAGAAGTCAATGAGTGTACCTTTCCCCCGACATCCTCGCCAATACTTATTGTTGCTTGTATTCTTGATAATTGACATTCTGACTGGAATAGGATGAAATCTTAAGACTAGTTTTGATTTGCATTTCTCTAGTTGCTAGAGACGTTGAACTTTTTTTAATATATTTGTTGATCTTTTTCTATGAAGTGTCGGCTCAGTTCCTTATTCCATTTATTGATTGGGTTATTTGTTTTTTGGGTGCTAAGTTTTTTGAGTTCTTTATATATCCTGGAGATTAGTGCTCTGATATGCATGTGGTAAATATAGAGGATGCAGAGACAAACCCACATACTTACTATTATCTTATAATAGACAAAGGTTCTGAAAACCTACATTGGAGAAAAGATAGCCTCTTCAACAAATGGTGCTGGGAAAACTGGAAATCCATATGCAGCAAAATGAAATTAAATCCCAATCTTTCATCATGCCCAAAACTCAACTCAAAGTGGATCAAGGACCTAGGAATTAAACCAGAGACTCTGTGGCTGAAATAGAAAAAAAAAAGCAGGCCCAAATATTCATCATGTCAGCTCAGGATCTGACTTTCTTTCTCTCTTCTTCTTTTTAAAAATACCTTTATTTTATTTATTTAGTTTTTGGAAAGGTCCTGACTTTCTTAAGACTTCAAAAGCTCAAGGAATAAAATCAACAATCAATAAATGAGATGGATTCAAAGTAAAAAGCTTCTTCTCAGCAAAGAAAACAACCAGTGATATGAAGAAAGAGCTTACAGAATGGGAGAAAATCTTTACCATACGCACATCAGATAGAGAACTAATCTCCAATTACCCATTTAAAAACTGACCATATTATGCCCCATGAAATTTGAGTATAAATTATGGTTGAGATAATAGGTCACACAAATTTAGGATTCCTACTTTTGATATCTGTGCAATAATGATATATTTATGGGAAACACATACTAAGGTACTTAGGGGAAAAGGATCATATTTCTCTAAGTTTCATAAGATCATATTTCTCTACAGTTCAAAAACAAATAATATTTGTTGGAAAGGATCATATTCTCCAAGTTTCAAAGGATCATATTTCTCTACAGTTCCATAACAAATAATAATTGTTGTATACACATTTACTTATGAACATAGAGAAAATTATAAAGTAAAAAGTACAGGATTAAACAATTAGTGATTCTGGTAGAAGTTGTATGGGAATTCCCTTTAGAATATCTTTGTCTATAAATTTACATTGATAGAAAAATAAAAAAGGTTTAAAAACCATAATACATAAAATTCTTCCTATTATAACAAAAGGCAACCAATGGCAAAATGGGCAAAGAATATAAATCGGCAATTAAGTCAATGATAGAATAATATGCCTAGTTTTCATTAAAATAAAAACAATTCTTATTGAAGATGAAAATTTTAATTGTGTATTTTTATTTCAAATGATTTACTTATAAATTGTGGTAAATGATACATATCATAAAACTTGACATTTTAATCATTTCTAAGTGTACAGTTTAGTGGTATTAAGTACATTCATCTTATAGTGTACCCATAACCACCATCTAATGCCAGAACATTTTTTTATCTTGCAAAACTGAAACTCTGTGTTCATTAAAAAATAATTCACCCTTACCACATACTCAACCCCTGGCAACCACATTCTACTTACTCTATGAATCTGGCCACTCTAAATACCTCATATGAGTGGAATCATATGTATTTCTCTTTGTGACTGACTTATTTCACTTATCATAGTCTTCCAATTTATGTTGAAATGTGTGTTAGAATTTCTTTCCTTTATAAGAATGAATAATAATCCATTGTATGTACATATTACATTTTGTTTAGCCATTCATCTATAACGGACACTTGGGCTTTTAAAAAATTTACCTTTTAACTATTATAAATAAAGCTACTACAAACATGGCTATGTGAATCTCTGTTCATGTCTCTGTTTTCTTTCTTTTTAATTTATTTTTTATTTATATATAACAGTGGAATGCATTACAATTCTTATTACATATATAGAGCTCAATTTTTCATATCGCTGGTTGTATACATAGTATACTCACACCAATTCATGTCTTCATACATGTACTTTGGATAATAATGACCATTACATTCCACCATCATTAATTACCCTATGCTCCCTCCATCTCCATCCCACTCCTCTGCCATATCTAGAATTTGTCTATTCCTCCATGTTCCCTCTCCCTATCCCACTATGAATCAGCTTACTTATATCAAAGAGAACATTTGGCATTTGGTCTTTTGGAATTGGCTAACTTCACTTAGCATTATCTTCTCTAACTCCATCCATTTACCTGCAAATGTCATGATTTAATTCTCTTTTATTGCTGAGTAATATTCCATTGTGTATATATGTCATATTTTTTTATCCATTCATCTATTGAAGGGCATCTAGGTTGGTTCCATAGTTTAGCTATTGTGAATTGTGCTGCTAAAAACATTGATGTGGCTGTGTCCCTGTAGTATGCTGATTTTAAGTCCTTTGGGTATAGACCAAGGAGAGGGATAGCTGGATCAAATGGTGGTTCCATTACCAATATACCAAGAAACCTTCATACTGCTTTCCATATTGGCTACACCAATTTGCAGTCCCACTAGCAGTCCCTCACATCCTCGCCAACACTTATTGTTGTTTGCATGCATAATAGCTGCCATTCTAACTGGAGTGAGATGAAATCTTAGAGTGGTTTTGATTTGCGCTTCTCTAGTTGCTAGTGATGACGAACATTTTTTCATGTGTTCGTTGTTTGATTGTACATCAGATTCTGAGAAGTGTCTGTTCAGTTCCTTGGCCCATTTATTGATTGGGTTATTTGGTTTTTTTGGTGTCTAGCTTTTTGAGTTCTTTATGAACCCTAGTGATTAGTACTCTATCTGAAGTATGAGTGGTAGAGATTTGCTCCCAAGATGTAAGCTCTCTATTCACCTCACATATTGTTTCTTTTGCTGAGAAGAAACTTTTTAGTTTGATTCCATCTCATTTATTGATTCTTGATTTTAATTCTTGTGCTACAGGAGTCTTATTAAGAAAGTTGGGGCCTAATCCCACATGATGGAGATTAGGGCCTATTTTTTCTTCTATTAGACGCAGGGTCTCTGGTTGTATTTCTAAGACCTTGATCCATTTTGAGTTGAATCTTGTGCATGATGAGAGATAGGGGTTTAATTTCATTTTGTTGCATATGGTTTTCCCAGGCACCATTTGTTGAAGAGGCTATCTTTTCTCCAATGCATATTCTTGGCACCTTTGTCTAATATAAGATAATGGTAGTTTTGTGGGTTAGTCTCTATGTCCTCTATTCTGTACCATTGGTCTACCAGTCTGTTTTGGTACCAATCCCATGCTGTTTTTGTTTCTATTGCTCTGTAGTATAGTTTAAGGTCTGGCATAGTGATGCCACCTGCTTCACTCTTCCTGCTAAGAATTGCTTTAGCTATTCTGGGTCTCTTATTTTTCCAGATGAATTTAATGATTGCTTTATCTATTTCTATGAGGAATGTCATTGGCATTTTGATCAGAATTGTATTAAACCTGTATAGTGCTTTTGGTAGTATGGTCATTTTGACATATTAATTCTGCCTATGCAAGAGCAAGGTAAATCTTTCCATCTTCCAAGGTCTTCTTTGATTTCTTTCTTTAGGGTTCTGTAATTTTCATTATATAGATCTTTCATCTCTTTTGTTAAGTTGATTCCCAAGTATTTTATTTTGTTTTTTTAGGCTATTAAGAATGGGGTAGTTTTCCTCATTTTCCTTTCTGAGGATTTGTCACTGATACACAGAAAGGTCTTTGGTTTATGGGTGTTGATTGTATATCCTGCTACTTTGCTGAATTCATTTACTAGTTCTAGAAGTTTTTTGGTGGAACTTTTAGGGTCTTCCAGGTACAGAATCATATCATCAGCAAATAGTGCCAATTTGAGTTCTTCTTTTCCTGTATATATCCCTTTGATTTCTTTCATCTGTCTAATTTCTCTAGCCAGTGTTTCAAGAACTATGTTAAATAGAAGTGGTGAAAGAGGACATCCCTGTCTTGTTCCAGTTTTTAGAGGGAATGCATTCAGTTTTTCTCCATTTAGAATGTTGGCCTGGGGCTTAGCATAAATAGCCTTTATGTTGTTGAGATATGTTCCTGTTATCCCTAGTTTTTCTAGTGTTTTGAACATAAAGGGGTACTGTATTTTGTCAAATGCTTTTTCTACATCTATTGAGATGATCATATTGATGTGATGAATTACATCTATTGACTTCCTTATGTTGAAACAACCTTGCATCCCTGAGATGAAACCTACTTGATCGTGTGCATGATCTTTCTGATATGTTTTTGTATTTGATTTGCCAGAATTTTATTGAGAATTTTTGCATCTATGTTCATTAGAGATATTGGTCTGAAGTTTCTTTTTTTTTTTTTTGATGTGTTTTTGCCTGGTTTGGGAATCAGAGTGATATTGGGCTCATAGCAGTGCTGCCTCTTTTTCTATTTCCTGAAATGAATTGGAAAGTATTGGTGATAATTCTTCTTTAAAGGTCTTGTAGAACTCGGCTGTGTATCTGTCTGGTCCTGGACTTTTCTTGGTTGGTAGACTTCTGATGGTGTCTGCTATTTTGTTACTTGAAATTGATCTGTTCAAATTGTGTATATCACCCTGATTTAATTTGGGCAAATTATATGACTCTAGAAATTTGTTGATGCCTTCAATTATTTCTATTTTATCGGAATACAGGTTTTCAAAATAATTTCTAATTATCTTCTGCATTTCTGTAGTGTCTGTTGTGATATTTCCTTTTTCATCACGTATGTTAGTGATTTGAGTTTTCTCTCTCCTCTTCATTAGCATGGATAAGGGTCTATCAATCAATTTTACTTATTTTTTCAAAGAACCAATTATTTGTTTTGTCAATTTTTCAATTGTTTCTTTTGTTTCAATTTCATTGATTTCAGCTCTGATTTTAATCATTTCCTGTCTTCTGTTGCTTTTGCTATTGATTTGTTCTTCTTTTTCTAGGACTTTGAGATGTAGTGTTAAGTTATTTATTTGTTGACTTTTTCTTCTTTTTAGGAATGAACTCCATGCAATGAACTTTCCTCTTAGAACTGCTTTCATAGTGTCCCAGAGATTTGGTATGCTGTATCTGTGTTCTTTTTCATCTCTAAAACCTTTTACATCTCCTTATTGATGTCTTTTGTAACCCATTGTTCATTCAGTAGCATATTATTTAGTCTCCAGGTATTGGAGGGGATTTTATTTCTTCTTTTATCATTGATTTCTAATTTAATTCCATTATGGCCTGATAGAATGCAGGGTAGAATCTCTTCTTTTTTATATTTGCTAAGAGGTGCTTTGTGGCATAGTATATGGTATATTTTAGAGAAGGATCCGTTGCTGCTGAGAAGAAAGTATATTCTCTCATTGAAGGGAGAAATATTCTATATATGTTAGTTAAGTCTAAGTTATTGATTATATTATTGAGTTCTACAGTTTCTTTGTTCAGCTTTTGTTTGGAAGATCTATCTAGTGATGATATTGTTGTGGTCTATTTGACTCTTGAACTTGGTGCATATATATTTAGTCTTGTTGGTGTATGGTTCCGTTGAGCAGTTTGTGGTGTCCTTCTTTATCCTTTCTTCCGCAGTCCATGTAAGTGGTATGATTTTTCCCAACCTTTCACCTTCAGTCTGTGGATGTCTTTTTCTATGAGGCAGCATATTGTTGGGCCTTTCTTTTTGATCCACTCTGCTAGTTGACTATGTCTTTTTATTGGTAAGTTTAGGCCATTAACATTCAGGGTTACTATTGAGGCATGATTTGTATTCCCAGCCATTTTTGTTTATTTTTGGTATTTAACATGACTTGGTTTCTCTTCTGGTTAGATTTTCCTTTAGTGTAATCCCTCCCTCTGCTGATTTTCATCATTGTTTTTCATTTCCTTTTCTTGGAATATTTTGCTGAAGATGTGCTGTAGTGCAGGCTTTCTAGTTGTAAATTCTTTTAACTTTTGTTTATCATGAAAGATTTTTATTTCATCATCAAATCTAAACCTCAGTTTTGCTGGATATAAGATTCTTGGTTGGCATCCATTTTCTTTCAGAGCTTGGTATATGTGTTCCATGGTTAATATGGTGATTCTATTTTACTATTTTGAAGAATCACCATATCAGCTGTACCATTTTACATTCCTACCATCAGCACACAAATCTTATTTCTCTATATCCTTCCCCAAATTTGTTTTCTCTTTTACTTTCTTCTTTCTTTCCTATCATCCATTTCTCTTTTTCTTATTCTTTCCTTCCTATCAATAGCCATTTTAATGATTAGTGCAACCTTTTATTTGCATTTCCATTATTATTAGTGAGGCTGACTATTTTTCATTTACTTGTTGACTATTTGTGTATTTGAAGAAATGTGTATAATGAGTACTTTGTTCAGTTTTTAATTGAGTTTTATGTTGAGTTTTAGGAGATCTCTATTAATATATCTCTGAATATTAATTCCTTATCAGATATATAATATTAAAATGTTTCCTCCAATTCTGTGAGTTGCCTTTTTACTCTGTTTATGTTACCTTTGACGTTATTCTTTGATGAGAAAAAGTTTTCAATTTTGGTAAACTTTGTATATACTTTTCTTTTTTGATTGTCTTTTGTATCAATCCAAGATTACATTTCCAAATCTAACATTACAAAGGCTCTCTACTAAGTTTTCTTATAAGATTTTTATAGTTTAGCTTTTACTTGTAGCTCTTTGATTTATTTTGAGTTCATTTTTGTGTATGGTGTAAGGTAATGGTCCAATTTTATTCTTCTGTATGTGGATACCTAGTTTCCCCAGAACCATATCTTGTAAAGACCTTCTTTTACTCATTCAGTGGTATTGGCACACTTGTCAAAATTACTTGAGCATATATGTGAGAATTTATTTCTAAAATCTATATGATATTCTATTCATCTATGTGTCTTTATGCAACTTTATAGTAACTTTTGAAATTATAAAGTATGACTCATCATACTTCTTTTTCAAGATTATTTTGACAACTGTGGTCCTTTAAGAGTCCATATAAATTTTAGAATGAACTTCTCTATTTCTGGAAAAAAGGCTTTTAAAGTTTTAGAGATCATAATGAATCTTTAAGTCACTTTGTAGAATAAGGTAATTTTAACAATATTGCTTAATATTGTTTATATTTTCAATCCATGGGAATTCTAATGTTGACTAAGATCTAGAAAATAGGCCCTTTATGAATTTACTAGCATACTTATTAACTATAATCATTTTGGAAAGCATTTGACAGCATCTTATTAATGAAATAATCCTACCTACAAGCTCATTTTATGGAAAAATACCATAACATAAATGTATGTATACAATGATATTTTTTAACCATTGATTGTAGTAGAAAAGCTCTAAAGTATAAATATTAAGAAACTGTTGAATAAGGTATGACATATTCACAGTTTAGAATACCATGTAGCACATTAAAAATGGGAGAAATGAAAGTCTGGCAATTTACCTGGGTTGGAGGCAAAGAGGCTCCATATATATGAGCCTATTATTATACAGAACCACAAAACCTTCTATACATACATTTTTTAATAGGAAAAATATTAGAAAACATGATTGACTTACAATATTGGTTGGCTGGTGAAAGGAGCACACAGGGGTTTGAGGACACCAGTAAATGAAGACAATGGGAATATAATATATACTTTCATTTCATATATCTAAATTGTAGTGATTCTTTTACCTTTATGGCTAGACTTTATATAAGCAGAGGTCACAAAAGGCAGAAGACCTGGAAGTTCAACAGATTTTTTGCTTAAATTTATAGCTTTAGGTTTTCCTAAAAAATAAGAACAGCTTTATTAAATTATACTAGAAATTAACTAATTACAAGTTTCTAAAAGTTAAGATGAATCTATATTTACTTCTAAATCAGTTCCCTTGTATTTTTTTCCAGTAATTTAGATAAAATAGCTCAACCAACAGTAACATTTTCCTTGTCCAGTAGTTGATGTTTATAAAACTGTTTTGTAGAATTGATATTTATAAAAGTAAATTGTAGGAATGCAAAGAAAGAATAGAAATACCATATATGCAAATATCAGACAAAGAACTTATTAAAACAGTAGGACAGTAAACAAATAAAAATGAGTCATTAAATTATAAATTCTCAGATGAAGTTTTTGTCTCTATATGAAACCGTATATCTTCTTTTAAAAGAAAGTTTACAAAAAAAACAAAAAATAAAAACAAAAAAGATAAAGAAGTTTACTGTTCAACAATAAAAAATTCAGTGCAAGAATGGAGGAAGAAGGATGCAAGATTTGCTAGAGGGAGGCAGCTTTCTGTGTTGCTCTATGACCTGGGACTCAAGAAGTGAGAATATTGCTTCTCTATGAGCGATATTTCTACCTCCTCACAGGAATCACAGCCACTGTGCAGGGCTCTAGGCCTCAGCATCAGAGTAGGTCTCCCAACTACTCGCCCATGCAGGACTACCACGTGCCCCAGCAGGACCATCAGCATCAGCACCTGTACAAAACTTTCCACTACCCACCCAAGCAGAAATCTGGATGCAGATACCACGCAGGACATCTGGCAGTTACCCACGTGCAGGATCTCCAGCTGCTACTCCTTGGTGGACCCCCATCAACCATCATGGGGCTCTCCCTGCCCCCTCACCTCCATCTTGGGACTCTGCAACAGGAGAGATAGTCCCCTACACATCATAGCACCATAGCCTGCCTGCACTGGGGAACTTGACCCAGGCTCATGTTGCATGCCACATGTTGCATGCCACAGACCCAGTCGCTGAACTCATCGTCCAATGCCATTGCCTGGCTCCCCCCACCTGACCCAACACCCCATCACTAAAAGCAAATGCCTCCTTCTTGGGTCACCTTCATCGCCATCTTTAGTGAAAGCAACTCCCAGTTTGGAACTCCGGCTGTCCAGGTACCCAGTTTCTAACTTCCAGCTCTCCCCAGCAGCCTGTACCCCTGCACAGTGACTGCTCAACAAAAAAAATAGATCTCAGTGGGGGCAGGTGTGCAGTGCACCCATAGCGCCACACATAAGAGCCCTAGAGAGTAAGGTCCCTTATTAGGAAGCAGTAAGGGAAGGGTGAGTTTAGAGACTAACACAGAGACCAGGAACTGGGAGGTCTTCAGGCAAGTTAAGGAGATAAGACCATGCACTCACATCACAGGAGCAGGCTCAAAAAGAGATCCCTGAAATGCAGTCTCCCTTCAGGGACTGGTGGGTCCCATACCCCACTTCCAGGTGCCCTCCACCCAGGACCAACCCTCCATCCCTGGTTACCTTCACCATCCTGAGGGTGGAGATACTAGCTAACAACAGATGACCCTACCTACTGGAAGAGAAGGGAAGCAGAAAGATACTGATCTCCAACCAAAACAATCCTTGTTTCTTCCTTGGAGATATTTTTTCTTTTTTTCTTTCTTCTCCCTCTCGATTCTCCCGCCCTTGCATCTCCAATATATGTGAAACCAAGTACTTTGCATGAATTAAGGTATTGAGGACTGAGACAGCTGAACAGTATATTACAGTTGTGTTGTATATATACTTTTCTTTTTTTCTTTTGTTTTTTTCTTCTTTTTCTCTAATTTTTACTACTTTTACATTTTCTATTTTTCTTAATATATATGTATGTTTGTTTTATGTATTCTACTGTCTTCCCACTTATTTGTCTACCCAAAATTACTTCCTCTCTATTTGCCTACTAACCTTCTTCTTTAAATTTGTCTTTCACACTTCCTAAGATATAATAACACTATATTCTCACCTCCTACATCCTCAGCATATCTTCCTATACCTCACTCACAGTTCTTTGTCCACCATCAGAAACTGTGCACTTTTACAAAGCTACTGAATATATTGTAGATAATAATTGAATACACCATTTCTATAGATTGTGACCAAACTGTAAACATCAATTAACAACTATTTGCTTTTAGGTGGTATATTGTTCATATTGGGATCTGTTAACATTGTTCTACCCCTCAAAGGAGAGATATTGGAACCCTACAGGGGCATTATAGGGTAAAAAGTGCAACACCTTGGATCCACAGTGCTAGAAGAGAAGACACACAAGCAACATGAAAAGACAAGGGAAGAAAGTACCTCAAACAAACCAAGATACCACAGTATTAGAATCCATGGCCAGCACAGCAGAAGAAATTACAGAGAAGGAGTTCATAATGTTCTGTGAATTAAAGGATGATCAACTAAAGGCATCAAAAGATCATTTCAACAGAGGGCTATATAAGCAAATACAGAAAGCAAAAGATTTCTTCAACAGGAAGATAGAGGTCCTAAAGAAAAACCAAACAGAAATCCTCGAAATTAAAGAAATAATAAACCAAATTAAACATTCAATTAAAAATATCACTAACAGATTAGATCACTTGGAAGACAGGACCTCAGACAATGAAGACAAAATATATAATTTTGAAAAGAATGTAGACCACACAGTGAAAATGGTAAGAAACCATGAGCAGAACATTAAAAAATATGGAATAGCATAAAAATACCAAATTTTAGAGTTATTGGGATAGAGGGAGGCAAGGAGCTCCAAACCAAAGGGATAAACAATCTATTCAATGAAATAATATCAGAAAAATTTCCAAACATGAAGGACAAATTGGAAAACAAAATCAAAAGGCTTACAGTATGCCAAATGTACAAAATTACAACAGATCCACACCAATGCACATTATAATGAAAATACCTAACATATAGAATAAGGAAAAAATATTAAAAGCCACAAGAAAAAGGAATCAGATTACATATAGGGGTAAACCAGTTAGGTATTGTGCAGATTTTTCAATCCAGATCCTGTAAGCTAGATGATCCTGGAACAACATATATCAAGCTTTGAAAGAAAAAGAATGCCAAACAAGAATCTTACATCCACCAAAATTAAGCTTTAGATTTGATGATGAAACAAAAATCTTACATGATAAACAAAAGGTAAAAGAATTTACAGCTAGAAAACCTGCACTACAGAACAATCTTGGCAAAATATTCTATCAAGAGGAAATAAAAAAACAACAATAAAAATCAGCAGAGGGAGGCATTACACTAAAGGGAAAACTAATCAAAGGAGAAACCAAGTCAAGTTAAATAACAAAAATAAATAAAAATAACTGGGAATACAAATTGTGTCTCAATAAAAACCCTGAATGTTAATGGCCTAAATTCACCAATCAAAAGACATAGGCTAGTTGATTTGATAAAAAATAAATTAAAAAGGTTCAACAATATGCTGCTTCCAAGAGACTCTTCTTATAGGAAAAGACAGCTACAGTCTGAAGGTGAAATGTTTGGAAAAATACCACTTACTTGGACTGTGGAAACAAGCAGGGTTTCCATCCTCATATCAAATAAAGTAGACTTTAAGCTAAAGTTAAACAAAAGGATAAAGAAAGACATTTCACACTGCTCAAGGGAACAATACACCAAAAGACATAACAATTATAAATATATTTCCTCAAACAATTTACCATCTACATTCATCAAGCAAACTCTTCTCAAGTTCAAGAGTAAAGTTATCCACAATCCAATAATTCTGGGTGACTTTATTTAACACACCTCTTTCATCACTGGATAGATCCTCCAAACAAAAGCTAAACAAAGAAACTATATAACTCAGTAATACAATCAATAACTTCGACTTCACTGATTATATATATTTCATCCTTCAACGAGTGAATAAATTTTCTTCTCAGCAGCACATGGATCTTTCTCTAAAATAGATAATATATTATGCCACAAAGCAACTCTTAACAAATACAAAAAAGTAGAGATACAACCCAGTGTTCTATCATTGCATAATGGAATGAAATTAGAAACCAATGATAAAATTAAAAATAAAAGTTACTCCAATACCTGGAGACTAAATACAATGCGACTGAATGAAAAATGAGTTGCAAAAGACATCAAGGAGGAGATTAAAAAATTCTTAGAGGTGAAAGAGAACACTGATAAAACATCAAAATTTCTGGACACTATGAAGGCAATACTAAGAGGAAACTTCATTGCATGCAGTTCATTCCTTAAAAGAAGAAAAAGTCAAATAAATGACCTAACATTACATCTCAAAGCTCTAGAAAAAGAAGAACAAATCAATACCAAAAGCAGTAGAAGATAGAAACTAATTAATATCAGAGCTGAAATCAATGAAATTGAAGCAAAAGAAACAACTAAAAAAATTGAGAAAAGACAAAATTGGTTCTTTGGAAAATAAAATAAAATTGACAATTTTTAGCCATGATAACAAAGAGAGAGAAGAAAACTCAAATTACTAACCCATATAATAAAAAAGGAAATATCATAACAGACACCACAGAAATACAGAATATAATTAGATATTATTTTGAAAACTTGTATTCCAATGAAATATAAAATATCAAAGCCATTGACAAATTTCTAGAGTCATATGATTTGCCCAAATTGAATCAGGATGATATACACAATTTAAACAGATAATTGTCAAGCAATGAAATAGAAGACACCATCAGAAGCCCAAGACCAGATGGATACACAGCTGAGTTCTACAAGACCTTTAAAGAAGAACTAATACCTACAGTCTTCAAATTTATTTCAGGAAATAGAAAAAGAGGGAGCACCTCCAAACTCATTCTATGAGGCCAATATCACCCTGATCCCAAAACCAGGCAAAGATACATCAAAGAAAGAAAACTTCAGACCAATATCTCTAATGAACATAGATGCAAAAATTCTCAATAAAAGTCTGGCAAATTGAATACAAAAACATATCAAAAAAATCATGCACCATGATAAAGTGGGATTTATATCAGAGATGCAAGGTTGGTTCATCATACAGAAATCAATAAATGTAATTCATAACATCAATAGACTTAAAGATAAGAATCATATGATCATCTCAATAGATGTAGAAGAAGTATTTGACAAAATACAGCACCCCTTTATGTTCAAAACACTAGAAAAACTAGAGATAACAGGAACATATCTCAACATCATAAAAGCTATCTATGCTAAGACTCAGGCCAACATCATTCTAAATGGAGAAAAATTGAAAGCATTCCCTCTAAAAACTGGAATGAGACAGGTATGCCCTCTTTCACCACTTCTATTAACATAGTTCTTGAAACACTGGCCAGAGCAATTAGATGAATGAAAGAAATTAAAGGAATATGGATAGTAAAAGAACAACTCAAATTAGCAGTATTTTCTGACAATATAATTCTATACCTAGAAGTCCCAAAATATTTCACCAGAAAACTTCTAGAATTAGTAAATGAATTCATCAAAGCAGTGAGATACAAAATCAACACCCATAAATCAAAGGCATTTCTATATATCAGTGCCAAATCCTCTGAAAAGAAAATGAGGAAAACTACCCAATTTACAATATCCTCAAAAAAATTAGATACTTGGGAATCAAAATAACTAAAAGGGTGAAAGATCTCTACAACAAAAAGTATAGACGCTAAAGAAAGAAATCAAAGAAGACCTTAGGAGATGGAAAGATCTACCTTGTTCTTGGATAGACAGAATTAATATGTCAAAATGACCATACTTCCAAAAGGACTATTTAATGCAATTCCAATCAAAATCTGATTGACATTCCTCATAGAAATAGAAGAAGCAGTCTTGAAATTCATGTTGAAAAATAAGAGACCAGAATAGCTAAAGCAATCCTTAGCAAGAAGAGTGAAGCAGGTGGCATCACTATACCAGACCTTAAACTATACTACAGAGCAATAGTAACAAAAATGGCATGGCATCAAAATAGACTGGTAGACCAATGGTACAGAATAGAGGACACAGAGACTAACCCATATAAATACAGTTATCTTATATTAGACAGAGTTGCCAAAAACATATATTGGAGAAAACATATCCTCTTCAATAAACGGTTCTGGGAAAACTGGAAACCCATATGCAATAAAATGAAATTAACCTCCAATCTCTCACCCTGCACAAAACTCAACTCAAAGTTGATCAAGAACCTAGGCATTAAACCAGAAACCCTGCACCTATAAGAAAAAGTAGGCCCAAATCTCCATCATGTAGGAGTAGGCCCCAAATTCCTTAATAAGATTCCTATAGTGCAAGAATTTAAAAAAATAACCAATAAATGGGATGGATTCAAACTAAAAAAGCTTATTCTCAGCAAAGAAAACAATCAATGAGGTGAATAGAGAGCCTACATCTTGTGAGCAAAATTTTACCACTCACACATTTGATAGAGCACTAATCTCAAGGGTATATAAAGAACTCAAAAAGCTAACCACCAAAAATAAAAGCCTAATCAATAAATGGGCCAAGGAACTGAACAGACACTTCTCAGAAGATGATATACAATCAATCAAAAAATATATGAAAAAATGTTCAAATCTCTAGCAATTAGAGAAATGCAAACAAAACCACTCTAAGATTTCATCTCACTCCAGTCAGCTTTAAGAACACAAACAACAATAAGTGTGGTGAGAATGTGGGGGGAAAAGGCATACTCATACATTGCTGGTGGGACTGCCAATTGATGCAGCCACTATGGAAAGCAGTAGTGAGATTCCTTGGAAAGCTGGGAATGAAACCACCATTTGACATACTCCTTGGTCTATACTAGAGGGACACAGTCACATAATTGTTTATATTAGTATAAATCATAATGGCTAAACTGTGGAACCAACCTAGATGCCCTTCAGTAGATAAATGGATAAAGAAAATGTGATATAATATATCACATTTATTTATATATATATTTATTTTCTTTGCAGGTAAATGGATGGAGTTGGAGAATATAATGCTAACTGAAGTAAGCCAATCACAACAAACAAACAAACAAACAAATGCTGAATGTTTTCTCTGATTAAGGAGGCTGATTCATAGTGGGGTTGGGAGGGGGAACATTGGAGGATTAGACAAATTCTAGATAGGAAAAAGGGGTAGAAGGTGAAGGAAGGGGACATGGGGGTAAAAATATGGTGGAATGAGATGGATATCATTATCCTAAGTACATGTATAAACACAGAAATGGTGTGAATACTTTGTATACAACCAGAGATTTGAAAAATAGTGTTCTATATGTGTAATATGAATTGTAATACATTGTAATACATTCTGTTCTCCTATATAACAAATAAGAATGAAAACTAAATTTAAAAAAAGAATGAAGGAAGAGATTCTAAGAAATGTAAAGATACATATTTTGAACACTGTTAATGAAAAAATATAGTAATTAAAATAATTTCAATATCTTTATTTGAAGAATGTGGTTCATTTAGATAGTACTTTCTCAAAGTAATTGGGAAAAACTTACCAAAATGTATTTTTTTCCACAAAAATAAACATAAATTCTTTCATTCATTAAGTCAAATATTTGTTTGAAAAATGTATATCTCCCATTATTTTTTAGATCTAAAGCCTTCATTTTTGGATAGAAAATAAAAAGTTTATGCTATCATCATTTCCTTCATCCTACAAAAGACCATTATTATTTCTCTCTAATAATGGAGTAAAAATGTAAATAATGATTATTGGATCACTCAGACTATTTTTTAGTTTTCTTTCCTCTCCTCTTTGCCATTTCTTTAGGCAATATTATTGCTTATATTAATACTTCTAGAAAAGAATTTGACTTAGAAGTGGAAAATTGAGTTATAAGTAAAACTGTGAGCAACATCAAAGGAAAGCATAATTGTAGATTATATGAAGCAACAAGTGAGCCCCAAATCAATTATATTTGTCCAAAATACATTGAAAGATCATTGATCCCAGCTTGAGAAGTTGTGAAATGCTTGGAATCTAACCTATAAAATTTCTTTTTCAGTCTTAACCTATCTTGTCTATACATTTTTATATCTACTGAAACTGAGGATTTTGTTGATTTTTTTAAAGTGTCCTTTGCCATCACACATAATTTCTGACTATTTTTTCTTCTGAGGCAGAAAGTGGACTTTTTCTTTTCCTTTCTTTCTTTCTTTCTTTCTTTCTTTCTTTCTTTCTTTCTTTCTTTCTTTCCTTTTCTTTTCTTTTCTTTTCTTTTTCTTTTTCTTTTTCTTTTTCTTTTTTTTTTTTCTTTTTGATGCTGGGGATTGAACACAGGGCTTTTTGGATGCGACACAAGCACTCTACCAACTGAGCTATATCTCCAGCCCAGATTCTGTTCTTTTGGTGTGTTCATTTCTCCTTTCCTAGAAGCAGGCACAAATATCTTCTATGGTTAAGAACTTTCTCCCTCCTTTTAATTTGCGAGTAGTTAAAACAAATGGAATAAAAATAATATCTTAGTCAATCTTCTCCGTTTCCTATTGATTTTTCTTTTATTTATAACCCTATGGATGGAGCACAGCACATGTATGTACTTATGTATTTTTAGGCATTGGAACACATATGTATTGAAGAAAAGCCAACATTAAAAAAATGTTTAAATTCAATATCTGTAAGAAATGTACCAGAGTGTGAATTGTATAATGTCTCAGGAGTGACTAAGAAATGGGATCTGCAAACTTTTTTATGTATTAGTAGAATTAGACAGTTGAGGAGATGGCAATAAAGAGAGAACTCTATCTTCCTTCCTACCTATCCTCATGTTGAGTTTCTCTATAGTAACCCTTCTGGGACTGGACAAAACAGGGATATGTAAGTGTAAGGAATTTATCTTAGTCATCCACAGAAACCACAATAGTGAGCAAGAAAGAAAAGTTGAGAAAATAAGTGCAATTCTGATTTAGTTATTAAGGAAAAGGAAGAGAAATGAAAGGAATGTTAGTTATCTACTAACAATAATCTATTAACATCATCTACTAGATGAACAATTTAGAGGAATTTATGTTTTGCTAAACTGTTATATGGTTACAACAAATACAACTTTATGATTTCTATACATTAAAGATTTCATTAAAGAAATATTATACTGACACAAAAATATTAAAAATTACCTGAAGGTGGTTGATTCAGAGAAGGAAATGGAATGGGTTTAGTAATGCCTAAACCAGCCGTGGATATTTTTAGAGATTCAGTTACATAGGAGAAAAGATCTGAAGGGCCTTCTTCTAAAAATTTAGAAAATAGGTTAGGTATAACATTTATCACATTTGTAATTGTTTTAAATACATATTATGTTAGTTGTCAATAAAAATGAACTTAAAATAACTAAAAATAACTTTTTGAATTATTAATTCAATTAAAATAATAAAGACATACTTTTGGAAGGATTTATTTGAGATAAGAGGTAAGTAGAAAAAAAGCCAGTAACAAAGACCACATATTCTAAGATTCCATTTATGTGATATCTAACATAGGCAAACTTTATAGAAACAAAAGTAGATTAGTGGTTGCCTAGGGCTCAGAATATAAGAAAATTGGAGAATTATAGCTAAGGAGTTCAGAGGTTTCTTCCTCAGGTAATAAGCATGTTCTAAAACTGTTATGGTAGTGAATGCATAATTCTGTGAATATTCTAAAAGCCATAGAATTTAAAATTTTTAATGGATGAAATGTGAGGTGTGTGAATTGTTATGGTTTAGATATGCAGTATCCACCAAAAGGAAACATACATACACACACACTCACACACACACACACACACACACAGACACACACGTAAATGTTGGTGGCAAGGATATGGAGAAATAGAAAACATCATAGCTGGCTGTGGAAATGTAAAATGGTAGAGCCACTTTGAACACTTTGTCATTTTAAAAAATAATTAACAAAAGTTTGCCATATAATTCAGCAATGAAAACATGTTGCCACAAAAACCTACATGTGAATATTCAAAGCAGAATCAGTAAAGTCAAAAAGCGAAATCAATTCAAATATCTATCAACTTGTTGATAGATAAAAACATGTACAAAATACTTGTCATCAATAAAAAGGAATAAAATACAACATTGCAACATTTTCTGGTAAATTGATGGAGCTGGAGAATATCATGCTAATAAGCAAGTCCCCCAAAACCAAAGGTTAAATATTTTCTCTGATATGTGGATGCTAATTCATAATCACGACTGCAGCTAAGGAAGACTAGAGGTACTCTGGATTAGGCAAAGGAGAGTGAAGGGAGGGAAGGAGTGTGAGGGTAGGAAAGATAGTAGAGTGAATTTGACATTATTACTCTATGTGTATATATTACTACATGACCAGTATAATTCTCCATGTACAACCAGAAGAATGGGAAGTTATACTTCATTTATGTATGATGTGTCAAAATGCATTCTACTGTCATGTGTAACTAATTAGAACAACAAAATAATAAGACTCACAAAACACCTTACATTGTATATTATATTTATATGGGATATATAGAAAGCAAATACAGAGATATAAAAGTTGATTAGTGGTTATCTGGGGCCAATAATGGAAACTAACTATTGTGAACTATTTTGAGGGATTTATTAAAATGACGGAAATGTTCTAAAACTGAATTAAGGTGATGATTGCAGTCCAAGGATTACTAAAACCATGGATACATACACTTGAAATGGGTGGAATTTGTGGCATGCAAATTATAACTCAGTGAAGTTTTTATAAAATTGTTAATATGTACCTCTCTGAGAAACACATTTGCCAACTAGAGTACAATGTTTATGTATGCTTGTTTCTATCTTTAGCCTCCACTTAAAAAAACTGTTTTCCAGTTAATTAGGACAGCTTTTTTTTAACCCCATTTAAGTATTGTATGTCATATATTTGTAATACAATCAGTTACATTTGTCCAAGTCTGTATTTTATTTTGGTGTCCTTCAATATCCTGATTCATTTGTTTTTGGTCGCATATTTTCCTTATTGAGAAAATTATGCTATCAAATGATGAAAAAGATGAAGATAATTGTTTATTTGCCTTTGATTTGCCCTGCTTTTCTTGTGAAGGTGCATACTTAAGAGCCTATCCTTGACTCACTGTTAAATGAATTTTCTCTTCTCTCTAAAACCACCATTTTATACTGTTTTATGACAATGGAACTGGGACTTTACAAACCATATGTTTTACTGGCCAAGTAGCTTCCAGTTAGGCTGAGTGAAGTCACTGACAAGTTAGCTAAAAATGTACAAGTTCTTTCAGTGAAGACCAGCACTAATTGGTGATCATTATTATCCAAAGTACATGTATGAAGACACAAATTGGTGTGAATATACTTTGTATACAAACGGAGATATGAAAAATTGTGCTCTATATGTGTAATAAGAATTGCAATGCATTTCGCTGTCATATATAAATAAAAAATATAGTTGAGCTTGGTACAGTGGCCTATAATTTCTGTGACTTGAGAGTCTGAGGCAGGAGGATCACAAGTTGGAGGCCAGTTTTGTCAATTTAGCAAGACACTCTCAAAATTAAAAAAATATTTTAATAACATATAAATAATACATATTATTTATAATATATTATTATAAAATATATGTATATATTTTTCAAATATATAATATATGAAAGCCTCAACCATATTGTCCAACACCCCACTTTCATCAATAGACAGATCATCCAGATAAAAATATCAATAAAGAGCCAGGCACAGTGACATGCACCTGTAAGCCCAGCATCTCAGGAGGCTGAGGTAGGAGGATCACAAGTTAGAGACCAGACTCAGCAACTTAGCAAGGTCCTCTGCAACTTAGTGACTCTGTTTCAAAATAAAATATCAAAAAAAGGGCTATAGAATAGGGCTCAGTTGTGAAGCACCTTTGGGTTCAATGTCTAGTACCAAAAAGAAAAAAGAAAATCAACAAAGAAATATGAGTTAAACTAAACTATAAACAAAATGGACTGTTACACAACACTTTATTGAACAGCTACAGAGTATACATTCTTTTCATCAGTACATGGAACATTCTCTAGAATGGACCACATATTAGAGCATGAAAAAAATCTCAATAAATTTCTTTAAAAATTGAACTCATATCTTTTCTTACTAAAAAGGAATAAACTAGAAATAAATAACAAAATTAACTTCAGAAACTCTACAAACATGAATACTAAACAAAATACAAAAGAGAAACTAAAATTTCATAAAAAAATGAAAATAAAAACATAACAAACTAAAACTATGAGATATAGCAAATGAAGTACTAAAGGTTAAATTTATAGCAATAATAGCCCAGATAAAAATAGATTTCAAATACAATCTACTGATACATATCAAGGACCTAGAAAAGCAAGAGCAAATTAACTTAAAATTAGAAGAAATAAATACTAGAAGATCAGAGCAGAAACAGATGAAATAAAGGCAAAAAGATAATAAAAAAGACCAATATCAGAGATTGAAACTGTAACAGTGGTCCCTTCACCTTCTGAATATAGCCCTCATTGCTCTAAGGCTTTAAACCCCCCCGTGTCCCTCGTGATTGGGAGAGTAACAACCTCTTGGACAGGAGTCCCCTGTGTTTCTCCTTTGCTAGCAAAGCAATAAACCTTTTTTTTCTTTTGCTCAAAAACTGTGTCTTCATTAAATTGGCATTAATTGACACTGGGGACAGGGACTGAACTTTGGTCACAAAACCAGGGGTGATTAACCACTGAGCTTCATTCCTGATCCTTTTTATATTTAGAGACAGGGTTGCCATAGGCAGTTGATAAATCATTGCTTTGAACTATTTGAAACCTTGGATGTTGAAAAGCTGCTTTTGGGAAGCTTGCAGCACAAGAGCACCTGGGGAGTGCCCATGTGCAAGATGATTCCTGTTGATAGGGGAAATTCTGTGGTTGTTATGGAACTCACTAGTTCAAAAAGCCAGAGCTCCCCAGATCCTAGCTCCCCAGAGTTACAGGAAGTGGCTACCACTAAACCCTAAACAAGCTGTTTTTGCCATCTTCATCCTGTTTTCCTAAAGAATTTCTTCACACTGAATCCCTTTGGTGTATCTATATAAATTACTATACAGACTCCATTTTGTTTTCAGATCCAGTCTCCACCAGAGCTGGTCCCCACAATGCCCTGGCTTTTCACTAACAAATGAATCTTTGTCTTATTTATATAATTTCTAATTAATTTTCTAAGTTCGACTCATAACCTGCATTGGTTAACCATCCATCTGCTGTGCCGTCTGTGGTGGACTATATAGGTCTTGCTAAGTTGCCTAGGGCCTCACTAAGTTGCTGAGTCTGGCTTTGAACTTGTGGTTCTTCTGTGTTGACCTCCCCAGCTGCTGGGATTATAGACATGGCCCAACATATCTGGTTTTTTGAAAAGGTCAATAAAATCAACAAACCTTTAGCTAGACTAAGGGGAAAAAAGAGTCAAATAAATAAAATTAGAAATGATAAATGAGATATTGCAACCAATAACACAGAAATACAAAAGATCATTAAAAATTATTACAAGTAACTCTATATAACAAAAATTGGAAAACTTAGAAATGGATAAATTTCTAGACACATAAAAGATACTGAAATTGAACCATGAAGACATAGAACACTGAACAGACCAATAACAAATAGTAAGATTGAAACTGTACTAAAATGTTTCCCCAAAAAGAAAAATCTGGGAACAGATGACTTCACTGCTAAATTCTATCAAAATTTTAAGGAAGAACTAATACTAATTCTCCTCAAACTATTAAAAACATGAAAGGGAAGGAATTCTTAGAAGCTCACTCTTAAGAGTCAGCATTACTATGATATCAAAACAAGACACGGACATAATAACAACAAAAGAAAACTATAAAGTAATACCTTTAATGAACATAGATGCAAAAAAGATGCACAGAATATTAACAAATCAAATCCAACAGCATATCAAAAAGATAATTTACTATAATCAGATTAGATTCATTCCAGGAGTGCGAGGGTGATTCAACAGCTGCAAATCTTTGAATATATTACACCACAAAATGAAGGACAAAGTCATATGCTTATCTAAATAGATAAACAAAGCTTTCAATAAAATTCAATATTCTATGATATTGACAAAATAATGAAACTTCTGGAAAAATTAGGTACAGAAGGAGCATACTTTAATGTAATACAAATTGTGCACAATAAAGCTGCAGCTAACATTATACCAAATGGGGAAAAGATGAAAATGTTTTCTTTAAAGTCTGAAACAAGGATGCTCACTTTCACCACTCTTATTCAATATAGTATCGAAATCTTAGCCAGTACAATTAGGCAAGAAAAATAAATAAATAGTATGCAAATAGAAAAGATGGAATTCAAATTATACCTGTTTGCAGATGATATGATTCTCTATGTGGGAAAATGTAAAGACTACACTAAAAGACTATTAGAATTGATAAGAGAACTCAGCAAATTTGTAGAATACAAAATCAACATAAAAAATCAGTAGCATTTTAATATAACAATAACAAGAAGTGCTGAGAAAAAACTTATAACAGAAAAAATTATTCTCAAGACCTACAAAAAATTAAAATATAGAGAAATGAATCTAAACAAGAAAGTGAAAGACCTCTATAAAAAAATTATAAAAC
This sequence comes from Spermophilus citellus, assembly GCF_964194105.1. Taxonomy (NCBI): domain Eukaryota; kingdom Metazoa; phylum Chordata; class Mammalia; order Rodentia; family Sciuridae; genus Spermophilus; species Spermophilus citellus. Next base: position 68,109,852 of record NC_138187.1, on the reverse strand, counting down.
TCTGATGAAAGAAACTGATGAGGACATTAAAAAAAGGGAAAGACCTCCCATGTTCATGGATGGGAAGAATTAATATTTTTAAATGTATATTTTACTCAAAGCAATCTATAGGTTTAATGAAATTCCTATAAAAATACCAATGATATTCTTAACAGGACTAGAAAAAGACAATTCCAAAATTAATATAGAAGTACAAACACCCTAAGTAGCCAAAGTAAGCTTGATCAAAAAGAACCAAGTTGATTCAAACTCTTCATTTCTGTATTTATAACTTTTCTTATATTTTATTGAGTAGAAATAGCCCTTATTACTATTTCTATAAAGTATTTCATCATTTTTCTCTTTCTGGTCTTTGTTCTGTATCCTGTGATAGCATCTTCCTTAATTTTGACTTATACCACAACCGCATTTCACTTTGGACCAAATATTCATTTCTCTATTTCACACAACTTGACTTCCACAATGGACTAAAACATTATGGCATTATCACAAAACCACACAGACCAATGGAACAGAATTGAGTGCCCGTAAATAACTCTGCACATCTATAGTCAACTGATTTTTTGGAGAAAAGTGATAAGAATATACACTGTAGACTGGACAGTCTCTTCAATAAATGGTGCTGGGAAAATTGGATATCCATATACAAAAGAATGAAATTAGATTCCTATGTCTCACAAGTTATAAAATTCAATGTAAAATGGATCAAGAAATGTAAGACTAGAAACTAGGAAAATACTTGGAAAAAAATCATAAGGGAAATGCTTCAGGACATTGGAAATGGCAAATATTTTTTTCTTTGCAAGGGAAGAAATCCCCCAAAAGCAATCAAAGCAAAAATAGACAAACAAAATTACATCAAACTAAAAATCTCTGCATAGCAAAGAAAGAAGTCTTCAGAGTTAAGAGACAGTCAAGAGAATGGGTGAAAATATTTACAAACTATGATTCTGACAAGGGGCTAATATCCATAATATATAAGAAAATCACAAAACTCAATATCAAAAAATAACCCAATTAAAAATGGGCCATAGGCCTAAATAGAAATTTCTTCAATTTCTAAGGTCTTCCTCTATTTTATCAAAATGCCCATACTACCAAAAGTGCTATACTGATTCAATGCAATATTCATCAAAATTCTAATAATGTAAAAAGTAATTCTAATGATGTTCTTTATAGAAATAAAAAAAATCAGTCATGAAATTCATCTGGAAAACTAAGAGACCCAGAATAGGTAAAACAATCCTTGGCGAAAAAAGTGAATCAGGAGGCATCACAATCCCAGACTTAAATTATACTACAGAGCTAAAGTAACAAAAACAGCATTGTATTTGCACCAAAGCAGGCAAGAAGACAAACGAGATAGAAGATACAGAGACAAACTCACAAAAATAGTTACCTCATACTTGAAAAGGATGCCAAAAACATACATTATCTCATCTTCAAACATACAAAGATTTCCCTAAGAGACTATTGAATAAAAATGTAAGATAAAAAAGTAAATAAAAAAACAGTTCAAAACTATTCTACGTAGTTAGATACTTTTAAAATATTTTTATATGTAATCTTTTACCTTTATTCTTAAAGGATGATAAATTGCTGGATTTTTTTGGAAACTTAGTTGGTATAATGTTCTTAGTTTGAATATCTTCTTGATGTTGTTTGAATGTATCTTTGTTTTTCTGTAAACTCACACCTAAGATAAAAGTTTAAAATAAAAATTTCATGAATATTCTTACTTTTCACACACTATTTCCCAAACTCTTATTTCTGTATTTATAACTTTTCTTATATTTTATTGAGTAGCTACTTATAACTATTTCTATAAAGTCTTTCATCATTTTTCTCTTTCTTGTCTTTGTTCTGTGTCCTGTGATAGCATCTTTCTTAATTTTGACTTATACCACAACCGCATTTCACTTTGGACCAAATATTCATCTCTGTATTTGATCTGTAGTCTACATTTAAAATAATACTTTTGGAAAGATGGTTTTAGAGAACAAATTTTATGCATAAGTCATTGAACCAACCTCAAAAATCAACCAATGCTAGTTATATTTCATAAATTCTATTTGTTATAAAAGCAACATGTAATTGTAGAAAACTTCCATTTGGAAGCCAGAGGGTAAGGAGATTCACAAGACATTGTAACTGAAGTCCACTGAGTGAATAAATTATTGTTAACATAATTTGTTTCAGAACCTATGGCTTAAGCTAGCTATTCACATTTGTCAAATAAGGGTAAAAGCTGGAGAAAATTTGTAAATCACTACAAATAAAAATCTTAAAGCATGTTAGAGTGATGATTCCATGTTATTCAATATAAGTTTATTCTCTATATTATTTTTCTGAAAATGCCCATGCAAAATTAATTTGTGTGATGATATTTTAATACATCCTGACATTACAAATTGAATGTAATTTTGGATATAGATGGTACAGAAGATTATCCCAAATGACTTAATCTCACTAGTTAACTGTAGATTAAAATATGTTCTTAAAGTATTGCTAAAATGTACAATTCACAATAGCTAGACTGTGGACCGAACCTAGATGCCCTTCAATAGATGAATGGATAAAAAAATGTGGCATTTATACACAATGGAATATTATGCAGCACTAGAAAATAACAAGATCAAGGCATTTGCAGGGAAATGGATGGCATTGCAGCAGATTATGCTAAGTGAAGTTAGCCAATCCCTAAAAAATAAATGCCGAACGTCTTCTTTGATATAAGGGGGGGTGATTCTAAATGGGGTAGAGAGGAAGAGCATGAGAAGATGATTACCACTAAATAGGGAAGAGAGGTAGGAAGGAATGGGAGGGAGAAGGGGAATTGCACAGAAGATGGAAGGAGACCCTCATCGTTATTCAGAATACATGTATGATGTTGTGATGAGAAAAAGAAAAAAAATGTGTATCACATTAGATTGGGTAGAGAGAGGTGATGATGGGAGGGGAGGGAAGGGCAAGTGGGGATAGGAAGGGCAGCAGAATAAAATAGACACTAGTATTGCTGTATGTATAAACATGGCTGTATAACCAATGTGATTCTGCAACCTGTACACTTGGAAAAATAAGAAATTATACCCCATTTGATGGAGATCCAACATGGTGGCGGGCGCAGAGAGATCAAGTCTCCGACCTCTTCAGCTGTGCAGGCATAGGGAGTCGTAAACAGTCTAAATGCTGTTTGCTCAGGATCACGAGGCAATGCTGAGCTGATGTGGATCTGGGGCGAAGAGTCTGGGCCTCTCAGAACACACACTGAGCCCGGATAGGCTGAATTCAAGCTCCCGTTCACCTGCTTCCCGCAGACAAACAGCTGTGACTCAGCACTAATCCATCTGGCTGAAACATCTGGTCAGCCCTTCTGATCCTATGGAGGTAAATGCCAACCAAGCCTTCATACGTAGTGGCCACAGGTTTGAAACGGGGCTTGGGAGAGACAGTAAGGACCCACCCGTTGCATTGGTCACCCAGCAAAGGGAAACGAACTGTCGCCATTTGCAAGAGATACCACCATGGCAGAGAACTGATGTCACCAGACTGCGGCGGAGAAGATAACTTCATTGAAACCTGTGGCTACAGGTGTGTAATCCCCTAGCCTTCCCTCTCCACACATCGGGGAAACCTTAAGGGCCCCTCCCAGCTCTCCCGTGAGCGCAATAGCCAGACCAAGGGAATCAGAAGTGGCGTGGGACCCACGGCGCAGAACTCCCGGCTACCGCTCCCACCAGTATTGACAACTGAGGTCTCTTGCACCAGCGACTGGGGGCGTGGCTACCGGAAGGCAAGTAAAATTTGCTGAGGATTCTAAGCCCCAAGCTCTACAAACTTAGGATCTGAGGGAATGGCAAACAGGGAGAGTGTGCCCAGTCGTTCATGAAAACAGGGCTCATGGGAACAGCAGACCTGGCGTGTAGCCAGTATTGTGGTGAGCGTCACCGGTGAGAGGGGCCTGGCTAAAGGAAAAGTAGGGAAGTGACTAGACACAAGAGGAGGCCCTAGGCACTCAGGATTGGAGACTCGCCCAGTCTGGGAGGAGGAGCTGCTGCACAGTGATTGGTTCCCGTGTATTGACAGAAGATGCTTGGCCTGGTGGGCACAGCTCCACCTACTGGAAGAGAAGTTAATCAAACTCTAAGACTGCATTTATTAGTTTTTTTTTTTGATTTGGGGTTTTTTTTTTCATTTTCATTTTTCTTTCTTGTTGTTTTTTAATTTTTTTAAATTTTTTAAATTTTTTTTCTTCTAATTTTAATTTTTATTTTATTATTATTTTTTTAAAAATTTTTTTCCTTTTTTATTTCCTATTTTTTTCTTCTTTTGACTTTTCATTTCTTTTCAATTTTCTTATTCCCCCTTCCTTGAATTCTACCTGCTTACTCTCATTCTCTTGGGGACTTCTTCCCTTCCCTTCTAATACCTTTCCTCCCAAGCATCAAATAAATTGATAGGAGTAAACAGTAACTCAGCAGTCAAACAGAACAAGAAGTAACATGAGCAGCATGAAAAAACAAGGAAGAAAAGGAGTACAAACAATGCAGGACAGCCTAAATATTCAGGAGGACCTAGAGTCATCAGAAAAATGGTCATATAAAGAACTCAAGGAACACCTTAGACAGGTGGAATGGAACCTTAAAGAGAATATGAGACAGCAAATTCAAACAGTGAAAGAACACATTGAAAACGAATTACATAAACAGATAAAAGAAGAAGTTAAGCATCTTTATCAGGAGATAGAGATTATAAAAAAATCAAACAATAATTCTAGAAATGAAGGAAACTATAAACCAAATTAAAAACTCAAATGAAAGTATCACTAACAGAGTGGAGCAAGTAGACGCCAGAATGTCAGATAATGAAGACAAAATATATTATCTTGAAAAGAGTCTAGCCAACTCAGAAAGGCAGGTAAAAAATCACGAGAAAAACATCCAAGAGATATGGGATAACATAAAAAAAAAACAAACTTACGAGTCATCGGGATAGAGGAAGGTATAGAGATTCAAACCAAGGGAATGAGTAACCTGCTGAATGAAATAATTACAGAAAACTTTCCAGAAATAAAAAAGGAAATGGATATACAAATTGTAGATGCATACAGGACACCGAGCATACAAAATCACAGTAGACCAACGCCAAGACACATTGTTATGAAGATATCCAATATACAGAACAAAGAGAAAATATTAAAAGCTACAAGAGAAAGGAGGCAGATTACATTCAGGGGTAAACCAATAAGGTTAACAACAGATTTTTCATCACAGACGCTGAAAGCAAGAAGGTCATGGAACAATGTATTTCAAACACTGAAAGACAATGGATGCCAACCAAGAATTCTGTATCCAGCAAAATTAAGCTTCAGGCATGACAATGAAATAAAAATCTTTCATGATAAACAAAAGTTAAAAGAATTTGCAGCCAGAAAACCAGCATTGCAAAGCATCTTGAGCAAAACACTACACGAGGAAGAAATGAAAAACAATATCCAAAACCATCAGTGGGAAGTGCCTCGGTAAAGACAGAGGGCGGGGGAAAGATAATCATGGAGAAACAAACTAAATTTAAAAAAAAAGGATAAATAATCAAACATGGCTAGAAGTACAAACCATATATCAATAGTAACTCTAAATGTTAATGGCTTAAACTCTCCAATAAAGTGACATAGGCTGGTATCATGGATTAAAAAAACAAATCCAACAATATGCTGCCTCCAGGAGACACATCTGATTGGAAAAGACATACACAGGCTGAAGGTGAAAGGATGGGAAAAAAATAGGTATATTTGCACACGGTCCTCGTAAGCAAGCAGGGGTGGCCATCCTCATATCAAATAAAATCGACTTCAAGACTAAGTTAATCAAAAGGGATAAGGAAGGACATTATATACTGTTAAAAGGAACCATTCACCAACAAGACATAACAATTATCAATATTTATGCACCAAATAATGGTGCTGCGACATTCATAAAAGAAATTCTCCTCAAGTTCAAGAATCAAATAGACCACAACACAATAATTATGGGTGGCTTCAACACACCTCTCTCACCATTGGACAGATCCTCCAAACAAAAGTTGAATAAAGAAACTCTGGAACTCAATACCACAATCAATAACCTAGACCTAACTGACATATATAGAATATATCAACCATCATCAAGTGGATATACTTTTTTCTCAGCAGCACATGGATCCTTCTCAAAAATAGACCATATATTATGCCATAGGGCAACCCTCAGTAAATATAAAGGGGTGGAGATAATACCATGCATTTTATCTGATCATAATGGAATGAAACTGGAAATAAATGATAAAAGAAGGAAGGAAAAATCCTACATCACATGGAAAATGAACAATATGTTACTGAATGACCAATGGGTTACAGAAGACATAAAGGAGGAAATCAAAAAAATTCTTAGAGATAAATGAAAATACAGACACAACATATAGGAATCTATGGGACACAAGGAAAGCAGTTTTAAGAGGGAAATTCATCGCCTGGAGGTCATTCCTCAAAAAAAGGAAAAACCAACAAATAAATGAGCTCACACTTCATCTCAAAGCCCTAGAAAATGAAGAGCAAAACAGCAGCAAATGTAGCAGAAGGCAAGAAATAATTAAAATCAGAGCGGAAATCAATGAAATTGAAACAAAATAAACTATTGAAAAAATTAACAAAACTAAAAGTTGGTTCTTTGAAAAAATAAATAAGATCGACAGACCCCTAGCCATACTAACGAAGAGAAGAAGAGAGAGAACTCAAATTACTAACATACGGGATAAAAAAGGCAATATCACAACAAATGCTACAGAAATACAGAAGACAATTAGAAATTATTTTGAAAACCTATATTCCAATAAAATAGAAGATAGTGAAGACATTGATAAATTTCTTAAGTCATATGATATGCCCAGACTGAGTCAGGAGGATACACACAATTTGAACAGACCAATATCAATGGATGAAATTGAAGAAGCCATCAAAAGACTACCAACCAAGAAAAGCCCAGGACCGGATGGGTATACAGCGGAGTTTTACAAAACCTTTAATACCAATACTTTTCAAGTTATTTCTCTCTTGCTCAAGTATGTTGAGTCCTAATCACCTTGTGATAGTATAGTTTGCAGGGTCTTTGGCAAGTGACTATGTCACGAAGGCTCACTTCTCATGAACATGATCAGTACTCTCCTTAAAGAAGTCCCCTTCCACTTTGCCCCTTTTACCATGTGAGGACACAGAAAGAGGCACCAGAAGGTGAATACTCACCAGTAACAACTTCTGTCAGTATGTTGGCCAAATGTTTTCCAGCTTCCAGAACTGTGAGAAATAAATTGCTATTGTTTATAAACCACTCAGTTTAAGGTCTTTAGTTTATAGCAGCTTGAGCTAAGACAGTCTTTATGTATTTTCTGAAATTTTTAAATATGCCAAGAGTAAAATAGTAAGAATTCTATGAAAACTATTCTAAGTGATTAGATTCTTATTTTATATGATTATATACTACTGTCTTATACCTTGATTGTCCATGGATGATTTTGTTGAGAATTTATGTGGTGCAGTATGCTTGACAAAACTATCTTCTTGTGTGAACATATTTTTGCCTTTAGATAAACTCATACCTAAAAATTAAAAATTTAAAAAGTCACATGATGGCATGATGACTACTTACGGACTACTACCAAATTCCTTATATTAGCCTTTGTTCCTGTATTTGTAATTTCTTATTTCTCATTTTAAAGAGTGACCACTTGTCTATTACTCAAATTCCTATAAAGGATTTTATCATTTTTCCTCTATGTTCCTTAATAGTATCTTTCTTAATTTTGGCCTTTATCTGAATATCTTTTTATTTTAAACAAAAATATTCATTTTTATATTTGAATTGTAATATCCTTTCAAATGTTTCCTTTAAAAAATTTACATCTCTCAAGTTTTATCAACATCATTTTTATTATTGCCCTAAATTATTAAAAATAAACATCAACTAATTAGCACTGTGATTCTTAATATGAATGATATTTTAAATTGTCAGGACTTAAATGAGAATATTTTATTGCTGAATCAAACGTGGTTATTCAAAAGTAACAAGGACCCACTTATTGAACAACACTGAATCCAAAGGTAATAGAAGGTATTGATCCTAAAAATTAAAGAAAAATGGAGGTACCATTTGCATGTATGTATCAACAGATGTGAGTTACAGAGAAAAAAACCTGTTATTGTGTCAGGTATATTGTGTATAGCTAAAAACAGTCCAGTGATCATAACCTACCAAATATTTTAAGATAAAACACAAAAAAGTATTTTATGTTGGCATAGCAACAATAATACCCTGGATCTTATACAGTTACATCGTCACATCCAAGATATTTGGAAAAGAAAAACTGATCTTATGTACCCTGCATCTTTAGCTGACCAAATACTTCATGAATTGAATGGTTTTAATCCTAGAAATTTGCTGAAACATTCTGCATGTATATTATGGAATGATATGTTTGCTACTAATTTTTTTGGTATCATAATAATAGATTGTCATACCCACAGAACAAGGATCCAGGAACTTGAAATAAAAGATCATCATTTGCATTTAAAGAATAAAGAAGGGGGATGTGCGGGGATCCATCCATGAAATGTGCCTGAATCAAATCGCATGGAAGCCATTGGGTAAGAAAGTCTGGTATCTGGGGACTCCCAGAAGCAACCCTGACACTTTGAGACTGCCCTGTGACTTCTTATTCAGCTCTGACACAGGTTCTTCATAACAACAGAAATGGGAGTTAACCTTTTAAGAACCGAACAGCCTACCTACCCCCATTCCTATCCTGTTTTTGCAACGAAGAAGTTTTTATCAAATCTTTTTGATATATTCTGATAAAAATAAAGCATGTGCAGGCTCTGCACTCCTCTGGTTGGTTTGGCCAGTCACTGCTCCTGCTCTGAAAACTTAATTTCTGGCCTCTTATGTTTATTTTGTAGTACTATTTTCTTAGCTTTTATTTCATAGCCAGCCCATCCCTTTAATGGGAACCCTTCCCTCGCCAGTGTGGGATGTGTGTGAGACCCACAGGCACCTAGCTCTGGGCCCCACTTCTCTCCAGAGAAGTCTGTCTCTGTCCCTTTCTTAAATAAAATTTGCTTTCTATGATTGCCTCAGCATTTCTTTGGTGATTAATCTTCAATACCAGGGGAACAGAACCCATTCTTGATCTCCAAGACAGGTATCAGCTGGGGGCTCATCTGGGATTGTTATCAAGATAAGCTCCTCTACATCTCACATCTTACTGAGGTGCACATTCTGTCCCTTTCTCTTTCCTTCTAGAGGGCAATATTGGGCACCCATCACCTAGTTAAACACAATTAATGCAAGCTGCCAATCTGAAAACTCTGGTGAAAAGGTTCAAGGCCTCTGGTGGTTCCTAATCACTTGCCCTGTGGGTCAGGAATGTGGGTCTCTGCCAAAGCTATTTCTGCATTTCCTATGATGGCTCAGAGTGTCTGGAGTCAGAACACAACAGCCTTGGATCCTAATATGTCTGTGGATGGGTGGAGTTGAACAAAGGAGTGAAGCAACTGTGAGATTCTTGTCCAGGACACTCCCCAGTGTAAATCAAATGCTTCTCCCCCAGACTTCTCTCTTGACAGCCTAATGGATATCCTATAGTGACTGGTCAATCAAAAGGTTCTTGGGCTGGGATTGTGGCTCAGTGGTAGAGCACTCGCCTAGCACATGCGAGGCCCTAAGTTTGATCCTCAGCACCACATAAAAATAAATAAATAAATAAATAAATAAACAAACACACAAACAAAGACGTGCTGAGCAAACATCACAGTATCGCATACATCTCTGTATGAGCCAATCTCATTCTCCAACGCTTTCTTCTCCTAAACAATCTCATTCCCTCACTGATCAGCATTGAGAGAGGGACATTTTACATGGAGTGGTTCATAAGAAAAACCTGGATTCCCTTTGTTCACATATTGAGACTTTGCAAGCCTGAAGAAATTCTCTCCATTATTGTTTCTGTGCTCCTCTGTGCCCCACTAGCTTCTTATAGTTTCTAGTATTTTAAAAAATATTTTCCTGTGGATTTGAGTTAATGTCTCCTTTAATTTTCTTACTTCAGCACATCATTGCTCCCACACATCTTGTTTGTGTTGCTATTGTCAAATTCATTGTCTGTAAAATATAGACTCAATGATACAAGTATGTGCATATTGTACTATATAATTACATTTAAAATCAAGTAAAAGAAGAAAGAGAACAAAGGATGTATTTGTACAGTCTTTTGTATAACAGAATTACTTTACTAATGCTCTTGAATGTATGGATTTTAAAAAATGTGTGAGGACACTTGCTTTTAGTCTGAAGAACTTTCTTAACTATTTCTTATAAAGTGGCTGATTGTAACAAATTCTCTAAATTTTTATTTATTTTGAATTTTCCAAATAAATAAATTTTTATTTGTTTGAATCACATTTTTTTTTGCCTGGATGTAAAATCATGGTTGATGTTTTTGTCTTGTAATACTTTGAATATACCATCCTACTGTGTGTCTTCCAGTTTCTTTAGTTTCTGATGCTTTCTTTTTAGTTTCTGAGTTTTCCTTAAAATTTATTCATCTATTTACTTTATTAGTGCATTAGAATTATACATAATGTTAGGGTTCATTTTGACATAACCATGCAAGCATGGAATATAATTTACTCCAATCCAGTCCTCTGTATTTATCCTTTTCCTCTTCTCCCTTCCCTTCTCCCTCCCCTTACATAAACACAAGGGAGGGATTTCCCTTTCCTCTACTCTACTGGTCTTCTTTGTATTACTATGGGTTTTTTTGTAGGAGGGCATTCATGAAGACTTTTCTTATATAATAATAAGAAACAGTAGTATTGTTGTCATCAGAGAAAATAAAGAAATCATAAGTAAATTTTTAAATTTATTGTTCTTATCAAGGTGACATTTTGGTTTTGTGTTCATTTCATCCTTTATTATTAGATGTTTTCCTCTTATGTCAGTCAACGGTTGTGTATCAGTTTCTAAAAAAGCAAACAGATTAAAAAACAATGTTCTAAAGTAAATACTTGTAGGGACAAGCACATGGAGTACTGCATATATGGCATAGTTAAGGGTGTCTGAGTGGCAGGCCACTCCCCTCATGCTAGGCACATGAGCGGCAGGCCACTTACCCAGTAGGCAGAGCCCTGGGCATGAGGTCACATGTTGTAGTCCCTGCGCTTGCTCCAAGGCCCACTCCTCAATTGGTCGATGCAAGGACAGTTAGCAGAAATTGCATTGGTGGCTGCCTGTAATCTGCTTAGCTACTGCCTGAGTATATACAAATGGTACCTGTGCAATAAAATCAGACCTGCTTCCTGCTTGGTCTCTGGAGGTCTTGACTAGCGACTCCTCAGCCACACTCTCCTCTACCCTGTTCTGTGGACCTCTTTGCTGGACAAGAGAGCCCACACAAATACTAATATATGAATATACATGTGTCTAGTATATTCATACTAATATATGAATATATGTGTGTCTAGTTATTTTAAAAATGTCTAATTGACATTGTCTAGTTATTTTAAAAAAAGTCTAATTGACATTTTTAAAATAACATTTTAGTTTTAGGTGGACACAATACCTTTATTTTTATTTATTTATTTTTATGTGGTGTTGATGATCGAAACCAATGCCTCACCCCAGCTCCTAATTAATATATAATTTTTTAATTAGAAAAGACTGATGCAGCAAGCAAGAGAAGTTGGAAATGTGTCCTGATCCTGATGCCATCGAGTGAAAGTCTTGCTTTGAAGAACTGGTGAAAACTATGAATGTTAAAATTTGTACTATGGTCATGGCAGCCTAAATATATACCAGTGCAATCTAAACAGGCACTTGTCTCACAATAAATAAATTCTGGCATTATAAATTAACAAGAAAAATTAAGTTTATAAAAATTCTTGTTATTACCAGGAGAACTCTTCACTTGTATCTTGAATTCACTCTTTCTTTTGCCTCTTTCGACTGCATGGGTCAATCTGTCTTTATCAATTCCTGTAGAAATACATATACATCAAAACACTGTATGATAGCCATTTATATACAAATATTAGTATGTGCATGTGTGTGTGTTGGGAGTGCTAACTCAATAATTTTATTTATAGAGGAAGAGTCTTCTCTGAAATGAAATGCCTAAATTAGAAAATAACAAAACCTTAGAATGAAAAGGATTCTAGAAATTACATAAGACATTATATTGAGGCTTAGTTATGCTAACTTCACCAAGACTATGTATCCAGAGAAAGGCAAACCTGATGCACATCTTGAAGTCAAATAATCCCTTAACCAGTGAATTTTCTATACAGTTATAGCTCTTATGCGTATATCTTATTGATTCAGTTTCTCTGGAGAACACTAATACACTGGTGTTCCCTTTTACACGATGCATTGCCGCTTTTAATATTTTCTCTTTGTGTTTCAACATTTTTACTATGATGAATCTAGTAGTAAGGCATTTCTTTGTATTATTCTACTTAGATTTTAGTGATCTTGGATATGTAGATTTGTATTTATCATTAAATATTTTTCAAAGCTTCAGCTTCTGCTCATTTTTTTTTTGCTTTCTATAGTGCTCCTAACAAGTCTGCTAATTCTTTATTATAACAGTTTAAATGCACTTGTGCTCTCTAGTGAATTTTTTCATGATATAAAACAAGAAATATTAGACCTGAGAAACCTTTTCATACCGGGGAGATTCACTGCTAATGTCTTGAGTTCACTCTTCAATAAAGGTTGTTTAAAATCATCTTTCAAGAGTTCTGGATCATTCTCTATAGAAATAAAAAGATTTCAAAAAACTTTGTGAGGTATTCCTGTGAGGTGTGTGTGTGTGTGTGTGTCTTGGATTCATTCTTCAATAAATGTTATTTAAAATTATCTTTCAAGTGTTCTGGATCAGTCTTATAGAAATAAAAAGATTTCAAAATACTTTGTAAGGTATTCCTAAAATATGGATGTAAAGATGTGTGTGTATGTATGTGTGTGTCTGTGCATATGTGTGTGAGTCTAAAATCATTAGCCTTTTTAAACAATGGATGTACTTACCATGATATGTCAAATCTCTAAACATTAGAACTGGAAGGTCGTTTGGCAATCAAATAAGCTTCAGGATACTGAGGTTTAACAAGTTTAGTGAATAACTAAGACCACATATCCAGTTAATAATAAAATTGTAACTGTTCTTTTTTTAACCTCAGGTAAAAGTCAGCTGTTTTATTTTTGCAGACTGAAGAACTTTTTAAATCTACATTAGAAAGAGAACTTTCCATCTAATCAATTGGAATAGCATTGGATATATTTGAACCAATAATATGCTAAGCTCATTTGACTTTTCTAAAGTGCTTGCTAAATGGGAAGAATTCTAAGAGTAATGATATATATAGCTAATTATCTATTTCTAGTAAGTAACATAGTATAAATAATTATGGGAGGGTAGTTGTGAGGACTTTTGCCCATGTTATGTAACATACAGATAGTGTTGTTATTGTGGACACATAGTTAACCATACTCCAAAAATGATAAGAAATGAGAAATATTAGACCTGAAAAGCCTTTTCATACCAGGGAGACTCATAGTTAGTGTCTTGAGTTCACTCTTCGATACAGGTTCTTTAAAAGCATCTCTCAAGAGTTCTGGATCATTCTCTATAGAAATAAAAAGATTTCAAAAAACTTTGTGAGGTATTTGTAACATAGAGATGTGAGGGGTGTGTGTGTGTGTGTGTGTGTGTGTGTGTGTGTGTGTGTCTATATATAAGAGAGAGAGAGAATGAGAATATGAGAGAAAATTAGCCATTTAAAAAATTAATGAATAATATACTAACATAATTAGCTTTTTTATTCAAAATAAGTGATAACAAAGTATCTAGATTGTCAAATCTCTAAATATTAAAACTGGAAGGTCGTTTGGCAATCAAATAAGCTTCAGGATACTGAGGTTTAACAAGTTTAGTGAATAACTAAGACCACATATCCAGTTAATAATAAAATTGTAACTGTTATCTTCTTTTTTTTAACCTCAGGTAAAAGTCAGCTGTTTTATTTTTGCAGACTGAAGAACTTTTTTAATCTACATTAGAAAGAGAACTTTCCATCTAATCAATTGGAATAGCATTGGATATATTTGAACCAATAATATGCTAAGCTCATTTGACTTTTCTAAAGTGCTTGCTAAATGGGAAGAATTCTAAGAGTAATGATATATATAGCTAATTATCTATTTCTAGTAAGTAACATAGTATAAATAATTATGGGAGGGTAGTTGTGAGGACTTTTGCCCATGTTATGTAACATACAGATAGTGTTGTTATTGTGGACACATAGTTAACCATACTCCAAAAATGATAAGAAATGAGAAATATTAGACCTGAAAAGCCTTTTCATACCAGGGAGACTCATAGTTAGTGTCTTGAGTTCACTCTTCGATACAGGTTCTTTAAAAGCATCTCTCAAGAGTTCTGGATCATTCTCTATAGAAATAAAAAGATTTCAAAAACTTTGTGAGGTATCCCTAACATAGAGATGTGAGGGGAGTGTGTGTGTGTGTGTGTGTGTGTGTGTGTGTGTGTATGAGAAAGAATGAGAGAAAATTAGCCATTTAAAAAATTAATGAATAAGATACTAACATAATTAGCTTTTTTATTCAAAATAAGAGATAACAAAGTGTCTAGATTGTCAAATCTCTATACATTAGAACTGGAAGGTCATTTGGTAATCAAATATTCTGCATGAAAGCCTTCTATTGGTTATTTGTGCTGCAAAATAATCTCTTACTCTGGTATTTTCTTTTTAAATCTCTTAATAATTGGTACCTATTGATACATATAAAATTTTAATTTTAAGTCCAGTTTAAAAACACAGTTATAGTAAGTGCTTGTGGTATACTGTTTAAAAAAATCTATCCTTAATCCCAAAGATGTTTTCTTATATTATCTTCAAGAAGATCAATTATTTACAATATGCATATAAACAGAACTATTTTTAAAGATAATATTCATTCATCTTTGTTATGTAGTTTTTTCTTTGCCATCAATACGTGTGCCTGTTTCTTACAATAATCTCTTCCATTCATCTATTTGTTTAACATGTGCCAACACCACACTGCTTTAATGATTGTATCTTTGTAATAAAACCTGATATTTAATGTTTTATTTCCTTCAAATTTGTACTTTTTTAGAGTGACCTTTGTTATTTTGTCTCTATGAGCCTGTACCTTGATATAAATTTTAGAATTCATTTATAAATTTTTCAGAAAAAAATGTTGCTGGAATTATTTTTTGTTTTCATTTTTATCTTTTGTGGAGCTAGGTATAAACATAGGCCTTTACCTCAAGCTTGGCAAGTGCTCCATTACTGAGCTACATCTAAATCCCCAGTCCTGGAATCTTGACTGTGACTGCATTGAATCCATAGATACATAAAATCCACGGTTTAAATTAGAGGTAACTCTTTGTGCTGTATATTTTCATGTTTTTTTCTAATGGATAAAATCATGTATCCACCACTATATAATCATGCAAAATATTTACAACACTCTTAAAATTTCATGTGCTTATACTTATTTACTCCCCCTTTATTCTGAATCTTTGTGAACTTCTGATATTTTTACTGTAATTTTGTCTTTCCTAGAGTACCATAGAATTGAAATCATACATTATATAGCCTTTTCAGATTGGCTTATTTTTAGTAAAGTGCATTTTAAGCACCTCATATATCATCTTTTGGCTGGATATCTCATTTCTATTTCTTACTAAATAATGAAACATTAATGAAAGTACCAATTTGTTCATATATTATTCTATCGAAGAACATCTTGGCTGCTTCCAATTTGTGACAATTATAAATAAAGTAGCTATAAACGCTTATGTGCAAGTGTTTGTGTAGATGTAAGATTTCAACTAATTTGAGTAGGAGTGATATTGATGGCAATTATATAATAAGATTGTTTAGCTTTCTGAAAGCTGCCAAACTACCTTACAAAATGGCTATCCCATTTTGTATTCCCATGAGCAAGGAATGATCATTCCTGTTTGACATCCTCAACAGCATTTGGTGTTGCTGATGTTTTAGATTAGCCATTCTCATAGGTGTATAGTGGTATTGTATTTTTGTTATTCTTTGTATCTTTGATGATGCATCTGTTTAGTTCTTTTGCCCATTTTGAACTGGATTATTTTTAATCTCTCCTGATAAATATATAGTGTGAGCTTGAAAAAAACTCTCTTGAAAAAAAAACCTCTCTTATTATTGGGTAAAGTATTCTAAAACCACCAAGTAGATCAGTTGATTTATGCTGTGTAGTTTACTACATTCTTAATAATATTTTGTCTCTAAGATGTGTCAATTACTGATAGAGGGGTATTAGTGTCACCAAATATAATAGTGAATTTATCTATTTTTCCTTGAAATTCTATTGGTTTTGCCTCCTGTATTTGGTGCACGCTGGCATATTTATATAAGGATCACTATATATTCTTGGAGAACTGATTCCTTCATCATTACTTAATGCCTCTTGCTATCTTAGTAATTGTCTTTGTTCTGAAGTCAGCTTATCTGATTAATGTTAGCATGGTATATATTCTCATTCCTTTACCTTTAATTTGTCTGTGTCTATATTAAAAGTAGTTTTCCAGCAAACAATATATATATATGGATCTTGTTTTTTTTTTTAATCCTGTCTGAAGTTTACTGTTTTTTGTTTGTTTGTTTTTGCACCAAGGATTGAACCCAGGGGTGCTTTACCACTGAGCCACACCCCCAGCCATTTTTAATATTTTATTTAGAGATAGGGTCTCACTGAGTTGCTTAGGGTCTCACTAACTTGCAGAGGCTGGCTTTCAACTCGTGATCCTCCTGCCTCAGCCTCCTGAGCCTCTGGGATTACAGGAATGTGACACTGTGTCCAGCAACATGTCTATTTTTTAATTGATGTATTTAAACTATAGATACTTAAAGTGATTTTTGTTATAATTGGATTAATACCTAAATGTTTGGTATTGATTTCTTTTTTTAAAAAATTGTTCTTTATAGTTACACATGACAGGAGAGTCTATTTTGGCATATTTTTACAAACATTGAATATATCTTATTCTAATTAGGATCCCAGTCTTGGGCATGTATATTTGTTGAGATTCATTGTGGTGTATTCATATATGTACATAGGAAAGTTATGTCAAATTCTTTCTTTCCCTCCCATCTTTCCTTTTCTTCTTCCCTCCTTCCTTCCCTCTCTTACCCTCCTCTGTTTTTTGGATTTTTTAAATAATTTTTTTCTCTCTTAAACTATCAATTATACTTCATTTTATACTATATAAGTGTTGGTTTCTGTAGAGTTCACAATGTACTTTTACAGCAAATGCAAGTCTATTTTCAAAAACCATGATTTGATTTCACATGAAGTGCAATTACCTTATAATAAAACTCATTCATAAACAACGATTTTCCAATACATTGCTCATATTCTTATTTTCAAAAAAAACTGCTATGTGCTAGATCAGTTAAGCTTAAGAAAAGTGAAAATGTTTATTTTTATTTATTTATTTATCCTTTCTTTATATGGATATGAGTTTCTGATCAACATTTTTTTCTCTAAGAAACTTTCACCATTTTTTAAAATAAGGAAATTCAACTTACAATAAGTTTTCTTATTTTTTTTCATCTGAGTCTTTATTTTCTATTGCTGACACGGTTTTTGAAGAGAAATCTTATGCAATTTTCCTTCTTTACAGTGTCTTCATTAGGATTTAATATCAAAGTAAAACTGGCTTCACAATTTAGTTGTGAAATGTTGTTTTCCTTTGGTCTCTGAAAAGCCTAATTTAGAATTAGTTCTTCAACAAATATTTGAGAAATTACCAGTAAAACTATTTGGGACTGGAATATGTGGGAGGGTTTAAGAGTTTTGAATTATAGTTCTTTAATAAACTCACATGAATTTTAATTTTATCTTTTGGCCTTATGTTAGCTTTTTATGTTATCAAACTTACTGACATGAGTTTATAATATATGACTGAAATATTTAATAATTATTAATGAATATTAGTCATCGAAATTAATGGATTTCACTGTGACTTTCCATACATGTATATATCATGTTTTTGTCATATCCACTATCCCTTCTACCCTCTCTTGTCCTCTTTATTTCCCCACTTCACCTGGTCCACCTTATAGTCCCTTCTATTTCCAGGTTGTTTTATTTTTAATTTCAAAAAAATAAAAAAGGAAGGAAGGAAGAAAAAGAAAACATGTGATACTTGTATTTCTGCTCCTGGCTTTTTTCACTAAACATGATGTGCTCCAATTCCATTCCTTTTTTCTATAAATGATGATATCCTTCTTAATGACTGAACAATATTAGGGCTGGAGTTGTGGCTCAGTGGTAGAGCATTCACCTAGCACATGTGAGGCCCTGGGTTTGATCCTCAGCACCACATAAAAACAAATAATTAAATGAATAATATGCTACTATGCATGTAGATTTTTTAATTGCAGTTTCAATCTTGTTATTGACTTATATACTTTTTATTTTTAAGATCTGCTTGGTTCAATTTTTGTAGGTCATTTGTATTGAGAATTTGCCCATTTCTTCTATATATTCTAATATTGGCATATGGTTTTACAAAATATTCCCTAATGGCCCCCTGGATTTCAGTGGTAACTTTTTAAATATTCCTATTTTTTTCTACACTTATATTAATTTGGATCTTCTCTTCCTTTTGGTTTGTTTAGCTAAGTTTTGTCAATTTTGCTATCTTTTCAAAGAACCAATTCTTAATTTTGGTGATCCTTTGTATTGTTCTTCTCTATTTATTTGTACTCAAATCTTTATCTTTTTCTCCTACTAATGATTTTGGATTTGATTTGTTCTTGTTTTTCTAAGACCTTGAGATACATCATTAGGTCATTTATTTGAGAGCTCCTTTTAAAAAATGTAGACACATATAGCTATAAACTTCCTTTTGAGTGCCACTTTTGCTGTACTCTATGGAGTTTTGTAAGTTGTGTTTCTATTGTTTTAATTGATTCTTTTTAGTTATATATGACTATACCACACACACAATACTATGACATAATTATAAAACCATGAAATATAATTTGTTCTAATTCAGTCCCCAGTCTTTCCCTTACCCTCCTTCTCCTACTCACTGTTCCTTTACTTTTGTGGGAGGTCTTTCCATCTTCTAAGGTCTTCTTCAATTACTTTCTTTAGTATTATATAGTTTTCATTGTAGAGGCCCTTTCTCTCTTTTGTTAGAATACAGTTTTCCTAATTTATTTTTCAGTAGGCTTATCATTGGAATATAGGAACATGATTGATTTATGGGTGTTGATTTTCTATCCTGCTACTTTGTTGAATACATTTGAGTCCTAGAAGTTTACTAGAGCAGGTTTTTTTTTTTTTTTTTTGGTATTCTAAATATAAGATCATGTCTTCAGCAAAAAGGTAATTTGAGCTCTTCTTTTCCTATTTGTATTCCTTTAACTTACTTCTCTTTCTTAATTGCTCTGGATAGAATTTCAAGTACTATGTTGGAGGGAGTGTTAAAAGTGGGAATTCTAGTCTTGCTCCTGTTTGGAGGAAATGCTTTCAGTTTTTCTCCATTCAGCATAATGTTAGCCTTGGGTTTGTCATATAGCCTTTACAATGTTGAGGTAGATTCCTTCTACTCCTAGTTTTTTTTTAGTGTTTAAACATGAATGGGTGCTGTATTTTGCTTTTTCTATATCTATTGAGATAAAAATTCGATTCTTGTCCTTAACACTGTTTAGGTAGTGAGTTACATTTATTGATTTCCATATGTTGAACCCATTCTTGCATTCCTGGGATGAATCCCACTTAGTAGTAGTGCAGTATCTTTTTGATATGTTTTGTATGCAGTTTGCAAATATTTTATTAAGAATTTTGTATCTATTTTTATCAAGTATATTGGCATAAAGTTTTCTTTTCTTCATGTATCTTTTTCTGGTTTTGGTAGCTTCATATAATGAGTTTGGGAGGGTTCCCTCCTTTTCTGTTTCATGGAATAATTTGAGAAGGATCGGTATTAGTTTTTCTTTAAAGGTCTGGTAGAACTCAGCTAATAATTCATGCAGTTATGAGCTTTTCTTTGTTGGAAGCCTTTTGACGGCTATTTCACTTTCATTACTAGAAATTGATCTGTTTAAGTTTTCTATGTCCTCCTGGTTTAATTTGGGCAGCTCATTTGTCTCTAGAAATTTGTCGATATCTTCAAGATTTTCTAGCATATTGGAGTATAAATTTTCAAAATAGTTTCTGAATATCTTAGGGTTCCAGTAGCGTTTGTAGTAATATTTTCTTTTTCATCTCACATTTTGATAATTTGTATTTTTCTCTTTCTTTTAGTGAGTTTGGCTAAGAATTTATCAATTTTGTTTATTATTTCAAAAAACTTTTATTTTGGGGGGGTAGTGGATACCAGGTAATGAATTCAGAGGCATTTAAACACTGAGCTACATCCCCAGACTTATTTCATATTTTTATTTAGAGACAGAGTATCACTGACTTGCTTAGCACCTCACTTTTGCTGATTCTGTTTGGTCCAAATTATTAATTGCAGTTTTTAGATCTATAGAATATTTACTTAGTTTTTTTGAGGATATAGCCAATGATGAAAGATATATGTTAAAGTTACCCAGTATTATTGTATGGTGGTCTACTTGATTCTTAATATTTAGAAGGGTTTGTTTTATGTACACAGATGCTTCATTGTTTGGGACATAAATACTTATAATCATTATGTATTTTGGTGTATTATTTCCTTAATCAGTATGAAATGAGCTTATTTGTCTTTTATAATTACCTTTGGCTTGAAATCCACTTTACCTGATGAGAATGGTAACCCCTGTTTGTCTGCAAGATCCATGTGAGTGGTATGTTTTTTGCCATCTTTTCACTTTCAGTTGGTGGATATCTCTGTTGGTGAGGTGAATCTCTTGCAGACAACATATTCTTGGGTCTTGTTTTTAATTCAGTCTGCCTGTGTCTTTTTTTTTTTTTTGGAAGGGGTGGGGTACCAGGGATTGCATAGAGTTCATTTATTCATTGGTACTGGGGTTTGAACTCAGGGACACTCAACAACTGAGCCATATCCCTAGCCCTATTTTGTATTTATTTTTAGAGACAGGGTCTCAATGAATTGCTTAGTGCCTCACTTTTGCTGAGGCTGTCTTTGAACTCATGATCCTCCTCCCTCAGCCTCCTGTGCTGCTGGGATTATAGGTGTGTGCCACTGCTCCCGGCCCTATGTCTTTTGAATTTAAACCATTTATATTTAATGTTATTATTGAGAGCTGATTTTTATTTCCTGCCATTTTGATTTATTTCCAGTGTTTAATTGGGTTTGATTCTCCTTATAACTGACTATGCTTCTAGTGTGATGCCTGCTCTTGCTGGTTCTCAATTTTATTTTTTTCTTCATGAAATATTTTATTGAGTATGTTTTGTAGAGCAAGCTTTCTAGTCATGATTTCTTTTAGCTTTTGTTTATCATGGAAGGTTTTTATTATATCTTCAATTTATAGTTTAATTGTGTTGGGTATATTGTTCCTGGTTGGCATTCATTATCTTTAAGAGGTTGGTATATAGTATTACAAACTCTCCTTGCTTTTAGGGTTTGGGTTGATAAATCAGCTGAAATCCAGATTGGTTTACCTTTAAATGTGACTAGTCATTTTTCTCTTGTAGTTTTAAAAATTCTATTCTTATCTCTGTGTTAGGCCTTTTCATAATAATGTGTCTGTTGTGACTTTGAATATTTGGAGTCCTATCACCTTCTGTATTCAAATTTCCATTTCATTCTTAAGGATTGAAAAGTTTTCTGATATCATCTGACTGAAAATATTGTACATGTCTTTAGTTGGAGTTTTAGAACTTCATCTATCCCAGTGAATCTTAAATTTGTTATCTCACATTTCTTGAATATTCAACTTTATTTTCAAGATTATATACTTTGTCTTCAAGGCTTCAAAATCTGTCCTCAAAGTGGTCTAATCTATTGGTGACATTTTCCATTGAATGTTTAATTTGATTTATTGATTCCTTCATTGCAAAGATTTCTGTTTGATTCTTTTTTCAGAATCTCTCTTTATTGAAGTGATATTTCACTTCCTGTATTTTTCCCCTGATTTCACTCCTTACATCATCTGTTAGCTCATAGAACAGTTTATGAATTTTCTAAATTTTATCTCTGAAATTTCCTCCATTGTGGTGTCAAGGAAGTCAGTTGTTGAAGCATTATAGGCTTTTTGAGATGGTTTCTTGGCCTACTTCTTTACATTGTTTGTATGTATACATATCTATTGATATAGTTCTAAATTCTTTTAAGTGAAGAACTACTATGTTGATTCTTTTTCTTAAAAGTTGGATGGGTTGGTTGCATATCTATAAAGTGATATTTTAATTCAATGTGTGACCTCTGCTGATCCCAATATCAACTTCACTCTAAGAGATCCACTTGGATCCTATGTACTGTAATCACTTCTGGTCAAGCCTCATACTATTCAACCTTGTAAGAATAAAAACTTGTTGCAATTGTTCTCTGCAGTTCTTTAAATTCAGTTATAAACCCATAATAAAGTTCTTAAATAGGTCAAAAAGTAATTAAGTTTAGTAAACTTACTGTAACCTTAAGTGAGTGCTAAAAGGAGGGAGGAAGAAAGTTTTCGCAAATGGGGAGTGAAAAAAGAAGGCAATAAAGAGAAAATAAAGAGAGAAATAGAGAAAGAGAGAGAAAATGAATGGGTGAGAAAGAAGATATAAAAGTAATTACACCAAGATAGAAAGAGAAATAGATGAATGGGTGTTATTTGAGGTAGTAGCAGACAGTGCAATAGAATGAGTAGGAGTGAGAAAGATAGAAAAGCAATGATAGGAAGATTGATTCCAGTTAATTATTTAAACCATTAGATGAAATACATTCAAATGGGTTGGAGCTACAACATTCTTTATAGGGTTAACAATTATCATTCAAGATAGTTATTTATGTTATCAAATTTGACATCGGAATTGGTTATAGTCCTGGAGAGTGAAGTGTTGTGAGCTGATTCTAATATTGCACTCTCTAAAGTAACCCTGTGTTTGCTGAGGGTCACTGCTATACCTTTTCCTCTCTGCCAAATTCTTTTCACTGTAGTGAGGATCCTGATAGCTGTCTATGTGTGCAGGCATAGTGATTATGAGTTTTCTGCCAGTGGATTTTTCTCTTGTGCAGTAGTTTTCCCCCTGCTGCCTCTACTCTCTGAGATGTTACAGTGAAGGGTCTCTGGTGTTCACCTGCACTCTAGTTTCTGTTGTCCCAGGAGGTGAATGTTGGGCATTGATTCCCTCTGCTTAATAAGTGTGGTGCAAAGTCCTGAAAGTATCCAAATAATGCTCTGTCATTTCCCAGTTGCAATTACAGTTTAGGCTGTGTATCTATTAAGGCTAGTATCTGGTGCTTTCTGCTGCATAGCTTCTTGCAATTTCCTGCTGGTTTTGTATATTACTGAATATTCAGGCAGCTACATGATTATTGTAACTTCACATCTGTACAAGCGTAAGAATGGTATCCTACTTGGAATGGGTTGTACTCCATATATGTATAATGTGTCAAAATACACTCTACCATAATGTATATCTAAAATCAACAAATAAAAAAAATTCATTGACAAAGAAAAAAAGAGATCTTTATGGCTGAATTTCAAGAAGGCCTACTGCAGGAGGGCTTCCTTCTGGTTTAATTTGCAGCTATCTGGGCATGGGAAGATGCTGTGCTGATTTAAGAGTGTGACTGGTCAGGTGCGGACTCGCCAAGATGGTTGCAGGGGCCCCTGCTCAGCATTTTAAGTTGGTTTGTGCTGTTTAAAGGAGCCTTGTGATTTTAAATTTTGTCTATCTTTTAAATAGTTTCTCAATAAGAGAAAATCTACTCCCCGCCTCTCCTTCTCTCTCTGTTGTCCTATCCCTCACTCATCCATAGGTTTGGGTTAGGGCACTCTGAGTTTTTATTTCTACCCTGGTAATCTATCTTCCAGTCACTCCAGGTCTCAGATTATGTAGTTTTGAGTCTTAGAGCAGTTATTTTGTCATTCACCTCTCAATTCTGCTTTTAGTCAATGCCTCCTTTTTGTGGTGTGGGGACCACCACTTTCTCCATCCTCCTCAATTTTTAATTTGATTTTAGGAATTTTTAAGTATCTCCCCTGACTTATTCAACACCCCAGTTTTCATTAAAAAGTGTATTGCTTAATCTTTATGTGTTGGTTGAATTTCTGTCATTTTAAATTTGATATCTAGTTTCATTTCATTATGTTCTGATAAGATGCAATAAATTATTTCAATTTTTTTTGTATTTGTTAAGACTTGCTTTATGGCCTAATATAGGATCTATTTTAGAGAATGTTGTAGGTACTGATGAAAATAATGTGTGTTCCACCACTGTTGGATGGAATATTCTGTAGATATCTGTTAGCCTCACTTGATTTAGATTATAATTTAATTCTGATGTTTCTTTGTTGATGATTGTTTGGTGAGTGCTCTATTATAAACATCACCTAATATCATTATATTGAGGCTATTTGTCATTTTGTGTCCAGTATTATTAAATACGTAGTGAACTTCTTTGCCTCTTCTGATTTTGGCTTGGAAGTATACTCTGTTGAGTCCTGCTTAATTTTCTTAGAATATTATTTTCCATCTTTTCACTTTCAATCTCTGTATGTCTGCAGGTAAGATAAATTTCTTTCAGGCAGCATATTGTTAGATCTTGTGTTTTAGGTCAATTAGGCACTCTGTATCTTTTAATTGGAGAATTAAGACCATTTACATTTGGGGTTATTACTGTAAGGTATATATTTGTTCTAGTTATTTTGAGTATCTTATGTCCATTTTTTCTTTCTCTATTTTATTTGTTCTTTTTAGATATACATGACAGTAGACTATATTTTGACATATTATACATACATGGAGTATAATTTCCCATTCTTTTGGTTGTACATGATGTGGAATTATACTAGTCATGTGTTTATATATGAACATAGGAAAGTTATGTCTGATTCAGTCTATTTTCTTTCCTATTCCCATCACTCTCCCTTCCCTTCCTTAACATTTGTCTAATATAATGAACTGTATTGATGATGTTTGATTATTTCCTATTATAGTTGGATCTAGAATATTCCCCAGAGACTCATGTTTTGAAGGTTTGATCCACAATGCAGCAATGTTCAGAGGTGGGCTTTTAGAAAATAATTTGATCATGACAGCTTTAACTTCACCAATGGATTCATAATTTGAATATACTATTGGGAAATGATAGAAAATGTAAAGATTTATGTAAAATTTCTCCTGTTAAATGGTCAGAAATTTCCTTAGTTTGTGCTTAACTTGGAAGGTCTTTTACATTTAATTCTGAAGAATAACTTTGTTATGTATAATAATCAAAATCAGAAGTTATTTTCTTGCAGAGTTTGAAATACATCATTCCATGTCCTAAGAAATCTGCTGTTTTAATGATGGTGTTGCTTTTAAATGTGATGTGGCACACTTCTCTTGCAGTTTTTAATATTCTTTTTCATTTTGTACTTTTGGCAGTTTTACTGTATCATGGGCAGGTTTTTCTCTGGTCATGTCTACTTGGGTTATAAATGCCATCTATACCTGGCTGTCCATGTCATTCTGAGGCTTCAGAATACCTTCTTCAATTTTTTTCACTGAATATATTTTCTGTGCCTTCAGTATATAGCTCTTCTCCTTGATCTATTTTTATTACTTGTATTTTGGCCTTTAAATGATATCTTATAGAGCTTGTATAATCTGTGTATTTTTTAATTATTTTATCTTTATTAATATTTCAATATGATAATTCTTTGGTCTTGTCTTCAATCCTGATATTCCTTCTTCTGCCTGATCTAGTCTATTGGTGAGAATTTCAAATTAAGCATTTTATCTGACTTCATGAGATTTTCATTTCCAAGATTTCTGCTGGTTTCATTTTCAAAATTCTTCTTTGTTAAATTCCTCATCCATATCCTATATTGTCTTCCTTAATTTATTGATCTGTTTATATTCTCTTGGAATTCACTGAACTTGTTGTTGTTACTTGGGATTGAACTCAGATGCATTTTACCACTGAGTTACATCCCCAAGCTTTTTATTTTTTATCTTGAGATAGGGTTGCACTAAGTTGCTTAGGGTTTTGTAATCTGATGAGGCTGGCCTTGAGCTTGCAATCCTTCTGCCTCAGCCCCCTGAGCCACTGGGATTACATATATGTGCCACCACACAGCAATCTCTGACCTTTAAAAAAAAAGTAATTCTTTGTCCAATATTTCATCCACATTATATCTTTGGAAGGAGAGTTATGAACTTTAGGTGGTATCATGTTGCCTTTTTTTCATTTTTTTCTTATGTATTTTTACCTGACATTTGTGAATATCCTGGAATAGATATCTCTTTCACTTTTATGTGAGGTCCTTCTTAGTAAGCGGTCCTCTCTTGATGACATGCCCTAAGATATAAGTTTGTTGTGTGATGTTGAATTTTATTCCAAAAGAATTTGTTACTATAGTTTCCCTGTGACTTTTTGGCTATTATTATTGACACAATGCTTACTGTGTTTAAACTGAGGGACCCACTTTCTTTGTATAACTCTTGAGAATGTGGACCTGTTGGTAATTCAGGCAGGTGTGGTATAAATAGTAGAGTATATAGGGAGTGCCCTCTGTGTTGACTCCTCCAGTCTTGTCAGCATTGTGTGGTCTAAAAGGGTATTGGAGTAACTTATGATGATTTACCTCATATGTGCTATTACCACAACAGATGTTTTCTCTTTGCTGTTGTTATGATGGTAAATGTCCAAGGCTATGACCTAAGGACTACCTAGCCATGTTTACATGGATCCAGGCTGTTAGCTGGGAGCTTATGCTTCCCCTATTCTTAAAGTTGATGTATCTTCCAAGGTTTGAGTGGGACTGGTTCATGACTTGAGTATGAAGCAATTAATCTCAACTGGGTGGAGTATATCTCAGCAGCAAAGCATTTTCCCAACTTGCTTGAGGTGTTGGACTTGATCCCCAGCATGACTCAAAATAAAACAAACAAAAGAAATAACAATATAAAAACAAACCAGATTAAAAAACTAATTAAAAACCTTCACAAAATAGCAACAAAAAAGGACAAAGGCTAAAAAATAATAAAAATAAAATTGTTAAAAAATAAAAAAACAATCCCCCTTCAAAAAAGTAAGGGAGAAAAGTGAAAAAGGTGGTAGAGGGAAGAAATTTGAAAATTAACCAGTAACTTCAAATACTTTGTAGGCTAAGGCACAAGGATCACAATGTCAAGGCCAGTCTGGGCAATATAGACACTATTTAAGAAAATACAGAATTAAAATAAAAATAAAGAAATAAAAGAGCTGGGTTGTAGGTCAGTGTGTGTGCCTAACATATGCAAATCCCTAGGTTCAATCCCAAGTATTGCAAAAGCATAAAACTGAAAATTAAAATTAAAAAGACATACAAAAAGAAAAAGAAGAAAGCAGGATGTTGTGGCTTAGATATTAGGTGGCCTCCATAGCTCCTGTGTGAGAGAATGCAAGAAAGTTTAGAGATGAAATGATTGGGTTATAAGACATTTAATTTAATTAGTGCATTGATATCCTGATAGGGATTAATTTGGTGGTTAGTGTAGGCAGGTAGGTTGTGGCTGGATGAGTTGAGTCCATGTGGGTGTGCCTTTGGGGTTTATATTTTGTCCTTGATAAGCAGAGCTCCCTCTATCTGCTTCCTGGTGCTATGTACTGAGCCGCATTCCTCTGCCATACTTTTCCACCATTACATCCTGCTTCATCTTGAGCACTGAAGAATAGAGTCAGCCATCTATGAACCGAGACCTCCGAAACCATGAGTCCGTAAATAAACTTATTTCCTCTAACTTTGTTCTTGTTGGGTCTTTGGTCACAGTGTGAAAAAGCTGACTAAAACACAGGAGAAGTGTGAAAAAGGAAGAAGGAAGGTATGAGAAAGATGAAAAGAGAGAAAAATGCAACCAGAATTAAAAAGTAAAGAAAGAAAAAATGAGAAATTAGAAAAAATAATAATAATGATGAAAGGAAAAAAAGAGAGCCAAAAAATTCCTCTCTAGCTGAGGTAGCTGGAGATTCTTGTGTCTATGTCTTCTAAGGTTGGAATCTGCCAGGTATAGAGAACAGAGTGGATTATGTCTATACGTTGTGATTCTTCTCAATTTGGGGCAAAAAGCATGCTATACCCTGTATCTCTTATTGTACCAGTTAAGAGAAAGCTGGCCATACCAGAGCTGGATTCTCTTCAAAGATTTTTGGTATATGCACCTGGGGACATGGGGAATGTTGGTGCCACAGTGAACCTTCATGCTCACTGAGTTTTGGCAGATTATGGACCATGATGGGTACATGTATACATGATAAACAGACTCTCTGTCTGTGTACTGGTAGCCTGGCCAATACTGGGGAATTGGCAAGCCCCTTTCACAACTGAGTTTTGGTAATATCTTGTCTGTAATGGGCAGACATATATTCCGCCCAGAGGTTTTTACATTGTGCACCCAGGAATGTGGCAAATGTTCAATTTTAGATGTTGCCCCATAATGCCTCAGGTATTGGGGGGAGAAGGTATAAGACCACCTAGTTCTGTGCTAGAGTGATTTTCAGAAGAAACAAGCACTTTGCTAGCCTTGGTCCTGTGTCTTCGGACGTGGTCCACAGGTGATGCCACATGTGATTAGTGTTGGTTCTTATCATGAAGGGTGGGATTACTGACCACTGTGACCTCCACTCCTCTTTTCTTCATAGCCTGTGCGCCCTACTGTATAATCGTCCCAGTGGGACTCTGTCAAGACATTCCCCAAAGCCACAACTGACCCATGCAGCAATCTCCCACATAGCCAACACATCAGGGTGTCCACAGGGACCCTGATCTGTGACTGATCTGGGTTTTCTGATCCCCAAGGTAGTCCAGTCCCTAAAAACAGTGCTCTTCCAAAGGTGGTTACTAGTCACAGATTTCTGAGAGTGTTGAGCTTGAGAGGTCACTTTTAGACCAAAAACATGAACTGGATTTAAAGCTTATAAAAGTCATAGATTTCCTCTGCAGCTGGGACTGCCACACTGATGTTATTATGGATGTCTTTCACTCTCTCCAAGGTTACCTATGCTTGCAGTGTTAGGCTTCCTAATCTAAGCTGGGAAGCTTGAGCTAAAGTTGAAAATTACTTTGTACTTTTTTTTTTCTGTGCTGTCTTTCTGATTTTCTGTGCTGTGTAGGTCTCCCATCACTTCTTTCTTGATTACCAGAATTCTTCCTCCTTTGAAGTATAGTTTCTCTTTTGTTACCCTGATTCTTCTTTCACACAGAGTCTTACGAAAATTAATCTATCCCATCATCCTGATATAATATTTTAAGGTCTGTTGGTTATGGAATTGTGTCATTTTTCATTATTCTGGTGTTTTTTTCTATTGCTCATTATCACCAGAATTTATCAATTTTATTAGAACAAAGAAACTATAGAACTCAATAATACAATCAATAACTTAGACTTCACCAACATACATAGACTATTTCATCCTTCAACAAGGGAATACACATCCTTCTCAGCAGCACATGGATCCTTCTCTAAAATAGACCATATGTCCTGCCACAAAGCAATTCTTAGCAAATACAAAAACGTAAAATACTACCCTATATTCTATCAGATCATAATGGAATAAAATTATAAAACAATGACAAAATAAAAAATAAAAGCTACTCCAACATCTGGAGACTAAATAATATGCTACTAAATGAACAATGGGTTGCAAAAGACATCAAAGAGGAGATTAAAAAATTCTTACAGGTAAATGAGAATACTGATACAATGTACCAAAATCTCTGGGACACTATTAAGGCAGTACTAAGAGGAAAGTTCATTGCGTGGAGTTCATTCCTTAAAAGAAGAAAAACTCAACAAATAAATGACCTAACATTACATCTCAAAGCCCTAGAAAAGAAAGAACAAATCAACACCAAAAGCAGTAGAAGACAGAAAATCAATGAGGAAAACTGGAATTCCATATGCAACAAAATGAAATTAAACCTCTATCTCTCACCATGCACAAAACTCAACTCAAAATGGATCAAGGATTTAGGAATATAACCAGAGACCCTGCGTCTAATAGAAGAAAAAATAGGTCCTAATCTCCATTAGATTGAAACAAAAGAAACAACTGAAAAAAACTGACAAAACACAAAGCTAGTTCTTTGGAAAATAAAATAAAATTGACAATTTTTAGTCATGCTAACAAAGAGGGAGAAGAAAATTCACTAATTATTAACATATATAATAAAAAAGTAAATATCATAACAGACACTACAGAAATACAGAATATAATTAGATATTATTTTGAAAACTTGTATTCCAATAAAATATGAAATATCAAAGGTATCGACAAATTTCTAGAGTCATATGATTTGCCCAAATTGAATCAGGATGATATACACAATTTAAACAGATCAATTTCAAGCAATGAAATAGAAGACACCATCAGAAGCCTACCAACAAAGAAAATCCCAGGACCAAATGGATACACAACTGAGTTCTACAAGACCTTTAAAGAAGAACTAATACTATACTCTTCAAATTTATTTCAGGAAATAGAAAAAGAGGGAGCACTTCCAAATTCATTCTATGAGGCCAATATAACCCTGATTCCAAAACCAGGCAAAGACACATCAAAGAAAGAAAACTTCAGACCAATATCTCTAATTAACATAGATGCAAAATTCTCAATAAAATTCTGGCAAATTTAATACATAAACATATCAAAAAGATAGTGCACCATGATCAAGTGGGGTTCATTCCAGAGATGCAAGGTTGGTTCAACATATGGAAATCAATAATTTATCACATCAATAAATTTAAAGATAAGAATCATATGATCATCTCAATAGACACAGAAAAAGCATTTGACAAAATACAGCACCCCTTTATGTTCAAAAACTAGGTATACAGGAACATATCTCAACATTATAAAAGCTATCTATGCTAAGCCCCAGGCAACATCATTCTAAATGGAGAAAAATTGAAGGCATTCCCTCTAAAAACAGGAACAAGACAGGGATTCCCTCTTTCACCACTTCTATTTAACATAGTTCTTGAAACACTGGCAAAGGCAATTACACAGAAGAAAGAAATTAAAATGATATGTATAGGAAAAGAAGAACTCAATATCACTATTTGTCAATGATATGATTCTATACCTAGAAGATGCAAAAAATTCCACCAGAAAATTTCTAGAATTAGTAAATGAATTCACCGAAGTAGCAGGATATAAAATCAACATCCATAAATTAAAGGCCCTACTGTATATCAGTGACAAATCCTCAGAAACGAGAAAAACTACCCCATTTACAATAGCCCTAAAACAATAAAATATTTGGGAATCAACGTAATGAAAAATGTGAAAGATCTCTACAATGAAAACTACAGAACACTAAAGAAAGAAATCAAAGAAGACCTTAGAAGATGGAAAGACTGCTCTTGGATAGGCAAGATCCTTCTTAGTACAAGAATTAAAATAAAAAATCAATAAATGGGATGGATTCAAACTAAAAAGCTTATTCTCAACAAAAGAAACAATAAGTGAGATGAATACAGAGTGAATGTATTTTGGGAGCAAATTTTTGCCACATGCACAGCAGATAGAGCACTAACCTCTAGGATATATAAAGAACTCAAAAAACTTAAAAACAAAAGGAAAAAAATCAAATAACCCAATCAATAAATGGGCCAAGGAACTGAACAGATACTTCTCAGAAGATAATATATGATCAATCAACAAATATAGGAAAGAACGTTCAACATCTCTAGCAATTAGAGAAATATAAATCAAAACTATTCTAAGATTCATCTCACTCCAGTCAAAATGGCAGCTATTAAGAATACAAACAACCAGAATTATTGGTGAGGATGTGCAGAAAAATTCACACTCATATATTCCTGATGGGACTGAAAATTTCTGCAGTCAATATGGAAAGCAGAATGGAGATTCCTTGAAATCTGAGAATGGAACCACCATTTGACCCAGCTATCCCACTCCTCAGTCTATTCCCAAAGGACTTAAAACTGCATACTTCAGGGACATAGCCACATCAATGTTTATAGCAGCACAATTCACAATAGCTAAACTGTGGAACCAACCTAGATGATCTTCAGTTGATGAATGAATATAGAAAATGTGAGATGTGTGTGTGTGTGTGTGTGTGTGTATCCACATACACAATGGAATATTATTCAGCATTAAAAGAGAATAAAAGAATCATGGCATTTGCAGGTAAATGGATGGAGTTGGAGAATATAATGCTAAGTGAAATTAGCCAATCCCCAAAAACCAAATGCCAAATGTTTTCTCTGATATAAGGATGTTGATTTATGAGAGTGGGAGCATTGGAGGATTAGACAAACACTTGATAAGGCAAAGGGGTGGGAGAGGAAGAGAGGGGGTATGGGGGTAAGAAAGACGGTGGAAAGAGATGGACATCATTATCCTAAGTACATGTATGAAGACACGAATGGTGTAACTCTAGTTTGTGTACAACCAGAAATATAAAAAATTGTGCCCTGTATGTGTAATATGAATTTTAAATGCATTCTGCTGTCATATATAACAAATTAGAATAAATTTTAAAAATCTAAAAAAATAATATGGGCATATTTTAAAAGTATTGCTGTGATTTTTATTTTAACTCCACTTTATATAATACTTAAAGACCCCAAAGTAATGGAAAATGTTTAATAACCTGAAAAGGAATTAAAAATAATGATCTGAAGCTAATGGAAATGGATATAAGAGAATACAGATTTACAATTCAATAAAAGCAGAAATGTTCTATGTTGTATTTATGTTCTAAATGAGAAATTTAAAAAGAGACAGATACCATAAAATAGAACAAAACAGATATCTTCTATACAGTTGAAATACTTTAGGATTATGGTCTACAGTGTACAAACATAAATATTTACTTACCAACCACTTTGTCTAAGTCTAACTGAAATATTATATCACTAATCGATGGCTGCAATTTTGGAAGGTTTCCTGATGTATCTGAGGTTGCTTCATATTTAGCTGTAAATAGTAATAGAGCACCAGATTAGTTCATTTAAAAAGATAATGAACATCTTTTTACATATCAAAAATTACATAAGACTAATTAGTAGTATATTACCTTATAGTCACATAAATCTATTTACTTCAAAATTTAACATCCTGATTACTCAATTAAATGCAAATATGCTCAATAATCTTAAAAAGCTATAAAAGTAGTCACCTTATGACAAGTATTATCTGGACAACTTTTCAAATATTATCTCATTAATTCTCAAAACAATTGAAGTAGCTATTTTATTCCCCTTTAACAGATTAAGAAGGTAGAGTTTAGAGTTATTATGCATATTATTAAAAAGTCACAGTTATTAAAAGCAAAAACTTTAAATGAATTGGTTCTTTTGGATTTCAGAAACTATTCTGCAGTTAATAAAAGCTTACTGGGACTGGGCATGCAATATGGGTAAAATGAACCTGGTAATAATTGGGGTGGCATAAAAAAGCAGAGGTGAAGTGGAGAGTATCTGTTTTACATAAAACAGTTATACTCACTGATTGCCACAAATGCAGATTGATGTTCTGAAGTCTTCTAAATTCTCAAAAGAAATAAAAAAATCTAGACATTTGTAAGAGTTGAAAGAGTTGTAAGAGTTTTAAGCATATTTAAAAGACAAAACAAGTCATTAGAACCACAGAGGACTACTTATTCTTAGGAAAAGATTAATTCTAACATATGGGTGGTATTTGAGATCCAATCAGTGGTATATTCCTTTAGAAAATATCACATTTACCAATCTTGCTACTACATAGAATCAGGGAAAAGTAATTATGGATCATATTGTCCAGTTGTCTATCCCTCATCAAATCACTTCTAAGGTGCGTCATTATGTGTCTTCCAGGGACAGTTGGTTTTATATTAACTTAAAATGTGTTTATTTTTTGTAGTGGCAATTGAACCCAGGGGTGTTTTATCACTGAGATTGACTAAAGATGATGAACATCTTTTTATATATCATTATTAGCCATATGTACCTCTTTTGAGAAGTGTATGTTCAGTTCATTTGACCACTTATTAATTGGTTTATTTGCTTTTATGGTGTTAAGTATTTTGTGGTTTTTATTGGTGCTTTTAATGACACATAATAGTGGAATTCATTGTGATATTTTCATATATGTATATAGCATAATTTTATCAATCTCATTCCCTAGTATTTTTCCTTTCTGTACCCTCTTCCCGTCCACTTCCCTTACTGGACTTCCTTATACTAATATGTTTTTTTTTTAAAGAGAGAGAGAGAGAGAGAGACAGAGAGGGAGAGGGAATCTTTTTTTTTTTTTTTTTTGTAGATGGACACAACACAATGCTTTTCTTATGTGGTGCTGAGAATCAAACCTGGGTCCCACCCGAGCTAAGTGAGCGCTCTACCACTGAGCCACATTCCAGCCCCCTTATACTGATATTTTAAAATTAATACATTATAAGTATATTAAAAGTGTGACTCATTATGTAATATTCATAAATGAACAGAGCATAATTTAGTCAATTTCATATGACAGTATTTTCCCATGCCCTCCCCAATTTGGAACCCCTTCCTCTACTCTATTTGTCTCCCTTCTATTTTGGGGAGATTGTTATTTTATTCCTTCGTTTTCTCTCTAACTTCTATGTAGATTTCTACATACATTCGAATCTTGAATTTCTGAGAATGGGTTATTTCACTTAGCATAATGTTCTCCAGTTCTATCCACTTAACAGCAGATGGCAAACTTTCACTATTTCTTTATGTGTGTGGAAAATAGTGTGTGTGTGTGTGAATATCTGTTGATAGGTTTTTAAAGCTGGTTCCATAACTTGGCTATTATGAATGTTATCACTGATATGCTGATTTTAATTCTTTTGAACAAGCACCAATTAGTGAGATACCTGAGTCCATTCCTAGTTTTTGCAGAATATTTATAAAGTCTTCCAAAGTGGTTGCTCTAATTTGTAGTCCCAAATCTTTCCCCCCACATTCTCACCAGCATTTATCATTATTTGTATTTTTGACAATTGCCATTGTAACTGGACTGAGATAAAACTTCAGTGCAATTTTGATATTAATTTTACTGATTATTTAGGATGTTGAACATTTTTTTCTTATCTTTGTTGATCATTTGTATTTCTTCTTTTGAGAAATGTCTGTTAAAATCATTTGCCCATTTATTGATTGGATTTTTTTCTTTTCCTTTACCATGTATATGTTTTATAATTTGATGACATTGTATTTATCAATTCTTGTTTTTATTTCTTAAGCTTAAGGAAGTTGATGTCATTGCCAATATGTTGGAGTGTTGACCCTGTTTTCATCTAGCAGTTACTGATCCTCTGGGTTTAGAACAATCTCTAGTTATAAGTCCTTCTTTCTCTCTAATTTTGTTGATTTGGGTTGGCTCTCTCTCTCTCTTACATTTAGTCTAAGCATGTAATAACTTGTTTATCTTTCAAAAAAAACAGATCTTTGTATCATGAACTTTGGCAATTTTAAAAAATATATTTGTTTATTTATTAGTTGTAGTTGGATATAATATCTTTATTTTATTCATTTATTTATTTATTTTGTTTTTATAGGGTACTGAGGATTGAACCCAGTACTTTACACATGCTAGGTGAACGCTCTACAGCTGAGCCACAAACCCAGACCCCTTTGGCAATTTTTAAAAATTTAAAATTCTCTATTTTGTTAATTTTGGTTCTGATGTTAATTATTTCCTGTCTTCTTCTGATTTGGGAATTTGTTTGGTTCTGCTTTTTTATACATCAAGATTTAACATTAGATGATTTATTTGGAATCTTTCTGCAGTGTTTTGTTTTTTAAATATAGGCATTTAATGCTATAAACTTACTTAACTCTTAGAAATTATTAAATTTCTCTCCTCATTCCTTAATTAATTTCACTTTAAAAATGCTGTCATTTAATCTCTGTAAGGTTATGTGGTCTACAATTTTTCTTGCTGTTAATTTTTAATTTCATTTTTATGATCTGACAAGATATAAGGGATTATTCGACTTTTGGTATTTGCTAATTTGCTTCGTCTCCTAAACTATGATCTATCTTGGAGAAAATTCTGTGAACTTCTGAGAATAAAGTAAATTCAGCTGTTGTTGGAGGACCTATTCTATATATTTGATTTATATATTATATACATATATATTACATGTGTTCCACTTGATTTATAGTACTTTTTACGTATAAAGTATATTTATAGATTTTATGTCTGGATGACCTGTCTCTTAGTGAGAGGGGTTTGTGCAAATAATCCACTATTATAGTACTGGTGTCTACATGAAACCTTGTGTGTTTTATGTAATTAGATGCACCGAATTTGGAGGCATTATATTTGCTATTGTTATATCTTCCTGTTGGGATTGTTCCGTTTATCAGTGTAAAATTAACTTACTTGTCCTTTCTGATTAAGTTTTACTTAAAATCTGCTTTGAAAAAAAATAAAATCTGCTTTGTTAGATACAAAAATAGACACTCCTACTTGTTTTCAGACTCCCTTTGAAGAAATATCCTTTCCATCCTTTAACTTTCAGGGTGAATGTCTTTGCCTATGAATCTATTGCAAATTGCATAGAGCTGGCTCGTGTTTTTATCCACTCTGCCAGTCAATGCCTTTTACTTGGAGAGTTGAAGCTGTAAATATTGAGTTATTATGGAGAGATGTTTATTATTTCTTGCTATCTTGATTTGCTTCATGTACTTATTTCTGTCTTAATTTTTATTTGCTTAGCTGCCCATCTAGTAAGCTTCATTCATTTGGGAGCTCTGGGATTTTTAAAGTTCTTCTCAGTGTAGATTTCATTGAGTGTTTTCTGTAATGCAGGCTTATGAATTCTTTTAGTTTATCATTGAAAAGTTTTTATCTTTGATTCTAAAGTATAGCTTTGCTGTACATAGCAATTTTGGTTAGCAATTACTTTTTTAGATGGATTATTTCATTCCATGCCTTTCTGGATTTTAGAGAGTAAGATGAGAAGTCAAAAGTAAGTCTCATTGTTTACCTCTAAATGTGACCTGACAATTTTTCCTTGAGAATTTTAATATCCTGTCCTTAGCCTTTATGTTAGGTATTTTAATTACGATGCAGCTTGTTCCTTTTTGATCTTGTTTGTTCCATATTCATGTATGTGTATGTCCATCTCATGCCTAAGTTTTGAATTTTTTCTGATATTATTTCACTAAAAAGGATATTAATGCCATTAGCCTCTATCTCAGTACCCTCTTTAATTCCAATCACTCCCAAACTTGGTCTCAGTGTTGTGCCAAAGTTCACATATATTCTGATCATGACTTTTAAAATTTTTTTCCTTTAATGCTTACTGAGTATGCAGATTCATATTTCCTCCTGTCTTCCAGGCCCGAAGTTCTCTCTTTTATGTAGTCTAATCTATTGGTGATACTTTCAATTGAACCTTTGTCAAGAAAAAGATGGCTGTATCTGTGTGGGTTTATTTATGTGTCCCCTATTCTATTTCATTGGTCTATATATCTGTTTTCATGCCACTACTATACTGTTTATGTTACTATGGCTGTATAGCATATTTTGAAATCAGGTATTATAATGATGCCTCCAGTATTGCTTATTTTGCTCAGAATGGGTTTGACAATTCTGGGTTATTAACTCATTCGCTTCAGAATTTTTTCTAGTTCTATAAAGACCATCACTGATACATTTGACAAAGGTTGCATTAATTCTGTAGATCAATTTTGATAATATGGCCATTTTAACAATATTAATTCTGCCTATCTATGAATATGAGGGGTCTTTCTATCTTCTATTTCTTTTTTCATCATTGTGTAGTTTTCTTGGAGGTATTTTACCTCCTTGGTCAGGTTCATTCCTATGCATTTTATTCATTTACTTATTTTGAAGCTATTGTGAATAGAATTGCTTTCCTGACTTCTTTCATAGCATATTCATGGTTGGTGTATGGAAAAGTTATGATTTTTGTATGTTGACTTTGTACCCTGGTACTTTGTTGAATTTGTTTATCAGCTCTAGAAGTCTACTAATGGAGTTTTTTGATCCTCTAAGTGTAGAATAATATCCTCCTATCCCTGAAATCAGGGATAAGCTGACTTATTCCTTTCCTATTTCCTATCTTTTCCTTTCTTATTTGTACTTCTTTCACTTCCTTCTTTTCTCTAATTGCTCTGGCTAAAATTTCAAATACTATGTAGGATTGTAGTAGTGAGAGTGGATTTCCTTGTCTTGTTCCTGATTATAGAGAGCAAGCTTTCTGTTCTCCTCCATTCTGTACAATGTTAGCTTTGGGTTTGTCATATATAGCATTTATTATGTTAAGGTAAGTTCCTTCTACTTATAGTTTCTTTAGCATTTTTGTCATGAAAGGATATTCAATTTTGGCTAGAATTTTTCTGCTTATTCATCTATTCAGATGCTCATGTGACTTTTCTTTTTTTCTATTTATGTGATGTATCATATTTATTAATTTGCATATATTGAACCAAACTTGCATCCTTGGAATGAAGACAACTTCATCATGGTGAACAATCTTCTTAATGTGTTTCTAAATGTAAATTGCTAATACATTATTAAGATTTTTTTGCCACCATGCTCAGGTGGATTTTTACATCTATCTTCATAAGGGATTTTGGTCTATAATTTTCTTTCTTTGGTGTATCCTCATCTTGTTTTGGTGACAAGGTAGTACTAGCTTTGTATAACAAGTTTGGAAGGATTCCTTCTTCCCTTTATATTTCATGGAATAATCTGATGAAAATGGAGATAAATTTCTGGTAAATACAGTTATTAATGCATCTGGTTATAGGGTTTTCATTGTTGGAAACATTTTTATTACTGCTTTTATTTCTTTCATTGTTATTAGTCTGTTTAAATTTCCAATATCCTCTTGGTTCAAGTTTGGTACATTCTGTCAATAAATTTATACACATATATAGCTTTTCCAATTTGTTGGAATATAAGTTTTCAAAATAGTCCTTAATGATCCTCTGGATTTCAGTGTTATCTGTTATAATATCCCATTTTCACCTCTAATTTTATTAATTGTGTCTTCTCTCTCTTTCTTGGTAGTTTGGCTAAGGGTTTATAAATCTTGTTTATCTTATCACAGAACCAAACATTTCATTGATTTTTTTTTTGTATTGTGCTTTTATTTCCCCTTTAATTAATTTCACTTCTGGTATTTCTTTCTTTTCTTCTACTGTTTTCAGATTATTTTGTTCTCATTTTTCTAATACCTTGTGATTCACCATTAGAGTGTTTGTGATCGCTCTGATTTTTTATGTAGACCCTCATAGCTATAAATGTCCCTCTTACAAGATCCTTTGATGTATTCCACAGAATCTGGTGTGTTGTGTTTCTATTTTCATCTGAATATGAGAATTTAAAAATTTCTTCTCTGATTTCTTCAGTGACCCATTTATCATTCAAATGTTTAGTTTTCAAATTCCATTTATTTTTCCAGTTTCTGTAGATTTTCTTTATGTTGATTTTTAACTTCATTCCATTGTGATCTGACAAGATGCAATAAATTCTTTCAATATTATTGTATTTCTAAGACTTTATTGCCTAATATATCTTTTCTATTTTGGAGAAAGTCCCCTAAGCATCTCAAAACAGTGTATTTAGCTGTTGTAGTTTAAATATTCTGCAGATGTGCCTTAAGTTTATTTGATCTATAGTACAGTTTA
The DNA here is from genome assembly GCF_964194105.1 of Spermophilus citellus. NCBI lineage: Eukaryota > Metazoa > Chordata > Mammalia > Rodentia > Sciuridae > Spermophilus > Spermophilus citellus. The sequence goes on along the minus strand of NC_138187.1, from coordinate 68,069,962 downwards.
ACCTTTTTTTAAATACTTTGTCTGAATTATCTATCAATTAGTGAGAGTAGTCGATTAACCCATTAAGTCTCAAGTTTTAAATTGTGCAAATATTTCAATGAAGTTGACAAAGATGCATTAAAATGGGTTGGAAATAATCTTATATTTTATTATATTAATATTAGTCCATATTATTTCATGTTACAATTATAATTTTCTATTATAGAATTGTCATTATATGCTACCTTTGTGTTCAGTTATTGTCTTTTAGGACTTGAAACACTTTATTCCATGCCCTCCTAGACTAAAGTTTCAGCTAAGATGTTTATTTTTATTCTGGTAGATTTGCTTTTTTCAGAAACTTGGCCTTTTTAAAATTTTTTTTACTAACAGCTTTAAAATGTTTTGTTCTGAGTGTTTGGTATTTTATAGTATGCTATGGGAGAGGTTCTTTTCTTGTGTCTATATAAGTTCTAAATGCTTCCAGTGTCTGCATGTCCATCTCATTCTCAAGATGAGGGAATGTTCCTGATGTTATTTCACTGAAAAAGTTTTCAATGCCATCTGTCTCTATTTCCACACCTTTCTCAAGACCTCTGACTCTTAAATTTGGCCTATTAATGTTGTTCTAGAGCTCTTGTATATTCTGTTCATATTTTCTTATTTTTTCTAAATGTTCTAGTTCATCCACCTTGTCTTTGAGTCCCAGTATTCCTTCTTAGCTTGATATAGTTTTTTAAAAAATTATTCTTTTTAGTTATACATGACAGTAGAATGTATTTTGACTGTTGATTTAGTTTGTGAGAGTATCCCTTGAATTTTTTATTTGGATAATTCAGTTTTTTATTTGAAAGATTTCTATTTTGTTCTGTTATTCTTACTCAGAATCTCTATTTCTTCATTGAAATGCTCTTTCATATTCTGTATCATTCATTCTTTAGGTCTTCTTTTAATTCATTGATAATTTTAACAATCAACCTTTTGAACCCTTATCTGGCTTTCCTATGTTTCAATATCTATGGATTCAATCATTTGGGAGTTTTTAATTTTGAAAGTGTCTTATTACATTGTCTTGTCATTTCCTCTCTATTGAGATTTGTACATCTGCTGGGATAGATATCTCTTCCATTATTATGAGTTTTTTTTTTTTTTAGTGAGTTGCTTTCTCATTTTTTCCCTGGTATAGGCACATCATACAGAGAAAACATCTTACTAAAGCACCCATTAGATGTGTTCAAAGTACTGTGTTTAAATCCCAACACCTTTTTGAGAGGAGAGGATAACCACCAGTAACAGAGGTAGCAAACTATAAACTAACACATAAATAATATCTACAACTCCACTAACCAAAGAAAAGGGGAATAATAATACCGTATGGGCTGAAAATTAGTCAATAAAGAATGTAAAAATAGGGTTTTAATTTAAATTAAAAATATATAAAGGTATTCTGTCTATCTACAACTGAAAAACAAAGAATGTAAAATTAACATTATATTATATAGAACACAAAAAAGGGAAAAAAACAAAAAGAAGACAAAAGGTGGTAGGAAGGGAAGAGAGACAGAAGAAGAGAAATTGAAAAACGAAAAGGGTAGAGTATACAAATTAGAAAGAAGAAAAATGATAAATATAATGAATTTAAAAAGTATTTTAAAGATGCAGGAGAAGCAAAATGAGAAGAGAAAGACAAAATTAAACGGAGGATATAAAAATGAGAATTAAGAAAAAGGTAGAGAAAATAAATAAAATTAATGAATTTTAAAAACCCACACAGAATTGCATAAAACTATTCAATAATAATTGATGGAAATCAAAACAAACCAACACAAAAGACAGTGCCAGCAAAACAAAAAACTAATATTAAAAACATTGCCAAGGTTTTTTGTTGGAGATCCTTCTTTCAGGTACTTCTGATTTGGAATCACTTAGGAATTGGGGGAGCAATAAATGTTCAAGCCTTAGTGCTATATTCTCTGTCTCTGGATATGAAGGGAGCAACTGAATCCACTGGCACTGTCCTGAGATAAGAGTCTTGCGTGTGTACATCTAGATTAGCATTCCGCTTTAAAACACTGGAATTCAGACTCTGGAGCCTATCTACACAGTCCTCACCCTGCCCAACTATGGCATGCACCTATGTGGTTTTGTGAGCTCTATAATAGCCTGAGTGTTGGTGTGCTCTCTGTTGGCACAGAGGTGATGTACCCTTTGTGTTTGCTCTCCAGCATCCAGATTTCTCCCTTATGTGGCCTGCTGCTTTGTGTGCTAGTGGGGAGAAGCACAGTGTTCCTGAGATTAATCTAGTCTTCACCCAATCTTTTTCTGGAGCTGCCAAGGAGGCCTAGGTTGCTCCATGGTGGGCCCAGGTGCTACAGAGCCTCCTGCTTGCCCAGAAAGGATGGTGCTGGAATATCCTCAGCCATGTGGGTAGAACCCTCCCCAGTCCACACAACAGGTGTGTTGTGTGTGTGTGTGTGTGTGTGTGAGAGAGAGAGTGCTAGGAGCCACAAGCAAATATACGATGTATGGCACCTTTGGTTGTAAAGTGACGGCAGCTAGCCACTGAGATATGATTATGTTAAGATTTACATTCATATGGAAATTGGACTCCCGCTGTTCACCTTGGCCTGCTACCGGACTCATGTTATGGGACTCATGGAGAGTTCCCATTGGTTGGGGAAGGATAGTAGGAGGAAATTCCGGGGGAGGTCCGGGGGACCCCGGGTTCCGGGAGACGCGGGGTTCCGGCAGACGCCCGCGTGGGAGGACCGGGTTTGGCTTGCCGGCGCCTACAGAGTATTGGCGGCTTTTTCAAAATAAAGTTTTGTTCCTGCTTGAGTGGCTCGTGATTCTGTGCCCAGCCAAAACTGCGGCGAGAGAGAGAGAGAGAGAGAGAGAGAGAGAGAGAGAGAGAGAGAGAGCGCGCGCGCGCGCACACGTGCGTATGGGCACGCATCTGGAAGAATCTTGGTGTATAGGGGAAAGTGTGTACACCCTACTCTTCTGTCTTCCATCAATAGTAGATCTTAGCAGACTTGTACTTGGAGCAATTTCATGGTATCTATATAGATGGTTTAATCAATAGTATTTGAAATTACAATATTTACTACTATCATTAGATGAGATAAAAATGCAGGAATTTGTCTCAAAATTTTAAGCTTAGGCATGACCTTCACAACGTGGCTTCTCACCATAGCTCTCCATTCAGAAAAAGAAAAGCGAGTACTTCTTATGTGCCAGCCCACTATTGAACTCCTGTATTATCTAAGTTCAATCTGATTTCTCTTCTGCTGCTCTTTCCAAGGCCATTTTTTCATCTTTGCCTTTTTTTCTTTCCCTTTGTATCTGTGCCTGTGCTAGTAACATCCCCCCTGTCTGTGCTAGTAACATGAGTGCAAATATTCCAAGCATACAAAATTAGACCAAAAAATCAAGAATAAATTTATCTAGATTATAGCTAATATATTTTAGTAGATAATATTTAACAAAGAATTTAAAAATTAATTAAAATATATATTTAAAAATATATTTAAAAATAATTGTAATAGTTCTATAAAATTCTAGAAAAAGTATTTCCTAAGGTAGTATTCAATGAAATACTATTAACAGAAAAAGAAAAAGACAGTGCTCTTTGGTCAAATAAATTTTTAAAATGCAATATAATAATTAGAATATTAGAGACTATGACAATTAACAGGTAGTGTTAATAGCATTAGAGCGTTTGCTAGTTCCACCATACTCCAAGTTTTTGGTAAATTATGTACTAAAATATTCAGCCTAAGGAAAAAATCAACTGTAAATCCATAAACAACTGACCTATGTGTAGAACACTTTTTAAATCATTAAATATTTGGACTATTGTTTTAAAATACATTCATCAATATCATACATACTTTTCAATTTTTGAGACTGGAGAGCTCTATGTATTTTCTTTTGATTCTTATATTCTGAATATGACTCTAGATCTTCATATTCAAAACTTTCATCCATATCTTGTTCTACAAATAAATTTTTAAAAAGCTTTTAGCAAATTTAACAGAGACATGATTGAAAATTATCTATTATTTTCTTATCTTAATAAGAATAAAATCTTAATCTGAAAGTTAGGAAAATATCAATATATAATTACACCAAGTAAGAAGGGAAAATTATCTCAATAAAGGCAAGCTGTTAATTTGATAAATTTCACATCTACTTCTGATAAAACTCTTTGAAAAATCAGAAACATGATATACTGAAACACACATTTACTCCCACTTCTACCTCACTCCAACAACTAATACCTTGATATCTAGTGATGCACCAAAAGCCATTCCTATTAAAATTAATTATAATATAATAATTTACATAATTTTAATAGGAATGATAATTATCTACTTCTAATAAAGTGGTATTAGAAAGAAGAAATATAATAAAGTAGGAATATGATAATCTTCTGTTAATATTACTTATATGAACATATATTTGTCAGAGTTATGATATAGTTATTTGATTTAAAAGTTTAAAGAGAAATTTAAAATAATGTATATTATTTTAAGAATACATATATTTTCAGTCACTAATTCCTATACCCAGATTTTTAATAAAATTGGGTTCAGGTATTATACCTAATATAAATATTTTCATATAGCTATCCCAAATTATTTAATCATTATGTAGTATGTGTCTACCTGTAACACTGAAATTTATTTTCTCACACCCTACCTTTGTTACATTATGAACAGCAAATTATATTTTAATTCAATTCCTTTTATTAGTAATATAAATGTATTTGATCAACAATAAATATGCTATTTCTTTTTCTGTTGAAGGAAATACCTCTCTGTTTGGGCAACTTTTTTTTTTTTTGTCTTTTGTTTCCACCAGATGAAAGCCAACACATTTTGTGGTGGTAATTATCAATTATTTTATTAACACTAGTATATACAGGAAGATTGTTGTTTTCCTTTAGCAAATTTGTGTTTGCCACTTTGCTTAACACTCATATGAATATTGAATATTTGACTTTCACTTTTTAATGGTACAAGTCTAATAATCTAAAAGCAATAAAAATGTAGTATCAATACTTCTAATATTTATAATACAGGTTATTTTTCTTTTCATATTACACTGATTAGATATTTTAGAAGATTGTTTCATTTAGCAACAATAGCAATTTTATCTTGATTTCAACTTTAATTGTATATTTTAATTTGCAATGTAACATGTTAAGAAAGCCCTATTTGTTTCATGCTTTAAAAATCAAGAACTGATATATAGCTATACAAAAATGAAACATACAAAAGTAACAAGAAAACACATAAACAGCCTTTCTTTTCATCAGTTTATCATCTTTTTTGTTACTTAAGATCTGAACTTGAGGAACATACTGTCTTCTTTGTGATTGTTAAGAACAATTACATGTTAAAAGATTAACTACAAGAAATTCTGGTAGTAACAGAGAGATGGTAGTAAAAGAAAGAGAGTACAGGAAGGAATTGTATGAAAGGGAAGAGGAAATTGTTTTACCATTTAAAATTCAAATCTAATTAGATTCTTCCAAGATTTTAGTATCTTCCAAGATTCTAGTTTCCTGGGGGTGACAATAGCAGAGTAAAGAACCAGGTTATCTGAGTTTGAAATTCATCTCTATTTATGTGAATTTAGACAAATTACCTCATGTCTCACTCTCCTCATCTTTTAGGTGATGATAACAATACTATTTCACTCCCAGCCTTTCTTTGTGATTACTTATTTATTTTATAAAAACCATTTAATAAATAATAAATATTTGCTATTATTATTTTATTAGGTATAAAAATCAAAACTAGTTAGCTTGATATACATTTGTAATCACTTTCCAATTTTTTTTGTTTAAATGTTTATATGACTTAAAATTATGTGCTGATATTGTACATACCAAGTGTTTCCTCTTGGGCAATTTTGCGTTTCTTACTTTGAGGATGATCTTTTGATTTTGAGTCTCTTGGCAAAGGACTTTCAGCACACATTGGAATTAATTCCTGATCTATAAAACAAATGTTTGAAATATGGTAAAGTGAAGCATTCATCTACTCTAAAAACATGTTGAAACACAATGGCCATTTTTTAGGATGAAAAATTTAATATTAAATTGAATACCATCACTCAAACTCTCACAAATTATAACAAAATTCACATGCCTGAAAAAGTCAATGAACTAAACACATATTGGCATCCCTCTCCTTTGTGCAACTCAAAAAATTCAGGACAAAATATTTATATAATAACAAATACAGGAGATCAAGGATAGTGGCCTGAGACCAATTTAGGTTAAAAAGTCCTAATTCATTATTCCTTATCCTATCACTCCTCCTTTATCCTCTAGTATTATATATAAAGAACACTGGTGATAAGCAATATTTTAGGTTACAGAGGGGAGTAAGAGTAAATATATATTATTCTGAAATTATACGGATTCTAATGGAACCTAAGTTTTCCTTGAGTTGGAGATACATTTTCAACGTCTGGATAAAGAAAAAAGGGAAGGATGCTGAGGGGGAAAGAGGTAGACTGAGAAAGTATGCTTTATTTTGCCCTCCAGATTCACTTCCAATTGTTAGTAGCATTTCATAACCAAAATATCTGACATAAAAAATTAGAGGAGGAAAATTTATTTTCATCTTAATGGTTTCAGTGGTTTAGTTCATGGTTAGCCAACTCCATTACTTTGGGCCTGAGGTGAGTTAGAACATCACAGCAGAAGGGCATGGCAGAACAATGCTTCTCATCTCATGGAAGCCAGGAAGAAAAGAGGGTAGGAGAGGAGTGAGGGACAAGATAAAGTGCAGTGGCATACACAGTTTAACCTACTTCCTCCAGGCATTCCCTACCTGCCTACAATTACCACTCAGCAGTCCTTTCAAACATTAATCCACTTATGAGGTTACAACTCCATTATCTAATCATTGCCTAAGAGCTCTTCCTGTGAACTTGGATATATTGGGAACCATGGTTTCAAAATATGAGCTTTGGGGGGCACATGAAATGTCCAAACCATAACACCAACTTTTTCTCATTGCTATATGTGCTGAAAAGTGAAGCTTAGGGAGATTATTAGAGAAGAGGAAGGTGGTTAGGGGTCAAAGAAGAAGATGGGAAGGAGGACAATGGGGGAAGAAAAGGGATCAAAGTAAATTATATGCATGTATATGGCTACAGTAAAGCCAGTAATTCTAATTAATATGCATTAGTAAAAAGTGATACATCACAAAATAGACTTAAAGCCAAGAATCACATGATTATCTCAACAGATGCTGAAAAAGTATTAGACAAAATATATCATCCACTCATTTTTAGAACATTGGAAAAAAATAGGAACATGGAAGGAACATATCTCAACATTGTAAAAGTTATATATGACAAAACAAAGGCCAACATCATTCTAAATGGAAAAAAATTGAACCTCTCCACAAACAGGAACAAGACAAGGATGCCTTGTTTCATGACTTCTATTCAACATACTCTTTGAAATACTAGTCAGAACAATTAGGCAAAATAAAGAAATTAAAGGGATATGAATAGAAAAAGAAGAGCTCAAATTATCTTAGTAGACCCAACAATGGGAGGCCATCAGTAAACTTCTAGGACTTATAAATGAATTCAGCAAAGTAGCAGGGTACAAAATCAACACCCATAAATCAATTACACTCCTATATTCCAATGATAAATCAGCTGAAGGATAAATTAGGAAAAGCCTCAAGAAAAAAACAAACAAACAAACAAACCCAAATGCTTAGGAATCAATCTAACAAGAGAAGTAAGAGATCTCTATAATGAAAACTACAGAACACTGAAGAAAGAAACTGGTGAAAACCTTAAGAAGATAGAGAGACCTCCCATGTTCCTGGATAGGCAGAATAAATATTGTCAAAATAACCATATTACCAAAAGTACTATACATATTCAATGCAATTTTCATTAAAATGCCAATGATGTTCTTCATAGAATTAGAAAAAACTGTCATGAAATTCATCTGGAAAAATAAGAGGCCCAGAATAAGTAAAGCAATTTTAGTGAGAAATATGAAGCAGGAATTATCACAATCAGATCTTAAATTATATTACAGTGCTATAGTAACAAAAACTGCATTTTATGGGCACCAAAATAGGCAAGAATAAAAATGGAACAGAATAGAAGATATAAAGGCAAACCCACGTAAATACAATTAACTCATACAAGGAAAAGACACCAAAACAAACAAAAACAACCCCCCCCACACATACACACACTGGAGAAAAGATAGCCTCTTCAACAAATACATAAGTAATAAAATGAGAGTTAGCCCCTATCTCTCACTCTGCACAAATATCAACTATAAGCAGATCGAAGACCTAAGAATTAGACCAGAAACCCTGCACATACGAGAAGACAATGTAGACCCAACACATCAACATATTGGCATAGGAACTCACTTTCTTAACAAGACTCCTAAAGCACAAGAAATGAAATTTTTTAAAAACCGACAAACGAGATGTCATCAAACTAAAAAGCTTCTTTACTACAAAATAAACATCAAAAGCATGAAGAGTGATCCTACAAAATGGGAGAAAATTTTTGAGACCTGCACCTCAGATAGGGCATTAATTTCCAGAATATACAACAGACTCAAAAAGCTTAACACACACACACACACACACACACACACACACACACACACACATACACACCAATCAATAAATGATCAGTGGAACCGAACAAACCCTTCTCAAAAGAAATACAAATGATCAACAAATATATGAAAAAAAGTTCAACATCTCTAGCAATTAGAGAAACGTAAATTAAAACTACACTTAGACTTCATCTCACTTCAGTCAGAATGGCAATTATCAAGAATAAAAGTAACAAAAAATGATGGTGAGGATGTGGCGAAAAAGATTCATTGGTTGGGCTGAAATTTGGTACAACTTCTCTGGAAAGCAGTATGGAGATTCCCCAAAAGACTTGGAATGGAACCATTTCACCCAGTTATCCCACTCCTCAGCATATATCCAAAGGACTTAAAGTCAACATAATGTAATGACACAGTCACATCAATGTTTATAATAGCCCAATTCACAATAGCCAAGCTATGGAAACAACCAAGATGGCCATCAACCAATTAATGGATAAAGAGATTTTGGTATATATACACAATAGAATATTACTCATTCATAAAGAATAATGACTTGTTATGGTATTTGCCAATAATGGATAGATCTAGAGAATATCATGCAAGTAAAATAAGCCAAACTCAGAAACTCAAGGTCAAATGTTTTCTCTCATATGCAGAAGCTAGTGTAAAAATAAAGTGGGAGAGAAGAAAAGAATAGCATAATGAACCAATAAATATAAATTAACAGACAAGCAAATGGAAGTCTAGTAAAGAGAGTTGGAGAGGGGAGGGAGCATGGGAGAGTGAAAGAGGGCATCTTGAACTGAAATTGATTTCTATGCATCTATTTGGAGTTTGTTGAGATGAACCCAACTACTATGCACAACTAAAAAACTCTTAATAAAAAGAAAACTGTGTTGATTTTTAAAAAACATACTAAAATGATATAACTATCAGGTTGAACTTGCCATTTTTGTAGTTCAAAATAGAGGTAACTATATCTGACTTGACTTTAATAAAGAAAAACAAGGAAAGTATTACTTTAAAATCAATATAGTAGTTACCACAGTGCGGAGGGAAAAAGTTGTGAGATTTTTGTATTAGTATTACTCTATTTCTTGACCTAGCAAGGGTTATCCTAGTGTTAATTATAAAATTTTTGTTATAATTTATAAATATCTTACATAGATTTTTTTTTTGGTGGTGCTGGGGATCAAACCAAGGGCTTTGTGCATGTGAGGCAAACACTCTACCAACTAAGCAACATCCCCAGTCCAATTTTTGTATATTTTATAATAAAAATGTTTAAGAACTGTTTTAATCATGGAAAAAACAATTAGAGGAGGAAGAGTTTATTTGGGGGCTCATGGTTTCAGAGGAGAGGCAGAACATCATGGTAGAAAAGCTCAGGGTATGGCACCAGGAAGCAGAGAGTGTGCTCTGCTCAACATGGACATATTATAGAGCCTAAAGGCACACCCTCAGGGACCTACCTCCTCCAGCCACACCCTGCCTGCCTATAGTTTCCACCAAATTAATCCCTATTAGGGGATTAGTGCACTGATCAAGTTAAACCTTTATAACCAATCATTTTACCTCTAAACTTTTTGAATTCTCTCACACATGAGCTCATGGGGGACACCTAATCTAAATCATAATATTCTGCTCCTGGGTCCCAAAAGATCCCACTTTTTTGTGTGTGGTGCTAGAGTTTGTACACGCGAGGCAAGCACTCTACCAACTGAGCTATATCCCCAGTCCCTCATGTCCACTTTACAATGCAAAATACATATAGTCAATTTTTATGAGTCCTTATAGTTTTAACAGATTAAAACTTTTGACTTTTTGCCCAAAAGTCAAAATCCAAAGTCTCCTCTGAGATTCAAGGCAAACTCTCAGCATAAGCCCTTGTAAAACTCAGAAGCAAGTTACATGTATCCAATATATAAAGGTACAGAGTAAACATTTCCATCCCAAAAGAGAGGAATAAGGGCATAGAAAGAAGGGATGGGACCAAAGTGTGACCAAAATCCAGCTGGGCAGCATCTCAGGCACATGACATCATGATGTTCTCTCCAGAGGACCTGTATAGCCCCACCCCTATAGCTTTGCTGGTTGCAGCCCACATAGCCTCTCTCTTGGATTGTCTATGCTCAATTCTTATAGCTTTCAAGGGCAGAAGTTCCATGATACTGATATTTCTTAATCTTAGTGATATCCACTGCAACTTCACCTTCTTCCTCACATCTCCATGCCTCACCCTATCAAGGGCAGCCTGTAAGCACTCTGACCCTACAGCACTTTGCCTGGCCTCCTAGCCTTTCTTTGAAATCTCAGTGAAAGCCTCCATGACATCCTAACTCCAGCATCCTGAAATCCTGCAGAACTAGCACCATGTGGTTGCCACCAAGGTCTGCTACAATCTCAAGTACTAGAAAAGCTTCTAGGGACCGTGGCTGTATCAGCTTCTGAATGTCTGAGGGCATGTTGAACCAACTTCCTAGGTCCCCTTGTGCAAGGAGGATGCCCCACTTGTCTCTTCTCAAAATAATTTTTACTTTTACTTCCTTCAGCCTGAAATTAGTGTGGTTTTGCCAATCCTTGAGATGCCCTCAAGCCATCTTTCATATTATCTCTGGGCAACATCTTTAGCATTTTGTAATGTCTTTACACATATTCCTTAGCTTCTGTTTTACTCACAGTTTTCTTCCCAAGTTTTTCAAACCTTTCTGCTCCTGATTGTCATAATAAACTTAAAAGGCTGCCAACAAAATCCATGACACTGCTCAAATGCTATACTGCCTAGAGTTTTTTATGTCAGATTAAGATATCCTCACAGAAAGTCTCAGGACAGGAGATTAAATTAATTAAATTAATCCTCACAGAAAGTCTCAGGACAGGAGCAAAATGTAGACAACTTCTTATCTAGAATATGACATGAATGGCCTCTAGTTCAATTTCCAATAGAGTCTCCCATTCCCTCTAAAACTTCATGAGCCCTATCTTCACTGTGTGCAGTCCTACTGGCATTTTTGTCTTCTGATCTCCCAGAATCACCCATTGAGGTCCACATTCTAGAGCTTTTCCAGCTCCAGAAATTCCTCCCACAAATTCAAAAATGCTCCCAAAAACTTTTGAATCACATGGTCAGGATATTCACAGCAACAGCCCCACTCCTGGTACCAATTTCTGTATTAGTCATTTTTTTCTTTTTAAAATGTAGTGACCAAAAGACCTGACAAGAACAAGGAGTAAAAGTTTATCTAAGGGATCACGTTTCTAGAGGCCTTAGTCCATAGATGGCTGACTTCATCCTTTGGGGACCCGAGGTAAGGCAGAACATCATGGTGGAAGTGTGTGGCAGATGAAAGCAGCTGAGCACATGGAACCAGGAAGGAGAGAGAGAAAAAAAGAAAGGAAGAAAGAAAAAAATGCATCCCCTAAAGGCCACAGCCTTTTATTTCTTCTCTCACAATCACTATTAATTTCCTTTGGTATTGTGCAGAAGCATTTTAACTTGATGCTGCACCATTTATTACTTCTTGGTTTTATTTTCTAAGCTTTAGAAAATAAAGCTTCCTTTTTATTGAGGAAGTCACTTCCAGCATCTATACAATGGAGCATTGATTTTCTTCTAGCAGTTACAAAATTTCTGGTCTGATTCCTAGGTCTTTAATCCATTCTGAGCTGCTTTTGTGTAGGATGGGAAATAAGGATCTAGTTTGATTCTTCTACATATGGATACTTGTTTTTCCAAGCACTATTTGTTTGAAAGGCTGTCTCTTCTCCAACATATATTTTTGGCACCTATGTGAAGGTTCAATTGACTATATCTGTGTGAGTTTCTCTCTGTATCTTTTAATTTATTCACTGATATCTGTATACCAGAATATAGATGTCTGCTCTTATGTCAATACTTGTAGCTTTTGTTGCTATAGCTCTGTAATATAACTTGAAGTCAGAAAATGTGATGCCTCCACCATTGACTTAATGCTCAGGACAGATTTGGCTATTCTGCTTCTTTATTTTTCCATAACAATTTTAGTACTTTTTTTCCTAGTTCTGAGGTTAGCAACTGCTCCTTGTGTTTAGTCTCTATTTTCATGGAATATCTTTTTCCAAGCTTTAACTATCCTGTGGACAGTTTTGCCTATACAATTAGCATCTTGCAAAAAACATACAGTTGGGGCTTGTTTTTATCCATTCTCCTAGTCTGTCTTTTAATTGAAGAGTTGAGACCATTTAAATTGATTGTTATTATAGAGATGCTTATTATTACCTGCCATTTTAATTTTTTCTGATGTTTACTTTGGTTCTAAATTCCAATTTGTTTAGTTACCCTTCTAATGAGGTTTGTCCATTCACTGGATGTGATGTTTGTTTTTAATTTCTTATGTGTAGTATTCTGTAAATACTTTCTGTAGTGCTATATTAATAGTCATGGATTCCATTAGTTTATGCTTATCTTAGATTTTTATTTCTTCTTCAACTCTGAATGAAAGTTTTACTGGCTAGAGAAATATTGGCTGGCAGTTATTTTCTTTTAGGACTTAGAATGATATATTCCATACTCTCCCAGCCTTCAGTCTGTGCCAAGAAATCAGGTGGATAACCTTCTGTTTTTCTCTTGAAACTTTTAAAATTTTGTGATTGTACTGTATATTAGCCACTTTAATTATAATGCGTCAGGAAGAAGTTCTTTTTGAAACTCATCTATTTGGGACTTGGAATGCCTCCTGTATTTGAATGTCCATCTCATTCTCAAGTCTGATACCAATAATATCAGACATTTTTATGATATTATCTCACTGAAATGTTATCCATGCCCTTAGTTTGTATCTTGGAACTCTGTACAATACCAGTGATTCACAGATTTGGTCTCTGGGGATTACACCAAATTTACTGATTATTGTGATTACGGTTCTCTTATTGTCTTTATTGTTGACTGCATTTTCAAGATAATATACTTTGTCTTTGAAGCCTGAAAAAAAATCTGTCTTCTGTATGATGTGATCTATTGGTGATACTTTCAACTGAATTTTTAATCTGACTTATTGAGTCTTTCATTTCCAGAATATCTATTTGAATCTTTTCAGAGGCACATTTGTTTATTAAAATGATCTTTCATCTCCTGTATTTTCTCTTTCTGCTCATTCCTTATATCTTCCTTTAACTCTTGGATCATTTTAACTTTAAATCCTCTTAGATTTTATCCACTTCAAAATCTATAGATTCAATTGTTGCAGGGTTATATACTTTTCAAAGCATCTTTTTTTTTTACTTGTTTCTTGTGTTTTCTGTATTCCTATGTTGAGATTTGCCCATCTGCTTGAATGGATTACTCCCCCACTATTGTCTGGAGGACTCTTCAATAACCTGCTTTCATTTTACTATGTGTCCTAAGCCAGGGGTATATCTTCATGTCAAATGAGCCAGTCAGTGTTTCCATGATGCTCAATATCTTACATTACTTTGAGTGGAAATGACAATCACCTGTAACTGTGAATATATTTATGGTCACTTAAGATGCCCAGCATTCTTCCTATAGATATTTTAGTACCTACATGGCAAAGCAACCTGGACCTCTTGAGCATAGGAGATAAAGCCTACAGATGGATGCCAAGAATGGTGGGCACAAGACAAAAAAAATAAATATGATAAAGAACAGAAATCATGGCCATCATAGAGAAGAAGGGAATCAGAAAATAAAGGATAGAAATATTTCATGTTTCTTACACTTAAGTAATCAAATCAATTGTTGAGTATTAATAAATAATAATACTAAGCATATATTCAGTTATAATCACTCATACATAAGTGAAGTGAGTGACAGCACTCTCCCACAAGAGGGGGAAAATGGGGATAAGCTGACATCAGAGATGTTATGATGGTTTGGATCTAGAATGATTCCTATGTTGAAGGCATGGTCCCCAATATACAATGTTCAAAGGTAGGGCTTTTGGAAAGTGATTGGATCATGAAGGTTCTGACCTCAGAAAAAGATTGACTCATTGAAGTGTCCATAGCCGATGGCGTTATTGGGAGGTTATAAAAATTGCAGGAGGTAAGGTCCTTTGGGGGAGGAAGTAGGTCATTGTGGGGGATGCCCTGGAAGAGTATATCTTATTCCTGGCTCCCTTCTCTTCTCTTTCTTGCTTCCTGGATGGCATGAGGTAAAAAACATCTTTCCCCTGCCATGTACTCCATCAAAAATGCAAAAATACCATTTGACACAACTCATTTATGCTAAAACTAAACATGGTAAAAAATAAGCAGAAAACTTTCTCAACTTGATAAATAACATCTAAAAGAAAAACCCAACTTTAACCTCTTAATCATGAGAAGATAGATGCTATCAAAAAAAACTAATTACAAGTGACATAGCAAGGTTCCCAGATACAAGGTTAATATGTAAAAGCCAATTCTTTCTTAGATGCTAATGGACAATTGGAACCTATCATTAAAAAAATCATGTTCATAACAAAAATCTGAAAAATAATTAGGTTTAAATATAACAAAATATGAATGATATATACAATATATAGAAAACTAAATTATTCTGATAAAAAATCAAGATATATCAAATTATCTAAATACATCAAAATGAAGAAATATTCTATTGTGCATCAACAGAAAATTCAGTATTGTTAATATGTTAGTTCTTTTTTTTTTTTTTTTTTTGAGAATTTTAATATTTATTTTTTAGTTCTCGGCGGACACAACATCTTTGTTTGTATGTGGTGCTGAGGATCGAACCCGGGCTGCACGCATGCCGGGCGAGCGTGCTACCGCTTGAGCCACATCCCCAGCCCCAATATGTTAGTTCTTTCCAACTTTTTCCAATGTAATCCACAAGGCAATTTTGTAAATATCAATGAACTGATTATGAAGTTTATACAGAAAGGAAAAAGCCCCAGAATAGTCAATATAATATTTAAGGAAAATAAATTACAAGAATAGACACTAATATTTACAGCCTCCTATAAACCTTCAGAGACCAAGACAGTGGGCATGCTATGGTTTGGGTCTTGAATGTCTCCCAAAGGGGTAAAAGGCTTGATTCCCAGGGTGGAAATATTGTGAGGTGTTAGAACCTTTAAAAAGAGTGTGGGACCTAATGGAAGGTCTTTAGGACATGAGGGACTTTCCTTTGAAGGGTACTGTGGGGCCCCTTGCCCTATACTCATTTGCTTTTGCTTCCTGGTAACAAAGTTAGTAGTTTTGCTCTATCATGTGTTCTCACCATGATATGCTACCTCACCATAGGCCCAAAACAATGGGGCCAATTGATCATGTACTGGAACTAAAAAGTCTGAGCCAAATAAAAGCTTTTTTATTTATATAAGTTGATTATCTCAGGTATTTTGTTGTAGTAATGGAAATCAGTGCAATTAGTGAAAGAACAAATAAATCATATGAAACAAAATAAGACCTATGAAAATCCATTCAGTGATTTTTGACAAGAAGCAGGGGAAATTCAGTAGGCAAGAGAGTATTTTTTCAATAAATGATGCTGAAGCAAATAGACCCACACAAAAAAACAATGAATCTAGGCACACATTTTATACTTTGATAAAATTTAACTCAAAATAGATTAAAAACATAAATGTTCAATGCAAACCTATAATACTTCAAGAAATTAATATAGGAGGATGTACAGGTGACCTTAAATTTGGTAATGGCTTTTTAGCTATAACACCAAAAGTACAATCCATGAAAGAAAATTGATTATACTTCACTAAACTTCATTACTTCATTAAATACTTTATTAAAATAAAAAACCATCTGCTCTATGAATGTACAAAGAATGAAATACAAGCCACAGGCAGATAGAAAACATTGCTGGGGAAAAATATGACACAATAAGAAAACAACCCCATTAAAACATGTGTTAAAGATCAGAAGAGGTACCTCATGAAATAAGACCTGTGGATGGCAAATAAGCAAATGATAAGATGTTCAGTATATTTGTCATCAAGGAGTTGTACATAAGTTTACAATGAGATTGTACTACAGACCTATTAGAATGGCTGAAATCTAGAGCACTAAAAACATCAAATACTGGCAAGGATGTGAAACAACTGTAACTCTCTGTCCCTGCTGGTGGGAATGCAAAATACCACAGCCATTATGAAGAGTGTTTGATAGTTTTTCTCAATGATAAATATATCTAAATGATGTATCAAAACTAAGTGATCCAGCAATCATGCTTCTTAGTATTTACCTATCTATGTGAAAAACCCACATCCCCAATCAGAATAATGCAGTACCTGGGGCTGGGAATGTGGCTCAAGTGGTAGCACGCTCGCCTAGCATGCATGAGGCACTGGGTTAGATTATCAGTACTACATAAAAATAAAATAAAGATATTGTGTCCACCTAAAACTAAAAAATATATATATATATTTAAAAAAAGAATTATGCAGTACCCAACAAGTGCTAAGTGGTTTGAACATAACCAATGGGTGAAGAAATTGTTAAGCTTTTCTTGTGGTTTAGAAGCATATAGATACCATGAATCTCTATTTACAGTTTATGAAAAATTATTTGTTACACGAAAGATTATTATTACACGAAAGCATACATAGCTGTACTAATATCACACAAAATCAATGCTAAAGGAAAAAAAAGCATTTTTAGAGAACATGTGTGTACTTTTATAGAGACAAACTCTGTTTACCCAGGTAAATATAACAAGCATAAACTTGTTGGGGCAGGCCCAAAATGGCCATAGCTAGGCTCCCTTTTTAGGGCTTCTAGCAGGTATGTTATATGTAGACAAGGTCACAAATTGGTTAAATTATGTTCTTTGGTAATTCAATAATGGGATGAATATATTCACATTACATTTTAATATCCACATAATCATTTTAATTCTTTGGTGAAAATGAAAACTAAGAATTTAAGGCAGATTATGTATTTCTATTTTGATAGGTCCAAGATTTTTACTTTGAGACTGGATTTTTTCTCCATTTTCTGGGGTTAGGGTGAATACAAGGGATTGAAACAAGAATCTTTTGCTTGCTAAGCCTGTGGTATACCACTAAGCTACACCGCCAGCCTTTTTTTTTTTTTTTTACTAAATTTATTTTTAACTGACACATAAAAATATTAAAATATTTATGGTACGTTTTGATACATGTGTAGATTTTATAATGTTTAATTCAGAGCAAATACATGTAACGAACTCCTCAAACATTTCTCATTTCTTCATGGTGAAAGCATTCAAAATCTTTTCTTCTACCTTTTTGAAATATGTAGTAGATTATTGTTACCTAGAGTCAGTTAGTACACTGGAACTTCTGAGGTTGACTTTTTGAGAATGCAGTTGAAATTTTCATCTAATACCTCCTTCTACTTCCTGAGTTATAAGAAAGATGCTTTGAAATATCATGTAGACCATATTTTGAAATATTGAAAATATCTCTGAAATTCAAACACATGTCCATTACCTTGAAATATTTCCTTTTATGTTTTGAAACAATATAATCAAAGACTACATTGTTGAGACAGGGCTTATAGACTGAGTATATGAATAATAGAAATATGGAAGTACTTTTCAAGAGAACAGTCTAACAAGGTATGCACATTTGAAGTTAAATATTCTTAAAGCTGATATGTATAAGAAAAAGAAATTATAAATAAAATATTAAAAAATAAAATTTAAAAAGCTATTCAAAAACAGATAAGACGAGAAAAATAGAAACTATATGTAACATATTAATCTCTTAAGTATCAGTACTTAACTTTAAATATATGTATTAAATACTCTATTTAAAACACAAAGATCATCACACTATATTTGAAAATACATTTTATTTTAAAGACACTCAGCCAAGTCACAAGAATACAAAAGATTGAAAGTAAAATCTTGGAAAAAAAAGTGTGCTGTGCAAATACTTACATGAAGAAAGAGGCTATGTTAATATCTGATAAAATAGGGTAAAAGCAAAAAGTTACTACAAAACATTCATCATAAAAATTAGTTTCAGTGGGGCTGGGGATGTGGCTCAAGCAGTAGCGCACTCGCCTGGCATGCGTGCGGCCCGGGTTCGATCCTCAGCACCACGTACAAACAAAGATGTTGTGTCCGCCAAAAACTAAAAAATAAATATTAAAAAATTCTCTCTCTCTCTCTCTCTCTCTCTCAATCTTTAAAAAAATTAGTTTCAGTGAAGCAAAAATACGATAATTTAAAATCTAAAGATTTAGAAGCATAACAGTTGACAATACTACAAAGATATCAGAGAAATAAGTAATTACAGTAGATTTCAAATACCTTTCTCATAAATGATAGAATAAACAAGAGAACTTCAATGAGGTTAAGAGCACATAAACAACATAATAGACTTGAACTACTGGAGTATATAAGAACACACATATGTAAACATACATGTTATATTTGTGTACATATTAATGTGCATATATATTACCTATAAAATTCATAATTATAATTAAATGTATATTCATGAACTAAACTGAGAAATTTAATTAAAAATTATAATTCAATATCCTTCATAATTTTACTTCTATCAAGTCCCACTTTTCTAGCAGTACTAAGTTTCTTAATTGGAAATGGACTTTTAAGATTAAAATTCTTCTGAACTATCGGAAGAGAGACATTTAATCCAATGTAATGTGATATAGCTTTATTGTGAAGGTTCTGGATTATTAATATATACCAAGAACTAGTCAAATTTTTCTTGTCAGTTTTATAACAATTTAGGCAAACCAATACAACTGAAATAAATGACAAGGAAATCTCACCTTTAATGCATGTTCTAAAGGGACCATAAAAGTGTAAAAAGTGCTTTTCCTGAGTATCTGGATTCAACTTGACCATAATTGCCCCATAGTAACCCTAATTGGTTTTTCCTGTATAGGTTCCCAGCAAACTATAAGTAGACAAAACTATCTACAACAGGATTCTAGTGCAAAAATATTAAGATAAACCAGGTGCATTCTGGCTTAGATGTAGTGAATAAATAAATAAATAAATATCCTTCTGACCCAAATTGTGAGAATTCAAAGGGTCTTATTGCTGTCCAAGACCACATACTATCAAGATATCCCCCAGTGAATTGTGCTTTGTATAATCATAAGTTTCTGGGCCTTTCTTCAGTTTCATGGCACCTCAGGGTGCCTCACACTGTGACCAGGTTATTCCAAAACTTACTAACTTCATGCAAACACTTTGAAGGTTGAAATTAGGTTATTATACTAAGGTTATTCACATTTTAAAGAATGTTAAAACATTTTATCATATGAGTGATTGATTTTAAAATTCCAAAATAATGAAAGAAATAAGATAGAAAAAATTTAGATGTGGTAGGAAAGATAGTACCTTCCCAAAATATTTGAATCCAAATATATCAATAAGTACAATAATTATAAATGGCTTATGTATTCTAGCAATGAACAAAGATAGTCACACTGAATTTATAAACAATTTACTTACAAGTTATTCATAAGACATCACTAAATTATAAGAGTATGGGAAGTTGTAAAATAAATGGGTAAAAAAGAGATATGACATAATAATATTAACCAAAATAACTGCACAGTTACGTCAAAATATACTTGTAGTCAAAAAAAACCCTACTGGAGACTAAGATGGTACACCTTTTCATAAAAAGAAACAACATGTTGAGTTCAAAATAACTATCTTATTTTTATATTTGTATGCACCTAATTATGAATAGTACCAGGAAAATGTACAGAACTATAAAAATAAATAAATAAATCCACAATAGTAGTAGGGAAATTTAAAATACACCTCTATATAATTGGCAAAACAAACAAAATTCAAGGACATCAAGACATAGAACATTTAAATGATACAATTAAAACAATATATATCTGTATATCTGTGTGTGTGTATATATATACATCCATAAACAAAATTCTACTAAATTAAATGATTAGTATAATTAATTTAGTAACAATTATTATCAAAGTAATTTAATAATTTTATCACATTTATTGTGGATTTTTTTTTCTTTCTAGAAGTTCCAGTTTCAAGCAATAAATTTTCACGTGCTATCTTATCTTTGTCTGGACTATACAAGAAAGGCTCTTGAAAATACTAGAGAACCATATCCTTAGTGAAATGTCTAGATTTATAATGTATGTTGATTACCCAACAACATTTTATCTCATATTTTAGTGATATAAATGAAT
This sequence comes from Spermophilus citellus, assembly GCF_964194105.1. Classification (NCBI taxonomy): domain Eukaryota; kingdom Metazoa; phylum Chordata; class Mammalia; order Rodentia; family Sciuridae; genus Spermophilus; species Spermophilus citellus. The sequence goes on along the minus strand of NC_138187.1, from coordinate 68,049,192 downwards.
AATTGTCTAGCAAATAAATATATTGGGGCTGGGGTTATGGCTCAGTGGTAGAGTGCTTGCCTAGTATGTGTAAGGCACTGGGTTCGATTCTCAGCACCACATAAAAATTAAATAAATAAAGGTCCGTCAACAACTAAAAATTAAAAAAGAAAAAAAAAATATATATATATAACTATAATGTGAATGCATTTTTTACATATGCATATAAAAGCAACCTGTTACTTTCTAGATACAGAGGTATCAAAAGTATATTTAATTCATGTATGTTATAAATTATATATTCACTATTTATAACATTATTATGCTTAAACTGTTCTTTAGTTTTCTTATTGAATTCACATTTTAAATCTTTAATATTTGGGGCATCAAATATGATTACAGAAAAACACAATGATAAAAATAGAGCAAAAAAGAACAAAACATTTCAGAAAAAAAGTGGAAAGAGCCAAGAAAATAAAATAATACATCTAAGAATATCAATAATTTAATTATAAATGAGTATAAATACAAATGTCATAAGAAATTTAAAAGTACATACAATTACAATTTTTTTACAAGAGACACAGCAAAATAATCAAAACAGAGAGAAATTAAAGTAACAGATGGAAGTAATTTAGCATGCAGATACTAAACCAGAAGAAATCTTGTTGAGCAACACTAATAGCAGATAAGGTAATTATTGTGGAAAATAAACAAAAACTATAAAATGATGAGATGGTTCCCTTTATTAGTACTATTCTATCCTTGAAGAATATGAATTTGGAGTTTGTATGCCCATAAATAATATAGCATTATAAGGTATAAAGCAAAACCTATCCAACTACAAGAAGAAATATAAGAAAATCCAGAAAGTGTAATATTTAACATGTGCAACTCAGTAGCAATCATAAAAGAAACAAACTAACTATAAAGATCCAAAGTATAGTGCAAATGATTACCAAAAGATGTATATGGTTGAAGGCATATTCATGAGTCCAAAACAAAGTTCTTCGGAGTGTAATTAAAAGTGATTTATAAGATTTATAATTAATTAATTACCATTGAGATATTCATTTCTTAATCTTTTTGTACATTTTAAAAAATTATTTTTATTTTAAAAAAAATTTTAGATACTCATTTCTGATAGTTCCAAGTTTGTTAGTTTGAGATCAACTCTGGTGGTTTCTTAGGAATGAATGAGATTGTATGATTGTATTTGTTCATGCTATTTCTACTGGTTAACGAGCTCAACTGAACTTCCCCATGAGGCCATGTTGATCAGTCTGCAACACAATCCAAATCTTTACTGAAAAATCATGAAGATTGGGAAAAGTGACTACTACACAGATAGCAATAACCAACTAGCAGAAGACTGATGTAAAACTGATAATCATGCACCTTTTTCCTAGACCATTTGGAAAAGATCTCTGGGTCTGGTTATTCCAACAATGATATTTTGGTCAGCTTTTTTGTTGCTATGACAAAAAGACGTGGGGAGATGGGAGGTTGCATTTTTTGAGCCTCTTGGATATTGGTTTAAATTAACTGTGATTACAATTTAAATTATAATCCCTGACACCACGATGAGAGAGTTATGGGTTGAATTATGTGCCCTCCACCCAAAATGTGTTGAAGTCCTAACCTTAAGTACTTCAGAATATAACCTCAGAAAGAAAGGGGAAGAGCTGCAGGGAAAGTATCTTTCGACTTAGAGCTATGCAAATATTGTCAGTGACAGAAACATGAATATAAAGGATTTTCCAGTCAAGTCTCAGATGGAAATGAAGAACATTTTATTGGAAACTGAAAAAAAGTCAATTTCTATTATAAAATGCCAGAGAACTGATTATGTTATCTTGGGTAGAAAGTACTCAAAAACAGTAAAACTTACATAATAGTGCAACTTATAAGTCATGAATTCTAAGATTTAGCAAAGGATATTTCCAACTGAAATATTTCTGGCACAGCCTGATTATTTCTTTCTGATAAAACAAGTACTAAAGAGGATCAATTAAAGAAAGAATAAAAAGTAAAAAGGAAAATGAATTACAGTAGATGGGGTAGAGAGAGAAGATGGGAGGGGAGGGGGGATAGTAGAGGATAGGAAAGGTAGCAGAATACAACAGTCACTAATATGGCAGTATGTAAAAATGTGATGTGTAACCGATGTGATTCTGCAATCTGTATTTGGGGTAAAAATGGGAGTTCATAACCCACTTGATTCTAATGTATGAAATATGATTTGTCAAGAGCTTTGTAATGTTGTGAACAACCAATAAAAAAAAAAAGAAAAAAAGTAAAAAGGAAACAAAATGAATATTTGCAAAGTTCTCAACCTATCCATGTTTTTAAAAAAAAGAGAGAGAGAATATATGTTCTAGAGTGAACATCAAGGGTATGGCTAGACATATAGACTGGATCCAGTCAACCAACACAACAGAAGGACTGCCAGCTTGGACTAAAGGAGCTAGAGACTGGATGAATTAAAGAAGAGCTGTCAGACTTCTAAGAAATGGGTCAATAGAGCTACTCTGTTGTGAACTTGTGCTACCCTTCCAGAAAAGATAATTATGACCCTAAGTTAAGATGCCAGTGAGGCATTTGTTGCCACCAAAGGCCCAGGAGACAGGCCAGAGAACTGACTGGCTTTTGCCTGTTCTGATGCAGGTCACTACCTAGACCCAAGGGGGCAGGCAGGGCCATAAGAGGACAGGCATCAAGCCAATTAGCATTAATCTCAAGACTTAAAAATCTAAAGAAACTTGCCCTGCCCAATCCTGGTTTGCTTGAGACTTGTGATCCCCTGTTTTTCCTTCCTTTTTGGAATGGGAATATGTGTCCTATGCCTGTTTTAGGAGAAGAAATCGTGATGTACAGTTTTACAGGTTCATTGGTGGAACACATTTTTTTCCTCAGGTCGAATCATAATCCCAAGGCTCACACATAATTACTTTAATGATTTAGGTAATAAGTTTTGGAACTTAAAGTTAATGATTTTTAGATGAGATTTTAAAATTATAGCTGAACTTTGGGGGATGTTGGATGGGTTGGATGTATTTTACATATAGGAAGGATGAAAAAATATTTGGGGGTTGAAAAATAGTTTGGGGTTGAAATGTCTTCCACCTCTTGCACCCCACTGTGAATATACAGAATTTATAAACTCTAGTGCCTCAGAATATGATTTTATTTGAAAATAGGCTCTTTAAAAAATATTCAAGTTAAAATGAAATCATTAGAGTAGGCCTTAATCCAATATGAATAATATCTTTACAAAAACCAGCTTTGGGGATTAGAGACATGTACACTAAGAGAATGTCTTGAGAGGATCAAGCAGAGATTGAGGTTCTAGAACTACAAGGCAAGGAACACCAAATACTATGGCAAACTACCAGAAACTAAAACAGAAGCTCTTAACAGATTCTCATTAACAATCTCTCAGAAGGAAATAACTCTTCTGATACTTTCCTTGAGATCTATCCTCAAGAATTCTGAGACAATGACTTTCCATTGTTTAAACCACTCAGTTCATAGCATTTTGTTATGAAAGCGCTAGGAATCTACTATGAAGGAGAAACAGACAGGATTCTTTGGTTCAGCTGAGAGGCCAGTACTGCTAGCATCCCTACCCAGACACAAGTATTACAGATTGACAAAAGGACTATTGCTCTGTTGAGCTACATGCAGCAACACCACTAGATCAGGGACCTAATATCCAAGTGAAATTCAGGGTATGATTGAGAAAGAAACCCAAAGTCTTATTGAAATAGACCCTCTTTGAAATTAAAAGCAACTTCACGAAAACTACTTTTACTTCCTCCATGCTGGGGACAGACACCAAGGAATTAAAATCAACATATTCTCTGGCTAAGCACAGCCTAGCTAAATCTATATATGCATGTTTCCTGCCTTTTATCCCATTGTACCTCTTTTCTTATAAAATTTTCTGAGCCCCTGAATCCCTGAAGATGGAGATTTGAGACAGAAAGTTCTCCTTTATCTTCCTCAAAGCTAGCTTTGAATAATCCCATTTTCCTTGTCTACTTGTCTCCAAAGTTATAGTGCAATGATGAGCAGTAAAGCCTTGTCTTCCCGGTTTCAATTTTGTTGCTTCTCCCCAATTTGATCTAACTGCATAAAATTCATTTTTTATTTGCTCATATTTGCTCATTTCTTATAGCAAGCAGCCGAGTCCAGCCAGCCAGGATTCAGGCAGGCTCTCTGGCTTGATTACTGGTAATATTACCTCAGAGAAAACAACAGTTTTTCTAATTTGACACATCTCAGGAGCTCAGCTAGTGAGTCCTGGAATAGGGAAAGGATGAATGATTCCCCTGAACACTGAGAATCTTATGAAAACAATCTATTAGAACTCTCCAAGAGTGCTTTATGGTGCTGTGATGCATTATATATATATATATATATATATATATATATATATATATATATATATATATATATTTTAGTTGCAGTTGGACACAACACCTTTATTTTAGTTATTTATTTTTATGTGGTGCTGAAGATTGAACCCAGGGCCTTGCACATGCTAGGAGAGTGCTCTACCGCTGAGCCACAACCCCAGCCACAGACACAGATTTTTAAGTTCATTTGTTTCAATCCTGCTGGTCATCAAGCTCAACCAAGCTCCTCTTAAGGTCATATCATTCAATCAATGACACAATCCAGATCTTTGATAAATTTGGGGTGCCCAGGTGACATCCCAGATAGCAAACAATGACCAATGAGGTGATATAAAAATGGTAATTGTGTCCTCTTCTGGGCAGTGCAGGCAATGACCTTATGAAAGAGAACCATGGGACTGGTTACCAAACAAAACAATTAGACTGATTGATTCTCCACCAAAGACTGAAGATCGAATAATGAGCCATCAGGGTCCCAGTAGTCACTGAGATCTACATTTGAAGGCCACTATAGTTAACTACAAATGTTATCCCCACCACTCTGTCAATGGATCTTGAGACTTGAGTGGTTTGCCTCCTTGATGATTGAAGTAATCTTGAAGTAGCACCTTGTGAGGTCCTTCATACAGAACCTATTTTATTCAGACCTCTCAATATTCATAAGTGAACATAACTAGGGGTTAGGCGAAGTTCCCCAGGCAACTAAGAACCAACACCAAGTTCAAAGTTCAATGTGGAGGCAGAAGGAAATTGCATTTCCTGGATACCAGTAAACATGCATTTTTGGATACAAGTAAACAAGTCACCATGATCCTCACAATTTTTATCACAAGGATGAGGAAGAAAGTGATAATTTTTTCTAATTATTACTCTAGGGCCTCATTCTACCTTTGTCCATTCACAAATTTGAGTGGATCCTTTCAGGCCACTACAAATTTTGTTATGGCCCTTACTAATAAATGTATTACTGATTAAATGTGTTTTTCCATATGAACACACAGTGGCATTTAGTCCCACCCTCTGATGAAATATGCTGCAGTTAAGATATTTTTGTGAAGCCAGGCATTGTGGTGCATGCCTATAATCCAAGCAGCTTGGAAGGCTGAGGCAAGAGGATTATGAGTTCAAAGCCAGCCTCAGCAAAAGCAAGGGGCTAACCAACTCAGTGAGACCTGTCTCTAAATAAAATACAAAATAGGGCTTGGGATATGGCTTAGAGGTCAAGTGCCTCTGAGTTCAATCCCAGGTACCCCGCCCCATAAAAAGAAAAAGATATTTTAGTATATACTCAAATACATATTTATGAACCAAAGAAAAAAGTTATTCTAATGAATTTAGTTTACAATAATATAAAAATAGCTATAATCAGTAACTTACTATTAAGTTCTTCTCTGGAAGTTTTTTGCTTCTTTGATTGCACTTGGGTTTTGGGCACTGAATCTTGATCTTTCATTTCGTTTTCATGTGGTACTTCTTCATGAGCTATGTTAAGAGAGACATTTAGTCCTTCAGTAGAAATTTAGTCCTTTAATTCAATAGAAATTTAGTTCTATAATCTCCAGATTTCAAATTTATACTAAAGGGTAGCAATACTGTCTTTCATTTTATAAAGCTGTAAATAAATTACTATGATACTAGATCTGGTATAAAAACTGTTAGAACATTTTCAATGTGTTGAAGATGTATTGTCACTTTGTAAATACACCTAAACATCAAATGTTTTACATTAGTACATAATTTTTTTAGGATATTTATATTTTAGGTTAATACCTGTTCACAGACCAACAAATGAAAATGTGTATGTACCAGATTATTCATTATAACATTATTTGTAATTGCAAAATATTCAAGATCAGTGAAATTTTCGAATATTATAAATTTGCTGAGTAACTGATATGTATATCACAAACTATGGCATAATATCAATTATGGTATATAATGATGCATGTGTTTGTATACATATAAGTATGTATATAAATACATATAGTATACTATGGTTTGGATCTGGATTGTCCCTCAAAGGTTCATGTGTCAAATGCTTGGTCCCCAATGCAGTAGTTTTCAGAGGTGGGCCTTGAGAAAGTGACTGGATCACAAAGCTTGACCACATTAGTTGATTAATCCACTGACAGTTGATTGAACACTGGAAGGCACCAGAGACTGTGGAAGGTGTGACCTAGTTGAAGGCTGTGATCCATAGGGACATGCCTGCAGATTACATCTTGTTCTTGATTCCTTTTTTCTCCCTCTCTCTCTTTCCCCCTTTCCCTTCCTCCCTCCCTCTCCTTCCTAATGGTGGTCATAAGGTAAATAGCTTTGCAGGTTCCCCTCTACTTCTGTCTTACATTGTACCCAAAGCAATGGAGCCAGCCTACCATGAACTGCAACCTATGATATCATGATCCAAAATAAATATTTTCTCCTTTAAAGTTGTTCTTGATAGGCAGTTTGGACACAAACTGCAACCAAAAGCTAACAAAGAAAATAGGAACCACAAGTGGAATATTACTGTAACTATATATGACTGTATGGTTCAGGAGACTTTGGAACTAGTTTGTGCGAGGGATTTGGAAAAGTTTGGAGATACAGGCTAGAGAAGCCTTAAAATGATGTAGGTGAAACAATGAGCAATTCTGGTAGAAGTCCAGATGATCAGAGTGCTGGTAGGAATGAAACCAGCAAAGACTGTGCTCATGAAGTTTCAGATGGAAATGAGGAATCTACTGGGAACTGGAATAGAGATCATACATATTACATTCTGACAAAGAGCTTGACTACTTTTTGTCCATACTCTTGGACTTTCTGTGAGGCTGAATTTCTGTGATGGACTAACTAATCTTGTGGAGGGAATTTTAAGGCAGTACAACATTCAGGCAATGGAATTGGTATGGCTGCCTGCTTTTAGTCAGATTTATTAAGAATAGGGAGCAAAAATCAGAGTAAAAAGATCTGAAAACTTGAAGTTTGATCAGAAAATTGTGTGCAAAACTGTGACCACAGAAGGTGTGGTGCTGAAGAAGTTAAGATCATTAAAGAGCAACCCAGAGCTTTGTGCCCTTATAATATTAAAGATGCCTTGAGGACATCTCAGAAATCAGCAAGACCCCATACATCACAAGCTTGAAGGTATAAAAGTGAAAACTCTTTTGAGACTTCATTTTGAGAATAGAGTGCTCCCACAATAACACTTGGGAATTTATATCCTCATGATACATTTTATTGTGCTCAGCCATCCAGGTACTCAGAGAGGTTGCTACAGTCATGGTTCAAGTGGGTCCAGGTACTGCTCAAGCTGGTGACAGACCTTGGTGTCACTGTTCATGTGTTACTGGTTTTGCAGTAACACAGAATGTAAGTTCTTGCATGGCCATGGAAGCTTCCATTAAGATTTAAAAGGAAGGGCTGGGGATGTGGCTCAAGCAGTAGTGCGCTCGCCTGGCATGCGTGCGGCCCGGGTTCGATCCTCAGCACCACATACAAACAAAGATGTTGTATCCGCCGAGAACTGAAAAATAAATATTAAAATATTCTCTCTCTCTCTCTCTTTCTCTCTCTCTCTCTCTCTCTAAGAAAAAAAAAAGATTTAAAAGGAAGTAAAGGTTGGAATTCCTGCATATAGCCCCTCAGAGGGTTATGCATGAAGTTATGAGAGTGAAGCTAAATCTGCGGTGAAGACCCAAAGAAGTTGGAGATGACAGAAAACATTGGTCAGGAAGCTACAGACAGCAAGGAGAGTAAGCACAAGAGAAAAGCACTGTGGGCTGTAATTGGAAATATGGTAGGTAGGGGGTGGGGCTTCCACGTCCTGCCACCTTGAATGCCTGAAGTGAAGCAAGGGTTTTGGTCTTACTTTGGTTCCATCCTTCTTTTCTGTTTCCTATAGCTCCCTTTGGAATGGCAATGCTCTCCCTATACCATTGTATGCTGAAAATATGTCACTTGATTTTTAATTTTTACAAAGGCTTACAACTAAAAGTTTACCTTGGGCCTCATGGATACTTAATAATCTGGTAAAAGCACTATTCTCTATTTTATTTGGTTTATAAACATTAGCATTCTATTATACTAATCCACTGGGTCCAGACAAAGGCATTACCCAACAAGAACTGGATGCTATGTTAATTCACATGTTGCAACATGGCTAGGACATTTCAAAGACCCATGGATCATGTGACATTTCTAGGAATAAACTAGGAATAGTTAGTATGTTTTACTGCAGAGAGCCATGTTTTAGCTGCTTTCAGTTACAACAAATAAAAAGGAAGCCCAGTGATTAGTGGGACTATTGGGCTACTGGTGCTCTTACTTTTCCTACTTTGGCTACTTAAGGGCCCATCCATCACTTTATCAAAAAGACATTTATTTTTGAGTGGGGCCTACAGACAGGATCTCTACATCCAACTAACCTCAAAGACAACCTTCTCCTTGCCCTCTCTGTTATAATTTTTGAGTTACAGTTCTCAGCAAACTTTTTGATTGCCAATTGGATTCCATGGTGAAAGTATACTGTGACATTTGATGGTACACTTGGATCCATAACCTCCTATAATTGTCAGAGAGAATTGGTTCAGATTATTGACCAGTTATTGGGTCTTCTGGACACTGAGCACATAAGTATGCCAGAATATAGTCTTATGAAATTCCAAACAAATATTATATGGTATCTGTTCTCTAGTTATTTTAGGGTATTCATACTTTTTGTCAAGCTGTAAAAATTCTATAAATTATATGCTCACATGTATACTTATAAACCAAATAAAATAGATCTGATGACTTTTTTAAATTTAAAATTACCTATAATTATTATTCTTATTTATTTATTTATTTATTTATTTATTTAAATACACGACAACGGTGGAATGCATTACAATCCTTATTATACAAAAAGAGCACAATTTTTCGTATCTCTGTATATAAAGTATGTTCACACAACTTATGCCATTATACATGTACTCTTTTTTTGCATTACAATTCTTAATACACATATATACCACAATTTGTCATATCTGTTTGTATATAAGGTATGTTGGCCCCAAATTCAAATCTTTAGACATGTATTTTGTATAATGATGACCATCACATTCCACCATTGTTGCTAATTCCCTTCCCCTTCTTTTTCCCTCCCACCTCTCTTCCCTATCTAGAATTAATCTAATCCTCCCTGTTCTCCCTCCCTACCCCACTATGAGTTACCCCGCTTATATCAGAGAAAACATTCAGGTTTGGGGGGATTGGCTAACTTCACCTAGCATTATCTTCTCCAGCGCCATCCATTTACCTGCAAGTGCCATGATTTTGTTCTTTTTTACTGCTAAATAATATTCCATTGTGTATAAATGCCACATTTTTTAATCCATTCATCCACTGAAGGACATTTAAGTTGGCTCTACAGTTTAGCTATTATGAATTGTGCTGCTATAAACATTGATGTGTTGTGTCCCTGTAGTATGCTGTTTTTAGGTCTTTTGGGTGTAGCTAGAGAAGAGAAATAGCTGGGTCAAATGGTGGTTCCATTCCCATATGCAGATTTTAACTCCACATTTTCCAAGGAATCTCCATACTGCTTTCCAAATTGGCTGCACCAATTTGCAGTCCCACCAGCAATGTATGAGTGTACCTTTTCCCCACATCCTCGCCAACACTTGTTGTCTTCATAATAGCTGCCATTCTGACAGAAGTGAGGTGATATCTTAGAGTAGTTTTGATTTGCATTTCTCTGATTGCTAGAAATGATGAACATTTTTTCATATGTTTGTTGATTGATTTTATATCCTCTTCTGAGAAGTGTCTTTTCAGGTCCTTGGCCCATTTATTAACTGGGTTATTTTTATTTATTTATTTATTTATTTGGTGGTTAGCTTCTTTAGTTTTTTATATACCCTAGAGATTATTGTTCTATCTGATACGTGATGGGTAAAAATTTGCTCCCAATATGTAGGCTCTCTGTTCACCTCACAGATTGTTTCTTTTGCTGAGAAGAAACTTTTTAGTTTGAATCCATCCCATTTGTTATATGTTCTTTACTTGTAGTTCCTCAAAGAAACTCATGTGTTTTAAATTCTTGCACTATAGGAGTCTTATTAAGGAAACTGGGGCCTAATCTCACATGATAAAGATTAGGGCCTACTTTTTCATTACATTCAGAGTCTCTGGTTTAATTCCTAGGTCCTTGATCCATTTTGAGTTAAGTTTTGTAGATGGTGAAAGATAGGGGTTCAATTTCATTTTGTTGCATATGGATTTCCAGTTTTCCCAGCACCATTTGTTGAAGAGGCTATCTTTTCTCCAGTGCATGTTTTTGGCACCTTTGTCTAATATAAGATAATTGTAATTTTGTGGGTTAGTCTCTGTGTCCTCTATTCTGTACCATTGGCCCATCGGCCTATTTTGGTGCCAATACCATGCTTATTTTGTTACTATTGCTCTGTAGTATACTTTAAGTTCTGATATAGCGATACCACCTGTTTCACTCTTCCTGCTTAGAATTGCTTTTGCTATTCTGGGTCTTTTATTTTTCCAGATCAATTTCATGATTGTTTTTTCTATTTCAATCAGGAATGCCATTGGGATTTTGATTGGAATAGCTTTAAACCTATCCATGAGCAAGGTAGATCTTTCCATCTTCTAAGGTCTTCTTTTATTTCTCTCTTTAGGGTTCTGTAGTTTTCATTTAATAGATCCTTTACCTCTTTTGTTGATTCCTAAGTATCTTATTTTATTTTAGGATATTGTGAATGGGGTAGTTTTCCTCATTTCCTTCTTAGGAATACTTATAAACCAAATAAAATAGATCTGATGACTTTTTTAAAATTTAAAATTACCTATAATTATTATTCTTACTATTATATCTTTAATTATTATATTATATCTTTCCTCTCTGAAAATTTTTTTACTTGCATTTCAAGTTTTAAATCATGATGTTCAAGTTTTTTGTCTGGTACTTCATCAGAATCTAATAAAGAGATACATTTAGGCTCCTAATTTAAAAAAATCTACTGAGAAATCTCTATATTTCAAAAATTTGTAATAATTACATAGTAGAATTGTGTTTCATTTTGATAGTTACAATTACCAAAATGACAGATGTGCCTTGAAAGTTTTGAGGATATTTTTAAAGGGTGTGTGTTGAGGTTCATTATTTCATAGCATTTCTAGGAATCTATATTAGCCTCTAGTTTTCTTGGGTGGTTCATACTTCAGATTAATACATTTTCATAGAACTAAAAATAAAAATGTGTATGTACAATGTTATTTATTATAGCATATTTGTAATTGTAACATATCGAAGGCCACATAAATACTCAAACAGAAGAAAGTGATTAAATAAACTAAGGTATGTGCCATACACTGTAGTATAACACAAATGATAGCATATAATGCAGTACAAATAGCAGTAAATGCAGCTATAAAATGAATGATATATGTATTTATAAATTGACTTGGAGGGATCTCTAGGAATAAAGTTAAAACAAAACAAAACAAAACCTGAAAAGGAAAAAAAAACACATATATTTAGGTATTCTGACCATAGAAATATACAGGGAAATGTTCTCCTGGTGAGCAAACTCCCAGGGGTAAATGGCACCCTGATTCCTGCTATTGGAATGCCCAGCAGTTTCCCCTTGAAGCTCTTAAGATAAATATGCAGGTGCACTATCTGGTTTCCATGGTAATGTCCTTGGAGCAAAGGGAGTCTGTGTTTGTATTAAGCTGGACCTTATCTCTTAGCTAGCACTTGGGGTTAAAGGAATACTAGTAGTTAGAATGTAATCTTGGTAACAGAAGCTCTGTAACTTTTTTGGGTTAATAAATACAGCTGTGGAGAGGAGCAGCCACTTTGTCTTCTTTCCTCTGTACTATGTGTGTGTATCTCTCTTTTGTTCACTTCTTTACATTTCCTTACTAGAATATTCTTTACACATATATGCTGCCTTTGGGCAAGACAGATTGAGAAATAAGAAAACAGAAAAAAAAAGAGGTATGGCTACCTTTACAAAAAGAAACATAGGACAAGACAGCAGGCATAATGTTGTTGATGAACTACAAAATGAGAAAGGAAGCCTGTTTTTTTTTTAATCTTGGGAAAAGTTTCATATTCTACAGATTTCAAAAATAAAATCAACAAAGATATGAAAATGGAATAAAAACTTAAATTATTGAAGGAAAAAATCAAAGCAGCAACTCAAAAATATAGTATTTTACATAAACCCTCATTCTTGTACATGAGAACTTTTAGTTTTGTATTTTAGTGGCATGTGCTAAGCATTTCTAAAGCAAAAGGACTGGGCAGATGGCTAGGGGGAATGATGTTGTTCAGAGCTCTAGCTATCATGTTCTCATGGTCCATAAAACAGAAAAGAGCATTTTGTTTAGGGTTCCTTTAGTTGTGAGTCACCCACCCTCCCATGCCACTGGCAGTCTGCACTGAAGCATCTGGTTCTTGTCAAGTGCTGTTGTGTTGGGTAAAATGGAATATTAATGGAGCTGGGGCCAGCTCCTGTCTATAGTTTTCAATATCTCAGTATGTGAATAATGGTTAATTGCTACTTTGACTTTGGTTTGTTATCTTAATAGACTAACTAAAAACTGGCATCTCTCTCTTACAAAATCTCTCAGAGACTAGAGGAGTCAATGAAGCATAAAGCCTTTTTGGAAGGAACACTTTGAGAGGTGCTAGTGAGTTTGCAGGACACTCTTAGAAGGGGAGTGATGGCATGATGGTGCTACTGAATATTCTGCAAACTTCCATATAAGGTGTTAATTATGACACAATTAGATCTTAGCTAATTTTTGGGCATGGGATACTACCAAGATAACAATAACAATGTTTTTTGACCAATGAACAGATTAACCTAAAACTGTAATTGTATACCCATTCCTGGATAATCTAGATGAGGATTTTCCCCCAAGAAATCTCTGTCTCTAGTTACTCAACAATGGGGTCTGAATAGTGACCTCCCTCTCTACTAAGAATCTCCACGTCAGGGAGTGCACATAGGTTCTAGCATCATTCAAATTCAAATTATGGTGATTGCTATAACAAATACAAGTGATTTGTACTATGTACCTCCCAGTATATTGAGATGAATCAGAGAGCCTCCACAACTTTTGTTCAGACCTCTCAGCCTTCAAAATAAATAAGATTATGGGGCAGGACAAAGTCCCTATGTTATCAGTGACTATTTGAGGATGTATGTTAAGATCAGAATTAAAAGGGAGAGTTGGAGTAAGTTGCACATGTAGGATTGTTAGATACAGTGCATAGGTGTTCATGGTCTTTACAACCTCTGACAGTAGAAACCTGGGAAAGGTGATAATGCTGCTTTTCCTTCTGAAGTTACTACCAAAAATACCCTATAATGAGTTCATCCTTTTGAGCCACTACAAAACTTCATTTTTATGGTCTGCTTTATTGAATGTATCATTGGTATGAAAGTATTTTCTATGTGAATCCTCATATGCATTCAGTCCAAATCCTGATGGAAATGCTGAATTTAGGGTTATTTTCATAGAACAAGGAGGACTTTTATTTGCTGACGACCTAGCATATTTGTTGCCCCAAACAACTTCTTGGGATGAAAAATAGTTTTTTAAAAATCTGTTTTCATGACAGTTCCACTTGGGTACTACTTGTGTGCCTAGACCACTTATGGTGAAGGGGAAGGGAGAACTTGAAAATATTTCTCCTTTTTGACTCAGTATTCAGGGCTTTTCAATCCTAGCCCTCCTGTTGCTACCTCCCACAGATAGAATCCATAGAACAGGAAGAACTTTTTGTTTTGGGCTTTTCAGCTAAAATAATTCTCCTCCACCCACATCTTACTTCCTTGAATATTCTGCACTGATATATCTGAGGTTCACCTACTATTGTTCCGAAGGGAAAAATGAAACCTTGGTATTTTCCTGTTGAAACTTTTAGTTGTGCTATCACAGTAAGTGAATAGACACTGGTTTTTTTTTTTTTTTTTTCAGTTTGGATTAATTGACTAACTAAAAACTTGGCATTCTTCTCTGAGAAATTAGTACAGCAAACAAGAGCAGTGAAGCATAATGTGTTTCTACAAGAAAAACTTTGGGAAGCTGTAGTGAGTCTACAGGGTACTCTGGAGTGAATAGAGTGATTCAATTACTGGAACTGAAGATGTCTAAGAGTCTGAAATATCCTGAATGCTTGAGCAGGTAGGCTGATGTATTTAAGGCAGTGCAAGCAGACCCCAGAGAATGTTCTAAAAGGGTGTTATTTAATGTTTGCATAAATTTTTCAGTTCTGAAGAAAAACAATTGTCTTTCTCTTTAGATTCATTTGCTACAACTCAGTGAGTCAAATTAGAGATTCACCAGAGGAATGTGCTAGGAAAGCAATCTTTGGCTACTGCTTATGGTTCACTGGCAATAGAGAACCTGCACACACCAATCTCATGACTATTGTTAGCTGATCCAGTGAGTTATTTAGAATTGTGTTTTAATGAAAAAGAATGAGAACCATGAATTTGCTCTGTGCAGCAAGCACAAGAGGGCTTAGGGTTGTGGCTAGTTTTCCTCCAAGTTGAAATAAAAAATCTCATTAAACTTAATGAAGTAGAGAAGTATATTATGAGGTTAATCACCACACAACTCCTCCTTTGGAGAGCCTTGGTAGTAGCTACATTGCTTAAAGAGGCAGAAAAAGAAGAGAAGAAAAAAGTGCACATTTCACACCCATTCCTTTATCCTCTGGGTACTATGTTGACTCTGACAGTTTGAGCTACCCACAATGAGTTTCCTGCTATCATTCCAGATAATATAGACAAGCTTTGGCCTTCTCTTCTCTAACAGATTAAAAGAGGTCCAAGTTATGGAAGGTGGTACATGCTTATAATCCCAGTTATTTGAAACACAGAGGCAGGAGAAAAAATGTGCACATTTCTTTATCCTCTGACAGTTGACTCTGACAGTTTGAGCTACCCACAATGAGTTTCCTGCTATTGAAAAACATGTTTAGACTACCTTTGCAGAAGTGACACTGTCCCTTTGAAATATGTTGGGAGTCCTAAAGTATACACTTACAGAGTAAGTTCAGCTCACAATGAGCCTTTTAACCAGATTTAGATTTCTAATTTCATTCATGTCACCCTTATTGGAAGGAATCAAGTCAACTAAACTTCCTCATAAAGTTACATCAGTAGGCATGACATAATTTGGGTATTAACTAAAAACTTATAAACCACAAAATAGCAGGTACTTCCACTGATTTACTGGCAATGAATGCAATGTAACAAGAGTAACAGGGCACCCACTCCTAGACAATCTAGGAAAAGGCTTTCTCATTAAGATCTGTGGCTGGATACTCAATATAAGAGTCTTGGTGAAATAGATTTATAGGCTCTTGACCAAGGATCAGATGGCTAGTAGAGAGCCAAAGGATGCCCTTACTATGGCTGAACTAAGGTCTGAGCTATTTGTGGGCCTATGGTTAAAGTCCCTAGAACAAATACAATTTCTATTGCTTAGCTCTTGCCATTGAATCCTGACATGAATCAGTGAGTCCTTCAACCAGAACTGTGTGCTTTCAACAAAAAACAGACCGTGAGTTAGGTCATGTTCCTATTCCCTAGTGGGAACATAAGAACCTATGTTGAGGTAATAAGTGTTTAATGGAGAAGTAGGAAAGAACCCCATTTGGGGGTTCTTTTGGTTACTGGTACACATGTATCTGTGATCTCCATAACTCCTGATATCAGGATGAGGGAAAAACACAGTAAAGTTTTTTTCACTGGTTTTGGGTCTGCGGCCAGCACCAATGGGACTCTTACCCAGACCCAGCTATGGGTGTACCCTTTCAGGTCACCACACAATTTCACTGCTGGTGGTCTCATAAACATATGAGCTATAAGAATAGATGAACTGTTGGTGTAAACTTTTGTTCATATTAACTCCTAAGCTCTGGTGGGAAATGCTATATCATGATGTCTCATTCCAGATAATATAGACAAGCTTTGGCCTTCTCTTCTCTAACAGGTCCAAGTTACGGAAGGTGGTACATGCTTATAATCCCAGTTATTTGAAACACAGAGGCAGGATAATTGCAAGTTAGAGGCCAGACTGGGTAACTTAGAGAGACACTGCCTCAAAATAAAACAAAAGAAGTCTAGGGATGTAGATATATAGTGCTTGCCTAGCATGTGTAAGATCCTGAGTTCAATCCATCATACTAAAAAGGAGAAAGTCTAAGCAATTGGTTGAGATGATTCAGCAACTTGTACCCTCTTTCTCCTTATGTGAACTCCCTAATGTAATGGTATCTAGCTATGGAGTTACCAGAAAGGTCATATCCTTTCAGTGGAGCTACAATTAAGAGGACATTTTGGAAGACCCCCGACAGGTCATCAGGCTACCCTTCTCCTGGGTGTTCTAATCCTCACTTCCTATTTGAGTTATAGAGATTATATGAAAAAGTCACTACCATAAGACAGAGTTTTTGAATCCATAATCTGTAAGAGTGAACTGAAATGTACACAGCATTTAAGAGTCTATTACTGGCTATTATAGGGCCTTAGAGGGCTTATTCTACAGTCATGAAATAATGATAGGACCAGAAATATCAGTCAAAACTACAAATATTTTTTCCTTTATATTCAAGTTATATAAACACATTCACACTTTAGATCTAAGTCTAAAAAATATCTGATAAGTTTAATTAAAAATAGTGTAATGTTATCTATAATTATTATACTTACTAATCAATCTTTCCCTTTTAGGAGTTTTTTTCCCCTTTACTTTTGTTTCTGTTATTGAGTCTTGATGTTCAAGCACAAGATTTTTATTTGGTTCTTCATCAAAAGCTACATTAAGAGATGTATTTAATGTACAAAATAGAATATAAATAGATAAATTGTTAAATGTCTAACTTTAAAATTTATAACAAGGATATAGTAGCATTTTTTCCTCATGTAAAAAGTTTTAAATCAGTTACTATAATGAGAGATCTGACATGAACATGGTGATAAGAGCTGCAAGTATTAAAGTTATTTCCTTAATTCATAAACATTTCTTACATTAATTTTCTAATTAAGTCCTATCTTCATTGTGCTACATATACCTTTAGATTATATAATATATATATTATATAAACAATGAAAATATATAGGTTCAAGGTTGTTATTATAACATTATTTATACTTATAAAATATTCAAAACTATAGAAATGTTCAACTGTGGAGAATTAGTTAAATAAAAATTTGTACAGTACAAACTATAGTATATTTTATATTCTGGTTATTAGTGTAATACAGATATCTATAAATAAACTTGGAAGAATTACAAGGAGATAATGTTAGGTGAGGAAAAAACTGATAAAGATAACTTTTATGCTACCTCTTAATGAAGAAAGGTAAATAAGATACAGAGAGAGGGAGAGAGGGAGTGAATTGTGGTTGTGGCTCAGTGGTAGAGAGCTTGCCTAGCACTGGGTGAGGCACTGGGTTCAATCCTTAGTACCACATAAAAAGATAAATGAATAAAGGTATTGTGTTCATCTACAACTATAACAATATTAATAAAAAAGAGACAAAGAGAGAAAAATGAAGAGATACCTTTATAAAAGAAAATATAGTAAAGATATTTTAAAAACAAAGTAAACCCAGTGGCTTGGGAGGCTGAGAGTGGAGGATAACAGTTTAAAACCAGCCTCAGTAACACAAGGTGCTAAGCAATTCAGTGAGACCCTATCTCTAAATAAAATACAAAATAGGGCTGGGGATGTGGCTCAGTGGTTGAGTGCCCCTGAGTTCAATTCCTGGTACCAAAAACAAACAAACAAGTAAACAACAACAATAACAAAAAACCACAGTATATTTGGTTACCTACAAAATAAGGATAAATATTGGGGAAGAAATTGTACTCCTCAAGGTATGCATATCTTTTTATAAATTTTTAAAACTTGATAGGTTGTGGTTCTAACATATTCCCAAAATTCAATAAAATCAACAAGTAGAAAAAGAGAAGTAGATTCCTGAAGCTGACAGGGTAGAGAAAAGCTGCATCCCAAGTTGTGCCATAGCTTGGGACCAAGGCAGCAGGTGTACACCTTCTCAGTGAGATGAGAGAAAGAGGGTTCTCACTAAAAATTAATATTGGACATAATGGCACCCCCCTACATAGAAAATCTTATTTAAGCTTCTCCAGAGATCCTCACCATAACTGTTCTTAGACTATTAGCAAGAATTTCTACAAAATAGTTCAAATGTGGTTAGGCTTCCTATTTCCTGTTACCCTATCTTGCAATAACTAAATTTGGCTGCAGGCCCAGAGGAGATTAGCATTCCAGATTCTGAGAACCCCTTACTAGTTTTTCACATTTATAGGCTATCTAGTGTCATAAATTTTCTAGTATAAAATGATATATGATTGTTAGTAAGAATTTTCAGGCAGGAAGTGTGTTTACAAAAGCAAAGTGCAATAAGGGAGTCTGGCTCCTCTTAGCAGGCCTAGAGCCTTCACAGGGGCATTTACACTTCAAAGGAAAGTAGTTAGGTACTAGGGAAAGTCCTTTACAATCCAAAAGGTAAGAGGGAATGTTGTTAATTGGGTTCCTTGAAAACCAGCCTGGGGGGAGGGGGCTCCCTTTCCCTAGCACTAATTTTTACAGAGTATACTTGGTTTATTTTTGTATTCAGGCCTGGGTTAGTTACCCATTACAGTAAAACAAAAACAATAAGTACTTTTATGTAGACTTCTGCAAATTGTGAACTTCTGAGTTCCCCTCTTCCCCTATACACTGGGTATAAAATTATAAAAATTTCTGGACTCGGGGTTCTAAGGGATGGATTGATTTAGACAAAGGCACACACTTCTGGACCAGCTGCAGGCAATAAACCTGTTTCCTCAGGGTCCAACCTTATCTGTCCTACATCAAAGTGGTGTAGAGACTCAGAAATTTGGATATAATAAACAAAGAAGAACACATCGGAGCCACTCTACTGCTCCATGGGTGCCACCTGCACAGATTCACCACAGTCAGAGAGAGGGAACACAGTTTTAGTACAAAAAAAAAGCATGATATTAAAATATACTGCCTAATCTTAGCTGATCCAGAGGCTGCATTATGCACTGGTGTTTGAAATGCTTGCTCTGTATCTCAGCTTGTTTTGGAGAGCTGAGGCAGGAGCCAGCTTGGGGTGAGCACACTGCCATGGCAACTACAGAACCTAGGAGATGGGGGGGTGGGGAGGTACAGCCACCATATCCAGGAAGGTACCTATCAAGTACCTAGGCTGAGTCTGGAAGAACTTATATAAAAAGTACAGAGTAGAACTTACCCAGGGGGTAATGAAGAGAAGGAGAGAGAAAACTCAAAATATTAAAAGCTGTGATGAATAGGAAATATCACAACAGACACTACATAAATACAAAAGACAATTGTCAGGTTGATGGTAGTGACTTAGGAACAATGCACCAAGCAGCCCTTGCTCACAAAAAAAACACCATCAGGCCTGACACCATCTGTCAATCAGGAGGGTCTCCTGGCTAATCTTGGATCTCAGCCAGCTCGCCCCAACCCACCAATTCCAGTGGGACAAGGGACAATAAAAACCCCTTTTCCTGTCCCAAACCCTCCCTTCCTGCGCTAAGTCCAATAAAAATTCCAGTTTCTCCTCAGACCCTCTCCTTATTCTGCCGGTGTGATAGAGTTCCTTGCTGGAAGTGAGATCTCAATTAAGACTCGTTAAGTGGCCTTTTTAAATCTTCCTCTTCTTGGTTGCAGCTGTTGCCTGACCTTACAATAATTAGAAATTATTTTTACAATTTGTACTTTAATAAAATAGAAAATATCGAAAATGGAGATTCCAAGATGGCAGGCCAGAGAGAGGCAGCATCCTGTGTCGCTCTGTGAACCAGATCTCACCTCATGGGAATACTGCATCTAGAAGAGTCCAAGAGGATCCCTAAACAGTCACAAGTGCTGTGACCCCCGCTCAGGGCTCAGAACCTTAGTGTTCGTGTAGGATTCCGGACCCTTGGCTCCCCAAACCCAAAGCCCACAGTTCTAGCCCACACACAGCTCTCAAGTGACTTAGCAGAATCACCTATCAGCACCTCTGCAGAACTCCAGACTGTGCAGGTCACTCAGCTACTACCTACCCACAGCAAAATGCCATCACCCGGCTCTCCCCACCTCACCAGACACCCTGGCACTGGAAGCAGACCAACTCCATCTTGGCTAACCTTTTTCACCATATTTGGTGGGGGCAGCTCTCAGCATCTGGCCAGGTACCAGGTATCCAACTCCCCCCCCCCCCCCAGAGGTGATAACTCAGCACTGTGACCACTCAACATAAAAACAGCTCCCAATTGGGCAGGTATGCTGTGTGAGCAGGGTGCTGCCCACCTGGTGTGGGCTTGGGTGTGAGAGGTCCCCTAGGTGGAAACTGCTGAGAGGGGATGGGACTAAATTTTGGAGCCTAACAGAGAGACCAGAAACTGAGAAATCTCCAGGCAAGAGAGGGAGACAATACCGGGCGCTCAAGTCAGACAAGCAATCCTAAAAAGAGACCGTGAAATGCACTCTGCCTGCAGAGACTGGCAGGTGGCACTCCCTGCTCCCAGACACCCTAAACTAGGACCAGTCTTCCCACCCTAGTTACCTACACCATCTTGAGGGCAGAGACACCAGCTTAAAACAAAAACCCCACATACTGGATGAGAAGAGAAACAGAAAAGATACAGATCTCTAAAACTAGCAGCAACCCTGGTTTCTTCTTTCGAGCATTTTTTTTTTCTCTTTCTCTTCTACCCCTCTATCCTCTGACCCTCACATCCCAACATATGTGAAACCAAGAACTCTGGATGAAATAGGATTTTGAGGACAGAGTCAACTGAATATAGAGGTATTGTGTATTCCCTTTTTTTTTTTGTCTTTCATTTTTCTTTCCCCCTCCAAATTTTACTATTTTAACATCCTGTATTTTTTTAAATACATATAGGTGTTTATTTTATGTACTCTACTGTCTTCCCATGTACTTGTATACCTTAAATTACTTCCTGTCTATTCTCTTGCTATTAACACTCTTCATTAGATTTCTCTTTCACACTTCCTAAGATATATTAACTCTATACCCTCATATCTTTCCACCTCAGCATATCATCCTAGGCCCACCCCCAGTTTATTGTCCACTATCAGAAACTGTAAACCTTTTTACAAAACTACGAATTATATTTTAGATAATAATCGACTCCAACATTTCTGTACATTGAGACTAAACTGTAAATGTCTTCATAACAACAAATTGTTCATAGGTGATATATTATTGATATTTCGATCAGTTAACATTGTCCTTCCCATAAAGGAGGGATCTTGTAACCCTACAAGAGCACTATAAACCTAGAGGGTAAAAACAATAACACCACAGACCCACAGAGATGGAAAGAAAAACACATGAACAACATGAAAAGACAAGGGAAGAAAGTACCACAAACAAATCAAGACACCACATCATTAGAATCATTGGCAGCCACAGAAGAAAAAATGACAGAGAAAGAGTTCAGGATATACATGGTTAAAATGTTCTGTGAACTGAAGGAAGATATGAGAGAGCAAATACAAGCAGTGAAAGATCACTTTGACAAGAAGCTACATAAACAAATCCAAGAAACAAAAAATCACCTCAACAGGGAGATAGAGGTTCTAAAACAAAAACAAAAACAAAAACAAAAAACAACCAAACAAACAGAAATCCTTGATATGAAAGAAACAATAAACCAAATTAAAAGCTCAAATGAAAACATCACCAACATAGAGTAGACCACTTGGAAGATAGGACATCAGACAATGAAGAAAAAATTATAATCTTGAAAATAACATAGATCACACAGCAATATGATAAGAAACCATGAGCAAACATTCAAGAAATATGGGACAGCATAAAAAGACCAAATTTAAAAATTATTGGGATAGAGGAAGGAATAGTCCAAACCAAAGGAACGAACAATCTATGCAATGAAATAATATCAGAAAACTTTCCAACATGAAGAATGAATTGGAAAACCAAATTCAAGAAGCCTACAGAATGCTGAATGTACAAAATCACAACAGATCCACATCAAGGCACATTATAATGAAAATGCCTAATATACAGAATAAGGAGAGAATTTTAAAAGCCACAAGAGAAAGGAATCAGATTACATATTGGGGAAACCAACAATAGACTTACAGAATCCTATGATCATCTCAATAGATGCAGAGAAAGCATTCAACAAAATACAGCACCCCTTCATGTTCAAAACAATAGAAAAAACTAGGGACAACAGGAATATATCTCAACATTACAAAAGATATCTATGCTAAGTCCCAGGCCAACATCATTCTAAATGGAGAAAAATTGAAAGCATTCCCCCTAAAAACGGGAACAAGACAAGGATTCCCTCTTTCACCATGTCTATTTAACATAGTTATTGAAACTCTAGTCAGAACAATTAGATGAAAGAAATTAAAGTAACACAGATATGGAAATAAAAACTGAAATTATCACTATTTGCTGATGATATGATTCTATACCTAGAAGATCTAAAAAATTCCACCAGAAAACCTCTAGAACTTCCAGATTTCATTTATTAATGAATTCAGGAAAGTATAAGAATATAAAATCAACATCCATAAATCAAAGTCATTTCTGTACATCAATGACAAATCCTCTGAAAAAGAAACTAGGAAAACTATCATATTTACAATAGTGTCAAAAATTAAAATAAAATATTTGGGAATCAATAAAAGAGGTAAAAGAGCTCTACAATGAAAACTACAGACCACTAAAGAACGAAATTAAAGTTGGAAAGATGTACCTTGTTCTTGGATAGGCAGAATAATATTGTAAAAATACCAAACTACCAAAAGCACTATACAGATTTTTAAAAATCCAATAAAAATTCCAATGGCATTCCTCATAGAAATAGAAAAAGCAATCATGAAATTCATCTGGAATTAGCTAAAGCAATCCTTAATAAGAAGAGTGAAGCAGGTGGCATCATTCTACCAGACCTTAAACTATACTACAGAGCAATAGTAACAAGAACAGCATGGTATTGGAATCAAAACAGACTTATAGACTAATGGTACAGAATAGAGGACACAGAGACAATCCCACATAAATTCAGTTATCTCATACTAGACAAAGGTGCCAAAAACATATAAGGGAGAAAAGATAGCCTCATCAACAAATGGTGCTAGTAAAACTGGAAATCCATATGCAACAAAATTAAATTAAGCCCCCATCTCTCATCATGCACAAACCTCAACTAAAAGCAGATCAAGGACCTAGGAATTAGACCAGAGACCTTGAATCTAACAGAAGAAAAAGTAGGCCCAAATCTTCATCATGTCGGCCTAGGATCTGACTTCCTTAACAAGACTCCTAAAGCACAAGAAGTAAAATCAAGAATCAATATATAGGATGAATTCAAATTAAAAAGCTTCAATCAATACATTGGATGAATTCAAATTAGTTACTTGAAATAGACTCTCTGAAAAATATAATGGTAACTTACCAAATTAATTTTTATATAGTAAAGGAAACAATAACTTATAAGGACAGATATCATCTGATTTCACTTAAGTTTATTATATAGATCAGGCAAATTCACTGAGACAGAAAATGGAATAGAGATTACCAGGGACTGTGTGGGGAGGGAAAGGAAGTTATTGCTTAATGAGATTCTTTTAGGAGTAATGAAAAGTTGTGCAATAGATGTAGAAGTGATGATTGCACAACACTGTAAATATAATTAATGCCACTCCTGGTACAAATTTGAAATAAACTCAGAATAAATAAAAGAAAGCATTCTGATCAAAATAACCAATCAACATAGGTAAAACAGTAGAAGCATTCTCATTCAAAACACAATAGAATATTGATATTCTAGCACCATACATCACAAACATTCCATTCTGTTTTGAAAGTATAGTCTAGTGCAATAAAATATAAATTGAATATTAAAGTTAGACATACTATAAAGAAATAACACATTTATTTTTGTTTTATAATATATTATAGAGCAAACACTTATTTATACCAGAAATGATCTTTTTTTCTGATATTCAACTGATCTGATTTTGATATGATATTGTTTATACTAATAAATACACCTGTTTCATTCAAGCAAAGTTATTACTTCTCTCTTATACAGACTTAGTTACTTGAAATAGACTCTCTGAAAAATATAATGGTAACTTATAAAATTTTTATTCAGCTATCATTATTCTAAACCACTGGATGACTAACAATTTAATAATATTCTTCCTTAATTTACTTCTAATTATAGCATAGGGACATTCATATTTCATATTACATGACAGGAAATCATTTTACCTTCAAATTCTTCTGCTGTTTGGTTTTGACTTTCTGTTTGTAATTTCTCTTCTGATACATCAACCTTCATAACAAAAGGTACAGTAAGTAATTCCAAATTAAATATCTCAGAACTCTATTTAATTACCTTTTTTTAGAAAGAAAGCTAGTTTTTCACTCTCATCTATAATACATTGAAGAAACTATAATTTTCCTGAAAGTATCAAATAAAAAACATGGACACAATTAATGGATCAGAGAGGTAACTGTGAATACTGAATAGTACCGCAGGAAACTCAGTAATAATATGATTCTCCCTCATAGATACTTCCAAACAAATTGAGTTAACAATTATTGATTACAATTCTTGTTTAGATTTGCATTTTAATAAGCTTCAATCTTTACACAAAGTTCAATGCTTTCAAAGTTTTTAAAATAAAGATATTAATAACTTCTATGATAAAAATACATAATAGACACATATCAAGTATATATAGCCTTTTTACCTTTTTTTCTTTTTCCCAGGATTTTTACCATAACAATTTCATAATTAAATACTTTTCTAGCAAAAGAAATTCTTAAAAATTTCTATGTCTTCTTTAAAAGTATATAAAATTATTTTAAAACTATTACATGTTTACAATCACCTTATTATGGAAGTTTTTGTGTAGATGAATCTGAAATTTAAAAAATGTAAAAATTTTCCTTCTTTCAGTAATTATATTACTTTTATCACAACTTTGTGTCAATACCAATTAGAAATGTTTATAAGTATCATATAGATTTCCAAATATTACCTTCAACATTCTAAATATAAAACCAGTTGTGTTATCAAAGAAGACTTTTATTCTATATAAGATAATATTGATGAGTTTTTAATTAACATTTATTCAAGATACTGAAAGAGTCTAATAATTCAGAATAAATACCTTTGAGTTTCCTTCATTAAGAACAGGAGGTAAAATCAAGGATGATATCATTGTTTCTTTCTCATCAGGCAATATTTTGACAGATGGTGATTCTTGATTTTTTTTGCTGGATGATTCTATTTTACGTGGTTTATCATGGTTCTCTGATGAAGATGTATGAAGTAGAGCTTCATCAGTTGAAACTTCATGTGAAATCTCTAAAAAAGCTGATTTATCTTGAGAATTGAGGTTCTGTGAAAGATCTGAAATAGCAGAGCTAGATCTTTTCTTCTCTGAGCTTTAGAATTACAAAACATCTGTTATTAGATTATGTGAAGAACATTTTATTTGCAACTGAAGAATCATTTTCATAATCAAGAAGGATATTAAGTATGTGATCATAACTATTCATTAATTAATGGTAATAAATATGAAATTGAAATTAGGTAACAAGTTAAAGATAGCAATCTCTCTTCTGGGATTTAAAATACATGCATAAAATTAACTCATTTAAAATATTCCTACATAATATCTGTTCAATGTCATAACAGGGTACAACATGAGAAAGATTTAGTCAATCAAAGTAGAGCACTGGATGGTTTGGAGATTGCCCATTAGTCACATTTATTCCAAAATTATTTTTCCACAATTTCAGAATGAAAATAAAAAATCTTTCCATCACAATTTTGATATTAAAAGATCACTGCCTTTTACCAAGCAATTCCCAAGTTCTAAATTGGTTTTCTTTAAAGTAACAGGTACTTATTTTCTATCAATTCACAGAGGATCAGCTCTCCTAGTTCCAGAACCAGAATGGCTATATGTCATGGTTTTGCTACACAGTTCTGGTTTATGCTTGTCCCAACATTCTCAGTTACATGATAATTTAAACAGTCAAACTACCTATGCTTTCTATAAAAATTTAACTGCTTTATTAGTCCTATCAATTGCAAGGGTTTGATGGTTCTTCATCTTATCAGCTAATGCTCCCGTTGACATAATTTGTGTAAGGTTTATTGCAAAGTTAGCAAAATAATTTCAATTTTGGTCCCAGAAACAAAAGTTTTAAAAGTAACTATTGCCACTTATTCTACATTTGTCAATTTAGGATAAATTTCAAACACTGGAGTATGGATTATAAAAAAGAGTAGTGAAGTGGGAAGAACATTCCTGAAGATAAAAGTGTAAAGTGGGTGGTGGTTAAAAGACATAATTGACAACAAACAGACTTTTGTGGTGCTATTTATAAAGCAGATTCCAATATTAAAGTAGGAGGCTTCCTATCCTCAACAGTTAAGGATATCATTGCATACTGAAACATGACTTAATAGTTTTATTAGTACTTGAATTTAAGATGACTAGCTGTAAAATAAAGTATAACACTATTCTAAAGACTGTTTTTTAAAGACATACCCTAGAGGACTATTGTCTTTAAGTTACTGAAACATAAAGATGGTCCAAGGGTATAATATAAACTGATACTTATGCACAAGCATACCTACAGTTATCATGCGGACTATCACTTCTGCCAGTAAAATTACCATATAGCTAAAAGTAGAAAGCAAAACATTTTAAAAGATTTTGAAATGGTTATTATGATACATAATTAATCACTGGATTCTAAACAGGTACATTATCATAACATACAGAAAATGTATGGCAATTCCAATAGTCTTAAATACTATCATAAAGTTCATTTATAACTTCCTACTGAGGCATTCCCTTCTCCTGCAAGCAAATAAGCATGATATTTCTACTGAAGGGATCAGGAATGAAAAATACTAGAAAGGATGCAAGCAGTACTGTATTCAAACTTGCATCAACCAAAGCCAAGAAGTAGAGTTAGGAAAACTTTAAAACCTTACTACTTATCTGAATATTGCTGAACAGAAGGAGAAAGAGGACTATATGGACAGTAGTATATACTCACACATAAAATAATAATGATAACAACAAAGAAAGTGATTTGCTCCCTTCATATGCTTTGGTAGTATTTAAAAAACAACCTAAATATAGTTTGTAAATATTATTAATTTGTGTCATTTGCTACCCATTTTAGATTGATTCTTTCTAGTAATTATTGAATATTAAAATACAATAGTATAACACTGAGCATTTATTTATTTATTTTATTGGTTCTTTTTAGTTATACATGACAATAGAATTTATTCTGATATAATTAAAAAAGCATGGAATATAATGTATTCTAATTCAGTCCCCAGTACTTCTCCTTCCCCTCCATTTCTCCTTCCCCTTTTCTCCCTTCCCTCTACTCTACTGATCTTTTAAGCATGTATTTAACAGATTTCGTAAAAGCAGGTTGCCACACTTCAACAACACTGAGGGGATATAAAGAGAAAACTTCCTCTTCCTTGCAAAAGCACTTGTTACTTCTGAAGATCTGAGCATATTACATCCTTTTCTCACCTAGCAAATGGATGTATAAGAGTACAGACTATTATGCATATCACCATAGACACATCATGACAAATTATACCTCAAAATATAGTCATCCATGCAAAAGGGAAAATCGCCCTTGGATATCTGCCAAAACTGTCCTTTCTTCTTCTTAGTTTTCTTTTTCTTCTTTCCAAGACCTTCTTTTTTAGGAATTTTCTTAATTCCATTCATTTTCTAAATTGTCAACACAATCTCCAACTCATGCCCTTCTTCCCCTTTAGGAGGAAAAAACTCTCTCCCAAGTATTGATGTGTACATAGAACTTTTAATTATCAATGCAAATATAGAGAAAAATGGATTTGATATTATTATCTATAATAATGCAAGATATGGAATGCATTTCTGTATACAAGAAAAACAAAAATATATAGGACTCAAAGTATGCATTATAGTACAACCTAAAAAGATTGAAAAATTAACTTTGTAGAAAATTTCAATTTAGGAAATGTACAAGTCAAAAGTTACCATAAATATTTTGGTAGTTTTTTAAAAATTACAAATATCATTGTTTAAAATCTTTTTTTTTAAAGACAGTGTGAGAGAGAGGGAGAGAGAGAGAGAGAATTTTAATATTTATTTTTTAGTTTTCGGCGGACACAACATCTTTGTTTTGTATGTGGTGCTGAGGATGGAACCCGGGCCACACGCATGCCAGGAGAGTGCGCTACCGCTTGAGCCACATCCCCAGCCAGTTTAAAATCTTCATAATGACTAATTTTAAGCTCCTCAACTAAAATAAATTTGAAAAAAGTTTGAAAGGTTTAGCAAAAAAACAACATTATTAAAAGACTAGAAAACTTAAAGGTTAAAATATTGGGAATTATCTCATCTAGAAAAATAGGGCTGATGGACCACTAAGAAATAGATTGTGAAGGTGTAAATAATTCTTACCATGATCATGGTACATAGGTCCAGTGGTACAAAGGTCCAAAAATGTTGTTATTCAATGAGAAATAGGACTTAAACTGAAAGTAAATTATACAGAACAAAACTAAAAACCATTCTAAAACTAGGAAAAAAATTATTGATCCATGGAGATGATGAACATGTTTTTCTTAAATGGCCTGAATTGATATCTCCCTACTTGATAGCTTGGCACTCTCAAAGTCTTTCATTAATATTCAAACATGTGAGCTCTTTCCAAAGGCTCTTTTCCCAACAAGATTAGTTTCCCCTCATCAGGAAACTTCACAGTTCCAGAATCACCTGTTTTCCCCCTACCCTCCCCCAGTTTATCTATAAATTTGTGAACTGGTATGTGTATAGAATTCTTCCTTTAGAGTATTCTCCATTGTCCGTCAGATGCCCCTAGACCAAACTCAACTTGTACAAGATGAGAGAGTGGAATGTCACATGTGCTCTGGTGCTACTGTGCTTACAGTTTATTCTCAATAAATCTTGTTTAGTGTAGCTGTGGTATATGATTCATCTGAGTATCATAGCTTTTGAATACAAAAATTTTGGGTCGCTACTAAAGTGGGAATAACCCCACTGAAAACCTTACACAAGACAAACAACTGAGTTGAAATGGCCAATGTCTCACTGACTATACTGGATTTAATAGTCAGAATCCCCAGAGAGGGCAAATTACTTGGCCTAAATAGAATAGCTAAAGACGGTTTAATCACAGACTAATGGGGCATCATAATCTTAGAGGGGGTGAAATGGCTATATAATCTGTAGCCTGGGAATTGTAAAATTTCTTGGAAATCCTTAGAGCAGTATATTTGCTACAAAGGAAAATTTTGCAGCAATGTGTTTATAAGTAGGTAGCTACAAAGTAAGGTTAACTTAAGGGAAAGGCAAGGAGGCTAGGCGCAGCAGAGCTAGAAAAAAAGTTACAAATATGAGTGAAAGTTAATATGCCAATACCAAGTCCTGGATGAGATGCTCTATCAGGTGGCCTCCAGTTTAAATCCTTGGCATTTAGTCTCTAAATTTCCCTAGTTAAAATCAATTCACTGCTGGATTAATTAAGCATGCCCTGGGTGCTTACATTGGTTTCTTCTAACTTTACACCATGTATCTTTGCCCTTTGCTAGTTTTGCTTTGTATTCATTTTCTGCAATAAATCAGAGCCACTGTAATAATTATATATTAGGTCCTGTGAGTCCTCTCAGAAAGTCAATGAACCTAACATAATTGGCATCAGAGATGAGATTCACTAGCATTACCATGACTCACCAGAATATGAAGAAAGCTTTGTTTGGGGAAAGAAATAATGAATGGATGATGAGCTGCTGTCTGTCAAAACAGGAATCTGAAAATGATACAACCAAGTCTAGAAGAACTGGCTTGCTAGATCCACTGGATGCTTTTGATGGTAAAGATAAAATAAGAGAATGTGTTTGATTTTTATTCTCTTTTCCAGATGAGAGGAAAAAGAACCTAAAAATTTCCAAAAGTGGGGTTTTAACAAGCATAAAATTTTTAAAAGGCATAAAAATTCATTTGTGGTTATTTTTCTTATAGGTGGGGGTATAAAAAAAGGTTTTTCCAGTTTACAGGGTGCTAGAGTAAAGCTTTAAATAAGTCAGATTAAAAACTATGGGTGTGGGGCAGGGAGTGGGTTCCCGTCCTCCAGACTTTTCTTGTATTTTGTAGATACTGCATCTGAATAAATAATAAACATTGATATAAAATCATATATGTTTAATTTAATGAATGCTAGAGGAATCATTCTGATCAGGAAAAGGTTCAAAGAAAGTGTTAATGGGGCACTATTTCCTTACATCTTGACTCCAAGGGTGCTTGGAATTTAAATTATTTCAATATTGAGACTAGAACAAGACTTCATAATTTATCATTTTTACTAAGGGAATGCTTAGTAGAGCCTCTGGGAAAGAAAGGCAACAGGGGAAAAAAGTCAAATCACAAAATGGAATGTGTCAAAATTATATGTTCTTGTCATTTTCAAAAGCTTTTTTAGTTGCTAATACACTCTATCAAATAATATGGTTGAACTTTAGAGGATGATTTTTTTCTAGCATAATGTACATACTTTTGTGAGCGAGTCAATTTGGATTTGAAGATTGACAAGACAGAAAAGGCTTGGTGAAGCCCTGATTGTCACTTATACATGAAACAGCATTGACAGCTGTCTATCCCTCAATTTTGCTATAGATTTGAAGGAAGAAAGGAAAGAAGAAAGGAAGG
This sequence comes from Spermophilus citellus, assembly GCF_964194105.1. Classification (NCBI taxonomy): domain Eukaryota; kingdom Metazoa; phylum Chordata; class Mammalia; order Rodentia; family Sciuridae; genus Spermophilus; species Spermophilus citellus. The sequence continues at coordinate 68,017,950 of NC_138187.1, read as the reverse complement.
GAGGGAGGGAGGCAAGGGAGGAAGATAGGTAGATAAAAAGAATGAAAGAGAAAAAGAAAAGGAAGGAAAGGAGAGAAGAAAAAGAGAGACAGAGATGGAGAGAGAGAGAAAGAAAGAGAGAGAGAGAGAGAGAGAGAGAGAGAGAGAGAGAGAGAGAGAGAGAGGGAGGGAGGGAGGGAGGGGAAGGTCAGCCAGCTACAGGATTTATATGAAGCAGGTTCTAATTGTCTGCTACAGAGTATTTCAGTTTTAGCACAGGCTGTCCTGAAGGATTATAGAAGGCATAACTTCAGTAAACAGGACTCAGACTAGGGGTCTGTTCCAGATTTAGGACACACCCCACTTGGGGCCCTAAACTTTAAAACATGGATGTAGGCTGAACTATCACATACATTCACATAAAAGGCTTTGCCCTCTGATGGGACTATCTGAAATTCACTTGCTGATAGATTCTGTTTATGATACAGAAATCTACTGCATTCCTTCCTACTTGTGAAAGGTGCTAATTGGGAGAGGGTACAACATAGGGGATATTGTCACTCTGTCTACACCTGATGGATCATACTCCAGACAGATCATTCCAATTCCCTCTGGAATGTGTCATTGCTGTTGATTACTGTTTGACTTTTTGGATTAAAAGTTGCAGCTTTTAGTTACAGCTTGTAACAGGGACTGTTGAATCTGGATCTACTTCCCTCACCTTTCTGCTGGTAGACAAGCATTAGTAAAGCAGTCTGATTATTAACTACAGGTGAAGACAGGGACTGATCTTTACTAAGCCACATATTAGAAAAATGATCCAAAAAAGGAGTGGGAGGTTATGTAAACCCATTTTGAAATTTTTCAAAATTAAGTGTTTCATTCAGACCATTCCTGAGCATGACATGTCTTTTGGATTAAGTTGTCTAAAAATGTTTTTCTGTGAAAATTCTTTAGTCCTTCTATGCAACCCTTCTAGTCAAATGTCTTGGATGAAAATAGAACATGACTTGTAAAAAATGTAAAGCAAATGGGAACCCTGATTCTGTAACACCTGGTGGGAGGGAACCTCTGTACCGTAGGAGGTCCTGGGGAAGAAGAGGCATAAATCATCTCTTTGTTTTTCAGAAATGCTCCACAAGTTTCCCTACTTTCCTGTGCTGCTTAAGCTACTAAGAGCACTTCCAAGTGAATACTGAACTCAAAAACACACTTGATAATGCTGATTAGGAGACAATAAAGGGTGGCCAATTCCTGCACTTTCTACTCAGAACACCTGCAGATGTCATCTACTTGCCAGGCAGAGTCATTGACAAAAGGAACTGATTGATTTCAAAAAGTTTTTTGTTTTTCTTAAACAAAGAGCTCAATTAAATCAATTGGACTGGCCTAGGAGACCTAAGGGAGAGGTACCACAGTGGGAGACTCACACATAGCCTCCATTAAGCTGAACTGACTAACATATATCCTAACAATTGTAAAGCCTTTGTGTCCAGGAGTACCACTTGTGCTCTCTGGAATTATACTTCTTGTATATGTACTCCAACTATTACGATCATACCTCACTCCTAGTCAGCTTCAACTGACCACAGTTGCCCAGAGTTGTGCTAAGTACCTGAATTGGTGCCTTAAGTCAAATAAAAAAGGTCAGCACAGAAAATTAAGGATAAATCCACTTGGCTGTCTAAGATATGGTTAAAGGAAGTTTTTAAATTACCTAAGTCCAGGACTCCTATGGGGCATAACTGAGATCAATAATGCAGAATGGTCTCACCTTGGAGTATGAGGCCCTAGTGATAATAATTTTAATGTAAAAATGTCTTGGCCAAGAACCACAGCACATCCTATAGAGGGAGAAGATAGCAGGCCTGAGACTGCTATCCTTAGAAAGGCTTAACTGCAAAGTTGACACTTAATTGGCACCTGGGAACTTTGGAAAGGTTCCAACTACTCCCCAAACTATTAGAGTGGCTCATGTACCTATACTGTACAAAGAATGTAGCTTATGCTAAAAACCTGTTTATCCTTCTGAGTGACTGGAAGTTTGGAACTTGGCAGATAGAAAGTTCTATTTGACTAGCCTTTAGTAAAAACCCCAGACACTGAGTCAATAGTGAACTTCTCTAGCATTCACACATTTTGTTACTTGCTGGAGAAATTAAGAACAGCTTGTGACTCCAGTGGGAGAGAACACTTGGAAACTTACATCTTGTTTCTTCTGGATTTTTTCCCCACAGACCATTACCTTTTGCTGATTTTGCTTTGAATCCCCTTTTTTCTGCAATAAAGACATTAAGTTTTCCTAGTAATGGAACTGGTCTTGAGTATCCCTGACACACAGAGCTATTATTTTGTACTCCATTTTACTGTTTGCTGTTTCTCAGGTTACATAATTAATATGTGATTTCTTAATTATTAAACTCGAAACAGATACACAGCAATACTTGTTGGACAACTAACCTGTTAGAAACATCTATAATGGCTGATCTCGTACATGATAAAAGTTGTCATGCACATGGTAAAGAAGTGTCTGAACTGGCATTATCATTCAATAATATTGCATACAAAGAGGGTAAAAATAAATTACATTCCCATTGAAATATGATATGTATGCAGGGATTCTATGTAATGTTAAAAACAAAACAAAACAAAACAAAACAAAACAAAAAACACTGGATACTCCATAGTGGACTACAGAAGCTTAAGAAAGAAATAAATAGCTCTATTTGATGCCCTAGTCTCTGTCATTATGCAAGCTATAGAACAAACTACTACCATTACTAATATATATATGCAGCTAAGGATTAGGCAAACATATAACATACCTTAACTAATCTTCCTTGAGATTATCTGAATTCCTGTCATAATTTCAATAGATAGGACAAAAAGTACCACAATGTGAACTGCTAACACTATTGAAACATTTGATTACATTGATGACACTTATCTGCCCTGAAAATGCATTGTATATTTGTTAAGTACATCAGATTAAAGAAAACTTTAAATAAAAACATAATCTAGGACCTGTCATTCAACTCAACTTGGAAGCAAGAAGTCATCATATAGACAGCATCAAAAACACACATTCCATATCCTTCAAAGGAAAATTTATGGATTCTGCAACCCCAAACACAAATGACTTTAGTGGTGACATCGCGTTCTATACCTGATTGATTCTTTAAAGCATCTGTATCAATGCAACTACTTTTATATGAAAAGCCCTTACACTAAAAAGCTTTAGAATAAGTCCAGGCATCATGAAAACAAGTTTTAACTTTAGATTGTTATATCCTGTCTACTCACAAAATACAGATAAGTCTAAGCAACTTATCATGACTGAAGCCTTGGAAAATAATACTTCATGTTGTTGTCACCTCCTGGATCTTTGAACTCAATGACTTCCTTCTATTGCTAAATGGTATATTTTCTTTGGAAAGTTCCTGCTATCTTATTACTGAGCCTAACTGGGCAGGTGTTCTTAGTCTTCAACCCAACATTCCTATTCCACAAATGGTTTTTATAAAACCAAAATCTCCTAAGGAGGTAAAAGCCCAGGGAAACTCTATTAAAAGGCGGATATATCACATCCTATCAGGGGCCAATCCTGTCACATAAGACCTTACCCAAATTCACAAAATGTGGTCTTATACTTATTCAACACAGAGATGTCTCCCTTCTGTTTTAACCAACCATTGTCTCAGTAAGATCTTTGCCTGTAAGATTTGACAAATGACAATAAAATAGGATTAACTAATGCGATAGCCTCTCTCAAAGGTGACAAAATCTTATGGAATACTGCATTCATCTACTATAGGAATAGTAGGTTGTTGACATTCCATGGCATATGAATATCCTTCAAAATTGGGTGAATTTCAGGCATCATTCATGTCCATAGAGCACAAACTGCCTTAGAATGACTGAATTAAATTTGTACAATGATTCATGAATCATTGCTATTGGACAGTTTCATGGTAAGGCCATTGGGACACCTATGACAGACTTCTTAAACACGTAGTTTTCTGAGGTATCTCCTGCCAAAGGAAATAGGCACAACAAATTAGTCACAAATCGATTTTTATTTTTAATATGGAGATACCAAGAGAAAGGACTGAATCTAAAAGAAAATATGAGACATGAAAAAAGCAGTCAAGAATGTATAATGACTACCTTACTGGGTTCCTGTTTGAATTCATAGCACAATGAAGGAAGAAAATGACATCTTTCAAAGTATTTCAAAGACATAGAACCCACCATCATCCATCAAGTTTATTTCATTTGCTAATTAAACCAGCCTCTTTGAAAAACACCTCCACAGTACTTGTTGGTCCAGCATTCCCTGATAATTTACAAGCTACAGGTTGTCATATTATTTAAAGGCCCCTCCTTCATGTTTGAACTCCAAAGCATTTAGGAAGGAGTTAGGAGTCAAGAGGAATAATATACTCTTTTTTCTTTTTTTTAACCCCTTGCTTTGACCTAAGTACATGATGAATACAACATATTGTTCATTTAAAAGACAGACACTGTCTTTATATCAGGTGATTTGGCAGACCTCCTCTTCTGACACTGCAATTGAACTTTAATGGTACATGGTAAGTGGTAGGACGTTGCTAAATCAATCACTTCAAACAACAATATGGCTCATTTCTTGGAGAAATAATAAATGTTTTTTAGATATGAACTTGTCTGACCCTGGGAAACAGTCAGCCCTCAAGGGAGGTGAAAAATGACTTTCTCTTTCCTATTCCAGATATTAATAGACATTCCCAAAACACTTTTCTGTGGCTAGCCAGGAATTAGAGCACATAATGTGAGTTTATTATTATTTTTAGCTTTGCACCTTTACCTAACCCACCTGGTGATCTTATTAATAATTTTCTCCTAGACAATACTGTGGAAATTAGCATATTCAGGACCAGGTAACAACCAGAGCTAATGGAGAGACTTATCAATGAGACTCCCAATGGTGGAGAGACAAGTCTTTATTTCTGGATGGCCCTGATGGCTCTCTCTCTTCTCCCTTTTGGTTATTCAGCAGAGCAAGCTTATCAGGACTATGCTATGCCCATTCCCCCAATCAGCAAGCTCTCACTGCTACATGGTTAAGTGGATCTTATCTATACTCTCCCAATTCCCCTAGAATTTCTATGGTGAATCCAGCTCTCCCAGTTCAAATATACCTCTCTGTGGAATAATATCAATTCAGGAGATATTGTACCCTCGACTGCTTTTCAGATTATTAGGTTTCTTCCAAAAATTTACCATATGCCTATAATGTAGATACCAGTAATAAGCTCCTTATAAGTGTAACAAAAATAGTTAAATATTATGAGATCTCTAGAGCTTTCAATGGTAATATGACTTTTCATTTATAGGAGTTTATTCTGATAAAAACTAGAAAAGAACAAAACATTTTATGAGATTTTTTATTTCAAAATTAGAAATCCTCTTTGTCATTAAATAATACCTTCAGTGACCACCCGATCTAAGTTATTATTCCCTGTGACTCTCTGATATGTATTTTTATTATTTTCACTTATTGACTTCTAAAATTATCTTGTTCATTTATTTTTATTTATTGTCTAACTTTCCTATTAAAATATAAGCACATAAAGGAAAGGGATATTATCTGCCTTACTTATCAACAAAACTTAATATCTAGAAAATACTTGGCATTTGAAGGTGTCAAAAACATTTGTTGAATGAATAGGTTTAATGACTAAATGAATGAGTAAATTTAATAATTAATTGTCTAGTATATGGAGAAAAATAGGCATGAATTAATGTTCTGCTTTTTTTGTATGTTTTTGTGCTTTATAATAACCCTAAATAATATTGGGGACATACAAGTTCTAACAAAAAGATTTAGAAAAGAAGTATGTTGGATATGAATATCTGAAAAATAAATCGCCAAGAAATAGTTTATATTTTTGTTTCTTAAAGTTACAGCATCGAAATTCATAAGAACACATATGATGTGAAACAATAAATTATTAAAATCTATTGTTTAAATATTTGCTACTATTTGTTCCCTACGCCAAAATAAATTGTTAAATGCTGCAAAGTGGGAAAAAAAACTGTACTTTATTGTAAGCAATACCATGTGTCTGCTCAGGTTGGGTCTCCTTACTTCACTCCCATCCACTCTCTGAAGGTTAGGAGACTTTTCCAAAGTATTTCAGAAATTCTATTAGGATCTAAGAAGTAACCCAAAATGAAGGTTGATGAATAATATTGTGCTTTGTGCTTTATATTTTGAACTTTTATAATATTTAGCATTATTTAACTTAAAGCTGTTATGGGCAATTCTATAAAACCTATCAAACTAAAACAGCCTATTTCATGTCTTATTTCCCATTATTGTCCTTAATCAAGACTTCAAACAAAATCAATGACTGGCCTTTCTCTAGCCACACTGTGTAGATTCTAAGCACCCTCATCTTTGCCTTGAAACAAAGTTCTGTCCACTTGGAAAATCCTTTGCTTATATTCCCTGTAAAATCTAACCCAACTCTTTCTTAAATTAAATGCTATGTAGCCAGAAGTAATCTAGAATATCTAGAAAACACTTGGCATATGAAGGTGTCAAAAACATCTGTTGAATGACTGGGTTTAATGACTGAATGAATGAGTAAATTTAATAATTAATTGTGTAGTATATGGAGAAAAATAGGCATGAATTAATGTTCTGCTTTTTTGTATGTTAAGATACAAAAATAACCATTCTCCTTTTTTTTTTTTTTTTTTTTTTTTGTGGTGCTGGGATTTAACCCAGGGCCTTGTTCATTCGAGGCAACCATTTTCCCTTTTATAGAACATTTTGGTAACTTCTTGTAGAATGCATCATTTTATTACACTCTACTTATTCTGTACATGTCTAGCCCACTTTACCAGATAGTTAATTCATTGAAGGCAATGGCCATATATTTGCCACCCTTTATATCCCATAAAATCTAGCACAATGCCTTGCATAGAATGAACTGTTAATACTTCCTCATTAGAGCTCAATTGAATTGAAATGAATTAAAATAATCTTCCTCCTGAGGTTAGTGAATATTACATCAATCAAGTTTCTAGAGGAATTATTTGATATTAAGTCAATCAAGTTTAAGAGGAATTATTTGATATTAATTCTATGCTCTTTCCCCCTAATCTTACATTCCTTATGATCCTCAGTCTGTTGTTACCATATGAAAGGTGACTGAGGCTGCTTTATTATGTCCTTTTTAAGTGTAGAGATTCTCTTTAAAATATTTATTTTTTTCAATGCTGAAGATAAAACCCAGGCCTAGTGCAGGTTAGGCACACATTCTCTCAACTGAGCTGTGTCCCAGTCCTAAAATGCCCCCCCCCCTTAAAGGCAATGTTTATATTTTCTGAGATGCATTAGTGTACAGTCTACCAAATTCATCAGCAACAATTAAATGCTCACAATGCTGACCATTCACATATAAAATGTAAAGGAATACATTACAAGAAAGCTACCCATAAGTTTGCAAAGCAAAAAAGTAAACCAATGTTCAATTTTCTTTTGAAATATAAAAAATACACACTTTAAAAAAATATAATCTCTACAAACATGAAAAATGGAACTTTTCAAAGCTTTGACCATTAATCATCACACTTACTACCTAATACTTAGTAATTCATCTAGATATATAATCTAGAAATATTAAAAATGGTAATAAAGGAGAGAAATACGTATTTGTAGGTAATTCTTTTTTCTTTTCTACATGGTAATCAAAACCAAAAAAATTTTACACATTAGGCTCTGTAAAATTAAGGAGTTAACAAATTCCTCATGTATATTTTATTTGAATTCTCAATAATTTATGTCAACAAAAAAGGAAACATTGACACAACTTATTTTCACCAAATAACAATGTAACTCTTAATGACAGAATTTGCTGTTACTAATACCTATAGTTCAGGCTTACTATTTCTATGGCTATTCATGTTACTATTAATATGGCTAATCATACAGACTCACAATGGAATACTACAAGTTTTCTAACTGGATGAATCAATAAACTCAAACATTTATGTACATTTGTATGTATATAATACATAAATATAAACAATATATATTTAAATTTATATATGTTTATAAATATATATTAACACATATATATTTATCAAGTAACTGAGAAAAAATCACATTCAAAAATGTTTTCAAGTGAGTTGTTTAAAAATATAAGTCATGACAAGCATGGTGGTGCACATCTGTAATCACAGTCACTCAGGAAGCTGAAGTAGGAGGACTGCAATTTAGAGGGTCAGCCTTGACAACTTAGAGAGGCCTTGGAAAACTTAGCAAGATCCTTTCTCAAAATAAAAATAAAAAGGGTTGGGGATTTGGCTCAGTAGTAAAGTGTTCCTAGGTTAAATTTCCAGTATCAAAAAAAAAATCCTACTAATCTAGGTCATGAATTTCGATAACTAAACTTGAAACAAAGGTCAGGGGCAGTTCCTACTCTCTGGAAATTTAATTGCTTCTGTTCTTACTTCAAATTTTTCATTTAAGCTTTTTGATTTCTCACTGAATTAAAATTGTTCAGTCTTTGACATCTAAAGTTTCACATTTTTCTCTATTTAAAATGTGTTTCAAAAAAATGTACTTCAAATATATGGGTACAATATTATAAGCAAAGATATAAATCAACAAGTTTTAGACACTGGATTTTGATTGGATATTTTCATCACAGATGTATGAACTCATAAAATTAGAAAAAGAACAAAAATTTTTAAATGTTTTACCTTTCTTCAATTGGTCTTTGATTTTGGACGATTGGGATCTGTGATAAAGATAATAATACATCTTAATATACCAAATACATATAAAATATTTACATTAGATCATTTAAAAAATATCATTCAAAATACTTTTCTTAATATGACAGTTGTGTAATACTAAGGTTATCAAAAAAAGATAATAAATTACCATATTTTATCATTGGAATAGACATTATAGGAGAACAGGTCACCAAATGATACTTTACTTTTCTAAATTAAGAGCAAACACTTTTAGTAAATAAAATTACTTTAAACGTATATTATATAATCATTTTTCAACATCAATTTGGAAGAGTTTGTAAGGCTAATACATACAATATACAAACATAATACTGCTTTTTATAAATTTTTATAAAATGTATGATCTGAATGCACACTATATTTATTGAGGTGTGTGATTAAAATATATAAAACCTGTGAATTTAAAAATGTGATTTCACTAATAGACTATCTCTTGGGAACATGATACATATTTCCCTACACCATAAATGTTGATTCTAGGTTTTACTCCAGGCCTGAATTTCATCTAACTTGGTTTCTTTTATGCAGAGATTAGCTGGCTTATCCTTACCTACGTGCAAACTTGTGTTTACCAAACTAATTTTCTTTTCTTCTTAGTCACATTGCTAGTATACATTCCTAAATTCCCCCTGAAGTTAAATGTGGCAAAGAGAATATGAAAGAAAATGATATGTTCCACTTCCACCCTTGTCAATGAAAATTACTCTTGTTTGTTCTTCTGATAGTTGATATCTATGCCTAGTGTGGTGCAAGACATCACATTTAAGATGGTAAAGACTGCACATGCCAGGATACCTGAATGGCCTTGGAGACAACTCTCTACCTTGAATACTGACCTTTAACTTCTTAAACTATTAGCACAAGGAAATAAAGTATAATGTTTGAGCCATTATACATTTTGTGTCTATATGTCAAAATAATTAGCCTTGATACTAATTAACATATCAAAAAGGATTTTCCTACACTCTACACAGAAAACTAGGACAGAGCTAAATAATGATACAATAAAACATTTACATAGTGCTTCACAATATAGAAAAGCAGTTCATAAACCTTATTTTATCCTCATTATATTATTATAAAGTATTACTATATTTCACTAAGGGTTTGTATATAATCTTGATAGTTCTTAACAGAAGATGTAATAGTTAATTTTAAAAAGATGGCTCTTCTACAAAAAAAATCTTAAAAGCAGATATGAAAACAATATAAGAACTACTTTTCCAAAATGTCATATATATATATATATATATACATATATATATATATATATATGTATATATATATATATATATATACACACACACACACACACACGTGTGTGTGTGTGTGTGTGTGTGTGTGTGTGTCAGACCTTTGTATAATATAATTTAGTGTCTAGTAGAAGAAATCCAAATATTTTCTTCTTTACCCCTTTTAGATTTTAGGCTTCCATTCCCCATAGCACAGGGTGACAAGCTAGAATCTCTGTGAAACCCAGATCCAAGAGCATTGGATGTTTCTAACCTTAGAGAAAGCTTTATTTTGATACAGCAATGTCATAGCTTCCAAAAGAGTTAAATTAGCAAAAAAAAATACATTTAAATAAGTTCATATTTACAATATACACAAAAGACTTCATTAATTATAGGATCAATGAAAGAGAAGACTCCATCTGCCTCATCAATGGTATAATTACTTTCTATGTTGAAAAACATAGATATTACTTATTATTCATTTACCTAAAACTTTCAGTGTTTCTTCCTTTCCTGAGTATTGAAGATCAAACTGCTTAATTTAGCATTCAGTTTGGGAGTTATCACAATCTCATACCAATCTATGTTTAGTAGGAAGCCTCTAAAATAGCCAGCTTCCATTGTTCCCTGCCTCAGGGTATTCATGCCTATGATATATTGTTATTTGTGAACTGTTCATAATGCTACTACTTCTAAACTTCTAATGAAAGTGATATGATTAAAGTGATGAGATGTCATTTCTGAAATTAGGTTTAAGGCATTCTCTTCCTCCCTCCCTCCCTCCCTCACTCTCTTTCTCTCTCCATCTATTGATCTCTATGTCTCTCTGCCCTTGCTTGTATGTTGTAAACTTTCTTATGGAGAAACCCCCATGAAAAAGTACTGATACCTCAAGCCAGCAGCCAGCAAGGATCTGAGGCCTAATGAATGTTGCATTCAAATGTGAGCCCAGTGAAATACTTGAAGTACTTTCTCCTCTACTTGGATCTTAAGATAAATGTAGTTAATATGTTGATATTAACATATCAACATATTAACTACATTTAAGATCTACTTGGATCTTAAGATAAATGAAGAATATGTTGATTAAATCTTTATGAGCGATCCTGAGCCATAGGACCCAGCTAAGGCAAACTTAAATTCTATTTTTCTTTTATTGGTTCCTTTTAGTTATACATCTGGATCCTTAACTTACAAATACTGTGAGATAATTAATACATTCATTGTCTGAACCACTCAATTCTGAGGTAATTTTTATGCAGCAAAAGATAAGTGAAATACTACTATTTTTTTTTTGAGAGAGAGAGAGAGAGAGAGAAAGAGAGAATTTTTAAATTTTTTTTTTGTTTTTGGGTGGACACAACATATTTATTTTATTTTTATGTGGTTCTGAGGATCAAACCCAGCGCCCCGTGCATGCCAGTCGAGCATGCTATCGCTTGAGCAACATCCCCAGCCATACTACTATTTTTTGATTCTCATTTATTTTTAAACAAGATGAATTTTTGAAAAGACGAATTGAAGAAACAGGGTTTCAAGAAAAGAGAATAAAATATTCAAAATCCTGAATGTGACAGGAAACAGTAATTTAAATGAATTAAAGTACAATGTAATTAAAGCATAAAGTGTATATCAGTGTGATACAATAAAATATTTACAATATGCATTACAAAAGCCTGTACAATGGCCTGGAGGTCAAGTCTGAACAAAGTTAAAAAGAGTTTCTGAATCTATTGTCTTCACAGAAACAAAAATAAGACATTTTTAAGAGTTTTTTTCTCCATAATTTTGAATTTATATTTAATTTTATTAATTTATAGCAGGATATCATTAGTTTTCAAACCCTGTTTTCTTCTGTTTCTCAAATATCAGATGCTTAAATGATCATTCAAAATCCATACATACATAATTTATAGTTTGTTATACAAGATAATAATGAATTGATAAACCTTTAAGAAAAAAGGCAAAAGAAGTAAGTAATGATATGAAAGATAAATTTACTACAACACATACTACTATTTCTATTTTGGTTATTTCCTTACCTCTTGGATTATATCATTTGTCCTTTGTTCACCTGAATTTGAAACAAATGCTGCCCTTTTCTCTCTGTCCAATGGCATATTTTTTGAATGTTCACCTTGTGTTTTACCAAAACCCATTTCCATTGTTTTGGTCTTCCCTTCACTTTTAATAAGCTCCACCCCTTGATTTAGGAAATAGTCAAGTTGAAGCTTACTTCTTTCTGCTTCCTGTTTTTAAGAAAGTAAAATTTGTCAAGCATTGTTTTCTGTGACATTTTCCTGACAATACTACAACCTCCAGGAATCCACATTTATTTATGCCCATATGATTTCTCAATTTTTAAATATCTAATATTATTATTTTCATATTGACAGCTGAACTCAGAGATGCTCTACCACTCAGCTACATCACAGCTCATTTTATTTTTTGTTTTGAAACAAGGTCTTGCTAACTCACCCCTTCTTGCTTAGATTCTCCTGCCTCATCCCTCAGAGTAGTTAAGAAGATGACAGGTGAGGCTACCACATCCAGCTCATTTTTATTTAGTAGTCAGAGGAAACTAAGTTAAACCTTTGGTATAATGGATAATTTAAAGTTTGATAATTAAAATTAAAAGCTGTAGAGCATTGTCTACTGCCTCGACACAGGCCCCAAATCAATGGGCCAATGATCCTGGATTGAAACCTCCAAAACCGATGCCAGTAGGCCAAGTTACAGAAGTTCTGGTGTTGGATGAAATTTGTTATATCTAAGATGTCTGCCAGAATGACTTCAGTACTATCCATCTGCATGCTAAATCACATATTCCCAGTACCCTGAGACCTGACAACTGCCATGACACAACTGAAAAGAACCAAAAAACGAGTGAAAAGAAGTGGTACCCAGATTACCAGAAAATCTTCCCAGCCCTAACCTCATTTCATTTCCCCTGTTATCTCTAGATCCTCAACAGGTAGAGAAATTTATTTGCAAATTTATCTCCCACTTTTTCTATTCTTGGCCAAGAATAAATATTCCTTCACTGCTAAAAATCGAAAACTTTCATTTATTATTATTAGTTATTTATTATTTTTACTTTTTTTTTGTACCAGAGATTGAACCCACTGAACCACATCCCAGCCCTTTTCATTTTTTATTTTGATACAGGCTGGCTTTGAACTTGTGATCCTCCTGCCTCAGCCTCCTGAATTGCTGAGATTACAGTATACCACCATGCCTAGCAAAACCTTCCATTTTTAAGGGCAATTTTTTAAAACATTGGTGTTTCTCCAAGTTTCTTTTAAGACTCTATTATAATGGCAAAATAAAAATAACAAGTATTTATTACTAAAAGTGGTAGATAAGCAGGACAATTACCACCATAATAACAAAGAATGAAAGAAACTGGAAACTAAGCTATTTATTCCTTCTAGAAATAAATTTCTCTTTAAAATGTCTCTTTTTATAGTTTTTATTAGAAATAATATAAATAAAAATAAAATTCAAAAAAAGTCTCACCATGAAGAGAAAAATCACTTTCTGATGCATAATTTTTAAAGTTATTTCTAAATATACTGGTGTGTGTGTGTATATATATATATATATATATATATATATATATTTAATTTTTATTTATATTGAATCATACTATACATAGTCACATAATATGCTAATATCATAGGTATGTTTCCATGACAATAAACATACATTTACCAGAGTAGATAACTGTTGAGAGCCACAGCCGAAGGGGCCCCAGCAAACTTCCAGCTGCCACATCCAGCTAATGTATTTAGTAATATACCATAATATATTTAGTAAATTCCTTATCAGTGGGCTTCTAAATCATTTCAAAACCTTTTCAGTTAAAAAAATATTACTTTACATATTAGCATAAAATTTCTGAACACTTTTTTCTTTTTGTAAATTTTTAGAACTTGCATAACAAAATGGCTATAGCTTTCCAAGACTTTTGCCATAAATTTTCTTTCAGAAAAATACAAATTCTTAGTGAAAATAGAAATATGTGAAAGATTATTCATTTCAGCATCCATTAAGAAATATAGGTATTTCTGTTCCTTAAATTTTTACCAAAATGTTAGGTTTAAAAAAACCTATTCCACTGTTACTTTAAGTTGCATTGATTCAATAATTAGTGAGGTTGAATATATTTGTATGCCTTTATTAGCATTTCTGAATTATGTCTTTCCAATTTGTGTTATTTAAATATTTTAGGCAAAGGATGTCCATATTTCTTATATGTTTGTGAAACATCTCCATATAAAATAAAAATATTTTCCTTTTATCTTTATATCTTGTTTTTTATTATAAAAATTTTTAAATTTATATCAAATTAAATTTATTAACATTATTGTGGGGTATGGTGCTTACTTTAGTCAATACCATTTAGCTGTTATCCAGTGTTTATTCTAATATCTTCATAGTCCATTTATTACTTTTGGATCTTAAAACAATCTGCAATTTATTTTGGTTTTTCATGAAAGAGAAACCTAGCTATTTTCCTTTAATGTTTACTTTGTGTGGCTACTGTATCCTTCTATGAAAACTTCTAATAACTAAAAGTATATAAAATGCTAAATTATTATATTTCTTTGAATTTGTTTCTGAACTTTCCATTCAGTACCAGAACCAGAATCTCAGTGATTTAATTATTACAGATTTATTTATATGTTGATGAGTGAGTCCTCCTTATTTGCTCTTCTTTTGTATAATTACCATTTTCTTATCTCCTTTTATCTTATATTAATTTTTAAATTCAAAAATAATTCTATTTGTATGTAAAAGTAATTGTTTTAAGTTGGTATATCAATTTGGGGTATATGGAAATCAAAATACTAACAATATCAATTTTCTAAAATCCATTATAAATTTTTATTTCTTCACTGTTCATCTGTATCACTGGTAAAGTTCTGTAATTTTTCTTCATATAAAGCTCTCTGCATTGTTTTTTTTAATATGCTATCTTAATATCATGCTATACTAATTTTTATAATTTCTTAATTATAAAGGAATAATTATGTTTAAATAATTTTGGATAAAAATAAAATCTTTTGCTTTATTATTCTCTATTCTAAATCTATCTTATTTTGTCCCAGCCAATTTTTTAATTTATCACTGTTATTTAAATTGTATATTTTTATAAATTTATATAGTATACAAATAATTATATTTTTGTCTATCCATTTATTAAAACATTTGTGGTTTCTTTCATTTCTCATCTTAGTAGCTAGAATTTGAAAATTAGCATGAGAGTAAATATCTTCACTTTACGGAGTTTTATTAAAATGCCTGCAATTTCAAGTATATTTTCTTTGAATTTGAAAGAGATTGCTTTGTTTTATTACTTTTGTTGGGTATGGTGTTGCATGCCTGTAATCCCAGCAGCTAGAGAAGCTGAGGCAGGAGGATTGCAAGTTCAAAGCCGGCCTCAGAAAAAGCAATGTGCTAAACAACATGGTGAGACCTTGTCTCTAAATAAAATAGAAAATGAAGCTGGAGATCTGGCTCACAGATCTCTGGTACCCTCAACCCCTGCCCCCCCCCCAAAAAAAGTATACTTTTTTCTAGTTTACTGATTTTGATAAGAGTGAATATTATATTTTATTAATATATTCACATTGCATAAAGTAGTATTTTAAAATTCATAGAATAATATATAAATCTATTTATTTATAAGGCTGCAATTATTCATTTGAAAAGTTCATTATGAATATGTTCTTCATTTATAATAATTTTCAAGTAACGTGATATCCTCTACCTGTAAAGCCTGTTTTAGTTGTTCCTGAAGAACTCTGTTCTCAGTTTCCAGAGCATCTGCTCGTTTCTAGGAAGTAATAAGAGAAAAAGTTCTTCACATGGGTATTTTTAAATTAATTTTTTTATAATTACTACTTTTCTAAAGTCCATAGAGTCAAAATAATGATTTGAACACACACATTTAACTGCATATTTCTCAGGCACAGATTTGGGTAGATATTAGCTAAAGATTTCCCATAGGCAATAAATTGATCAGAATCTGGTAAATTCGATGTACATTAAACACTTTATTTCTCCTATTCTCTAGACCTGAATATTTAAATAGAAACATTCCAAATGAGTCTTTACACACCACAACATAAAGAGTTCTGGTTTTGTTTGAATGAGTGAGTTCTATTACACATGAAAGATCTCAGAAATTGTCCATCAGATGAAAAATAGAGGAACATATCTAAAGTCCCCAGTTATGCTTCTGGTATGTCAGAACAAGTTTCCACTAAACAAGCCATGCTACAGCTAACAACCATAAACTCTGGACAAAAATGCAAATAAATACTGATGAGCAATCAAGTAGTAGGAGAGTTGAATGGAACGTGATACCTGGAAGAATAGTCCTAGGTAGGATTCAGATTTTTATGATTTTAGCTTGAAAGCAAGCCCTCTTGAAGTCATGCAAGGCATATAATAGCTGAAGAACAATTCAGCTGAGCCCAGTCAATTCAAAAATCAATGAGAAATAATTAACCATTGATGTATTAAATCTCCAACTTTTAGTGTTGTCTGTTATAGAACAATAGATAAAAAACAAACATGTACTTGATCATGAAGAAAATCTTTTAAAACAAGTAGACAGCAATAATTCCATAAAAGAAAAATCAACAATGAGAATGTGAACTAAAAACATTTTGAAACAAAAAACCCTCAAATATCTATGAAATACAAATAAAGTTTTATTCAGTGAAATTTGTATAGTGTTTTGCTTGGATAGTGTGTTACTACTATTAAGTAAAGCTTAAAATAAATGAATTAATTATATAACATAAAACAATGCAAATTATCAAAAAATGAACACTAAACAAAATAAAAAAGTAAAATCAATTTATAAAGATAAAGCTGGAAATAATTAAATAGAAAATAATAACAAGAAAGACAACAATAAAACAACTAAATGAAACCCAAAACTGGTTAACTAAAAACAACTACAGTAGGTAATCCCCTGAGATTTATTTGTTTATTTCCCTAAATAAAAGGGAAAGAAGGGAAGCAAACAAAACAAATATTTTTGTAAATCGAAAAGAAGTGGAAAAACAATATAACTATAGATACAAAAAGAGAACACTAATACAGAGTAAAATTCTAATGAACAAATTTGTAAAAACATTAAGATGGATGAATTTATATCAAAATTTACAAAGACAAATAGATTCATCAATTATCTCAAAATAAATTGAAAGAAGAAGGCTCTCACATTACTTTATAGGTAAATTGTATATAATCTTCAAAGTATTTTTCCCTTTTAAAAAATTTCTTTTTGAATTCTGATTAGAAATGCACTATATTAGTTTTAAATAAAATTAAATCTTCCCATTGGCAATAGTATAAATTTAGATTATAAGTAATGCTATTTATAATTCTATCTTAATAAATTTATATAATTTGGGCTGGAGATGTTTAGCCTGCATAAGAGCCATAAGCTGATTGAAAAATCCAATCTATACTCCAAAATTTATCATTGATATAGTTGGAAGAATAATCTCAATAAAAAATACCAAGTGGCTCATTTCTAATATTCTTCAATACGACCCCATTTCCTACTCAATCAAATTCAAACTACTGATGTCATTAGTAAATGGCACCTATTAGGCTTCCTACTACTATTATGTTTAATTCAAAACTCCTATCAGACTCAAGTACTGAATTTCCCTTAAGTAGTATTGCTACTTTATTTCTATCTTTCCACAGTGTTACTCAAACTACAAATTCTTAGCTACTATGCCATTTATTTTGCTGGACCTAGTTGGAAACATTATGTTTCCCATGCTTATGTTCTACATTTCAGCTTCAAAATCCTTTAGCAACCATAAATTCAGGGGAAAAAATCAGCATTTTTCAGTTCTGTACCTCCTATATAATATATTATGTAAGATACAGGAAATTTATTCAATTTTATGAAGGAAATATAGAATTTAATTAAAGTTACTGTTTACATTTGCATTATAGACTTCACATTTGGGAGTAGATAGTAAAGAGTTTTTGCAGAAAAACAAAGTTCTTGGCACTATGCATAGGATATATATATATATAAAAGTTCTGTCACTTTAGAAAGGTGATGACCCTTGAAAACAATGGGAAGATCACATTTCAATTTGTGCTTGTAATCATTTTAGTGCCACCTACAAAAAGAAAGAGTCCTTAGACTATTTAGTCCAACCAGAGTATACTTGATAATTCTGTACACCTAGTCTATTTATTCCATATCTTTTCTACAAACACGGAATAAAAGTAACTACATCCGGGGTGTGAAAATATGGTGTACATTATTTAACCCATGGAATATTAAAATATGTATAAATATTTCCATTTTCTAAAAGTTTTTATTAAAATTCAATTATCTTTTCTTATCTCCACATGATAAAGCTGCAAATCATCCAATGAGATGTTTGTCTACAATAAATGCACTCTATTTCTCTAACAAATAATCTGAAAATCAAAAGCTAATAGAATAACCTAATATTTGAATATCATTTTATCTAAGCATAATTTTTGTTAGGTGCAACTATGGTTATTGACTGCTAGTCGATAGAGTGTCTTTGATGAATGAGAAAAAGAACTCTTCTTCTAGGCAGATTCAGCTCTAAGCCACAGTGGTAGGGAGGGGTACCAGGAATTGAATTCAGGGGCCCTCAATCACTGAGCCACATCCCTAGCCCTATTTTGTATTTTATTTAGAGACAGGGTCTTATTGAGTTGCTTAGCACCTTGTCATTGCTGACGCTGGCTTTGAACTCACTATCCTACCTCAGCCTCCCAAACTGCTGGAAATACAGGCATGTGCCACCATGCACAATCAGCCTTAAGACTTCTAATATTAATAATCTGATTATTTAAAAAAAATTTTTGAGGCAGGATCTCCCTGTTATTGCCCAGTCTGGTCTCCAATTCAACAACTCAAATGACTTCCTGCCTCAGCATCGTAAGTAGCTGGGACTACAAGTGCATGCTACCATGTACAGCTAATAGATTTTTCTTTCTAAATATAGAAAATACTGTGCTAGCTAAAATAAACCATAGGCAGAATTCAAGGATAGCATCCTGATCTTCAGCAATATGGTAATGCTCTGTATAATCCACTTCCTTTGAAGGTAGGTAGAACCTGTGACTTGCTTCTAGTTAATAGCATATGGGAGTGATGGAATGCTACTCTCTTATGTTATATTATATATCAAGGGTGACGGGATACCACCCCCATGATCAGTTACATTGTACAAGATTCTGAGTTAGCAGACAAAGAGATTCCTAGCTGGCATTTAAAAAAAGCATGATGCTATAATATGACATGCCTTTGGAAAAGTTCATCTAGCTGCGAACTGCAGACTGCCTCTATGAATTGTGTGCCTGAGTTTTACAAATGCAAGGACATAAACTTATAGAGAGTATGTGTTACCTGGACTTGAAACAAACTTTCTTTTACTTTAAGCTGGATTCCTTGAGACAACACCCTGTAATTAAAAATGTTTTAAAATGTAAATAATATTCTAAAATTCATCACTGCTTTGCTTTCTTAAAGAGAATTTTAAAGAATTCCAAATGAATAACAATTTTAAGAATTCTTATTTTTTAAAAGCTACTAAATCAATACAGGTTAAATGATAACAATTTAGTAACACATGTCAGGCTAACTTCTTACTGGTATAATTAAGAATATGAAGAAGGGAGATAAGAGAGAATAAAACATGAAGTGCTGATATTTTCAAAAAATACTGGTCATTTTTTCTTCTCTAAGTCAAAGACAAAAACCTTTTGTCCAGTGAATTTTGTTATGGTTTATATGTGAGGTGTTACCCAAAAGCTCATGCATGGGACAATGCAAGAAAGTTTAGACAAAGTTACTGGGTTATAAGAGATTTATATCAGATTATAAAAGGCTTGACCTAATCAGTGCATTTATCACATGAAAGGGATTGGTGGTAACTGTAGGCACATAGGGGTTAGCTGGAGATTGGTATCAGGGAGCATGCCTTTGGGGTATATATTTTGTCCTTGTTCAGCAGAGTTCTCTCTGCTTCCTGGTTCTATGTTTCCAGCTGCTTTACTCTGCCACTTTTCTGCCACTCACATCATGCCCCAAATAATGGAATCGTCTATCTATGAATTGAGACCTCTGAAACCCTGGGTCTCAAACTTTTACTCCTTAAAATTGTTTTTGTCCTTATTCTTAGTCACAGCAGCAAAAAAAATGACTGAAACAAATTTCTTTTTAGCATTCATGGTACTCTTTAAAAATAAATTCACAGTTTCTTTTCAAAAACTATATTTCTATTTTAAGATGTGAACAAATTAAAAATGGAATGATTATTTTATAATACTAATGAAAACATTCATTTAATAAAGTCATTTTATAATAATCCATATACATAAAAGTTTACTTTTTTAATGTTTCTGGATATTTTAATCATGTTACATTTTTTAAATAGTGGAATGCATTACAATCATAATTATCCATTCACAACACCATTTTTCATAACTCTGTATATAAAGTATGTTCATGCAAAATTATGCCATTATACATAAAAGTTAAATTTTATAAAAATAAATACAAATAAAAACTCCAGTAGAAAATAATAAATTCTGGGGATTTGATTTGGGGATTTAACAAAGTACAAAGCATTAATTAGATGATTTTTCCCATAATCATATCCTGGTCTTTTTATAAAACTATTTCCTAATTTTATATTTTAAAAAACCTGTCGTGTTTATATGACCTTAAATTATTGGTATGTAATAAAAATAAAAATTTCAATTAACAAAGAAGAAAAACATTAGCATGTATCTTTGCCTTACCTTTCTGAATCCTCTGGCTTTTCTTTGTCTTTTTTCTTTTCTATTTTTACAGTTTTCTTTGTTCGATCACTTACATGTTTTTTCTGTGTAATCTTATATAAGCCAGAAATAAATGGTTAAGTACACAAAAAATTGTGGGAAAATATTTGAAAATATAAATTACTAAGGTTTCCATTTTACTCCAAGAGTCACTATACTATGTTTCAAAGAAACTTATTTAAACAGAAGCAAACCAAAATTAGTGATTATAGTTGAACTGTTTGTAATAGTATTTTTGAATACAAAATGTATATAAGTTAATATATATTGAAATAATTTAGTCACCCTGATAAACTACAGTCAGTTTTGTTGTAATGTAGTGTATGACATTCTGAAAATTACTTTACTATGCAAACACATGCAATAAAACCTGCAGGATGTATGGGGAAAATGGGTTAGAAGCACATCATACAGACACCATCAATTATACACTTTGAAAAATAGAAACAGTAGTACTATGCACTTCTATACAGTTAAATGGTTTAGAATAAACATTATAAAAAATATAGTTGGGACTGGGGCTGTAGCTCAGTGGTAGAGTGCCTGCCTAGCACATGTGAGGTACTGGTTTCAATCCTCAGCACCTTAAAAAAATACATAAAGGTATTGTGACCATCTACCAACTAAAAATTTTTAAAAAAAAATATATAGTCTTTTAAAGAAATCCTAATAACAAAATATTTGGGGGTTATATCAGATGTAGTAAAATGTATGAAAACAATAGCATAAAGACTGAGAAGGGCTAACATATTAAAGTTCTTACATGTCAAGTGATTTAATATCACTTGAAGGTAGATTGTGTCAAACACTATAAACCTTAAGGTAACCAATTAAGCCAATAGAAAAGTAATACAGTTCAGGAAGCCATCTGTGAAATACATGAATACATAGAATCACTACTTCTCTGACTGATTAAATTGCTAATCTCCTAGTACTATGTTGGCTTCTTCTTCTAGGAAGGAAGAAATATCAATATCCAACATTAGTGGATTCAATAATATGTTCATCCAACCACACAACTGGTGTTTTTAAGTGGTAAATAAAAATTCACTTCTAATCAATTTGACTTTGTTGTCGATAATTTAAATTTACAAGCTGTATAAAAACAAGAAAATACTTTTTATCCTTGACATTTCTATTCACTGTGCTTGGTATAGTGAACTATGACAAACCATTAGTTAATTGCAGAGGAAATATATAATGCAAGTAAAAGATTCTTGAAAATTCTAACTTACTGATAAATTGATGAAGTTAAATATTTGGCAGATAAATATCTTTCAGAATGTTTTCATAGCATAATTTTTGTTTTGATAATTAATGTGATAATTTAGAAGATAACATTTTATTTTTAAAGTACAACTATTATAATTTTTAATTTTGAAAATATATTATAAAATATTTAAATATCACTTTGATTCCTATCCTGAAATAAGCAGCTTCATTAGGTACTATATGTCAATTTTAGACACTAAAGTTTTACCAACCTCTATATCCTTCAACTTTTGTAGTTCATTTTCCAGCACTGATTTCTCCTCTGATAATAATTCAAAATCATTTTGCATCTGTTTGTACTTCTAAAGAAAAATAATAATAATGAAGACCAAAGTTTTCATTAACTCATTAAAAATAATGAATTATTGCTATTAATCTGTATAACAAAGCTATTATTAAGGTTAATAAAAACTAGGATTGGTAATGAATGAAAATATTCTGAAGACTATATAATATAACATATTAAGATTTCATAAATGAAGTGCTTCTGAGTAATAATAAAGTATAGTAAAATTAAAAGAACATCCCAAAGCTTTCCAGCTTACATTTCCATAGAAAACTTTTGAGTAAAGTGAGCAAACATTGTGTCTCTATTTAGGATAATGTAATACTGGCAATTTCTAGAGGCTATTAAAAACTCATGGACAAGGTGCAATTTCAAATTGAAAGTGACATACTCACAGCTTCTAATAAGCCTTGATCATCTTCAGCTCTGAAAAACATAATATAATATCGTATTATATCTATCAGTAATGTGCTAGACTTTTACATTTATGTTTTTATTTATGTAATACACCTAGATATTTTCTTTGTAAAGAGTTTAAAATAATACAATCAAGGTTAGAATACATTTCTGATTACTACTCCAAAAATCCATTGCTCTACCCAGAGATATTAATGCACGGCTATTATAGTTTCAGAATACATCTACATAACAGTGAATGTACCTATTCAGTTGTATAATTTTATTGCTGGGTTAGAGTTCCATGTCTTTTTTTAAAATACAAATTACCACTCTACATATTACTCCAAATTAATTTTTTCACTTAACATAATGTTTGATATGTAATTTATTAATAAGCAAAGATTTTTCTCATTCTTTTAAAATGCTATTCCATAGCAAAGGTTGCCAAACATTTTTTTGTAAAGAGTCAAACAGTAAATGTTTTAGATTATGAAGGCCTAATGGTATGTACCACAACAATTCAATATGCAAAATCAAATGTAGATGATAAAGAATGAGTGTTGCTGTGTTCCAATAATATTTAATTTATGAAAATAAGCTAAAGGACAGATTTGACTTATGGGTCACCATTTGCTAACATCTATTAAATACTATGAATAAATCATAGATTTTTGACTAAGTTGGAATTTATAACAGCTTTAGTAAGATATAGTTAATATTCCATACAATTCACTTTTTAAAAAAATATATAACTAAATGCCTTTTAATATATTCACCAAGTGGAGCAACCATCGCCACTAATCTAGAAAATTTTAGTTATCAAAAATTAAACTTTATACCCATTAGTACTCATTCTCCATTCCTCCTAGCACAGCCTATATATATAAACCAGTGGTTTGCTTTTTTTATATAAATGTTTCTATTCTGGATAGTTCATATCAATAGAATCATACAACATGTGGTCTTTTGAGACTGGCTTCTTACACTTTGCATGTTTTCAAGGTCAATCTCTGTTGTAGCATATATTAGGACCTTGTTCCTATTTATTGCCCAATAATAATCTAGTGTGTGAATAGCCCACATTTTAATCTCCCAAATCCTCAGCTTATGAACATTTCAATTATTTCCCCTTTTAAACTCTTATGAACTATGACATTATGAGCATTCATGTACAAGTTTTTGTATGACTATGTTTTCATTTTCCTCAAATACAAACCTAGAAATAGAATTCCTGGGTCATATGTTACCTCTGTATTCAGCATTATGAGGAAGTGACAATTTAAAAAAAAAAAACATTTTCTAAAGTGAATGCTCCATTTAAATTCCTACCAGAAATGTCTGTGGGTCCTACATACTTGCTAACAGTCGCTATTTGTCTTTTAAGCCATCCTCATGTATATGAAGTAATATCTCATTATCACTTTGCTTTTCAATTTCCTAATGACTAATGAAGTTAAAAATATTCTACAAGTTTATCAACTATTTGTATTTCTCCTTTGAAGAAATATCTATTCAATTCCTTACCTATTTACATTTTTATTATTGAGGTGTGTTTTATATATGAATCCAATGCATACTGTTTGAATACATAAACTTTCTATGAGTTGTTTTATCATTCTTTTATATATTGAATATATAAAGAATCCTCTGTTAGAAGAATAGCTAGCAAAGATTTTCTCCATTGTGTAGAATTCTCTTCACATTCCTAATTTTTTCCTTGCTGTACATCCCATTTATTAATTCTTGACATTATTTCCTGAGCTTTATATGTCCTATTGAGAAAGTCATTGCCTATGTCTATATGTTGGATTATAGATCCTACATTTTCCTCTAAAGTTGATCTAATTCCCAGGTATTTGATCCACTTTGAGTTCATTTTTGTGGAGGGTGAGAGATAAGGGTCTAGTTTCATTTTTCTACATATGAATAATCAGTTGTCACAGTACCATTTATTAAAAACTCTGTTTTTCTCTAATTTATGTTTTTGGTACCTTTGTCAAGGATCAGGTGACTGTAGATGTGTGGGTTTGTCTCTGTGTCTTCCATTCCTTACCACTAATCTATGTGCCTGTTTTTATGCCAGTGCCATTGGAATTGATTTGCTCTTATTTTTCAAGGGCCTTGAGATGCAACATTAGGTTGTTTATTTGAGATCATTGTAGTTTTCTTATGTAAGTGCTCATAACTGTAAACTGTCTTCTTAGAACTGCCTTCATAGTGTTCCAGAGGTTGTGATATATTGTATCACTATTCTCATTTGAGTCCAAGGATTTTAAAATTTCTCCTTTAACTTCTTCAATCACCCATCCATCATTCAAAAGTGTACTATTCAGTTCCTTAGCCCATTTACTGATTGAATTATTTGTTTTGTTTTGTTTTGTTTAAGTTTTTTGATTCTTTATATATACTGGAGATTAGTGCTCTATCAAATGTGCATGTGGTAAAATTTTCTCCCATTCTGTAGGCTCTCTCTTCACCTCATTGATTGTTTCTTTTGCTTAGAAGAAGCTTTTCAATTTGAATCCATCCAATTTATTGATTCTTGATTTTACTTCTTGTGTTTTAGAAGTCTTGTTAAGGAAGTCAGATCCTAAGCTGACATGCTAAATATTTGGGCCTATTTTTCTTCTGTTGGGCTCAGGGTCTCTGGTCTAATTCCTAGGTCCTTGATCTGCTTTGAGTTGAGTTTTGTGCATGGTGAGAGATAGTGGTTGGATTTCAGTTTGCTACATATGGATTTCCAGTTTTCCTGGCACCATTTGTTGAAGAGGCTATCTTTTCTCCAATGTATGTTTTTGGATCCTTGATCTAATATAAGTTAACAGTAATTATATGGGTTTGTCTCTGTGTCTTCTATTCTGTACCATTGGTCTACAAGTCTATTTTGGTGCCAATACCATCCTGTTTTTGTTACTATTGCTCTGTAGTATAGTTTAAGGCCTGGTAGAATGATGCCACTTGATAAGGATCTCTTCTTGCTAAGGAACACTTTGGCTATTCTGAGTCTCTTATTTTTCCAGATGAATTTCATGATTGCCTTTTCTATTTCTATGAGGAATGTCATTGAGATTTTGATTTGAATTGCATTAACTCTCTATAGTGCTTTGGTAATTCAGTCATTTCTCAGAATAAGATATGCAGTCGATCAACAAATATATGAAAAAATGTTCAACATCTCTAGCAATTAGAGATATGCAAATCAAAACTACTCTTAAGATTTTTTTCAATCCAGTCAGAATGGCAGTTATTAAGAATACAAACAACAATAACTATTGGCGATGAAGTGAAGGGAAAAGGAACATTCTTACATTGCTGGTGGACTGAAAATTGGTGCAACCAATCTGGAAAGCAATATTAAGTTTCCTTAGAAAATCTGGAATGGAACCACCACTTGATCCACCTATCCCTCTCCTCATCGAGCTTATACCCACAGGACTTAAAAACAACTTACTACAGTGACGCAGCCACATCAACGTTTATAGCAGCACAATTCACAATAGCTAAATTCTGGAACCAAACTAAATGCCCTTCAATAGATGAATGGATCTTTATCTTGATCTGTGATATATACACACAATGAACTATTACTCAGCATTAAAACAGAATAAAATCATGACATCTGCAGGTAAATGGATGAAGTTGGGGAATAAGTGAAGTAAGCCAATCCTAAAAAAAAAAAAAAAAAAAGGCTGAATGTTTTCTCTGATAAATGGATGCTGATCCATAATGGGGAAGAGGGGGAGCATGGGAGGAATAGAGGACCTTTGATAGGGCCAGGGGAAGGGAGGAAAATGAGGGGGAAAGGGGTAGAAAAGATGGTGGAATGATATAGATATCATTATCCTAGGTACATGTATGAAGACAAATGGAGTACAACCAGAGTAAAAAAAAAATTGTATTCCATATGTGTACTATAAATTGAAATGTATTCTGCTATCATGTATAACAAATATATGAATAAATAATTTTTAAAAAAAGTGTATTATTCAATTTCCCAGTGTTCATATAGTTTCTGTAGGGTTTTGTTCTGTTGATTTCCGATTTCATTCCATTATGATCTGATAAGATTCAAGAAATTTTATCAATTGTTTTATACTTGCTATGAGTTGATTTGTAGTTTAAAATATGGTCTTTTTGCAAGAAGACTATGAGCCATTGTGAGAAAAAGAGTATTCAGGTGTTGTTTAATAAAATATTCTATAGATGTCTGTTAGGTCCTTTTTATTTGTCATATTTTTCAGGTCCAAAGAGCCTTTACTTAGTTTATGTCTGGATGCCTATCACATGGTTAGAAAGGTGTATTGAAATCACCCAGTATTATTGTCCTGGCATCTACCTGACACTTCAATTTGAGTAGTGTCTCTTTTATGTAAGTAGTTGCACCCATGTTTGGAGCATATTTTTTATTTTTATTATTATTATTATTTCTTGTTAGATTGTTCCTTTTGCAAGTATCAAGTGACCTTCCTTGTCTCTTCTTATTAATTTTGGTTTGAAGTCTTCTTTTGTCAGATGTGAGAGCAGTTACTCTTGCTTGTTTGGGGGTTCCATTTAGATTGTATATTAATTTCCAGTCTTTTATTTACACCTGTGCCTATCTTGCCTGTAAGGTGTATATCTTGCAAAAAACATAAGTTGAATCTTTTAAATTTATTCTGCCAATCTATGTCTTTTCATTTGAGAGTTGTGACCATTTACATTCAATGTTATTACAGATGTGTATATTAATTCTTGCCATTTTGATTTAATTATAATGTTTAATTTGGTTTTGTTTCTCATTTGCTTAGCTACTTTTCAAATGAGGTTTGTTTATTTATGAGCTCTTCTGTTTTCTTCTATGTGGAGTATTTCATTAATTAAGCTCTGTAGTGCCAGTTTAGTTGTCATGAATTCTTTTAATTTCTGCTTATCTTGGAATGTTTTTATTTCCTCTTTGATTTTTAAGAATAGCATTGCTGGATATAGCAGTCTTGGTAGACAGTTATTTTCTTTCATCACATCATTCCAAGTCCTTCTGGCTTTTAGAGTTTGTGCTGAGAAATCAGAAGTAATTTTGATTGACTTGACTATAAATGTGACATGATGTTATCCCTGGAGGTTTTAAAAATTCTATTCTAGTTCTAGTTCTGTATATTAGTCATTTTAATTATAATGTGTCATGGAGAGGTTTTTTTGTTGCTCTTGGCTGTTGTGAATGTCTCCTGTATTTGGATGTCCATCACATTCTGAAAGTTGGAAAGATTTTCCATGAAGAATTTATCAATTCCCTTAGCCTGCATCTTACAACTATCTTCAACTCCACTGATTCTTAAATTTGTTTCTTAATGTTGTCCCAGAGGTCTTGTATAGCCTAATCATGTTTGCTTATTTTCTTTTCTTTAATGTCATCTGAATGTTCAAGGCCAGTCACTTTGTCTTCCAGTTCTGAGATTCTGCCTTTAGTATAGTTTACACTATTAGAAAGACTTTCAACTGAACATTTTGTTTGATTTGTTTTGTCTTTAATTTACAATGGTTCTTTTTTAATATTTCTATCTGCATATTGAACTTCTCATTCATATGATATACTGACTTCTTAATTCATTCAGTAGTTTTTCTGTGGTCCCTTGAAATTCACTGATCATTTTAATGTTTCTTTTGAATTCTTTATCTGATATTTCAACCACTTAATCAGTTGCTGATAAGTAACAAACTTTAGGAGGTGTCATTTTACCTTGTTTTCATATTTCTTGTACTCCTATGTTGTGTTTTATGATTCTTTGGAAGATATTTCTCTTCTACTCTTATGTGTGGCCATTTTAGGACACATTACCAAACTGAAGTTCTGGGAAACTACAGCTACATTATTGTGTTCACTTACCAAAGTGTCCTAGAGTAATTTACATTGAGAACCCCTCATAAGTGTGATATCCACAGTCTTTGTGCTAATTCACTGTTTTTGCTATAGCAGTGGATATTTGAAGATGGGACCTGGGGGTCCACACTTATCCATTTTTACTTGGGACCTGGTTATAAGTTTGTGTTTCTTTCTCTTCTGGTCATTAAAGTACAGCTGAATTTGAGTGTCATTTATTTGTGTGTGGAGCAAGGTATGCTGTTTAGGTTGAGTTTAGTTCAATAGCAGAGTCTCTATCATGTTAACTTGTAACAGAACTTCACAGAATAGAGTAAAACAAACAATAGCTACAATCGGTGCAAATAATATATAGCATTAAAATAAATACCAAGGACCTTATATGATATGTATAACATTAATTACTACCCAAACCAAAAAATGGTGAGATTAGCAATTTTCAACAGTAAAAACAATTACCATGAACTATATATGGTTTTAAAGCAAACAGCTTGTGTTGATTATGTTATCCACAGCAGTAATAATTGCATCAGATTTAATGGTGGGGGCAGGAGTTATATAAACCAATTAGTTCTAAAAGATGGTAAAAATACAGTTAATTAAGAGAAAAGAAAATGTGCTAGGAAGGTAGAAAAGAGTTTACAATTTCAAAAAGTAAACAGAATGCAGAAGAGATGTAGCAGTTAATAGTTATAAGGATGGAGGAGAAAATGGAAGAAACAAATAGGAGAGAGAGAGAGATAACAATAGAACTTTTCTGTTAGAAGAAAAGAAACAAATGACAACCATACAAAAAATATATAAATAAAAAACTTTAATCCTCAAAAGACAAGGCAGGGAAAAATAATGCATTTAAAAATGCTAAAAATGAGGGGGATAAAACCAAATATGTATATTAAATATGGACTTAAACCAATCAGCACAGACATCTCTCCTTCCCTCCCTCTCCCTCTCCCTCCCCCCCGCCCTCTCTCTCTCTCTCTCTCTCTCTCTCTCACACACACACACACACACACACACACACACACACACAAAGAGAGTGAGAGAGCTGCCAGTTGGAGTGGTTTAAGACTCAAGCTGATTGAAATAAGTCTCACCTTCCCTTCTCACCAACATGAGGTACGATGAAGTGGAAAGCACTGTCAGTTGGAGTTCTGTCCACACATATTGTTGCATTCCCAAGGTGGAGTTGCTGCAGAGTTCTACAAATGCAGTTCTGAAAGTTGGGAATTAGGTCTTCAGGCCACAGGGGCTTTGTTGGTGACATCTGTTCTGGACATATCAGATCAACATACTCCTAGGGCCTTGCAGTTGCTAATCTCTATTGGGAGTCTGGATCTCAAGAGCCTCCCAGGAATTCTAGTTCTGAGGCAGGTAAGCTAATCTTCCTCACACTCTGCTGCCCAGAAACATATTTGCTAGGCTTGATCCCTGAGTGTATTCACATCTAGCAGTTTAGATTTCCAATTAGCTTCAGCTGGTCATGTGAGCTGCCAGACTAAAAAGGAAAAGCAAGTTGGTGCCCCTTTCACTTTTCCAACTTGAATTCCACTGGGTACAATCTTTTCTGTGCCTATTTTACTCATGTTCTCCTAGACCATACAGTAGGTACCTAATGGGACAGTGTGACACTGTTTGCTAGGATGATCTCTTGGCTTCTGAAGCAGCAGCTGCAGTATATTTACTTCAAAATGGCTCCCACTTCAGCTCTCTGGTCAGTTGGAAAACAGAACTTTTCAAACACCAATGCACAGAGCATCCTCTGGATCAGCTAAGATCAAGCCACTTTTCTGATCTCAGGTTTTTCCATACCAAATCTATATTTCTCTCTGTATTATTCCTCCCTCTATAGTGAACCAGCACCACTACCACTACTGCTGCCCCAAGCAGCTCTGCTCTATTGTACTCTTTCTTCTTCATTTAATGAACCCAAGTTACTCTGGCTGTCCAATATTAAATTTTAGTGAGATCCCTCTTTCACCCACCCCCTGAGGAACAGTACTCCCATTGCTTGAATCCCAAGCAATGGAGCAACTAAGAATGAAGTCTTTCTCTATTCCATCATCTTGAATCTCCCAAGCATGAAGATTTAAAACCCCAAATTAAGGTGTTTTCATGGCTACACTCCTTCTGAAACATCTAGGGAAGAAACTTTTCTGCCTCTTCTATCTTCTGGCATTCCTTGAATTGTAACAGCATAACTCCAACCTCTGCCTGAACCCTCACCTGGAAGTCTTCCTTCTGTGTATATCTATACTCTCCAATTTTTATAAGGATATCAGTTATATTAGATTAATGGTTCATCCTATCTCATTATGACTTCATAATAACTAATTATATCTGCAACAGTCTTACTTTCAGTCTGGCCACTCTGTAGTAGCAAGGGTAAAGAATTTCAACTTTGGGGGGACACATTCAATTTTGAACAACTAGTATATAAAAATGCAACTGATTTTTTGCTTATTGATCTTGTATACATTCAACTTGATGAATTCATTTCCTATAGGTTGGGCTTCCTTTTTACAAAATGCTTGAGGCCAGAAGTATTTCAGATTTCAGGCTATTTCAGATTTGGGAACATTAACATAGATTTTACAAATTGAGCATCACTAATTAGAAAATCTGAAGTCCAAAATGTTCCAAAATCCAAAACTTTTTGAGCATAATGTTGGCACTCAAAAAGGTATGGTGGTGCATGCCTGTAATATCACTGGCTCATGAGGCTGAAGTGGGAAGATCACAAGTTCAAGACTAACTTCAGCAACTTAGCAAGATCTTCAGCAACTTATTAAGACCCTGTCTCAAAATAAAAAATAAAAAGAACTGGGGATGTAGCTCAGTGATAAAGTGCTCTTGGGTTCATTCCCTAGTACCCCCCCAAAAAAAGTTTCAAAGTAGGGCAGGAGGTGGAGGAAAATGGGAACATGTTTGTGAAAAGAACAGAGTTACATAGCAGTATTAAGTTCTAGAGTTCTACAACATGGTGACTATAGTCAATAATGATATATTGCAGAATTCAACATCTCTAAGAGAGTAGATTTTTAAAGTTCTCACCACAAAAATCAATAATAAGAATGTGAGAAGAAGATTACCTCTAGATAGGGAAGAGAGGTGGGAGGGAAAAGGAGGGAGAACGGGAATTGCATAGAAGATGGAAGGAGACCCTCATTGTTATACAAAATACATGTTTGACAATGTGAGGGGGAAAAAGTGTGTCACAGTAGATTGGATAGAGACAAGTGATGAGAGGGGAGGGGAGGAGGAGAGGGGAAAGGAAGGACAGCAGAATGAAATAGACATTATTATTGCTGTGTGTATATATGTGACTGCATTAACCAATGTGATTCTGCAACCTGTACACTCAGAAAAATGAGAAATTATATCCCATCTGATTCAAATGTATGATACGTCAAGATCACTGTACTGTCATGTGTAACTAATTAAAACAAATAAATTTTTTTAAAAAAAAGAATATGAGGATGGTGAATATGCTATATTGCTTAATTTGGATATTCTACAATGTATGCACATATCAAAACACCATGTAGTACACCATCAATAAACATGGTTTTATTTTCCAATTAAAAGAAAAAGTATATTTACTTAAAAGAGGAATTATATGAATTTACCACTGAAAAGACTATACACAAACTACATTTTGTATCATTGTGATTTTTCTTATTTTTTCAAACTATGGTAAAATATATATAACATAAAATTAACAATCTTAACCATTTTAAGTACTGTTCAGTCATGTTAAGCGAATTAACATTATTTTATAACCAATATCCAAAACTATTTTCATTATGTAAAACTAAGCTTTATATGCATTAAAAAATAATTTCCCGGGCTGGGGATGTGGCTCAAGCAGTAACGCGCTCGCCTGGCATGCGCGGAGCGCTGCGTCGATCCTCAGCACCACATAAAATAAAATAAAGATGTTGTATCCACCGAAAACTAAAAACTAAATATGAAAAAAATTCTCTATCTCTCTCTCTCTTTAAAAAAAATTATAATTCCCCATCTTCCCCTCTCCTTGTTACTTTGCAATCATCATTTTACCTTCTGTCTCTAAAAATCAGACTAGATAACTTATGTAAGGGGACTCATACAGTATTTGTCTTTTAATGATTGGCTTATTTTACACAGTACAATGTCCTGTTATTCTTGTCATAGCATAGATAAAGCACTTTGTTTAAGGCTAAATAATAATCTATTATATGCATATACCATATTTTGTTTATTCATTTATACATGCTATAATTAGGGGAAAAAAGAGTTGTTTTAAAAGTTTACCTTTTCAACATATCTGACTGTTTTTCAAATACTTTCAACATCATATTGAATTGGTTAGTCATTGAAGCAGTATCTATTATAATAAAAGTAAAGGCATTAGAATGACTGAAGTTATAGTTCTATGCTACTATAACTCATGCAATAGATGTTAAAACTGAATAAGCATAATTAGGAGATAGGAGGGTGAAATGAATACTAAATAGCAAAATGCTTATGATGAATGAAAATATAATTTTATTAAATACATATTATGTGCAAGTCTTCATGTTACTTTGCATTCTCTTAATCCTTAAAATAACTCAAAAAAGAAAGTACCATCACTATTTTTAAATTAAGAAATCCAGGCACAGAGAGATTATATAATTTATCCAAAACTTGGCCTCCAATAAATTAAAAACTTTTACTGAGGTCCAGCAAATGTGAACTATATGTGATAGAGCACATGTGTGATAGCTGCTGCTAAAGACAATAGAAAGAATATGTCTAACCTATTGTTTTCCAATTGTATCAAATAACTTAAATAGAAAACTGAGATGCTTCTTAAAAAGGTAAACAATAATCCTTTTTTACGGATTCATAATAATCAATGGGAAAACAAGACTTTTCAGTCTTGGGACATTAAAAAGTACAAGACAGAAGACAACTGCATCAGGTTTTCTACTAAACAAGATAAGATATTACATGTACAAAGAAAATGTTAAATAATATGGAAACATATAACCTGATGCATAACTGTAGTAGTGGGGTTGTTGGATCATATAATGGTTCCTGTCATAATTCAAAACAGTATTTTAAGAGCAATCTGATAATAGCATACAACATATATCCTGAATATGATAAAGAATTATGAGGAACAAAAACTGTTATTCTGGTTACAATTTGAAAATTCAATATTCAGAAAAACTAAAATGCCATTATCTATCTATTACTCCACTAACTTAGGATCTTCAACTCAGTATTATTACAGGGCAGCAGCCTACTGTGAAGCCAAGGCAGCTGCAGAGGCCCTCACTTTGTAGCAATTCTTGCAACCATGATAAAAGGATTTCAGACATGTCACTTCAATTAGCGGGCATGACTTTATTAGAGGAGATAGGAAAAGGAAAAAGGAAAGAATGGATCATTTCATAGAGAAGAATGGCACACCCCCTCCTGCCCTCCAATTTTACTGGAGATCCTAGGGAAATTTCAAGAGAGTCTTGCCCCAGTCCACCTCTTGACTTTTGACTGATAGCTGGATGACATCAGACTTTCAAGTCCCACTGCAACTCTAGGTCACTTTGGCTCATGCAGACCTGTTTTAATTGGAACCTGCTCTTACAGATTTTATGATTGGGATATTAGCCTTAATCCTCTTGGGTTCTGGGATCTGGTCTGTGTAAAGGTCACAAAAGTTCCCTACTTCAGGGTGTCAAGAGTGGCAAATAAATTATTGCTTTGAACTCCATGGCCTTGGACAGCTTGACTGCCATATTGGGGAATCTTTTCATGCAAAGATGTAGAAAGATATGCCCATTTGCAGGCAGCCACTGTTAATGAGGCAGAATCCATGCCTAGTGTGGAATTTATGAGTTCCATAGCTTTGAATTTAGATGCCTTGGATAAAAGAGATAGAAGTGTGCCTAAACAGACTTAACACACCAGCTGCCTGGAGGAGGAAGAATTACCATGCAAGTGTTAAGTCCCCAACCAGCCCAACTTCCCCACAGCTTCTCGATTCTTTTTTACCTTGAGGAATCCCTCCTCACAATAAATTATTTTGGTGTGTTTCACTATAAATACAGCCTTCATGGGCTTTTCCCTTTGTTAGGATCAGATCCATCAGGTCTCTTCCACCCATCATACCCCTGGCTTTGAAAACTATTTCTCTGTGTTGTTTGCTTTCTTTCTTTTTTAAAAATATTTTTAACTACAGATGAATACAATATATTTATTTATTTTTATGTGGTGCTGAGGATTGAACCCAGTGCCTCACATGTGCTACCACTGAGCCACGACCCCAGTTCCTGCTTTATTTGTTAATACTACTTTTCCAGACTTTTAATTTCAGCTGCCCCACACCTCTGATTGTTACTTATTCCATCCCCATGCAGGTTGTAGGTGACATCAGGGTAAATTTATATTCTTTTCATTGGAATTTTCAGTTTGTATTTCCTCTACAGGTATTTTGCTGTTGCTGAGGAATGTGACATATCCTGTCAACTTAAATCAGGCAGGAGTATGGGTAAATTGCTTTTGAAAAATGAAAACATATGGAGATCAGCACAGTAGACCCAGGTTAGACAGTTATTCCTTCAACCTCACCACTCACATATGTCTGTTTCCTGTCATTTTCCCCTCAAGGATTTGGGGTTCCTAAATGTTTTTAGGAGATGTGGATATCAATTTGATCTGGCTGCTTACTGCTGAGAGAGGACAAAGTTATGGGGGGTAAGCAATCAAAAGTCATTTTCTATCAGGTTGGACATGGACAGTTAACAGTACTTAGCATCAGGGAAGTCCAGAGGTCCATCATTGCAGCTGACAGGTGACTGATTGGCCAAAGTATGTATAGAGCAGAGATCATGTTACTAGATGAAACTTTTGAAATTCCTTTGGGCCATAATGACTCCTTCCCTCCAAAGGAGGCAAAACTTGTGAAATTCCTGTCTTTTGTATTAAGGCACACATTTTGCACTTTAAAAGCTTTCTTCATCCCAGAACTTCTCAAAGATGAAATATTTTGAAACAAATAAGCATCTTCTATCTTTCTTGAAAACTAGTTTTGAATAAAACATATTTTCCTATCAATTTAGTTCCAAATACTCCTGGAGCAACAAGATTGTAGCCTATCCCCCCCTACACACCTCCAGGGCAGTATTAGAGCCACTTAGTAACAACTGGACCAACAGATTTATAGGAAGAATAAAAAATATTTCCAGATAAATATACTTTTGAAATAATGAGATTATTTCATTGACAAGTTTAAAAGTTTTTATATAAATGTGAATATTTAAAAATACAAAAGTAATATATAACCCTTCAACAGACAGAAAAATAAATTTCCCCTTTCCACCTGTAATTCTCCTTGCATCCTCTAATATATCCATCCCCTAGGCCTCCTGACTACTAATAATAGTTTGAGGTATATAATTATGAATTTTATTTCTATATCAGTATAAATCTATAGAGATAAAGATAATCATATAAGTGTATCACATAAAAATTATTTTTCTGGCAGCTAATATGAAATTCCTTTGAAAGAAACATCAGTGTTATTGAGCAAATAGGGTAAATAGGTTCTCCTAAGCAGAATAAATATTCAACTTTGTGAAAGACCCTTGCTTTCAAGCATTAACAATTTTTCTACAATATAAAATAATAGAGGAAATATGTAACCTCATAAAAGTATCCCAGGTTAACAATGTGGCCTATAGGGTAACTTTGAAATAGCAAAAGTAGTTAAAAGGGGTTTAATTGTATGCTTTGTATTGGAGAAAGATAACCCTTCTTACATAACATACACTATTTTGTGAATTAGTAAGTAGTTATTAACAATATATGCAAAACATTTTTAATATTTTTTCCTCCTTGGGTGAGACCTACAACGCAGATATACAGATAGATTATAAAATGGGATAAAAATTGACATACTAGGCTTTTACCTTGCATTTTCACTTTGAAAATGCTTCAAAGCAATTAAAATAGGATTATCTTATTTTAGTGCACAGTGTTCTATTGCTATCAATAAATTTATTTAATTAGTCAAAATGTATTTTCATGATTTTGTTTTTACTAATGTACTAACAATAGCAATATTGGTGAAAAAATCTAAATGAAAACTGTATAAATATTAAGAGAATAATAAACTGTGACAAAGACTGGAATCCAATATAGCCATTAAAAATGCTTAGACATGACTCATGAGAATGAGGCAGAAGGATCACAAGTTCACAGCCAGTCTCAGCAACTTAGAAAGACCCTGAATCAAGATAAAAAAAAAAAAAGAACCAGGGATGTAGCTCAGTAAAATGTTAAATACTCAATACACAAAAGAAACAATGCTTAGACATTCATGTCAATATTTCTGTGAGACATTTCTAAAAATAAAATTTTGGGGTTTTAGGTACATCATTTCTATTTTCAAAAGATAATAGTATAGAGAGATCCATTAATTTCCTAGGAATTTCTATTAAAGTATGAGAAAGTGCATTTCTCCACATCATCACTTACACTTACACCTAAATGTTACTGATATTTAACTTCAATATTTTTTTGGATGTAAATTTTTTTAAATGCTTATTTGGGTGCTCATTTGAAGGTATCCAATCACATCATTGGCAAACAAGTTGGGCCCCAAAGGCATTGTGTTTTCTCTAGTATCTCTGGTCTGCATGTGGCCCTTTACTGGCCTCTTGGGTGCTATTGGGGGTCTACCTCATGAAGCTGGCAGTGCCCACGGAAATAGAGTCAGTGGAGGCAGCAGA
Source organism: Spermophilus citellus (assembly GCF_964194105.1). Taxonomy (NCBI): domain Eukaryota; kingdom Metazoa; phylum Chordata; class Mammalia; order Rodentia; family Sciuridae; genus Spermophilus; species Spermophilus citellus. The sequence continues at coordinate 67,980,474 of NC_138187.1, read as the reverse complement.
GGCAGCTGGTAGATTTTAAGTATTCTAATTAATTGTACTTTTTATTGATTTTTTAAATAAATGACAGCAAAATGTATTACAATTTATATTATACATATATCTCTGGTTGTATCTAAAATATATTCACTCCAATTTGTATCTTCATACATGTACTTTGGATAATGATGTCCATCACATTCCACCATCATTGCTAACACCCTGCCCCCTCCCTTCCCTCCCACCACCCTGCCCTATCTAGAGTTCATCTATTCCTCCTATGCTCCTGATCCCTACCCCACTATGAATCAATCTCCTTATATCAGACAAAACATTTGGCATTTGGTTTTTGGGGATTGGTTAACTTCACTTAGCATTATCTTCTCCAACTCCATCTATTTACCTGCAAATACCATGATTTTATTCTCTTTTATTGCTGAGTAATATTCCATTGTATATATGTATGTATGTGTGTGTGTATGTATGTATATATATATATATATATATATATATATATATATATATATATATCACATTTTTAAAATCCATTTATCTACTGAAGAGCATCTAGGTTGGTTCCACAGTTTAACTGTTATGAATTGTACTGCTATAAACATTGATGTGGCTGTGTCCCTGAAGTATGCTGTTTTTAAGTCCTTTAGGTAAAGACTAAGGAGAGGGATAGCTGGGTCAAATGGTGGCTCCATACCCAGTTTTCCAAGAAATCTCCATACTGCGTTCCATATTGGCTGCACCAATTTGCAGTCCCACCAGCAGTATATGAGTGTATCTTTTTCCCCACATCCTAGCCAACACATATTGTTGTTTATTTTCATAATATCTGCCATTCTGACAGGATTAGAATAATTTTGATTTGCATTTCTCTAATTGCTAGAGATGATGAACACTTTTTCATATATTTCTTAATTGATTGTATATCCTCTACTGATAAGTGTCTGTTCAGGTCTTTGGCCCATTTATTGATTGGGGTGATTTATTTGTTTTGTTTATTTATTTTTGTTGTTTAGCTTTTCGAGTTCTTTATAAACCCTAGAGATTGGTGCTCTATCTGATGTGTGAGGGATAAAAAATTGCTCCCAATATGTAGGTTATCTATTCACCTCAAAGATTGTATCTTTTCTAAGAAGAAACTTTTTAATGTGAATTCATCCCATTTATTGATTCTTGGTTTTAATTCTTGTGCTATATAAGTCTTATTAAGGAAGTTGGGGCCTAATCTCACATGACGAAGATTAGGGCCTACTTTCTCTTCTTTTAGACATAGGCTTAATTCCTAAGTCCTTGATCTGCTTTGAATTTTGTGCATGGTGAGAGGGGTTTAATTTCATTTTGTTGCATATGGCTACCAATTTTCCCAGAACCATTTGTTGAAGAGGATATCTTTTCTCCAATGCATGTTTTTGGCACCTTTATCTAATGTAGGATAACTGTAATTATGTGGATTATTCTCTGTGTCCACTATTCTGTATCTTGATCTACAAGTCTATTTTGGTGCCAATACCATGCTGTTTTTGTTATTATTGCTCTGTAGTACAGTTTAAGGTCTGGTATAGTGATGCCACCTGCTTCAGTCTTCTTGCTAAGGATTGCTTTACCTACTCTGGGTCTCTTATTTTTCCAGATGAATTCATATCTGCTTTTTCTATTTCTATGAGGAATATAATTGGGATTTTGATTGGAATTGCATTAAATATGTACAATGCTTTTGGTTATTTTGATAATATTAATTCTGCCTATCCAAGAGCAAGGTAGATCTTTCCATCTTCTAAGGAATTCTTTGATTTCTTTCTTTAGGGCTCTGTAGTTTTCTTTGTATAGATCTTTCACCTCTTTCATTAACTTGATCCCAAGTTGTTGTTTTTTGTTTGTTTGTTTGTTTGTTTGTTTGTTTTGAGGCTACTGTAAATGAGATAGTTTTCCTCATTTCCCTTTCAGACGATTTGTCACTGATATACAGAAATGCCTTTGATTTATGAGTGTTGATTTTATATCCTGTTACTTTGCTGAATTTTTTCTGGTAGAATTTTTTGGGTCTTCTAGGTGTAGAATTATATCATCAGCAAATAGTGCTAATTTCAGCTATTCTTTTCCTATACGTATCCCTTTAATTTCTTTTGTCTAATTGATCTGGCCAGTGTTTCAAGAACTACATTAAATAGACATGGTGAAAGAGGGTATCCCTATCTTGTTCCCATTTATAGAGGGAATGCAATCAATTTTTCTCCATTTAGAAGGATGTTGGCCTGGGACTTAACATAGATAGCCTTTGTGATGTTGAGATATGTTCCTGTTATCCCTACTTTTTCTAGTGTTTTGAACATGAAGGAGTGCTTTTTCTGTGTCAATTGAGATGATCATATGATTCTTTCCTTTGAGTCTATTAATGTGATGAATTACATTTATTGATTTCCGTATGTTGAACTAAACTTTTATCCTTGGGATGAATCCCACTTGATCATGGTGCATCTTTTTGATATGAATTTGTATCCGATTTGCCAGAATTTTATTGAGGATTTTTGCATCTATATTCATTAGAGATATTGGTCTGAAGTTTTCTTTCTTTGAAGTGTCTTTGTCTGGTTTGGAATCAGGGTGATGGTGGCCTTGTAGAATTAATTTGGAAGTACTCCCTCTTTTTCTATTTCCTGAAATAGATTGAAGAGTATTGGTATTAGTTCTTCTTTAAAGGTTTTGTAAACTCTGCTGTATATCCACCTGGTCCTGGGCTTTTCTTGGATGGTAATCTTTTGATGGTGTCTTCTATTTCCTCACTTGATATTGGTCTGTTTAAGTTGTGTATATCCTCCTGACTCTATCTGGGCAGATAATATGACTTAAGAAATTTATTGATGCCTTCACTGTCTTCTATTTTAATGGAGTATAAGGTTTCAAAATAATTTCTAATTATCTTCTGTACTTCTGTAGTGTCTGTTGCAATATTGCCTTTTTCATCCCATATACTAGTAATTTGGGTTCTCTCTTTTCTTCTCTTCATTAACATGGCTAAGGGTCTGTCGATCATATTCATTTTTTCAAAGAACCAACTTTTAGTTTTATCAATTTTTTCAATTGTTTTATTTTGATTTCATTAATTTCAGCTCTGATTTTAATTATTTCTTGCCTCTACTGCATTTGCTGTTGATTTGCTCTTCTTTTTCTAGGGCTTTTGAGATGTAGTGTGAGATCATTTATTTTTTGGTTTTTCTTTTTTTGAGGAACGAATTCCATGCAATGAATTTTCCTCTTAGTACTGCTTTCATTGTGTCCCATAGATTTCGATATGTTGTGTCTGTGTTTTCATTTATATCTAAGAATTTTTTAATTATACCTCCTTGATGTCTTCTATAACCCATTGTTCATTCAGTAGCATATTGTTCATTTTCCAAGTAATGTAGAAATTTTTCTCCCTTATTTTATCATTGATTTCCAATTTCATTCCATTATGATTGGATAAAATGCATGGTAATATCTCTACTCCTTTACATTTGCTAAGAGTTGCCCTATGGCATAATATATGGTCTATTTTTGAGAAGGATCCATGTGCTGCTGAGAAAAAAGTATATCCACTTGATGATGGTTAATATATTCTATATATTTCAATTAGTCTAGGTTATTAATTGTGTTGAGTTCTATAGCTTCTTTACTCAACTTTTGTTTGGAAGATCTGTCCAGTGGTGACAGAGATGTGTTAAAGTCACCCATGATTATTGTGTCTATTTGTCTCTTGAACTTGAGAAGAGTTTGTTGGATGAACATAGCTGCACCACTGTTTGGGGCATATATATTAATGATTGCTATATCTTATTGATGAATGGTTCCCTTTATCAGTACATAGTGTCCTTCTTTATCCTTTTTGATTAACTTTGGCTTGAAGTCAATTTTATTTGATGACTATGGACATCCTTGCTTGCTTCCAAGGTCCATGTGAGTGGTATGATTTTTCCCAACCTTTCACCTTCAGTCTGTGTATGTCTTTCCTATCAGATGAGTCTCCTGTAGGCAGCATATTGTTGGATCTTTTTTTTAATCTAGTCTACTAGCCTGTCTTTTGATTGGTGAGTTTAAGCTTTTAACATTTAGGGTTACTATTGAGATATGGTTTGTACTTCCAGCCATGTTTGCTTATTTTCGTTATTTAACTTGATTTGTTTTTCCTCTTTGATCAGTTTTTCCCTTTACTGTGCTCTACCTCCCACTGTTGATTTTTGTTGTTTTTCATTTCCGCTTCATGTAACGTTTTGCCCAAAATGCTTTGCAGTGCTGTTTTTCTAGCTGTGAATTCTTTTAACTTTTGTTTATCGTGGAAGGTTTTTATTTCATTGTCAAACCTGAAGCTTAATTTTGCAGGATACATTCTTAGTTGAAACCCGTTATCTTTCAGTGTTTGAAATATGTTGTTCCAGGATCTTCTAGCTTTCAGAATCTGTATTGAAAAATCAGCCATTAACCTAATTGGTTTACCCCTAAATGTAATCTGCCTCCTTTCTCTTATGGCTTTTAAAATTCTCTCCTTGTTCTCTATGTTGGACATTTTCATTGTAATGTGTCTTGGTGTGGGTCTCTTGTGGTTTTGTACATTTGGCATCCTGTAGGCTTCTAGGATTTGGATTTCCGTTTCATTCTTCATGTCTGGAAAGTTTTCTAAAATTATTTCATTGAACAGATTGCTCATTCCTTTGGATTGGACCTCTATATCTTCCTCTATCCCAATGACTCTTAAGTTTGTTTTTTTTTTATGTTATCTCAAATCTCTTGGATGTTCTGCTCATGGTTTCTTATCAGCCTTTCTGAGTTGACTAAACTCTTTTCGAGATAATATATTTTGTCTTCGTTGTCTGATGTTCTGACTTCTAATTGGTCTACTCTACTGGTGATACTCTCATTTGAGTTTTTAATTTGATTTATAATTTTCTTCATTTCCAGGATTTCTGTTTGATTTTTTTTGTATAACCTCTATCTCCCTGTAGAGTTGCTCTTTTGCTTCTTGGATTTGTTTATGTAATTCATTGTCAAAGTGATCTTTCATTGTCTGCATTTGCTGTATAGGTCTTCCTTGAGACTCCAGATCATCTGAAGCATGTATATCTTGAAACCTTTATCTGACATTATCTCTGCTGTGGCTACCAACTCCTCTATTGCTGAGTTGTCCTACATTGTTTGTGTTCCTTTTTTTCCTTATTTTTTTCATGATGCTCATGTTTCTTTCCAGCTCCGTGTGACTGCTATGTTATTATTTTCTCCTATAAATTTGTTTTGCTTTTGTATAGCTCCAAGATCTCTCCTTTGTGATGGGAGACAATGTCTAGAAATGTGGAGTTCAATTGTAATTTAAAGTAAATTCATTAATTTCATAAAAGGCATACAAATTCTGATGGTGTATAGAGAACTGAGGGTAGGTCGTAGGACGTTATGTTTAGGGGGAAAGATGTGAGGATATGGGGGTTAATATATCTTAGCTACTTTGGAGGAGAGCTCTAATGAAGGGAGATATTAACAGGAGAATAGACAGGAGTATTTTTGGGTAGCTAAGTACTTAGGAAGACTATGAAAAGCATAGAAACCTTCACCTATTTGCATTTAGTAAATTACACGTAGTAGAAGTAGTAACGCTTGGGAGGTTGGAGGGGCAGAGAAGGAAGAAGAAAAGTACAAATAAAAGAAGAAGAAAGAAATAGAGAAAAGAAAATGGAAGAAGAAAAAAATGCACTCTTAGAGTTCTGTTTTCTTCTCTTCCAGTAGGTGTCACTGTGCTTTCCAGGCTGAGTCTCTGTCCTCAGTATGTAGGAAGCAATCTGTGTGGGGCTGCTTTCCCTCCCCTGCTAGGTGTCTCTCAAATCCCAGTTTCTTTGGGTTGCTCCTGGTTTCTATCCCCCTCACTTCTCCTGCACACCAGGCCCCAATTACTGGGGCTCTTCTCCACAGCTCTAGTTTCACTCTGGGCGTGAGGCGCCCTGCACCCTGCACTCTTGATCAACTGAGCACTCTCTTTGTTTGGTAGTCACCCAGTCATCACAGCTGTGGAGAGAGGGAGTTGGAAACCAGCAACCTATTCTGACTAATTCCCTCTGATAGCCATGCCCACCAAGAGCTGTCGAGAAAGGTTTTGGTTATCACAGCTGGGGGGAGGGGGAATTGGAGATCAGGTGCCTTTTCAGTTTCCCTCAGCTCTGATTTTCATGCCCACTGAGAGCTGGTAAGAATTTTTTTGAGTTATCCCAGCTGGGTGGAGGGTAGTGCTGGGGGTCACACACGTGATATGTCGCCAACCTCACTGCCCTGTGATCTGCCCAAAGATAATGAGGTAGATGCTCCAAGATAGCGACTGCCCGTTTCCGCACTGGGATGTCTGGTGAGGAGGAGAGAACAGGGCTGTTTCTCCATTAAGTCCCAACTTCAGTCCTCGGTCCAGTACCCTGTGGAGAGGTGGGTGGCAGATCTTCACAGGATCTGAAACTCTGCTTCTCTAAGCTGCCAGAACTCCCCAGTGCTCAATTTCCCCCATTTTGAGGTGAGCTGCTGTTCAGCTGGAAGGGTTCTGCACATGGAGCCACTTGGATTTTCTCTCATCTAGACTGCATTTGTGACCATCCGGTGTTTAAAATCCTGTCACAGGCTCCATGAAGATTAATGGGTAGAGACTTCCATGAGGGGGAATGTCTGTCTACTAACTCAGGGTCACACCAGTCACGAGTATCCTCTTCCAAGGTAATTTAATAGAAAAATAGAAATCATTTAAATTCAGTATTTTTATAGAGAGATATTTATTATCTTGCCATTTTGATTTATTTTTAATGCCTGCTTCAATACTAATTCTCATTTGCTTATCTACTCTTCTAATGACAGTTTTTCTCCCTTAAGTGCTCTTGGTTATTCTTATTTTCTTTTGTATATAGGTTTCCTTTAAATATCTTCTGCATGACTATCTTAGTAGTCTTTAATTCTATTAGTTTATGCTTATCTTGGAAGCTTTTTACATCTCCTTTGATTTGGAGAATAGCTTTACTGAATACAGCAATTCTGGCTAGCAGTTTTCTTTTAAGGCTTCGAACATATTACTCAAAGACCTCCTAGGGATTCTTGTGAGAAATATGCTGCTGTTCTGGTTGACTTTCCTTTAAATGTGACCTTTCATTTCTTTCCTGCAATTTCAAAAGTTTTTAAATTTTTTTCCTAGATTTTTGGCATTTTATTTATAATGTGTTTGAAGACCCTCTTTTTCTGGTCTTGTATATCTCAATCACAAGGTTTTGAATTTTTTCTGCTATCACTTCACTGAACAGATTATTAATGCCATTAGCCTGCATATTTTCTCCTTCCTCAATTCAATAATTCTTTTTTTTATTACTTCAAACATTACATAGCTCTTGACATATCATATTTCATAAATTTGATTCAAATGGGTTATGAACTCCCATTTTTACGCTGTATACAGATTGCAGAATCACATCGGTTACACATCCACGTTTTTACATATTGCCATACTAGTGTCTGTTGTATTATGCTGCCTTTCCTATCCTCTACTATCCCCCCTCCCCTCCCCTCCCTTCCCATTTTCTCTCTCTACCCCATCTACTGTAATTCATTTCTCTCCCTATTTTTTTCCCTTTCCCCTCACTTCCTCTTATATGTAATTTTGTATAGCGATGAGGGTCTCCTTCCATTTCCATGCAATTTCCCTTCTCTCCCCCTTTCCCTTCCACCTCTCATCCCGTTTAATGTTAATCTTCTTCTCATGCTCTTCCTCCCTGTTCTGTTCTTAGTTGCTCTCGTTATATCAAAGAAGACATTTGACATTTGTTTTTAGGGATTGGCTAGCTTCACCTAGCATAATCTGCTCTAGTGCCACCATTTCCCTGCAAATGCCATGATTTTGTCATTTCTAGTGTTGAGTTATACTCCATTGTGTATAAATGTCACATTTTTTTTTATCCATTCATCCATTGAAGGGCATCTAGGTTGGTTCCACAGTATAGCTATTGTGAATTGTGCTGCTATGAACATTGATGTGGCAGTATCCCTATAGTATGCTCTTTTAAGGTCTTTAGGAAATAGAGAAGGGGAATAGCTGGGTCAAATGGGGGTTCCATTTTCAGATTTCCAAAGAATCTCCATACTGCTTTCCAAATTGGCCGCACCAATTTGCAGTCCCACCAGCAATGTACAAGTGTACCCTTTTACCCACATCCTCGCCAGCACTTGTTGTTGTTTGACTTCATAATGGCTGCCAATCTTACTGGAGTGAGATGGTATCTTAGGGTGGTTTTGATTTGCATTTCTCTGACTGCTAGAGATGGTGAGCATTTTTTCATGTACTTGTTGATAGATTGTATATCCTCCTCTGAGAAGTGTCTGTTCAGGTCCTTGGCCCATTTATTGATTGGGTTATTTATTTTCTTATTGTTTAATTTTTTGAGTTCTTTGTTTACTCTGGATATTAGGGCTCTATCTGAAGTGTGAGGAGTAAAAATTTGTTCCCATGATGTAGGCTCCCTATTTACCTCTCTTATTGTTTCTCTTGCTGATAAAAAAGCTTTTTAGTTTTAGTAAGTCCCATTTGTTGATTCTTGTGTTTAACTCTTATGCTATGGGTGTCCTATTAAGGAATTTGTAGCCCAACCCCACAGTATGTAGATGGGAGCCAACTTTTTTTTTCTATCAGACACAGAGTCTCTGTTTTCATATCAAGCTCCTTGATCCATTTTGAGTTATCTTTTGTGCATGGCGAGAGAAAGGGATTCAGATTCATTTTGTTGCATATGGATTTCCAGTTTTCCCAGCACCATTTGTTGAAGATGCTATCCTTCCTCCATTGCATGCTTTTAGCCCCTTTATCAAATATAAGATAGTTGTAATTTTGTGGATTGGTCTCTGTGTCCTCTATTCTGTACCATTGGTCCACCCGCCTGTTTTGGTACCAGTACCATGCTGTTTTTGTTACTATTGCTCTGTAGTATAGTTTGAAGTCTGGAATCGCTACACCGCCTGATTCACTCTTTCTGCTTAGAATTGCTTTTGCTATTCTGGGTCTTTTATTTTTCCATATGAATTTCTTGATTGGTTTATCTATTTCCACAAGAAATGCTGTTGGGATTTTGATTGGCATTGCATTAAACCTATAGAGAACTTTTGGTAATATCACCATTTTGATGATGTTAGTTCTGCCTATCCATGAACAGGGTATATTTTTCCATCTTCTAAGATCTTCTTCTATTTCTCTCTTTAGGGTTCTGTAGTTTTCATTGTATAAGTCTTTCACCTCTTTTGTTAGGTTGATTTTTTTTTCTTGAGGATATTGTGAAAGGGGTGGTTGTCCTCATTTCCATTCAAAAGATTTGTCACTGATATACAGGAATGCCTTTGATTTATGCGTGTTGATTTTATATCCTGCCACTTTGCTGAATTCATTTATTAGCTCTAGTAGTTTCTTTGTAGACCCTCTGGGTCTGCTAGGTATAGAATCATGTCATCCACAAATAGTGATAATTTAAGTTCTTCTTTTCCTATTGTTATGCCTTTAATTTCTTTCATCTGTCTAATTGCTTTGGCCAGTATTTCGAGAACTATGCTGAATAGAAGTGGTGAGAGAGGGCATCCCTGTCTTGTTCCAGATTTTAGATGGAATGCCTTCAATTTTTCTCCATTTAGAATGATACTAACCTGAGGCTTAGCATAGATAGCTTTTACAATGTTGAGGTAAGTTCCTGTTATCCCTAGTTTTTCTAGTGTTTTGAACATAAAGGGATGGTGTATTTTGTCGAACGCTTTTTCTGCATCTATCAAGATAATCATATGGTTCTTATCTTTAAGTCTATTGATGTGGTGAATAACATTTATTGATTTTTGTATATTGAACCAGCCTTGCATCCCAGGGATGAATCCTACTTGATCATGGTGCACAATTTTTTTGATATGTTTTTGTATCTGATTCACCAGAATTTTATTGAGGATTTTTGCATCTAGGTTCATTAGAAATATTGGTCTGTAGTTTTCTTTCTTTGAAGTGTCTTTGTCTGGTTTCGGGATCAGGGTTATGTTGGCCTCATAGAATGAATTTAGAAGAGCTCCTTCTTTTTCTATTTCCTGAAATAACTTGAAAAGTATTGGTATTAATTCTTTAAAGGTTTTGTAAAACTCCGCTGTATACCCATCCAGTCCAGGGCTTTTCTTGGTTGGTAGTCTTTTGATGGCTTCTTCTATTTCTTCTATTGTTATTGGTCTGTTTAAATTGTGTGTATCTTCCTGACTCAATCTGGGCAAATCATATGACTTAAGAAATTTATCGATATTTTCACTATCTTCTATTTTATTGGAATATAGGGTTTCAAAATAATTTCTAATTATCTTCTGTATTTCTTTAGTGTCTGTTGTGATATTGCCTTTTTCATCCCTTAAGTTAGTAATTTGACTTCTCTCTCTCCTTCTCTTTGTTAGCATGGCTAAGGGTCTGTCGATCTTATTTATTTTTTCAAAGAACCAACTTTTAGTTTTGTTAATTTTTTCAATAGTTTCTTTTGTTTCAATTTCGTTGATTTCTGCCCTGATTTTAATTATTTCTTGCCTTCAGCTACATTTAATGTTGTTTTGCTCTTCCTTTTCTAGGGTTTTGAGAGTGTGAGCTCATTTATTTGTTGGTTTTTTCTTTTTCTTTTTTTTTGAGGTATGAACTCCACGCAATGAATTTCCCTCTTAAAACTGCTTTCATTGTGTCCCATAGATTCCGATATTTTGTGTTTGTATTTTCATTTATCTCTAAGAATTTCTTTATTTCCTTCTTTATGTCTTCTGTAACCCATTGATCATTCAGTAACATATTGTTCATTTTCCAGGTGATGCAGAATTTTTCCTTCCTTCTTTTATCATTGATTTCCAGTTTCATTCCATTATGATCAGATAAGATGCATGGTATTATCTCCACACCTTTATATTTACTAATGGTTGCCCTATGGAATAATATATGTCTATCTTTGAGAAGGATCCATGTGCTGCTGAGAAAATTGTATATCCACTTGATGATGGTTGATATATTCTATATTTGTCGGTTAAGTCTAGGTTACTGATTGTGTTATTGAGTTCTATCGTTTCTTTATTCAACTTTTGTTTGGAGGATCTGTCCAATGGTGAGAGAGGTGTGTTGAAGTCATCCATGATTATTGTGTTGTGGTCTATCTGATTCTTGAACTTGAGGAGAGTTTGTTTTATGAACGTTGCAGCACCATTGTTTGGTGCATACATATTGATAATTCTTATGTTTTGTTGGTGGATGGTTCCTTTTAACAGTATATAGTGTCGTTCTTTATCCCTTTTGATTAACTTAGGTTTGAAGTTGATTTTATTCGATATGAGTATGGCCACTCCTGCTTGCTTCCGAGGGCCATGTGAGTGGTATGATATATCCGAACCTTTCACCTTCAGCCTGTGTATGTCTTTTCCTATCATATGAGTCTCCCGAAGGCAGCATATTGTTGGATGTGTTTTTTTAATCCAGGTTACTAGCCTATGTCTCTTGGTGAATTTAAGCCATTAACATTTAAGGTTACTATTGAAATATGGTTTGTACTTCCAGTCATGTTTATTTATTTATTTATTTTAGTTTGGCTAGTTTTTCCTCTTTGGTTATTTTTCTCCCCCTTTATTGAGATACCTCCCACTGTTAGTTTTGGGTGCTATTTTTCAATTCCTCTTCTTGTAGTATTTTGCTCAAAATGTTTGCAGTGCTGGTTTTCTGGCTGCGAATTCTTTTAACTTTTGTTTATCGTGAAATATTTTAATTTCATTGTCAAATCTGAAGCTTAATTTTGCTGGATACAGTATTCTTGTTTGGAATCCATTATTTTTCAGCATTTGAAATAGGTTGTTCCAGGATCTTCTTGCTTTCAAAGTCTGTGATGAAAAATCAGCCGTTAACCTAATTGATTTACCCCTGAATGTAATCTGCCTCCTTTCTCTCATAGCTTTTAATATTCTCTCCTGGTTCTGTATGTTGGATATCTTCATAATTATGTGTCTTGGAGTTTGTCTATTATGATTTTGTATGTTTGGGATCCTGTAGGCTTCCAGGATTTGGCAATACATTCCATCTTTCATATCTGGGAAGTTTTCTAAGATCATTTCATTCAACAGATTGTTCATTCATTTGGTTTGAACCTCTATACCTTCTACTATCCCAATGACTCTCAAGTTTGGTTTTTTTATGACATCCCATATCTCTTGCATGGATTGCTCGTGATTTTTTTTAACATCTTTTCTGCGTTGACTATATTCTTTTTGAGTTGATAAACTTTGTCTTCATTATCTGATGTTCTGACTTCTATTTCATCTAGTCTATTTGTAATATTCTCGTTTGAGTTTTTAATTTGGTTTATGGTTTCCTGCATTTCTAGGATTACTGTTTGATTTTTTTAGGATCTCTATCTCCTGGTAGAGTTCCTTCTTTGCAATTTGAATTTGCTTATGCAATTCATTTTCAAAGTATTCTTTCATTATTTCGACTTGCTATCTCATGACTTCTCTAAGATTCCATTCCATCTGAGTCAGGTATGCCTTGAGTTCTTTCTCTGTCCATTTTTCTGATGCCTCTAGGTTCTCCTGTACATTTAAGTTGTCCTGCATTGTTTGTAATCCTTTTTTCCCTTGTTTTTTCATGTTGTTCACGTTACTTTCCAACTCTGTTTAACTGCTGTGTTTCTGTTTTCTCCTATAAATTTGTTTTGGTTTTGTATATCTCTGTGGTCTCTCCTTTGTGGTGGGAGACTATGCCTAGAAATGTTGGGCTTTATTGTACTTTAAAGCTGATTCAGTCAATTCATAAATGGCTTCCGGATTCTGTATGCATATAGTGATTTGTTGTTTGTTCTTAGGACTTTATGTTTAGGTTAGGTGCTATGTTGATATGAGGGTTAGTATGTCTTGGCTACTTTGGAAGATTGCTCTACTGAAGGGGGATATTAACAGGCAATTGTATCAGGGTGTTTGGTAGTAGCTAGGTATTTAGGAGCCCTATAGACAGCCTCAAAACATTCACCTATTTTCATTTAACAATTACACGTAATGGAAGACGTAATGCTTGGGATGAAAGTTGGGGGGTAAGGGAAGGAATGTACTCTTAAAAAGAAAGAAGGAGAGATAGATAGATTAGAGGAGAATGGAAAGAACAATAAAACTTGAAACAGGAAAGAAAGAAAGAAGGAAAAGGGGAGAAAAGAAAAAAGAGAAAAAAGAAAAAAAAGAAAAAAGAAAGAAATTGAAGTCTAGAGATCCATTTTTTTCTCTTCCAGTAGGCAGAGCTGTGCCCTCCAAGCCATGCTTCTGCCATCTATGTGCAGACAGAAATCCCTGTAAGGTGGCTCCTGGGAGTATCTCAATCCTGTTAGTCCAGCGCCGTTTCACTTCTCTGGCCCCTCGCCCCCTTCCTCCTGCCAGCCAGCCGGGTCCTGTTCACCAGAGTCGGTTCCCCAAAGATCTGGTTACACTTGCAGTCCCACCGAGTGCCCTACTTCCCGAACGACTGAGCACTCTCTCTGTCATAAAAGGCTTACGGATTATGTAGGCATATAGTGATCTGTTGTTTGGTCCTAGGACTTTATGTTTAGGTTGGGTGCTATGATGGTATGAAGGTTAGTATGTCTTGGCTACTTTGGAAGATTGCTCTACTGAAGGGGGATATTAACAGGCGAATGGATCAGAGTATTTGGTAATAGCTAGGGACTTAGGAGTCCTATAGATAGCCTCAGAACATTCACCTATTTGCATTTAGAAAATTACACATAATGAAAGTCGTAATGCTTGGGATGGATGTTAGGTGGAAGGGGAAGGAAGAAGTCCTTAAAGAGAAAGAGGGAGAGAAAAATAGTAGAATAAAGGAGAATGGAAAGAACAATAAAAGTTGAAAAGGGAAAAGAAAAAAAATGATAAATGAAGTCTTAGAGTTCTATTTTCTTCTCTTCCAGTAGGTGGAGCTGTGCCCTCCAAGCCGAGCTTCTGCCCTCTATATGCAGGAAGCAATCCCTGTAAGGCGGCTCCTCTTCCCCTACTGGGGGTCTCTCCAATCCTGTTAGCCCAAGGCCATTTCTCTTCTCCGGCCCCTCCCCCCTTCCTCCTGCCAGCCAGCCAGGCCCCGCTCACCGGAGGCATCTCCACAGATGTAGTTACACTTGCAGCCTCCTGAGTGCCCTGTTCTCCCAAACGACTGAGCACTGTCTCTGTTTGCCATTCACCCAGACCCCAAGGTTGTGGAGCGTGTGATCTGGGAACCGTCAGCTTATTTTGCCTGGACTCCTTTGGTGGCCACGCCCCCAGGAGCTGGCGGCTAAGACCTTGGCTGTCGCTGCTGATGGTAGTGGGAGTTGGAGGTTGGAAGTCCCCTCTGCTTCCCTCGGCCCCTACAGTCACACCCACGGAGCTCTGGGGAGAGATTTTTGAGGTTTCCCAGCTGTATGTATCTGGTGGGGATGGGAGTCACATACCTGTTGAAGCCGATTTCACTGGGAAGGGATCCTGTCTGCCGAACTCTCTTGACGTCAGCTCTCTGCTATGGCGGGCCCTAGACTCCTTGCTGGACTTTCCGATGGGAGGGGTAAGTCTGGCCTGTCTTTGGTCTGTCCCGGTCTCGGTTTCAGTTCTCGGTCCTCTGTTTCATGAAGGCTTGGTTAGCAACCACTTCAAATGGTCTCTACGCCGCACACGGTCTCCAGCAGTGCTGAAACGCCTCCTTCTGCGGCTGGTCGCCAGACAGCGGTGACCTGAACCTCTGCGCGCAGGGTGGCCGAGATTCACCGATACCAGGGCAAGCTGTCACCTCCAATAATCCCAAACTCCCCACCTAGGTCTCACTTCAGCAGAATTTGCTGGGAGTTTCTCAGCAGGCAGAATTCAAACGTTCTGATGTGTCTCTCTGTCCACATGGCTGAAGAGTTAATGAAAGCGCTGCCTCCCCACCCGTCGCCATGTTGAGTCTCTCCCAATGATTCTTAAGTTTGGTCTCTTCATATTGTCCCAGAGTTCTTGTATATTCTAATCATAATATATTATTATTTATTCTTTAATATTATCTGAATGCTTAAGTCCTTCCATCTCTATATATACTGAAATGTTATATATCCTTCATTGTTCATTTCTTACATCTTCTTGGTTCATTTCTTACATCTTCTTTTAATTCATTGATCATTTTAATAATCAACTAAAAAGTTGATTTCCAGATTTTCATCCACTACATTATCTGTGGATTCAATTATTAGATGATTATAAACTTCTGGAGGAAACTTCCTCGTTTCCTCATGTTTTCAGAGGTTATATGTTGTTTGCACATCTGTTTTGAAGGATTATTTTTCTGCTAGTATGTGAGGGTATCTTAGTAGTTATCACTTAATAATATGTCCTGATTGAAGAATATATTTTAGCATCAAAACATCGAATCAGTGTAATCAAAGTGTAAGTTCAACAACCGGCACTGCTTTGTGAGGAAAGTAATCACTAACTGAAAGCAAACCATATATCTACATATATTGAAATATTACTAGTTTTTTTGTACAATTCTATTAACCAATGAGAATAGTGTGTCAAAAAATATAAATTAGGCTGAAAAGTTAAGCATTAATGACAGTGCACTTAATAATAAATTATATTGGAAGAAGAAGGGAAAAGAAAACAGAAGAAAGATAAAAGAGAAGGGAATGGAGGTGAGAAAGAAGAAAAGAGGTATCAAGAAAAAATCCAATAACTGAAAAAATACATAAAATCAGAACAATGAAAAAACAAACAAAGAAGGATGACACAATAAAAACATTACAGTAAATAGTTAATGCAACGATAATCAATTTGGTTTTCTCTTTGGTGCAGTATTTAAATTGTAAACACTTCTTTCTGGGGCTTCAATTTAGAGTCTCCCAGCTATGAGGAAGTTTGTGGGACACAATATTCATACTGTTCATTCTCATCTCTGACCCAAAAGAAGCAAACTTGGTAGGGAATTCTGAATGTTGAGTTTTGCTCTTTCTTCCCTGCCTGCAACTGTTGAAGAAGCACTATCCATTTCACAGCAAATTTCACCCTCAATATCACTATGATTTTATATCTGGAGATAAGGGTGTACCTTTAGTAGGAGATGGTGGCCAGTCCTCTCACCCAGGTAGCCTAAAAGCTGATTCATATTACACCACACCTCTCATTCTAAAAGCCTCAGTTCATGTGCTGGAGGGAGGTCAGTGAGAAATGTTCAAGTTTTATCAGCAGATCTCCCAGACATTTCTGGAAATGGAGGACATGGCCAGTCCCACAGTCAGATGCTGCAGGTAGCAGCTTTTCACCCAACCCAGACCTGAATCATTTCTAATCCCTGTCAGCCTTGCTCCTTATCACAGACTTCATATTATTCAGACCAATTTCACATGAAAGCTCCTTCTACTTTTCTATGTCCTAAAAATCTGCAGATCAGCAGCTGAACTTCCATTGGTGCCCACAGCTTCCCTCAATCTTGTGCCAGTCTCACTCTTGAGCTCCAAATGACTGATGAGTTTGTGTCCACCAATCCAATGAGAAGCAAAGCATAATGGTTGTTGGATCTTGAGTACACAAAAAGAAAGAAAACAAAGAACAAGAAAAAAATATACAAAGGAAGCAAAAAGAAAACCTCCTTTGCAGAAAGTTTAAAACAATTTTCCTTTTTAAGTTCGTTACACGTTCCCTACTTTCACTAAATCCATTGGGAAGTGCTAGGATCTCTTCCAAGCTAGGTCACTTTGCAGTATCTCAACTCCTTTTTCTGTTCAGATTGTGGGTCTGAGACACAAGAGAGCCTGCTTTCCTTAAGATAGTTGGAAAACCTTCTTTCAGCTTGTTGGAGGGGCATTTTTCCTTCCCCAGTGAACTACTACATGTCCAATGTGAGTGCAGTGTACGTTTAAAATTTTTCTTCTCTTATTCTAAAAACCAATATTTTGGGATTTCACCTGATTGCTGGCTCTCTTGAGTTGCATTCTAGTGCTTTTCCACATCTTCCTACCTCAACACGCAGCTGCAAAATTGCTGTTTTGATTCAGTGTGAGGGAACATCTACTATATTTACGGTGGATTCTAGTTCACCATTTTCAATTTTCTTCTCAAAACTCCACTTCCAGCAATGGACAGATCACCCAGACACCAAATCAATAAAGAAGACCTGGACTTGAAATGCATTTTAAACTCAATGGACCTAATAGATATATATACAGAACATTCCAACCAAAAACACTGCTATCAAGTGGACATGAAACGTCTTCTGAATAGGACATACCATACGTTAGGTCATAAATCAAATTTTAATTAAAAAGTTTGTTTTGAGATGGATTTTACTATGTTGCCCATGCTTATTTCAAACTCCTGGGATCAAATGATACTCCCACCTCAGCCTCCCAAGTGCTAGAACTACAAGTGTGTGCCACCATGCTTGAATAAGTCTTAGTAAATTTAAGAGGATTAAAATTAAAACATAAATATTTCCTAACCACAATGATATGAAACTAGATATCAATAATGAAAGAAAAACTAAAAAATCCACAAATGTGGAACTTAAACACTACTCTCCTGAATAATGATTCAAAAGAAATTTAAAAGGAAAATTTTTTAAAATCTTCAAACAAAAATGAAAATACAATATACCAAAACTAATGAAATATAGAAAAAGTAGTACTAAGAGAAAAGCTTTAGTAAAATAAAAGCTTACATAAAAAAGAAAAAAAGATCTCAGATAAATCATCATTTTAACTCAAATAATTAAAAAAAAACTAAGCCCAAAGTCATAAAAGGAAGAAAATAAAAGATCAGCACAGAAATAAATGATATAGAGATTATTTTGTTAAAAAAAAGACAAACAAAATTAATAAAACTTAACCAGGAAAAAGAAGACTCAAATATCATCAAAAAAGAAAGAGGAAACACTATAACTGTTACCACAAAAATACCTAGGATCCTAAAAGACTACTATGAATAATTATATACCTAAAAGTTGGGTAATCTGAAAGGAATGAATAATCTCTATACACCTACTATAACTGAATCATGTAGAAGTAGAATATTTGAAGAGACCGATTAATGAGTAAGAAAATCTTCCATCAAAGAAATGTTAGGACATAATAATTTCACAGACTAATTCTACTCAAATTTTAAAGAACAAATATAATCCTTCTTAAAGTCTTACAAAATACTGAAGAGGTGGGAGTACTTCCAAATTATGAGTCTTATCCTGATATCAAAACCAGAGAAGTTCATTACGAAAAGAGAACACCATTTTACAGTACTTTACTAAATTACAAGCCAATATCCCTCGTGAACACAAATGCAAAAATACTATCAAACAGCACAGAAGTGAAGCAAAATGAGTTATCAAACTACAAAAAGACATGGAAGAACTTTAAATGTATATTATGAAGTAAAAGAAAGACTATAAATATAATTGCAAACATGCTACCTTCTTGAAAATTTAATAAAAAGATTAGGGGTTGCCAGAGACTCAAGTGAATGGAGAGAGAGATTAAAAGATAGGTAGAAAACAGGGAATTTTAGGACACTGAAACCATTCTGTGTGAAACTATAATGGTGGATATATTTCAATATATGTTTATCAAAATCCAGAGAACTCTCCAACACAGAAAAGTATCCTATGTAAGCTATGGACTTAATTAACATTAATATATTAAAATCACTTCATTGATCATAACAAATATATCACACTTACGCAAAATATTAGGAGAACTTTGTGCAAAGAAAATGGGTTAATGGGAACTCAGTACTTTCTGCTCAATTTTTCTACAAATATAAAATATAAAACTTCTCTAAAATTGTCTATTAATATTAAACAAAACAACACAAAGATAAAATTGTGGTCTGAAAATTAAAAAACAATGCAGCACAATGCTGATAGAATATAGAAAATGGGAAGGGACAGAGGGACTAAATTTTGGCCAAAGACGATAAAAGAAGGTTTAAAAAAAAAAAAAGAAAGAAAGAAAATGAGAGTAAACAAGTGAAACATAACAACATTGAGAGAAACTAGATTTATTCTGCTTTATCCCAGAGGTTGAAGCAACTGCCATAGGAAAACATACTTAGAAATTTTAAAAAGGGTCTTTACCATATTTTTCAATGTAACCTTGTCCTCTGCTTCCCTCAAAAACCATGGAGAAAAAATTTATACCATATTTGATCCTTTAAAATTTGACTTTATGGTTGGAAGATGTGTTTGAATACCCTATAAATGGGCACAGAGACTTCTGCATTCTTTCATGATACAGTATTAGGGACCAGAATTACCCTTCCAACTTAAACCACAAAATCCTAGACAAAAATATATTTAAAAAGAAACATAGAATTCAGAAACTGGAAAACAATAAATACAGAAAAACAAAGAGCCCTAATAACTTACTAACTGGAATTTCCAGGCCACAGTATAAGAGTAAGTCAAACAGAGCCTACTGGTCTCCTTGAATATAAGGGTCAAAGTTCAGTAGTTGTGGAGTTCAAGTTAGCTAAAATTCATGGGGCACACTATTAGAGGGAAAAGTCAATCAAATAGATTGAGAATAAGCTTCAAGAGCTCAGAGAACACTAAAGATGTACAAAGGATTACTTTTGATGCAGAGGGAGGTGTTTGTTATCCATTCTAAAGTTCTAGATACTTTCCTACACACACACACACACACACACACACACACACACACACACAGATACCCAAAACGTTCAGAGTTCTCTTGGATCAAAACCCTCCATAAAAAGTGGGAGTACTAAAGAATGTGTAGATTTCTTTATTTAAACACAGCAATACTCGGGTTTAAAGGTAATGCTGAAAAATGAAAAATTACCAGCAATTTCTTCCAACTAATTTTATTTCTACTTCTAAATTATATTCCATCAGGTATATTACATTATTGTTTCAAAATTCTCTTCAGTATTAATACACAAACAAAATAATTTCCCCTTTCTCTTGATAATAGTCATGAATTTCATACATGTTCTCGCTACTCTCTATATTCATGAACTGACAAGTTCTCAGTGGCAAAGAATTAGTATATTTGAGATGATATATAATTCCTAATATTGAAATCTATAAACCATGTCTTAAATTTATCACTGTACCAACTTAAAGGCCTGCTGACTCTTCAGTGGCATGTTATAACCACAATCAAAACCTCCATTCCAAGAACCTGCATGGCTCTCCTCAAAACTCAATCAATTTTGGTAATAGCAGCCTCATCTAAGAATTTCAATATGTCCTTGACAGCCAGCTCAATTATATGGCAGTTAACTTCAGGGAATCTGTGTTTTTACCCTAATAATTATTACTTTAAATTATAGAAATAAATGTATTTGAAAAGGCTATTAACACAATGATGCTTAATAGCAACTTACGTGTTTCGGTTTCAGAAGTATCTAAAACTTCTTCTACTGAGTGGGTTTTTATGAATTCTGAAAGAATTAAAAGTGTACAAGTCATTATAAATTTTAAATAGAAATCATATGTGCTAATTGACTTTAGATGTTATAGTTTTAACAATTTATACAAGGGAAAGAAAAAGTAATAACTGCCAACACTATGGATCCTTCCAATCAGGCAATAAATGGTAGTATATAAAAAATATGTAAAAATTTATTACAAATTCATCATTTTCTCATTAAAACTTATTTTCCCTCTCATATTCATTTCTATGAGTTGATAGTAACATCATTATCTAAACTCCCTTCCTTTCATATTTAATTACCAAGTTTTTCCTTATATCAACTAAATATTTCTCAAATTTGTCCCTTTCCTTCCCTTTTAGTAGTGTTCTAATGTAGGTATTTATCACACATCTAAGATACAATAAAAACTTCCCTTACTCCCAATCTCAAATCTAGCTCCAATATGGCTAAATCATTTCTCTAAAATTAAATCAACAATGTCACTTCTCTGCCAAAAAAAATCTTCAATAAATTCCTATTACATATGAAAAAAGTCCAAGCACTTTAGCACAGTACATGATCCTTCTATGTCTAGGCCTTCTTCCCTACCTTAACCCTGTCTGTCACTTTATACCAATTCAGTTGTAATTCTTTATTCATGCTGTTTATTCAAACTATTGTTATTTCTTAAAACACCAAATAACTTCCTTTAAATTTTAATAAACTCTTCCTAATCCCTCAGGTTAAACAAATCCTTCCTTTTTTGTGGACTCACTGCAAATTACACATACTTTTTAATGCATTATTCTATATTAAAATGATGCATACCAGGTTTGTGTTCCTGTAAGATGTGATTTTTTATGCGGACAACAAAAAAATTATATACTATTCATTTAGTATTTTCCCAGAATCTAGAATATAAACTTGGACTGATATTCCAAACCCAGTATTGAATAGTTTTTAAATTTACTGTTGTAAGATTTTATAGCTCTCAATTTTTAATTGAAAATCTCAAAATGTTAGTATATCTAGGAAACCCTGTAAAGGCTGAAAATGTATAAAATATTTTTAGGAAACCCTATAAAAGCTGAACATGTAAAAAATATTATTACCTTCAATTTTCTGCTGTATGTTTTCACAACTTTCCACTGATATTAGTTGATTTTCTTTATTATTTCTGTTGAAGTTTCAACAAATAAAACATTTCAATATGTCAAAGAATAAGAGTTTAAATATATTCCATAAGAATTAGAATATACAGTCTAGACATAAGAAATTTTAAAATAAAAGTGATATGTTCTTTAACCTTTGTTCAGTTATTAAGGTAAATTAGTAATAAGCATTTTAAAAGTATGAAACTGAAATTCTATAATTCTATAAGTTGTATATATTCCATTAATATAATTATTTCAGCAATATAAATAACAAAAATAAATTGGGTAAAACATTAGGTTTTTTTTGTAAAGGTTAATTAAGAGTACAAGTTTTGAAGTGAGACTATCTGGCCCAAACCTGTTTCACCTACCTAGTTATTATGTGACCTAGAGTAAAAACTTATTTTTTATCCAGTAAACTGTGGTATAATACCTTTATTATAAAATGGTTATGATGATCACATGAAATTATACATGTGGTTAGTAAAATATAGTATACACCTGTAATACCAGCGGCTCAGGAGGCTGAGGCAGGCAAATGGCGAATTCAAAGCCAGCCTCAGCAACTCAGCAAGGCCCTAAAGAACTCA
The DNA here is from genome assembly GCF_964194105.1 of Spermophilus citellus. Taxonomy (NCBI): domain Eukaryota; kingdom Metazoa; phylum Chordata; class Mammalia; order Rodentia; family Sciuridae; genus Spermophilus; species Spermophilus citellus. Next base: position 67,958,327 of record NC_138187.1, on the reverse strand, counting down.
GTGAGACCCTGTTTCTAAATATTTTTAAAATAGCTGAGTATGTGTCTCAGTGGTCAAGTGCCTCCGAGTTCAATATCCAGTAACTCCCCCCAAATTAACATATACCAGATCATTAAATGTCAAGTACGTATATTAACATATAGACTGACACTAATGTCATGCCTAATAATAAATAACTCAAGTGAATATACCTGAGCCTCTAAACCAAGAGTTATGCAATTCTCATGGCAGCTAACCCAAAGTAATATTCTTTTCATTCCTTGTTAATTAATACAAAGAAACCAATAAAGTAATTGCATGATAAATAATGCCTTCTAATTATGCATTCTTATTTTAACAATTCAAAGTACAAAGGGTTTTAAGTATGCTTTCAACTGTTGTTTGAAAATGTAACTTTTGGGGCTGGGGATGTGGCTCAAGCGGTAGCGCGCTCGCCTGGCATGCGTGCGGCCCGGGTTCGATCCTCAGCACCACATACCAACAAAGATGTTGTGTCCGCCGAGAACTGAAAATAAATATTAAAAAAAATTCTCTCTCTCTCTCTCTCTCTCTCTCCTCTCTCACTCTCTCTTAAAAAAAAAAAAAAAAAAAAAAAAAAGAAAATGTAACTTTTAAGTTGGCTGTATAATTTTTAATATTAACACAATGGTCTCTAGTTCTACCCATTTTTCTGTAAATTACATAATTTCATTTTTCCTTATGGCTAAATAAAACTCTATTGTGTATATATAGCACATTTTCTTTATCCATTCATCTACTGATGGACTCTTAGGCTGGTTCCATAGTTTGGCTATTGTGAATTGTGCTATTTTAAACACCAGTACATATATATCACAGTAATATGATGACTTTAAGTATAAGTACCAAGCAGTGGTATAGCTGAGTTATATGGTCATTCCATTCCTAATCTTTTGAGAAACTTCCATACTAATTTACATAGAGGCTGTACTAATTTACAATCCCACCAACAGTGTAATAGTGTTCTTTTTCTCCATATCCTCTGCAGAAATTTTTACTATTTGTACATTTTTGTGTGTGCAGAGGAAAATATAGTAAAAGAACTTTTATGCTTTTTGAGTTAATTTTGTTTTTATTGGATATAACATTAGTATCCATCTTGACATATTATAAAAGCATGGAATATAATTTGCTGTAATTAGTCCCTGATATTTCTCTCTCTCCCTTCCTCCCCCTATTCCTTTCCCCCTACTCCACTGATATTTCTATTACTTTAAGCTTTTTTTAAAAGTTAATGTCTTTTGGATACACCTGAGGGAAAGATTCACTGTGTTTTATTCATATATGTACATAGAAATGTTAGGTCAGCTTCATTCTACTGTTCTTCTCTTATGCCATTCCTTCTCCCTCCTCCCTTAGTCCCTTTCATCTAGGCCACTGATCTTTCTTCTATTTTGATGGAATCTTCCCTTTTCCCTCCCTCCCTCTATTCCTTCCTTTATTTTTTCTTTTTATTCCCCTTATTTTGGGCTAGCTTCTGAAAATCATAGAAAACATTCAACATTTGGCATTCTGAGTCTTATTAGCATAATAGTCTTCATTTCCATCCATTTACTAGCAAATGCCATAATTTCATTCTTTTTAATGACTAACATTCTCTTTTCTCTTTCTCTTTCTCTCTCTCTCTCTCTCTCTCTCTCTCTCTCTCTCTCTGTGTGTGTGTGTGTGTGTGTGTGTGTGTAACATTTTCTTTATCCATTCATTTGTTGAAGGACACTTGATTGGTTCCATAGTTTTGCTATTGTGAATTGTGCTGCTATAAACATTGATATGGCTGCATCCCTATGGTATGACTCCTTGGTATATATCTTTTGGATAATATACCAAGGAGTGGGATAGATGGATCATATGATAGTACATTTCTAATTTTTTTTTAGAAATTTTCATACTGCTTTCTAGAGTGGTTGCACTAATTTGAAGCCCCAGCAACAATGTATGAGTGTACATTTCCCTCCACATCCTTTCCAATACTTATTTATATTCTTTATAATTGCCATTCTGATTAGAGTGAGATGAAATTTCAATGTAGTTTTGATTTGCATTTCCCCAAGTGATGGAGATGTTGAACATTTCTTCATCTATTTTTCTAACCAATTGTATTCCTTCTTTCAAGAAATGTCTATTTATGGGCTGAGATTTTGGCTCAGTGTCAGAGCACTTGCCTGCCATGTATGGGGCACAGGGTTCAATTCTCAGCACCACATAAAAATAAATAAAATAAAGGTATTATGTCCATCTACAACTAAAAAAATATTTTTAAAAAGAAGTGTTTTTTTCTTTTGACTATTTTTCAATCAGGTTATTTGGGGGTTTGGTGTCAGATTTTTTAGTTCTTTATATAGTCTGGATATTAATGATGCCCTATCTGAGGAGAAGGTCGAAAAAATTTTCTCCTATTCTGTAGTCTGTTTCCCCATGCTTTTGTTTCCTTTGCTATACAGAAGCTTTTCAATTTGATGTCATGCCATTTATTGATTTTTTTTGTTTTCTTGCAATTTAGAAGTTGGTGCCTATGCCAACATGTTGGAGTGTTGGGCCTACATTTTAATCTAGCATTTGCAGAGCTTCTGGTCTAATTTCTGAGTCTTCAATCCATTTTCAGTTGACTTTTGTGTAGGATGAGAGATACAGGCCATGTTTCATTATTCTACATAAGGATTTCAAGTTTTTTCCAGCATCAATCATTGAAAATGCTATCTTTTCTCCCACAAGTGTTTTTGATAATTGTATTTATGGAGGTTTATCTCTGTATTTATTCCTTCTATTCCTGTGTTCTTCATGTTGGTTTTGGTGCTAGTACCATGCTGTTTTAGTTACTGTACCTCTGTAGTATATTTTTGAGATCTGGAATTGTGATGCCTCCAACATCATTTTTTTTTCCTTATAATTGCTTTGGCTATCCTGGGTCTCTTACTTTTCCAAATGAATTTTTAAATTAATTTTTCTAGTTCTGTGAAGAATGTCATTGGTATTTTGATGGTAATTTCATTGAATCTGTATAATGCTTTTTTTTATTGTTGGTCGTTCAAAACATTACATAGTTCTTAATATATCATATTTCACAGTTTGATTCAAGTGGGTTATGAACTCCCTGTATAATGCTTTTGATAATGTGGCCATTTTAATAATATTAATTCTGCCTATCAAAGAACATGGGAGGATTTTCCATCTTCTGAGGCCTTCTTCAATTTCACTTTTAAGTGTTCTATATTTTTAATCACAGAGATCCTTGTCATCCTTTGTAAAATTTATTTCCAAGTATTTTCTGAGGTTGTCGTGAATGAATAGTTTTAATTTATTTTTCAGCACATTATTGCAGAATATGAAAGTGATCGATTTATGTATGTTGATCTTGTATCCTGCTATTTTACTAAATTTGTTTATCAGCTCTAGAAGTCTAACGGTGGAATTTTTTGGGGGGGTCTTCTAAATAAAGGATCATGTCATCAGCAAATAGATAATTTGAGCTCTTCCTTTTAATTTCCTTCTCTTGCTGATTGATCTAGAGTCTCAAGACAGATACTGAATGGGACTGGTTAGAGAGTACTGTATTGTCTTCTTCCTATTTTAGAGGAAATGCTTTTAGTTTTTATCTATTCAGTATATTTTTGGCTTTGGATTAGTCACATATGGTCTTTACAATGTTGAGGTAATTTTTATTTCTAGTTTCTCTAGGGTCTTAAAAATAAATGTGTGTTGCATTTTGTCAAATATTTTTAATGTATCTATTGAAATAATCATGTGGTTTTTGTCCTTAAAGTCTATTTATGTGGTTAATTACACTTATTGGTGTCAGGTTTTTTAGTTCTATGTATACTCACCCAATTTTTTCTGCTATCCATTCGTCATTCAACAGTGAATTATTTAGTCTCCAGGTGCTAGAGTGGTTTCATTTCTTTATTTGCATATGCTGAACTATCCATGCATCCTTGGAATAAAATCCACTTGATTATTGTGCACTATCTTTTCAATGTGTTCTTGTATATGGTTTGCCAATGTTTTATTAAGAATTTTTGAATCTGTATTCATCAAGAATATGAGCCTGAAGTTTTTTTTTTCTTTGAGGTATCTTTGTCTAGTTTTGGTATCAGGGCGATACTGATTTCATAGAATTAATTTGTCAATGATCCCTTCTTTTCTATTTCATGAATATTTGAGGAGGGTTAGTTCTTCTTTAAAGGTTTGGTAGCACTTGACTAAGAATCCATCCAGTCCTGGACTTTTCTTTGTCGAATGGCTTTTGATAGCTGCTTCAGTTTCATTACTTGATATTGATCTTTTTAGGTTTTCTATATCCTCATAGATAAACTTGGGTAGGTCATATGTTTCAGGAATTTGTCAATATCTTCAAGGTTTTCTAGCTTATTGGAGTATAAATTTTCAAAATAGTCTCTGATAATACTCTGAATTTCAGTAGTGTCTGGAGTGATATTTTATTTTTCATCTCTAATTTTGAATATTCTCTCTTTAATTTAGTTAATTTAGCAAGGGGTTTACCATTCTTACAAATCCTTTCAAAAATTCTTTGTTTCATTGATCCTTTGTATTTTTTCATTCTCTATTTCATTGATTTTGGCTCTACTTATTATTTCCTTTTTTCTGCTGACTTTGGTGTTGGTTTTTTCTTCTTTTTCTGGGACTTTGAGGTATAATGTAATAGAATTTATTTGGTACCTTTCTAATTTTTTAATATATGAACTCAGTGCTACAGACTTTCCTCTTAAAACTGCTTTCAAATTGTCATATTTTGATATGTTGTATCACTATGCTCATTGTTAGTAAGAATTTTATTTCACCCATTTTTTTCTGCTATTTATTCATCATTCAAAAGTGAATTATTTAGTCTTCAGGTGCTAGAGTGGTTTCAATTTTTTTTCTTGTAATTGATTTCTAATTTTACTCTATTATGAACTGATAGGTTACAATGAATTTTCTCAATTTTTCAGTTGTTGTTTGGTTTATTGCTAAGATTTATTTTATGACCTAAAATATGATCTATTTTATTGAATGTTCCATGAGCTGCTGAGAAGGTGACTTGATGAATAAAATATTCTATGAGTGTCTATCAGGTCCATTTGGATAATAATGCTGGATAATCTAGTGGTGAGAGAGGTGTGCTAAAGTCACCCAGTACTATTGTACTTTGGTTTGTTTGATTCTTAATATTGAGAAGAGTTTGTTTTATGTATGTAGGTGCACCATTGTTTGGGGCATAAATATTTATAATCATTATATCTTCTTGTTGGATTATTCTCTTAAAGGTAGCATGAAGTTACCTTTTTTGTCTCTTCTGATTAATTTTCTCTTGAAATCTACTTTGTCTAATATGAGAATGACTACCTCTACTTATTTATGAGTACAATTTGCATGGTATAGCTTTTCCCATCTTCTCACCTTAAATCTCTAGATACCTTTTAAGGTGAGTCTCTTGCAAACAACATAATGTTGGGTCTTGTTTTTTAATCCAATCTGCCAATCTATGTCTTTTGATTGAAGAGCTTACTTTTACATTTAATGTTATTACAGAGAAATGATTTTTATGTTCTGCCATTTTGATTTATTTCTTATGTTTAATTCAGACTTGTTTCTCCTTCAACTGACTATTCTTCTAGGGTAATGCAGCCCTGTGCTGGTTTTCATTCTTATTTTTCATTTCTTCTTTATGAAATATTTCATTGAATATATTTTGTAGTATAGGCTTTATGGCTATGAATTCTTTTAGGTTCTATTTATCATGAAAAGTTTTATGTCATTTTCAATTCTAAAGCTTAATTTTGCTGGATATAGTAGTCTTGGTTGGCATGCATTTTCTTTCAGAGCATAGGACACAGTATTGCAAGCCCTCTTGTCTTTTAAGGTCTGGGTTGAAAAATTATTTGAAATCCAAATTGGTTTGCCTCAAAATGTGAGCAGCTGATTTTCTCTTGTAGTTTTTAGAATTCTATTCTTATTCTATATACTAGGTATTTTCATTATAATGTGTCTTGGAGTAGATCTATTGGTATTTTGTAAATTTGGGGTCCTATACACCTCTTATATTTGAATTTCCAGCTCATTCCTAAGGTTTAGAACATTTTCCAATATTATCTCATTTGTATCCATTTGGTTTATATTTTAGAACCTTCATCAACCTCAATAATGTTTAATTTTGGTCTCTTGGTGTTATCCCAGATTTCTTGAATATTCTTATAATGGTCACTTAACATATTTTCTTTATGGTCAATTTTATCTTTGAGGTTATATAGTTTGTCTTGAGGCCTAAAATTCATCTGCAAAGTAGTCTAATCTATTTATGAAGTTTCCATTTAATTTTTTGTGTGTGTTTGGAATTTTCTTTTAATACTTTCTTACTCCTTAGGTACAATTAATTACTCATATTTATTAGAAAAAATTATCTACTAGAAGTTATTATAAGCCATGTTCAAAATATTTTATTTTGTTGGATTCAACTTAAAATATTTTACTTTATGATACTTCTACATATTTAATTTGGTTTATTAAGTCTGTCCTTTCCAGGATTTCCATTTGGTTCTTTTGCAGAATCTCTTTTTTTTAAAGTGATCTTCACCTTCCTATATTTTCTAATTTCACCCCTTACATCTTTTAACTAATTGAACAGTTTGATATAAACTTTCTAAATTCTTTCTCTGACATTTCCTCCACTATACTGTAGATGGAGTCAGTTGTTAAAGTGTTAGTCTGTTTGAAGTGGTTTATTCCCTTGCTTTTTCATATAACAATTATGTCTACCCATCTATTGGAATTGTTATTGCTTCTTTTAAGTGAGGGACTACTTTATGAGCGCATCTTTCCTTATAAGCCCTAGATTGTATGGATATCCAGGTATTGATAGTTTAACTCAATGTGTGGCCTCTGTTGATTCCAATATCAGGTCCATTTTGGGAGATGCCACTGAAGCCTATTAATACAATAACTTAAGAGCCAAGTCACATATTACTCAACCTTATCAAATGTAAAAAACTTTTTGATATTGTCTGCCATTGTTCCTGTAATTTAGGTATAAACTTGTAGTAGGATTCTGGAATAGGTTGAACAGTTATTATATATAGCAAAGTTACTTACTATAATATTACATGAAGGCTAAAGGGAGGATGAAGAGATTGGGCAAAAGATTGAGAAAAAGAAAAACTAAAATGATACAGACTGAGCTAAAAAGCATAAAAATGGAGATGAGAAGTATTTGAGGTAGTAGCACACAGTATGAGAGGGAGTGAGGAGAAAGTATGATTAGGGCTAAAAGACAAAAGACAAGGATAATATGATTCCAATTAATACTTTAAACCATTATAATAAATATTCACATAGGTTGATGGTACAATGTTAGCTATGAGGATAACTTAACAATCAAGATAATAAGTAACATATGATCAAAGTTCACATAAGAGTTAATGCCAAGGGGAGGAAATTATTGAATTGTTGAATCATTAGGATTTGGGACTTTTAGAAGATGTCCATCACTTTTTATCTTGGATCCTTCCAGAGGTGCTGGGGCACAGGTGCCACTCCCCTAGTTGCTATGGACCTTCCACAGGTGGGTTCTAGCTTGTCAGCTCAGGGTCCTGTGGCTAATTGCTCAGAGGGTGTAGTGTTGTGTCTGTTGGTTGTTTTTATCACGTTAAGAGGTTCAGGGTGCAGTCTGTGGTTATGATTGCTGTAGGTTTTCTTGTACCTCCACCCCCTCACCCCCGGAAAAACAGGGTTCTTTCCTTGGTTATAGATTCTCTGCAGGTAATCTGTGATGCAGAAACAATTCCCCTGGTCTATGGATCTCACTGAAGTCATTGCTACTGAGTATAGGGCCTTAGTTGGTTCATGTGGGTTCTCATTTCCACTGCCCCAGGTTATAAAGATCAGGTGCCAATTCCCTTTTATGATTGTGTCTGAGGCAGGATTCAACCAGTATCCAAACAGTGTCCTATCACTCAACATTTGTGGGCAAGAGTCAGGCTGGGGCAATTGCTTTTTGTTGCAGGGAAATTTCTGCCTTAACTGACTTCCAGCTAGCTGTAGCAATGGCCTGGGCACTTTTCCTTTACACTTTCTGGGGACTTGAGCACCATCTTGTCATGGCTTTCTGCCAGCTGCAGCCACAATCTGGGAATTCATACCTCCATGCCACTGGATATTCAGGCAGCTTTTCTCCATGTCAGCCCCATGTTTGGGAGACTGTCTCTCTAGGAGCCTTAGCACTAGTGCAACTTCCTGCCATGTTTCCCTCTAGTGTCAGCAGGCAGCAGGAACCATTCTAAGGGCCCCCTTTTCCCCTTACCTCTGCTCAGTGCCTAAACTGCCTTGCCTCTCAGACCTGATCTCTGAAATTCACCACTATTAATTGTGGGCACCTGCTTTGTCTCTACCCAGGCCTTAGCAGCCTATATACCTACAATTTAGTAGTCCATTAAAAATGGATTGATCCACTGATGAGATTACAACCCCCACGATCCAGTCATTGCCTGAAAGCTCCATCTCTGAATCTTCCTGCATTGAGGACACACTTTCCACAAACAATTTCCTGGGGGAAAAATGTCAGATCCAAATCATAACAGCATTTTTATTGGGTTACCAGGTTATTGTAAATGGAATGTTTTTATAATTGCTTTTCAGTGAATTCATGATCAGTATATAGAAAAGCTGTTTTTGTATGTTTATTTTGTATCCTGATACTTTCCTAAATTTGTTAATCAGTTCTAGATATCTGGTGAAGGTGTGTGTGTGTGTGTGTGTGTGTGTGTGTGTGTGTAGTTGTTTTATGCCTCTTCTAAACAGAATTATATCTTCTGCCAACAGTGATAATTTGACTTCTTTATCTAATTTTATGCCTTTATTTTCTTCTCTGGTCTACATTGCTTTGGCTAAAATTTCAAGTAATATATCAAATAGGAGTAGTGAGAATAGATTTCCTTGCCTGGTTCTTTTTTTTTAGAGGAAATGCTTTCAATTTTTCCCCATTCATTAAGTTTTTTTTTTTCTTTAGTCTGTCATACATACCCTTTATGATGTTAAGTTCCTCCTATTCCTAGTTTCTTCAGGATTTTTATCATGAGTAGACACTGAATTTTGTCAAATCTTTTTTTCTGCATCTAATGATATGATCATTTCTGTTTTGTCCTTAATTCTACTTAAGTGATATATTAAATTTACTGTTTGATGTATGTTGAACAATTCTTGGATCTGTGTAATGACACCATCATGGCGTATAATATTTTTGATGTGTTACCACGATTGATTTGCTAATATCTTAGTAAGGAGTTTTGAATGTGTATTCATCAAAAATACTGATCTTTAATTTTCTTTCCTTGATGTGACTTTATGTAGTTTTGGTATCAGGATGATACAGGCATCACAAAATAAGAATAGAACTGTTCCCCCTGGGTCTATTTCACAGAATAATCTGTGGATCATTAGCATTAGTTCATTTTTAAAGGTCTGGTAGAATTCAGGTGAGAATCCATCTGGTCCTGGGCTTTTCTTTGTTGGAAAACATTTTATTATTGCTACCATCACACTACTTCTTATTAATCTTTTTACATTTTCAAAATCTTCTTGGCTTAATTTTGGTAGGTCGCATATGTCCACAAATTTATCCAATTTTCTAAGTTTTCCAATTTATTGAAATGTAAATTTTCAAAATAGTCCTTAATGATCCTCTGGATTTCAGTGGTATCCTTTGTGATATCTCCTTTTTTGTTTTTTTATTTTATTAATTTTCATCTTCTCATTCTTTTGGTTACATTGGCTTATCAATCTTCTTTGTTTCAAAGAACCAACACTTCTTTATGTTGATTCTTTGTACATTTTTTGTTGCTGTTATTTCATTTCTTTGAACTCTGATCCTTTTTTCTTCCTTTTACTAGTTTTAGAATTGGTTTGCTTTTGTTTTCTAGGACCTTAAAGATGCCTCATTAGGTTGTTTATTTGGAATATTTCTGATTTTTTTCCTTTTTCCTTTTTCTTAAAACTGAAGATTGGATCCTGCCGCAGTCTGGCTGGGCACAAAATCACGAGCAACTCACAGCCTTGTAGATTCAAACAGCAACTCTTAATTCCCGAACTCACACCGGCATCCACACACGTTCTGGGGAAATCCACGTTCTCAATCCCAAATACTCTGGGAGCGGTCTGGGAGCGGGCGTGCCTGAGGCAGCAGGATACACCCTATTCCCAGCAAGGTACACCTTAAACCTGGAACCGCCCTAAACCCAAGGAGTGGGATACTCCCTATTCCCAGCAGGATACACCCTAAACCTGGATCCGCCCTAATCCAGTAGGATCCTCCTTAAACCCGGATCCACCCTGGTCCTTGAGCAGGGTCACCTTTCTCAAACATACATGCAATGTCACTGCAAATGTCCAAGGCAAGTCCATTTCCAGGAGTCCTTCCTCTAAGCAACATGGGGTACGCTGGCAAGGAAACTGTCATACCTACTTGGCTAATGGCTCTCAGCAGGATCCAAAGGTGCTTTACCACTGAGCCACCTCCTCAACCTTTTGTTTCTTTTGTTCTTTGTTTTTGTCTTTTTGAGACAAGATCTCATTAAGTTGCTTGGGGCTCACTAAGTTGCTGAAGCTGGACTTGAACTTGCAATCCTCCTGCCTCAGCCATCTAAGACACTGGGATTACAGGCATGTACCATTGTGCCCAGCTCTAATTTTTTCAAATTGGGCACTCATCAGCATAAACTTTTCTCTTAGAACCACTTTCCCCAGGTCATTTTGAAATGTTTTATTTCAATTCTTTGGGAGAGTGGAAATTGAACCTAACCTAACCACTGAACCACATCCCCAACCTTTTATTTATTTATTTATTTATTTAGGTACCAAAGCTTGAACTCAGGGGTACTGGACCACTAATCCACCTCTCCATCCCTATTTTGTATTTTATTTAGAGACAGGGTCTCACTGAGTTACTTAGCACCTCACTTTGCTGAGGCTGGCTTTGAACTCACAATCCTCCTGCCTCAACCTCCTGAGGCCACTGGGATTATAGGTATGCACCATTGTACCTGGATATTTTTCATTTTCAGTCAGGGTCTTACTAAGTTACCTAAGGGTCTTGCTAAGATGCTGAGATGGCTTTGAATCTGTGATCCTCCTGCCTCAGCCTGACAAGCCACTAGGATTACAGGCATGGCCACTGCACCCACCTTTTCTCATTTTATTCTAAGAATTTTAAAAATTTCTTCTAGGATTCATTTATCATTCAAAACTGTGGTTTTCATTTGTTATGTATTCATGTACTATCTTTAGTTTTTCTTGCTTTTGATTTCTAATTTTACCCCACTATAATCTGATAAGATGCAATGAATTATACCATTATTTTTGTATTTGCTAAAACCTACTTTGTGGCCTAAAATACAAACCACTTTTGAAAATTTCCATGAGCAGCTGAAATGAAAGGTGTTGTTGGGTTGAAATATTCTTCAGATGACTGTCAAGTCTTTTGATCTGTATGTTTTTAACTATGTAGCACCTTTGTTGATTTAATGTCTGGATGACTCATCTATTAGTGAGAGATGTGTATGAAATAATCCAGTATTATTGTACTGGTATCTACCTGAGCCTTTAGGTCCAGGATGTGTTGTGTTCATTTTTATGTAACTGGAGGGCATAAATACAATTTTATCATCTCACTGGATTGTTCCCTTTATCAGTTTGAAGTGACCTTCTTTGTCTCTTCTGATTAGTTTTGGCTTGAAGTCTGGTTTATCAGATATGAAAGTAGCTACTCTTGCTTTTTAGGGGGATTCCACCTACACAGAATATCATTTTCTATCCTTTCACTTTTAGTCATTGATATCTTTGACCAAGAGTTGTGTCTCTTCAGACTACAAATGGTTGGGTCATGGTTTTTAATCCAATTTGCTAGTATTTTAATTGGAAAGTTCAAGCTGTATACATTCAATGTTCTTATAGATATTTATTATATTTGAATTTGATTTACTTCTCATTTTGTTTCAATACTAATTCTCATTTGCTTATCTACTCTTTTAATTAAAAAAAAATCTTTCCTATGTTCTCTTGGCCATTTTTATCTTTTCCACCTTCTGTTTGTAAGATTTCTTTTAGGAACTTCTGCAAAATGGCTTGGTAGTCATGTGAATTCCTCTTGGAAGGTTTTTATTCTTTGATTCTAAGGATAGCTTTGCTGGATAGAACAAATTAGGCTGGCAGTTATGTTCTTTCAAGTTTTGAAATATATTGTTCTAAACCCTCGTGAATCTTAGGGTTTCTCTTGAAAAATCATAGGTTGGCTTGATTGGTTCACCTTTAAATGTGTCCTGACATTTTTTGAGGATTTTCAAATTCTGTCTTTATTCTATAATATTTGGCATTTTAATAATAATGTGTTATAGAGAGGCTCTTTTTGATGTTGTATATTTGATGTTCTGAATTCATCCTGTATCTTGATGTCCCTTTCATTCCCTAGGTTTGGAAATTTTTCTGCTAATATTTCACTGTAACATTATCAAAGCAATTAGCCTGTATTCCTATTCCTTCCACAATGCTAGTGATTTTTAAATTTATTTTCTAAATTATCCCATAGTTCTTATAAATTCAGATCATAGGTTTTTTCTTTAATACCTTTTAAATATTTTAGGTGAGCTTCCTTGTCAAATTTCTGAGGATCTGTGTTCTACTTGTTCTAATACATTTGTGAGACTCTCAACTAAATTTTTTATTGAGTCTTTCAATTCCAAGATTTTTACTCCACTTCTTTTTAGAGTCTCTCTACTGAAATGCTCTTTCACATTCAGTATTTTTCTCCCTTAATTCATTCCTTAGATCTTCTTTTAATTTCATTAATCATTTTAACAATCAACTTTTAAAAATTCTTTGGAATTTTACCACTTCAGTGTCTGTGGATTCAATTACTAGGAGCTTATTGACTTTTGGAGGTATTCTACTTACTGTTTCCTTATAGGTTCTAAGGTCCTCCTTTATTAGTACATCTGTTGATATACATTCCTCTTTTTATGTGGGAGGTCCCTTAGTGGGTAGTTATCTATTTATAATAATCCCTGGGCTGTGGGTATAACTTAGCTTCAACATATATGATCAGCAAAATAAAAGTGTTAAATTCAATCTCTAGTACGACTTTAAAAGGAAGAGTAATCCTCAGTAATAGAGGTAATTTAAGAGTAAACCATATCAACATAGGGTATAAAAGTTATTACTAATTGATCTCTGCAGCTCTATTAACCAAAGAGAAAAGTGGATGAAAAATAAGTAGAATAGACTATAAAGATTAAGCATTAATGATAGTACAGTAAATTGAACTAGTATAAGAAATATTTTTAAAGAGAGAATAGGGAAAAAAGAAAAATACAAGAAATAAAAGGGATATGGAAAGGAAATGAGACAAAATAAAATGAGAGGAAAAATGGAAAGAAAGGGATTGAGAATGGAGATGAGACAGAAGAAAAGAAGTATAAAAGAGGACCAAATTGACAGAGTATATAAAATTTGCACTCTGAGGGAAAAATAATATGTGAAAGTTACTAGAAATCAGTTTACATTGAGCAGTTAATGCAACAATAGTAATAAAGAGATTCAGTGTTCTTCTTGCTGAGTTTTTTAGAATAGAGACATTTCCTTCTGAGATTTCAATTTCAGAATCTTCCAACCATGAGGAAGTTTGTGTGACACAAATATCACATTGTTTGTTTGTCTGTCTAATCTTGTTAGGGTGATATGTATGCTGAGCTACACCTCCTCCTTACTTGGCAGCATCTATTGAAATAACACTGTCTGTTTCAGAGGAGATTACAGCCTCAAAATAACTTTGTTATTATGACAAGAGTGGGAGTGTAAGTGTGACAAGGACTCCCATTCAGCCCTGATCCAACCCAATTTTACATTCTTTCAGCTACTTTCCTGATCCCAGAGTTTGGACAGCTAATTTCAAATGAAAGCATCCTTTGTTCTTCTCTGCTCTACAGACTTGTAGACCAGAGCTGTGGCTCCCACTCCCCAGACCTTCTCCCAACTCTGTGTTAGAATCTCACATTTCTGTACTCAGACTGACTCATGGCCTGAACATCCACGGATCCAGAGAAAAGTAAAGCCTAAGTGGCTGTTTTGTCTTGGGAATTCAAAAAGCATGTATACCAAAGAAGCAAGTATGGTTTGATATACATCAATGTAATTCATCACATAAACAGAATTAAGGATAAAAATCATTTATCATCTCAATAGATGAAGAAAAGGCCTTCAAAAGAATACAAATAATAAAGACTGAAGAGGACATGAAGAAAAGGAAACACTTTTACACTGTTGGTAGGACTGTAAGTTGATACAACTGCTATGAAAATCAGTATACAGGCTCCTCAAAATAGCAGGCATGAAACCACAATATTACCTAGCTACACCACTACTCAGTATTTATCCTGAAGAATTAATGTCATCTTATTATAGTAATACATCCACACACTCATGTTTACAGCAGCACAATTCACAATAGCCAAACTATGGAACCAGTCCAGGGTTCCATCAACAGATAAATAGATATAGAAAATGTGGTATATGTTCAAATCGGAGTTTTATTCAGCCATAAATAAAATTAAAATTATATCATTTGCAGGAAAATGTACAGAACTAGAGACCATCATGTTAAGTAAAATAAGTGAAACTTAGAAGGTTAAGGATCATACGTTTTCTCTCATAAGCAGAAATTAGAGAGGAAAAACAAAAACAAAGGTGGGAGTTGATCTCCTAGAAATCAAAGAGAGACCAGTAGAGGAAAGGATCAAAAGATGAGAGGTCAGGATGGAAGTAGGAAAATGCCAGGTAGTAATAGTAGCCAAATTATTGTGTGTATGTATAAATATGTAAGAAAAAAGTCCCACCAATATGTATAACTATAATACACCCATTAAAAGTATGAAAAAAATAATATAAATAATAATAAATGCTAGAAAGGATGTAAAGGAACCTCCTGTAATTCTTTAACACTCTTGGTGGGACTATGAATTAGTACAACTACTATAAAAATTAGTATGGAGTTTCCTCAAAAGATTAGGCATGGAATCATCACATGACCCAGCTGCACTACACCTTGGTATTTTTTAAATATTTTTTTTAGTTGTCAATAAACTTTTATTTATTTATTTATAGGTAGTGCTTAGAATGGAACCCAGTGTCTCACACATGCTAGGCAAGTATTCTACCACTGAGCTACAACTCCAGCCCCACTCCTTGTTATTTATCTTAAAGAATTAAGGTCATCATACTACAGTGCATATCCATGTTTATAGAAGCACAATTCACAATAGGCAAACTATTAAACCATCCAAGGTATCCATCAACAGATGAATGGATAAAGAAAATGTAGTGTGTATCCATATAATGGAGTTTTATTCAGCCATATAGAAAAATTATGTCATTTGCATAAAAATGGATGGAGCTATATACATTGTTAAGTAAAATAAGTTCAACTCAGAAGGTCAAGCATTGTATATTTTCTCTTATATGTGGGTGATAGAGAGGTAAAAGGAAAAGAAAGGTGGGTTGGAACTAATGAAAATGAAAGGGAAAAATTATTCAGTAGAGGAAATTGACCAAGAAATGTGATGTGGGGAGACAGAAGAGGAAGTGCTTGAGAATGATATCGCCAAATTATATTGTTATATTGTGTGCATATATGAATATGTAACAACAAATTCCACCATTACATACAACTACAATGCACCAAATAAAAATGTGGGAGGAAAACATAAAAAGGCAAGTATACCAATAAGAAGACAATAAAGAATTTTAAAAAGAGAGAAATAGGAAAAGCAAAAGTACTGAAGGCACTGAAGGGATTTCTAGTTTCTTCTCAGTAAGTCCAAATGAATCTTTTTAAGTTGTCACTTCCCCACTTTCATTATCTCCCTAAAGAGTGCTGGGACTTTCTCCTGAACACCCTCAGCTCATGCTATCTGATCTTATTTTCTGCTAAGATTACAAATTTATTGGGACAGTAGCACCTGTTTATCAAACTGGGCTGGAGAATTTCTTTGGCTTGTTGGAGGGGAGCTTCCCTCTCTGACTGAGACACCATGTGCCCAGTGCTGCCACAGTCCATTCCTTTTATTAATTCTCTTTCTAATTTAGAAACTTGATATTTTGGGGTTTTACCTAGTTGATAGATATCTGGGTTGCCTATTAGAATTTTCCCAGTCTTCCTACCTCGTATCCTGCTGCTGCAAAAATGTTATTTTAACTCAGACTCTTGGAGCTGCTACAATATTGTGGGTTCCTCTGATCCAACATTTCCCAATAGACTTTCTAATAGCCATATATGGTTAATAAACATATGAAATGTGGCTAGTATAACCAAAAATTGATTTTTTAAAATTAAATTTGAATTTGAATTTGAATAACCATGTGTGGTTAGTAACTACTGTAGTATATACTGCCACTCAGACTAATAAAAATTTTAAATAGAAAAACTAAGTAGGGGGCTGGGGTTGCATCACAGTGGTAGAGCACTTGCCTGGCATGTGTGAGGCACTGGGTTCAATCCTCAGCACCACATAACAGTAAATAAAATAAAGGTCCATCAACAACTAAAAAACAAAAAAAATAAAAAACAAAAAACTAAGTAGGCCTTCTGATTTGATTTAGAAGTTCTGTGTATAGCAATACTATGAGACTGATTATACCCATTTTCCTCCCACATCTCAATAAGGATGTTTACATGTCAAAACTGATATCAAATGCTAATCATATCACCCTCTTATTGCTTTTAATTCAATTAATTATTATATTTCACTTACTTGGGTTTACATGGCATGTCTTTCAAGGAGTATTTAGGCATCTGTGTAAGCTGATTTTTCAGTTCTTCAAGCTTTTGCATTTGCGTTACTACTTTTGAAATGTTTAAAGAGACTGTTTTCTCAGGTGCTAGAATATCTGCTTCTGAAAGACTATAACCTCTACTTAGCTAAAATAATAAAAATAAACAAATTATTTAAGAAATACCCATTTTCCTCCCACATCTCAAAGAAATTTCAGTTTGCTTTATAAAATCTGATTTTATCTACATCTATTATGTCAAATGATGATACAATAGTTAACAAAAATATGAGCAATTATCTATCAATAGAATCAGAGCCCAATAAGGATGTTTACATACCGAAACTGATATCAAATCTTCTGTTTACACTTTTTATATCCAGAAATTTGAAGCAAGCCCAATAATAGTAAGTACAACTTAAAATATTTACAAGAGTAATTCTAAAATAGTTGCTTCACCTAAATTCTTTCAAAAAGTATCCCTACTGTGATAACACAATAATTTGCTCTCAAAGACTAATACTTTGTATATCAAATCCCAGAAGTTCACATATAAGTGTCCATGGAACTGTCATTTATCAATCTGTATGAATAAAATCTTAGATCACCTTGGGAGTCTCAAGTTTTTTGGAATAGACCAAGCTAAAAAGCAACAGGCAATAGAAAGAATCAATAAGATTTATAGAATAAGATGACACATCATTATTAGTATTCTAAGCAATAGGCCTACTCAAAGGAAGTTCCAGCAAAAAGGAGCATACAAAAACCACAGTGAATGTTTTAATATGCTTTTTTGCTGCTTGACCAAAAGACCTGAGAAGAACAATTAGAGAAGGAAAAGTTTATTTTGGGGCTCATGGTTTCAGAGGTCTTAGTACATAGACAGCCAACTCCATTCTTTGGGGTCCAACATGAGGCAGAACATGGTAGAAGAGTATGGAAGAGGAAAGCAGCTCAGAACATGGTTCCAGAAAAAAGAGAGAGAAAAAAAGGGAGACAGACAGACTCCACTCTCCAGAGACAAGATACATACCCTTAAGGCACACCCCCAATACCTTACCCTAGCTGCTTTCAGTTACCACTCAGTTAATCTCTACCAGGGGATTAACACACTAATTAGGTTAAAGATCTCATAACCCAATCAATTTACCTCTTAAACATCTTACATTGTCTCACATTTGAGCTTTGGAAGCACATCTCATATTGAAACTATAACAGTGAAAGAAACAGCAATACATAGAGTTAAACAAGCATAAAAGCAATTGGTCCGGGTGGGGAAGAGTAAGAAGTTTTGACAGGATAATACCAGAGATCCATCCATGTATATACCTCTAATGATGGGAGGGAGATTGGTCAGGGAAGAAGTCAAGGACTAGCAAAGAGAAATTCTAGCATTAAGTATTTAGAACAAGTTCTTCATTATAGTAATGACTACCTAGAATGGGATTAGAATACAGCAACAGGAAATGTTGAGCAGTATACTGCAAGTCTGAGATATTGATAAGGCTATGGAACTGGGGAAGAGAAGTCAGAAACTTACAAAACCCTACTGGTAAAGGCAAGATCCCAGAGAAGAGCCATGACGTGGCACATTCTTTTGGGCAGTTTCTCCCAGACCTCCTTAGCAAAATTCCCCAAAGCAGAACCCTTATGCTCAATGTCCCAGCAAGAGGTACATCTCCCTGGTCTTTTCCTAGGACCACAGAGTAACTTTCAGGGTACCACCCTCATGAGTACCTTCCAAGTGAGTTTAAGTTCTACCAGCATGGCACCCAAGCAAGTTTCTACCACTCAGTGATGACAACTACTCCCTCTTCAAAAGGTCTGAATCTTAGTCCTGAGTTGAGAGAAGAGGATCTGGGGTATTTAGATTTGTTCCTTCCTTGAGTGTTCTTTTTCCATCCTGGGTATTGAGGATACTCTCTATATCTATTGCTATATTCTTTTAGATTGTCTTTAACTATTTAATAGGTATTTTCTCTATTATAACAATTCTCTATATTAAGCATTGCCTAATCAAATTAGTATGTGGTTTTTGTCTCTTGATTAAACCATAACTGATACATTACATTTCCTAGTATGAACTTAATGTGAATAGAAGTCATTCCTAGGAGAAGGAATGATGGCCCAGAACTAAAGTAAGAAATAGTGAGATTATCAACTATAAGACTTCACCAAAAATAACTATGGGTATAGGTTCCAGTAAGACAACTTTGAAAGGGCTCATTCAATATTTCAATGGCAATTCACCATACACTCTGAAGGCTTTAACACCTCTGTTAAAGCATCATAGTCATAGGCATTAACCTCATCAGCATGAATGGGCAATAAAATCTATTAGTAAAAATATTATTCAAACATTTTCAAATCTTAGTAAGCATGAGAATCTCTTAAGAGAGCCTAGCTTCCTCACATACAAATTCTAATCCAGTAGTATATATCTTGTGTTAAACATGATCCATCAACTAAGAAACAATCCTTGAAAGGCAGAAGAGAGTAACTTAGACAATTAACTGATACACCAAATTAAGAAAATACTCAAGAGAAGTAACTACAGATTTAAACATTGAAAAACTTTGAATTCCAGTTCAGAAATATACTTTTTATAGTGAGGATTCCTCCTAGAGATTATGAATGCTTACATTGAATTTCAAGAATACTCAACAGTTGCTAACTGGCACTAAGGCACAAACAATATATAAAAAGACAAGCAGACACATTTAGGAAGGAAAATCAAAAGGACTCATGAATGGATTGAATATTTAGGATATTTAGGAAGTGAGTTTCAAGGATGGTTACCCCATTTCTGATTTACTCAACTGGATGAATTACCATTAACTAAGATAGAAACACTAGAAAATGAGTACAAAATTCTTGTTTTTGATCCACTGAATTTGAAGTGAAACAAGTCTGGAGTTGTTTCTAAATTACCAACATCAAAGTAAAACTGAATGAGATTACCTAAGGAAAGTTCAGAGAAAAAAAAAAGGCATGCCAAAATTTATTGCTTAAGTAGTTGACTGAAAAAGAAATAGTCGAAGAGGTAAAACAATAGCCAGTACAGTATAATTCACAGAAACCAAAAGAATATTGTTTCAAAAAATGAGAAAGTGATCAATAAATACTAATTATGGTTGAGATAAAGAAACATGTCTATTAAGTTTAACAACATACAAATTACTGGGAACCATATGCGGACAGTCTGAATAATTTGAAAAATATATGGGAATTAAGGACATAGTTATAGTAAATTAATATACAATCTGGCTCTGAACAGGTAACATATGTTCCACAGATAAGGTTGTAAAGACAGACATATAACCCCAGTTACAAGGGGAAAGTGACATTAAATAAGAAAGATAAACAGTTTTAAAAAACAAAAAATAAATGAGAAAAGTTGAATATATGAGAGATAAAGTCCTTAAGAGGCCAAGAGGAGATGGAATCCAAAACAAAAGTGAAAGAATTATTCCTATGTATAGGCAGAAAGATAAAATGTGTATGCATGTAAATATTTTGTTTGGCAACAGGAATTGATATTATAGCTATTTTAGTTTCTGTAAGTGTACTCTGTGATGACACAATTTCCTGATAACACATTGTTCAGAATATATCCTTGTCATTAAGCAATGCCTAACTGTAAATAGAAAGATAGAAATCTATAGTTCAACAATAAGTTACCTGCATTCGAAATTTCATTAATAATAAAGTTCAGAGTGTTACTTGACATACACTCCAAGGGTAAAAAAGAACACTGATCTTTATAAATGCAGAAGTCAAGGAACTGAGAAACTGGATTTTTAGATAGATCATGTACATTGACAGGAATGAGTGCAAAAAAAAAAAAGAAATACAAATCTATAAATAAATCAGAAAAAATATTTCTAGTTTCAAAAATAAGAAGGCAGAAGACAGACTGAAGTTCCTAAATTATGAAGAAGAAATTTTACAAGCAAGTAAAGGAATAGTTGACTTCACCCAACCTTACTTCTCTAGAAAGATAATAATCATTACGCTATAGTCAAAGAACTTCTAACATTTCTCCAATGTCAGCCACATCTATCTAAAAAAAAGCATGTATAGAAAATGAAAGTCTTCTACTCTGCTAAAAAAAACAATTATAGTTCTTTTTCCCTTTAATTTTGTATTCCAAATAAGTCAGCCTCTTTAAAGAGCTTAGGCTTCAAAAGTAATTTGAGTGGACCATAAGCATGACAAAGGTAAAACAAATAATTCTATAAACCACTAAAAGCTACTTTGGAAATCATTGCTATTAATGGTATGTATGAAGTTTTTTTCCAAAATAGATTAAAAGTCCTTAACTCAGAGGCCAGTAGTTCTCAAACTGATAAAGTACTTGAAAATCAGAAGTATAAATTACTCTAGCATTATTTAAATTATTTAATACCATTAAAAGAACATATTAAACTTAAGAGAAAAATAATAGATAATTGTATGTCTGTGAATATATTATGCATGATTTTTAAATATAGAATTTTTAAATTGATAAAAAAATTAATTGATAATAAAAATTGATAAATTATACCTTATCATTTTACTACTTTCTGTAAATTAGGAAAAGAAAAATAGTTCAATTTCCCTTATTCAATTTTAGGAAACAAAATGTATCAAATTTTGAATATAGTAGATAAATGCAGGAATATAGGGTATAAATCACTAAAAAATATTTTTCTACCCACTAATTCCTCTTATATCAAAATCAAATGATAACTTTATGACCCAAACTTTAAACATACCTCTAATTGATTTTTCAAATGAGTCAAAATATTGATTTAATTAACAATTAAGAAATGTTATGGAGCTAGGTTTGTGGCTTGGTGGTACAGTGCTTGCCTAGCACGTGTGAGGCACTGTTTTTAGTTCTCAGCACCACATAAAAAAATAAGTAAACAAATAAAAGCACTGTGTCCATCTACAACTAAAAAAAAAGGAAAAAAAATGTCATACTTGCCTCCTCCATTTGATTGACCTGTAGCTGAAACCACTTTACAAGCAAAACATAAAGGAGCAAAGAAGAAAGAATTAATGACAAGTTGAATTTCTTCAGTAAAATTAATGTACATATACATGTATGCCTGTGAACTTTCATCTGGCAAGCATCAGTTCTTAGGGTTCATAAAAGGGCCCAATGCAACATACAACTGAAAATAAAGTTTTAAATATAGCAGCAAGTTTGAAAGTCCTTTAACTTCCACAAGACTTAGAAAACTTTTTCATTTAGATATATTTCTCTATTAAGTTTTAGTATGTAAGCTTCAATACATTTATCATACCTTAAAAAGAGATTCCAAAATCTGGAAAATAAAAATTTAAAGAATATATTTTAAAATAAAATCCTTCACAATATATAATATTTAATTCATATCTTATTATTTTCAATCACAAAAGTATAATAATTGCTAAAATAGGACATAAATCTATAGTTCAAAATCATAATTTTAAATTCAGAGACAGTGTTTCAGTCAATTTTGTATATACAACTTACTTCAAGAATAAAAAGTAATTCTACACCCTTACAGAACTATATTAAGAGGCCCGCCAAAAATCCATATGAGTCATTTCATATATTTTCTTAATATAGGTAAGGAATAAAAATATATGCCAAAGGGCATATATTTCTCTTCATAGAACAGCAAGTGAAATAATTGAAAGCATTACCTTTCAATACTATTAATACAATTTTTTCTTGCTAAGGGAACTAAAATATCAAGATAGAAAATATCTTACTGCCACTTTTGTTTTTTATGCAAAATACAAAGAACTGGTTTGGGAGCTTTAAAAATATATGAAAAAAATTACACAGATTAAAATATACTTATTCCTTAAAAATTTAATATGAAATTATTAGATCTTTTACCCCTGTATCCCAACACTTTCACGTCTGGGTAAAAGTTTTGAATTGCACTATTAAAGAAAAATATTTCTACAAGCA
Source organism: Spermophilus citellus (assembly GCF_964194105.1). Taxonomy (NCBI): domain Eukaryota; kingdom Metazoa; phylum Chordata; class Mammalia; order Rodentia; family Sciuridae; genus Spermophilus; species Spermophilus citellus. Next base: position 67,935,556 of record NC_138187.1, on the reverse strand, counting down.
TTTGGATAGAGGAAAAATGTTATTCACAATGAATCAATATAGATTAGTCTATACTGTCTCTGCTTCAATATTGACTCTACATCAGTGGTTCAAAAATAGTGGCTCCACAACCAATAGTAGCAGCACCACACAAGCATGCTACTTATTAAAGCAAAACCTCAGGCCCCACCCCAACATACTGAATCAGAAATTCTGGAAGAAGCACCAGCAATCATCTGTTCCTTTAAGTGATTATTTTTTATGCTAAAGTTTGATATTCACTAAGCTAAATAATAAAATGCATAGATCTACTCAAAAAAATGAGGCCCTCCAGAAAATAAACTAAATATATAATATATATTTTATATAATAAATATAAAATAAATATCCATGTTTGAAGAAAAATATTTTCAGCTATATAAGGGTTTAGGAAATAATATCCATTAAGTCACACTATCTTAGAATAACATCCTTCTTTGCATTATTAAGTGGATTCTGAGGTTCATAAAACCAGTCTTCTGCCCTGAAAACTGATGGGAAACACTAACAGATACAAACACTCGATGTAGCTTGAGTTCTACAATTATGTACACCACTAAGAACTAGGAGAACAGTGGCTTCCTAAGTTCCTGTGAAATTTCACATCAGTAGTTGCTAATACTGCTAAATCTAGAACAGTACTGATAAAAACAAAGATGAAAATTGAATAAAAGTGAGAAAAAGCAACATTAGACACACAATACTTAAATAGGGAAAGTACTGTTAAATTATGGAGTAATACCTACAAACTTTTTGAGAAAAATATTAAACTGCCATTCTAAATTAAAAGATATTGAGGACTGCCTCCACCAACCTGCATGGGAACCCAGGCCCAGGCTAGGCCCAGTACACCCCTGCCGACCAGCAGACCCATGCCAGAGCTCAGTCCCTGGCCCAGGACTGCCCCTCGTACCTGCACAGGAGCTCATGGGAGCCCAGGCCTAACCTGTCTCCACCTTGGGACACTGCAGCCACTGCCATAGCCCTCCCCACGCAGTAGTCTTCACCTTGTGACAACAGATAGGGTCTAAAAGCAGCAGCATCTCAGAACAGGCAGCCCAAGCCACTGTAAGGCCTACCCTTTCAGCCTCATTTCTGAAAGAGGTTGCATCCATCTTGGGACACCCCCACTGCTATCCTGATTTACCTCCACAATTGCTGCTACCACCTATAATTCCAGTAGCATCCATCCAGAGTCACTGGCAGGGTCTGGAAGCCCAACACCAAGATGAGGTACAGATAATCTGCACAGATACTATAATATTATAGGGTAGGAACTGTAATACCTCAGATCTGCACTGCAAGAAAGGAAGACACATAGACAACATGAAAAAACAACAGAATCCATGGACAGTGCAGTTAATGAAATGTCAGAGAAGGAGTTCAGAACATACATGATTAAAATGATCTGTGAATTAAAGAATGACCTAAATGAGCAAATATACGCAGAAACTGATCACTCTAACAAAGAGATGAGAGAGCAAATACAGGCAACAATGACAAACCAAGAATCTTACATCCAGCAAAATTAAGATTCACATTTGAGGATGAAAGCCTTTCATAACAAACAAAAGTTAAAGAATTTACAGTGAGAAAGCCCAAACTACAGAGCATCCTCAGCAAAATATTCCAGGAGGAGAAAATGAAAATCAATAAAGGGAAGAACTCTACTAAAGAAAAGGCCAATCAAAGGAGAAACCAAGTCAAGGTAAAAAAAAATTAAACCAAAATGTCCAGGAATACAAATAACATTTCAATAATAACCCTAAAGGTGAATAGCCTAAACTCATCAATTAAAAGAAAAAGATTGATAGATTGGATTTTTAAAAAAAAAAGATTCAACTATTTGTTGCCTTCAAGAGACTCATCTCACAGGAAAAGACATCCACAGGCAGAAGGTGAAAGGGTGGGCAAAAACATACCACTCACATGGAATATGTAAATAAGCATGCATTTCCATCCACATATCAGATAAAGTGGACTTCAAACCAAAGCTAGTGAAAAGGGATAAAGAAGGACATTTCATACTGCTGAAGAGATTCATACATCAACAAGACATAACAATCATATAAATTGTTTAAAAAATCTAAAAAAACCTAAAAGACACTAGAAATTTCTAGAGGTATATGATAAACCCCAAATGGGGCATCTATATATGTCCAACAAACCCTTCTCAAATACAAGAACCAAATAGAACACAACACAATAATACTGGGTGATTTTAACCATACATTTTTCACAACTGGATAGATATTCCAACCAAAAACTAAACAAAGAAACTATGGAACTCAATAATATAATCAATAATTTGGACTTAACATACATATATAGAATATTCCATCCATCAATGAGCAAATACACTTTCTTCTCAGCAGCACATGGATCCTTCTCCAAAGTGCACTATATGTTATGCCACAAAGCAAGTCTTAGCAAATACAAAAAAAGGGAGAGGGAAGATGGCGGCGATGGGAGTGCATCACCCCAGTGCGCCGCGTCACTGTGCGAGAGAAAGACGAGGTGAAACGGCTGAAGGCTACCTTGTTGGGAATTTCCAGTGAAATTGAGGTGCTCCAGAATCTAGAGGACGGATTTACATCGCGCGGGGTTCGGCTGCGGGGGCTCGGTCACGGGCGATTTCTCCGCACGGAGGGTAGCAGAGCCTGGTCGGTGGACCACCCCGCGGATGGAGTCTGCGGCGCGCGCTGGATAGCAGCGAGCTACCGGAGCGGGAGTACAGCGATGCGGATTCTGGGGGCTCCTGCCAGTGGTGCAATGGCTGTGCTTAGTGCTGAGTTCCGGCTTTGAGACAGAGGAGAGAAGCGGTCCAGTTCGGTTCTCGACACCGGTCGGACCACGGAGGAGGACAGCAGCCGCCATCTTGGAGAGCTGATGTAATCATCCCTGTTTTCTACTGATCTCAGCTCATTCAACTACAGAACAGGTGATTTCAGGCTGGTATTTGCCTGCGTCTCGCAGACAGATTGCTCAGGCACGGGGCTGGAGAACCTGAGGAGAATACTCCTCGGGGCTCGCTCCTGGAAAGGCGTGCGCCGGGCTTTGAGCGGCCGGATTCTGGTTCCCCAGGCTGCTTTGGCCCAGGGCTGGGGAACCTGCGGGGACTGCGTGCTGAGGCCAGCTCCAAGTAGAATGTGTGCTGAGGGGCGGCTGGGCTCTGACTCCCGGAACAGTTTTGGCCCGGGGCTGGGGAGCCCGCGGGGACTGCGTCTTTGGGCCTGAGCCTAGCGAAGCGTGCACCGAGCGGGGAGAGTTTGGAGAGGCCGGGCTCAGGCTCCCGGGGCTGCTTTGGCCTGGGGCTGGGGAACCCGCGGGGGTCGCTCTGTGGAGCCTGCTCCTAGCGGAGCGTGGCCGGGATCGGAGAGGCCGGGTTCTGGCTCCCGAAGCTGCTTTGGCCCAGGGCTGGGGAACCTGCAGGGACTGCTTCTCGGTCCAGGTCCTGGTGGGTGCTGTGGGGGCCTGGGGGGCAGAGTGGAGCTGCCGCCTGCGCCCAGAGCAGGCCAAGTGACCCGCCGGCGTGGTATCATGACACCCCAACTGCAGCTGGGGCCGAGGAGAGTAGCCGCCCTCGCATGGAACAGGACCAGCGACCCGACGGTGCGGTAGCCAAATCACCCCATTTGGAGTGGGGGCTGTGCAGAGCCGCCGTCTGAGCCTGCAAGGTAGGCAGACCTGCGACCCACTGGCAGGACAGGCCCGGCAGCCTACCAGTGTGGTGGACAAGTAGCACCGAGGCAGTCACGTCACACTGGTTGGAGTGGGGGTGGAGCAGAGCCGCCGCCCGTGTCCGGAAAAGGCCCAGCGACCCGTTGGAGAGGCAGTCAGGTACCCCCACTGGGAGTGGGGGCTGAGCAGAACTGCCGCCCGAGCCCGCAAGGTAGGCAGAACTGCGACCCACCGGCGGAACAGGCTTAGAGGCCGACCAGCGTGGTAGACACGTCACACCAATTGGAGTAGGGGCGGAGCAGAGCTTCCGCCCACATCCAGATCAGGACCAACGACCCGAGGGCGTGGTAGTTACGTCCCCACAATTGGAGTGGGGGCAGAGCAGAGCCGCCACCCGTGCCCGCAGGGTGGGCAGACCTGCGACCAACCAGTGTGGTAGATAGATCACCCTAATTAGAGGAGGAGCACAGCCACTACCCGCCCAGCAAGGGAGATCTCCCAACTATACAAGAGCAATATAAATAAATAGGGGGAAAATTTCAAAAACACAACAGTTTCACCAAGCAGAAAGAAACACGAGCAGTATGAAAAGACAAGGAAAGAAAGGACCACAAGCAATGCAGGTCAACTCAACTTTAGAAGAGGTAATAGCTGCAACAGATGGAATGTCAGATAAAGAGTTCAGGATATACATGCTTAAGATGATCTGGAGTGTCAAGGAAGACATGAGACAGCAAAATCAGACAATGAAAGATCACTTTGACAAGGAACTACATAAACAAATCCAGGAAGTAAAAGATCAATTACACAGGGAGATAGAGGTAATAAAAAACAAACAAATAGAAATCCTAGAAATGCAGGAAGCAATAAACCAACTTAAAAACTCAATTGAGAATACTACCAGCAGAGTAGATCACTTAGAAGATAGAACATCAGACAATGAAAACAAAGTATTTCAACTTGAAAAGAACATAGACAGCTCAGCAAGTCTGCTAAGAAACCATGAGCAGAACATCCAAGAAATATGGGATAACATTAAAAGACCAAACTTAAGAGTCATTGGGATACAGGAAGGCACAGAGCTCCAAACCAAAGGAATAAACAATCTATTCAATGAAATAATACAAGAAAACTTCCCAGACCTGAAGAATGAAACAGAATCCCAAATCCTAGAAGCCTACAGGACGCCGAATGTGCAAAATCATAAGAGATCCACACCTAGACACATTATAATGAAGATGCCCAACATACAGAATAAGGAGAGAATTTTAAAAGCTACAAGAGAAAGAAAGCAGATTACATTTAGGGGCAAACCAATCAGGATAACAGCTGATCTCTCAACACAGACTCTGAAAGCTAGAAGATCCTGGAATAACATATTTCAAACACTGAAAGAAAATGGGTTCCAACCAAGAATCGTGTATCCGGCGAAATTAAGCTTCAGGATGGAAGATGAAATTAAAACCTTCCACGATAAACAAAAGTTAAAAGAATTCGCAGCTAGAAAACCATCTCTTCAAAAAATCCTTGGCAAAACATTACAGGAAGAGTAAATGGAAAATAACATTGAAAACCAACAGTGGGAGGTAGGACAGTAAAGGGGGGAAAGTAATCAAAGAAGAAAACAAATCAGGTTTAGTAACATTAATAAACAAATATGGCTGGAGGAACAAACCATATCTCAATAATAACCCTAAATGTTAATGGCTTAAACTCACCAATTAAGAGACACAGGCTAGTAGAATGGATCACAAAACAAGACCCAACAATATGCTGCCTACAGGAGACACATTTGATAGGAAAAGATATACATAGACTGAAGGGGAAAGGTTGGGAAAAATCATTCCACTCATATGGACTGCGGAAACAAGCAGGAGTGTCCATACTCATATCAAATAAAATAGATTTCAAGCCAAAGTTAATCAAAAGGGATAAAGAGGGACACTGCATACTGCTCAAGGGAACCATACACCAACAAGACATAACAATCATAAATATATATGCCCCAAACAATGGTGCAGCTATGTTCATCAAGCAAACTCTTCTCAAGTTCAAGAGTCTAATAGACCACCATACAATAATCATGGGAGACTTCAACACACCTCTCTCACCACTGGACAGATCTTCCAAACAAAAGTTAAATAAGGAAACTATAGAACTCAATAACACAATTAACAACCTAGACTTAATTGACATATATAGAATATACCACCCAACATCAAGCAGTTACACTTTTTTCTCAGCAGCACATGGATCCTTCTCAAAAATAGATCATATATTATGTCACAGGGCAACTCTTAGACAATATAAAGGAGTAGAGATAATACCATGCATCTTATCTGATCATAATGGAATGAAACTGAAAATCAACGATAAAAGAAGGAAGGAAAAATCATGCATCACTTGGAGAATGAACAATAGGTTACTGAATGATCAATGGGTTATAGAAGACATTAAGGAGGAAATTAAAAATTTCTTAGAGTCAAATGAAAACACAGACACAACATATCGGAATCTATGGGACACATTGAAAGCAGTTCTAAGAGGAAAATTCATTGCTTGGAGCTCATTCCTTAAAAAAAGAAAAAACCAACAAATAAATGATCTCATACTTCATCTCAAAATCCTAGAAAACGAAGAGCAAAACAACAGCAAAAGAAGTAGAAGGCAAGAAATAATTAAAATCAGAGCTAAAATTAATGAAATCGAAACAACAATTGAAAAAATTGACAAAACTAAAAGTTGGTTCTTTGAAACTACAACTATCTTATATTTGATAAAGGGGCTAAAAGCATGCAATGGAGGAAGGATAGCATCTTCAACAAATGGTGTTGGGAAAACTGGAAATCCATTTGCATCAAAATGAAACTGAATCCCTTTCTCTCGCCATGCACAAAACTTAACTCAAAATGGATCAAGGAGCTTGATATTAAATCAGAGACACGGCGTCTGATAGAAGAAAAAGTTGGCTATGATATACATACTGTGGTGTCGGGCTCCAAATTCCTCAATAGGACACCCATAGCGCAAGAGTTAACAACTAGAATCAACAAATGGGACTTACTCAAACTAAAAAGTTTTTTCTCAGCAAAAGAAACAATAAGAGAGATAAACAGGGAGCCTACATCCTGGGAACAAATCTTTACTCCACACACTTCAGATAGAGCCCTAATATCCAGAGTATACAAAGAACTCAAAAAATTAGACAATAAGATAACAAATAACCCAATCAACAAATGGGCCAAGGATCTGAACAGACACTTCTCAGAGGAGGACATACAATCAATCAATAAGTACATGAAAAAATGCTCACCATCACTAGCAGTCAAAACCACCCTAAGATACCATCTCACTCCAGTAAGATTGGCAGCCATTATGAAGTCCAACAACAACAAGTGCTGGAAAGGATGCGGGGAAAAGGGTACACTTGTTCATTGTTGGTGGTACTGCAAATTGGTGCAGCCAATTTGGAAAGCAGTATGGAGATTTCTTGGAAAGCTCGGAATGGAACCACCATTTGACCCAGCTATTCCCCTTCTCGGTCTATTCCCTAAAGACCTAATAAGAGCATGCTACAGGGACACTGCTACATCGATGTTCATAGCAGCACAATTCACGATAGCAAGATTGTGGAACCAACCTAGATGCCCTTCAATAGATGAATGGATAAAAAAATGTGGCATTTATACACAATGGAGTATTACTCTGCTTTAAAAAATGACAAAATCATAGAATTTGGAGGGAAATGGATGGCAATAGAGCAGATTATGCTAAGTGAAGCTAGCCAATCCTTAAAAAACAAATGCCAAATGACTGCTTTGATATAAGGGTGAGTAACCAAGGATAGGGTAGGGACGAAGAGCTTGAGAAGAAGATTAACATTAAACAGGGATGAGAGGTGGGAGGGAAAGGGAGTGAGAAGGGAAATCGCATGGAAATGGAAGGTGATCCTCAGGGTTATACAAAATTACATATAAGAGGAAAGGAGGGGTAAGAGAAAAATAATACAAGTGGAAGAAATGATTTACAGTAGAGGGGGCAGAGAGAGAAAAGGGGAGGGGAGGGGAGGGGAAGGGGGATAGTAGAGAATAGGATAGACAGCAGAATACATCAGTCACTAGAATGGCAATATGTAAATCAATGGAAGTGTAACTGATGTGATACAGCAATCTGTATACGGGGTAAAAATGGGAGTTCATAACCCACTTGAATCAAACTGTGAAATATGATATATTAAGAACTATGTAATGTTTTGAACGACCAACAATAAAAAAATAAAAAAATAAAAAAAGGGAGATACTACCCTGCATTCTATCAGACCATAAAGAAATGAAATTAGAGTTCAATGATAAAATTTAAAGAGAAGCTACTCCAACACCTGAAGACTAAACAATATGCTAATGAAAGATGCATGGATAACAGAAGACATCAGGGGGGATATAAATTCTTAGAGTTAAATAAGAACTCTGATACAACTTTTCAAAATATCTGGGACACTATGAAGATAGTAGTAAGAGGAAAGCTCATTACATGGAGGTTATTCATTAAAAGAAGAAAAAGTGAACAAATAAATGACCTGACTTTATAGCTCAAAGCCGTAGAAAAAAAAGAACAAACCAAAAGTTGTAGAAGAAAGGAAATAATTAAAATCAGGGCAGAAATCAATAAAATTGAAACTAAAGAAACAATTCAAAAATTTGACAAAACAAAAAACTGGTTCTTTGAAAAAAATGAAGTTGACAAACCCTTAGCCACTCTAACAAAAAGAAGGAAGGAGAAAACTTAAATTACTAAAATTTGTGATGAAAAAGGAAATATCATAACAGACACTATTGAAATACAGAAGACAATTAGAAACTATTTTGAAAATGTACACTCTAGTAAAACAGAAAACCTAAAAGACACTGAGAAATTTCTAGAGGTATATGATAAACCCAAACTGAGTCAAGAGAACATACGCAATTTAAACAGATGAATTTCAAGCAAGGAAACAAAAGACACCATTGAAACCCTTCCAACCAAGAAAAGTCCAGTACCAGACAGATTCATAGCTGAGTTCTACAAAACCCACAAAGAAGAATTAATACCAATACTCTTCAAATTACTGCATGAAATAGAATAGGAAGGAACCCTTCCAAACTCATTCTATGAGGCTAATATCATCCTGGTACCAAAACCAGGCAAAGACACATAAAGAAAATTTCAGACTTATATCCCTGATGAACATCAATGCAAAAATTGTCAATAAAATTCTGGCAAGTCACATACAAAAGCATATCAAAAAAAATAGTGTACCATGATCAAGTAGGGCTCAGTCCAGGGATGCAAGGTTGATTCAACATAAGGAAATCAATAAATATAATTCATCACATCACTAGACCTAAAGATAAGAATCATATGACTATACCAATTGATGAAGAAAAAGCATTTGACAAAATACGGCACTCTTTCATGTTCAAAATACTAGAAAAACTAGGGATAGTAGGAACATACCTCAACATTGTAGAAAAGTTTATCTATGCTAAGCCACAGGCCAACATCATTCTAAAAGGAGAAAAATTGGAGGCATTCCCACTAAAAACAGGAACAAGATAGGATGCCCTCTTTCACCACTTCTATTCAACATAGTCCTTGAAACCCTAGCCAGAAAAATCAGAGGTGAAGGAAATTAAAGGGATATGGATAGGAAAAGAAGAACTCAAACTATCATTATTTGCTGATGACATGACTCTATACATAGAGGATCCAAAAAACTCTACCAGAAAACTTCTAGAATTAATGAATGAATTCAGTAAGGTAGCAGATACAAAATCAATATCCATAAATCAAATATATTTCTGTAGATCAGTGATGAATCTCTGAAAGAGAAATTAGAAAAACTACCCCATTCACAATAGCCTCAAAACAAATAAAATAAAATACTTGGGAATCAACTTAACAACAGAGGAGAGACTCTGCAATGAAAACAACAGAACACTAAAAAAGAAACTTAAGAAGACCTTAGAAGATGGAAAAAACTCCCATGCTCCTGGATAGGCAGAATTAATATCGTCAACATGGCCATACTACCAACAGTGTTAAACAGATTCAATGCAATTCCAATTAAAATACCAATATCATTCCTTATTTAAAAAAAGAAAAGGAAATCAGGTAATTCATTTAGAAAAATAAGAGACCCAGAATAGCTAAAACAATCCTTAGCAGGAAGACTGAAGTGAAGCAGAAGGCATCACAATATTGGACCTTAAACTATACTACAAAGCTATACTAACAAAAATGGTATGGTATTGGAACCAAAATAGACATGTAGACCAATGGTACAGAATAGAAGACAGAGACAAACCCACATAAATTCAGTTATCTCATACTAGACAAAGGTGCCAAAACCATACAATGGACAAAAGATAGCCTCTTCAACAAACGGTGCTGAGAAAACTGGAAATCCATATGCAGCCAAATGAAACTAAACCCTATCTCTTACCATGCACAAAACTCAACTCAAAGTGGATCAAGGACCTAGGAATTAGTTCAGAGACCCTGCACCTAACAGAGGAAAAAGTAGGTCCAAATCTTCATCATATTAGGCCCCAACTTCCTTAACAAGACTCCTAAAGTGCAAGAAATCAAATCAAGAATTAATAAATGGAATGGACTCAAACTAAAAAGCTTCTTTTCAGAAGAAAAGAAACAATCAATGAGGTGAAAAGAGAGCCTACATTTTTGGAGAAAATTTTTGCCATACACACATCAGATAGAGCACTAATCTCCAGGATATATAAAGAACTCAAAAAACTTAACACCAAAACAGCAAACAACTCAATCAACAAAAGGGCTAAGGAGCAGAACAGACACTTCTCAGAAGAAGATATACATTCGATCAACAAATATGTGAAAAAAAATGTTCAACATCTCTAGTAATTAGAGAAATGCAAATCAAAACTACTCTTAAGATTTCATCTCATGCCAATCAGAATGGCAGTTATCAAAAATATAGACAATAATAAAGGCTGATGAGGATATGGGGGAAAAGGTACACTCATACATTGCAGGTGGGACTGCAAATTGGTGCAACCAATTTGGAAAGCAGTATGGAGATTCCTTAGAAAGCTTGGAATGGAACCACACTTTCACTCAACTATCTCACTCCTTGGTCTATACCCAAAGGACTTACAAACATCATCCTACAGTGACACAGCCACATCAATGTTCATAGCAGCATAATTCACAACAGCCAAACTGTGGAATCAAACTAGATGCCCTTCAATAGACAAATGGATAAAGAAACTGTGGTATATATACACAATGGAATATTACTCAGTGCTAAAAGAGAATAAAATTAAGGAATTTGCAGGTAAATAAATGGAGTTAGAGAATATCATGCTAAACAAAGGAAGCCAATCCCAACAAAGCAAAGGCTGAATGTTTTCTCTAATAAGTGGATGCTAATCCATAATGGTGGGGGGGGGGGCACAGGACAAGTGGAGGACCTTTGGATAGGGCAAAGCAGAGGGAGACATGGGGGTAAGAAAGATGGTAGGATGAGACAGACATTATTACCCTAGGTACACGTATGATTGCACGAATGGTATAACCCTACTTAGGTACAACCAGAAAAGTCAAAATTAGTGCTCCATTTAGCCTCTCTAGTCTTATTTAGCATATGTACTTCCTATTTTGGAAAGCCATAAATAAAAGAATTGAAGAGCATTCTGCTGTCATGTATAATTGATTACTTATAAATAAAAAATAGAGAAAATACCTTGCATTCTATCCAATCATAACAAAATGAAATTAAAAATTAACAATAAATTTAAAATTAAAAGCTACTCTAACCACTGGAAACCGTCAGGAGCCACTCTGGAAATACACACCCTTAAGTACTGAGCAAGAGATACTGAACAACTATTACACCCCACAATAACTTGGGCTTTACCTCCACTCAGATAATGAGGCGTGGCTCCAAGAGTAGGCATTACTTGAGAGGTTGAGTTACACTCACCTGTTGCTTTGTAATCTTATCCCTTTGCCCTTTGGGGGATAAAATATTCCACAGAACCTCCCATTGTGTGTCCCCTATATAAGAATAAAGAATTTCAGTGGCTTACTCTTTTTCCACAGACCCTTAAGGTTGGAGAGCCTTCATGAATTTTGAAAAGTACTTCTGTGTGTTTGAGTGCTTTCTTCACTATTTTCTTAAGTTATTGGAATAGTCAGATTTGTGAACCCAGCATAGGTCACAAGCTAGGATAGATGGTGATATTAGAAAATATCATGCTAAGCAAAATAAGCCAATCCCAAAAAATGACTCTGAAGGTAAGTATTCCTAAAATAAGACAGACAGCCATAAATAAATCAGCTCAACAGCCAATAGTTTATTTCAATAAAAAATTTAACATGAGGGCTGGGGATGTGGCTCAAGCAGTAGTGCGCTCGCCTGGCATGCGTGTGGCCCAGGTTCGATCCTCAGCACCACATACAAAAACAAAGATGTTGTATCTGCCGAAAACTAAAAAAGAAATATTAAAAATTCTCTCTCTAAAAAAAATTTTACGGCTGGGGATGTGGCTCAAGCAGTAGCGCGCTCGCCTAGTGTGCATGCAGCCCGGGTTCGATCCTCAGCACCACATACAAACAAAGATGTTGTGTCCGCCGAGAACTAAGAAAAAATAAATATTAAAATTCTAAAAAAAAGAAAATAACAATTGTTTAAAAAAATTAATAAATAAAAATAAAAAAAATTTTAACATGATAGACCTTTTCTTTTTTTTTTCATCTCTTTTTTTATTGATTATTTAAAGCATTACATAGTTCAAGATATATCATCTTTCATACATTTGACTCAAATTGTGTTTTGAACTCCCATTTTCACCCCAAATACAGATTGCAGAATCACATCTGTTACATATTCACATTTTTACATAATGCCATATTAGTGACTGTTGTATTCTGCTACCTTTCCTATCCCCTACTATCCCCCCTCCCCTTCCCTCCCCTCCCAACTTCCCTCTCTACCTCCCCTGCTGTTGTTCAATTCTCTCCCTCTTTTTCCTTCCCCCTTGCCCCTCATAACCTCTTATAATTTTATGTATCATTGAAGGTCTCCTACCATTTCCATGTGCTTTCCCTTCTCTCCCCGTTTCTCTCCCCCCATTCGTCTTTGTTTACTGTAGTCTTTTCCTCATGCTCTTCCTTCCTGTTCTGTTCTTAGTTGTTCTCATTATATCAAAGCAGACATTTGGCATTTGTTTTTTAGGGCTTGGCTAGCTTCACTTAGCATAATCTGTTCTAATGCCATCCATTTCCCTGCAAATTCTATGATTTTGTCATTTCTTAGTGCTGCATAATACTCCATTGTGTATATATGCCACATTTTTTTTTATCCATTCATCTATTGAGGGGCATCTAGGTTGGTTCCACAATCTAGCTATTGTGAATTGTGCCGCTATAATCATTGATGCAGCCGTATCCCTATAGAGCGCTCTTTTAAGGTCCTCAGGGAATAGTCCGAGAAGGGCGATAGCTGGGTCAAATGGTAGATCCATTCCCAGCTTTCCCAGGAATCTCCATACTGCTTTCCAAATTGGCCTCACCATTTTGCAGCCCCACCAGCAGTGTACAAGTGTGCCCTTTTCCCCACATCCCCGCCAACACTTATTGTTGTTTGACTTCATAATGGCTGCCAATCTTACTGGAGTGAGATGGTATCTTAGGGTGGTTTTGATTTGCATTTCTCTGATTGCTAAAGATGGTGAGCATTTTTTCATGTACTTGTTGATTGATTGTATGTCCTCCTCTGAGAAGTGTCTGTTCAGGTCCTTGGCCCATTTGTTAATTGGGTTATTTGTTATCTTATTGTTTAATTTTTTGAGTTCTTTGTACATTCTGGATATTAGGGCTCTATCGGAGGTGTGGGGGGTAAAAATTTGTTCCCAGGATGTAGGCTCTCTATTTACCTCTTTTATTGTTTCTCTTGCTGAGAAAAAACTTTTTAGTTTAAGTAAGTCCCATTTGTTTATTCTTGTTGTTAACTCTTGGGCTATGGGTGTCCTATTAAGGAATTTGGAGCCCGACCCCACAATATGTAAATCGTATCCAACTTTTTCTTCTATCAGACGCAGTGTCTCTGATTTGATATCTAGCTCCCTGATCCATTTTGAGTTAATTTTTGTGGATGGCGAGAGAAAGGGATTCAATTTCATTTTGTTGCATATGGATTTCCAATTTTCCCAGCACCATTTGTTGAAGATGCTATCCTTCCTCCATTGCATGCTTTTAGCCACTTTATCAAATATAAGATAGTTGTAACTTTGTGGATTAGTCTCTGTGTCTTCTATTCTGTACCATTGGTCCACCTGCCTGTTTTGGTACCAGTACCATGCTGTTTTTGTTACTATTGCTTTGTAGTACAGTTTGACCTCCGGTATCGCTATACCTCCAGATTCACACTTCCTGCTTAGAATTGCTTTTGCTATTCTGGGTCTTTTGTTTTTCCATATGAATTTCATGATTGCTTTGTCTATTTCTTCAAGATATGCCATTGGGATTTTGATTGGCATCGCATTAAACCTGTAGAGAACTTTGGGTAATATCGCCATTTTGATGATGTTAGTTCTGCCTATCCATGAACAGGGTACATTTTTCCATCTTCTGAGATCTTCTTCTATCTCTCTCTTTAGGGTTCTGTAGTTTTCATTGTATAAATCTTTCACCTCTTTTGTTAGGTTGATTCCCAAGTATCTTATTTTCTTTGAGGATATTGTGAATGGAGTGGTTTTCCTTATTTCCATTTCAGAGGTTTTGTTGCTGATATACAGGAATGCCTTTGATTTATGCGTGTTGATTTCATAACCTGCCACTTTGCTGAATTCATTTATTAACTCTAGCAGCTTCTTTGTAGACTCTTTTGGGTCTGTTAAGTATATTATCATGTCATCCGCAAATAGTGATATTTTAATTTCTTCTTTTCCTATTTTTATGCCTTTAATTTCTTTCGTCTGTCTAATTGCTCTGGCTAGTACTTCGAGAACTAAATTGAATAGAAGTGGTGATAGAGGGCATCCCTGTCTTGTTCCAGATTTTAGAGGAAATGCCTTCAGTTTTTCTCCATTCAGGATGATGCTAGCCTGAGGTTTAGCATAAATAGCTTTTACAATGTTGAGGTAAGTTCCTGTTATCCCTAGTTTTTCTAATGTTTTGAACATAAAGGGATGCTGTACTTTGTCAAATGCTTTTTCTGCATACATCGAGATGATCGTGTGGTTCTTGTCTTTAAGTCTATTGATGTGGTGAATAGCATTTATTGATTTCCGTATATTGAACCATCCTTGCATCCCAGGAATGAATCCTACTTGATCATGGTGCACAAGTTTTCTAATATGTTTTTGTATTCGATTCGCCAGAATTTTATTGAGAATTTTTGCATCCAAGTTCATTAGAGATATTGGTCTGTAGTTTTCTTTCTTTGAAGTATCTTTGTCTGGTTTTGGGATCAAAGTGATGTTGGCCTCATAGAATGAATTTGGAAGAGCTCCTTCTTTTTCTATTTCTTCAAATAGCTTGAAAAGTATTGGTATTAATTCTTCTTTGAAGGTTTTGTAGAACTCCGCTGTATACCCATCCGGTCCAGGGCTTTTCTTGGTTGGTAGTCTTTTGATGGCTTCTTCTATTTCTTCTATTGTTATTGGTCTGTTTAAATTGTGTGTGTCTTCCTGTCTCAATCTGGGAAAATCATATGCCTTAAGAAATTTATCGATATCTTCATTATCTTCATTTTATTGGAATATAGGGTTTCAAAATACTTTCTAATTATCTTCTGTATTTCTGTAGTGTCTGTTGTGATATTGCCTTTTTCATCCCGTATGTTAGTAATTTGAGTTCTCTCTCTTCTTCTTTTTGTTAGCATGGCTAAAGGCTTGTCTATCTTATTTATTTTTTCAAAGAACCAACTTTTATTTTTATCAATTTTTTCAATGGTTTCTTTTGTTTCAATTTCGTTGATTTCTGCTCTAATTTTAATTATTTCTTGTCTTCTACTACATTTGCTGTTGTTTTGCTCTTCCTTTTCTAGGTTTTTGAGGTGTTGTGTGAGTTCATTTATTTGTTGGTTTTTTCTTTTTTTGAGGTAAGAACTCCAAGAAATGAATTTCCCTCTTAAAACTACTTTCATTGTGTCCCATAGATTCCGGTATGTTGTGTCTGTGTTATCATTTGATTCTAAGAATTTTTTCATCTCCTCCTTTATGTCTTCTATAACCCATTGATCATTCAATAACTTATTGTTCATTTTCCATGTTATGTAGGATTTTTCCTTCCTTCTTTTATCATTGATTTCCAATTTCATTCCATTATGATCAGATATGGTGCATGGTATTATCTCCACACCTTTATATTTACTAAGAGTTGCCTTATGGCATAATACATGGTCTATCTTTGAGTAGGATCCATGTGCTGCTGAGAAGAACGTATACCCACTTGATGATGGTTGATATATTCTATATATGTCGGTTAAGTCTAGTTTATTGATTGTGCTGTTGAGTTCTATAGTTTCTTTATTCAGCTTTTGTCTAGAGGATCTGTCTAATGGCAAGAGCGGTGTGTTGAAGTCACCCATAATTATTGTGTTGTGGTCTATTTGACTCTTGAACTTGAGGAGAGTTTGTTTTATGAACGTTGCAGCTCCATTGTTTGGTGCATACAAATTGATGATTGTTATGTCTTGTTGGTGGATGGTTCCTTTTAACAGTATATAGTGACCTTCTTTATCCTTCTTGATTAACTTAGGTTTGAAGTTGATTTTATTCGATATGAGTATGGCCACTCCTGCTTGCTTCCGAGGGCCATGTGAGTGGTATGATTTTTCCCAACCTTTTACTTTCAGCCTGTGTATGTCTTTTCCTATCATATGAGTCTCCTGAAGGCAGCATATTGTTGGATTTGTTTTCTTGATCCAGGTTACTAGCCTATGTCTCTTAATTGGTGAGTTTAGGCCATTAACATTTAAGGTTACAATTGAGATATGATTTGTACTTCCAGTCATGCTTCTTTATTTATTTATTTTAGTTTGGCTAGTTTTGCTTTTTGGTTATTCTTCTCCCCCTTTACTGAGATACCTCCTGCTGTTAGTTTTGGGCACTATTTTTCCATTCCTCTTCTTGTAGTGTTTTGTTCAAAATGCTTTGCAGAGCTGGTTTTCTTGCTGCAAATTCTTTTAGCTTTTGTTTATCGTGAAAGATTTTAATTTCATTGTCAAATTTGAAGCTCAATTTTGCTGGATATAGTATTCTTGGTTGGAATCCATTATTTTTCAGCGTTTGAAATACATTATTCCAGGATCTTCTCGCTTTCAAAGTTTGTGATGAGAAATCGGTCGTTAACCTAATTGGTTTACCCTTGAATGTAATCTGCCTCTTTTCTCTCGTAGCTTTTAATATTCTCTCCTTGTTCTGTACGTTGGCTATCTTCATAATTATATGTCTTGGAGTTGGTCTATTATGGTTTTGAATGTTTAGGGTCCTGTAGGCTTCCAGGATTTGGCAATCCATTCCATCTTTCATCTCTGGGAAGTTTTCTAGAATTATTTCATTTAATATGCTGTCCATTCCTTTGGTTTGAAACTCTGTGCCTTCTTCTATCCCTATGACTCTCAGATTTGGTTTTTTTATGACATCCCATATCTCTTGAATAGATTGCTCATGGGATTTAAGCATCTTTTCTGTGTTGACTATATTCTTTTCAAGTTGATAAACCTTGTCTTCATTATCTGATGTTCTGACTTCTACTTGATCAAGTCTATTTGTAATATTCTCGTTTGAGTTTTTAATTTGGTTTATAGTTTCCTGTAATTCTAGGATTATTGTTTGATTTTTTTTAAGATCTCTATCTCCTGGTAGAGCTCGTTCTTTGCCATTTGAATTTGTTTGTTTAATTCATTTTCAAAATATACTTTTATTTCTTGGACTTGCTGTCTCATGTCTTCTCTAATATTCCTTTCCATTCGAGTTAGGTATGCCTTGAGTTCTTTCGCTATCCCTGTTTCTGATGTTTCTATGTCCTCCTGTAGAATTGGGTTGTCTTGCATTGTTTGTAATCCTTTTTTCCCTTGTTTTCTCATGTTGTCCACGTTACTTTCCAGCTCTTTATGATTGTCGTGTTTCTGCTCTCTTCTATAGATTTGTTTTGTTTCTGTATTACTCTGATGTCTCTCCTTTGTGTTGTTAAACTATGCCTGCTAACTTGGATTTCGCTGGGAAGGAATTCCGACGTCCGAGCTCCAGTGACGACACTACTCTGCTATGATGGGCCCCAGTCTCCTTGCCGGGGTGCCCTAATGGGGGGGTGTGACTGGACTGTCTCTGTTTGGTTTCAGCTCCCTGTCGCGGCAGGCGGGCAGTCTCCAGCCGCCCAGTATCACAGGCCGCGAGCAGGTGATCAGTCGCCAGCGGGTGGGCGTTCTCCTACCGCCCAGTTACGCGGGCAGTGGTTGAGCTCTCGCCGGCGGGCCTGCAGTTTACAGCTGCTCAGTCGCGAGGGCCTTGCCTCTAGTCTCCTGGTTTCTCCTGCTAGTCTTGGTTTCTCCTGCTAGACCAGATTTCCCCTGAGTGATGGTTCTCGGCAGTTCAAACTGTACTCTGGGCCTGCCGTTTGTTGGGTGTGGAGGGTGGCTATTGGGAACCCCGGCACTCTATTGTTTTGTTTCCCTTGTAGTGAATAGAACTGTACCGCTTCCTTCCCCATCTGAAATCCCATACTCAGCCCGGGGGTCAGTGCGGGCTAGGCTGGCGGGATTCCACTTCGTGGCAACCACTTATCTCCCTGCTTGCTAGTTAATCCCTTGTCTGCAGCGCCACGCCTCTGTAGCCGCGGGGCAGGCCGCGCAAATCACACAGCCTGGATCTCCGGGGTCACACCGTTGGCTTTTGGGATCCCCGGCACTGTGGCGCCATGCCTTCTGTAGCCGCGGGGCAGGCCGCCAGAATCAGACAGCCTGGATCTCCGGGGTCACACCGTTGGCTTTTGGGATCCCCGGCACTCTATGGTTTTGATTTTTTCTGCTTGCCCCTCCCCCAGCGCTGGCTAGACAGGTTTTGTTTTGCCTGCTGATGGGAGGGGGAGTTGAAGGTCCGGTGCCTCTAATTATCCCTTAGTCTTTATGCAGGCTCACTGTGATACTCCCTTCCCCTGAAAGTCTAGGGGAGAATTTATGCGAAATCCCCCTATGTATGGGGGCTGAACTGAGTGACACACACCTGTCTTGTTGTTGCAATCTGTCGGAGAGTGGCGGTGGATACTTCAGCTCTCCAAGATGGTGGCCGCTGGTTGCCTTAGTGGAGTGTCCCTTGTGGGGGAAGGGACTGTACCGCTTCCTTCCCCATCTGCAATCCCGAACTCAGCCCGGGGGTCAGTGCCTGCTTGGCAGTTGGGATACCACCATGTCCCAGGCCCTTATCTCCCTGCTTACTATTTAATCCCTTCTCTGTGGCGCCACGCCTTCTGTAGCCGCGGGGCAGGCCGCCCTAATCAGACAGCCTGGATCTCCGGGGTCACACCGTTGGCTTTTGGGATCCCCGGCACTGTGGCGCCACGCCTTCTGTAGCCGCGGGGCAGGCCGCCAGAATCAGACAGCCTGGATCTCCGGGGTCACACCGTTGGCTTTTTGATAGACCTTTTCTTAACTTTAATAATATGAGACAATGCCCTACCTACACTGATGTTTTTAAAATTGGTAAAGTCACAAATTATTCATAATTATTAGAGCTAATCTTGCTACATTAAGTTATTAAGGATGTTCATGCAGCTGTTTCTTTATACACAAAGATTGGTTTGATACAGATCCCTCACTGTATCAAAAGCCTACACTATCAGAAGCCTACACAACAAAGAAAAGATACTATCAGAACCCTACACAACAAAGAAAAGTCCAGCACCAGATGGATTCTAAGCCAAGTTCTATGAAAGCTTCAAAGAAGAACTTACACCATACTCTTCAAATTGTTCCATGAAGTAGAAAAGGAAGGAACCCTTTCAAACTCATTCTATGAAGCTAGTATCAGTAACAGAATGGTAGCTTGAAAATTCCACGATTTTTGGAGATTAAGCAATATACTTCTAAAAAATGCATGGATCAAAAAAAAACTTAAGAAAAATTTAAAATATTTTGGACTGAATCAAAGAAAATATGACATTAACATTGTGAGATATGATGAGATCTGTGCATAGAGAGACATTTACAGCATTAATGTAGTCCATTAATGTAGTGGTGCTTTGAGGATTTGGTGGGAACTTTACTTGGTGAGGGCTTAGATCATTAGGGATGTATTCCCAAAGGGGATCATGGGACTCTAGCCTATTCTCTTTCTTATTTTCCTTTGCTTTCTGGCTTATAATGTAAGTGGTTTGCTCTACCCATATATTCTTGCTATACGCCTAAAACAATGGGGGACAATCAATCATAAATAGGAACCTCTAAAAATATGACTCAAAATAAACCATTCTCCTTTATAATTAGTTATCTTAGGAACTTCATTACCATGATTTAAAACTACTCATACAAGCATTGAATGTACATATTTTTTTTAAAAAAGAAAAACCTAAAATTTAAAAATCTAAGCTTCCACCTAGAGAGCAAAAATATATGAAGTAACCAAAAGAAAACAAATATAGGGCATAAATCAATGAAGTCCTAAAAAAAGAACAAATCAATACCAAAAGCAGAAGAAGACAGGAAATAATTAAAATCAGAGCTAAAATCAATGAAACTGAAATGAAAGAAAATTTCAAAGAGGTTTCTTTCTCTCTCTTCTGTCAGAAGTTCAAGCGGAATTATCTCTGTCATTCAGGTAAGAATCTGGTAGAATTCCTAGAGATAAAATTCCTAAAAGTGTGGGTGTCCATTGATAATGGGTACCCCTAATGTTTTCCACAATGAGAATCACCAATTATATTTCATGTTTGGGGAGGGTTTTGCTAATTAGTTTCTGCTCCTGTAAGTTGTGATTCTCTGTATTTGCCTGCTGGTCCTCTCCAACTTAAGGGTAACTCCAATTTTAGGGTAGCACAAATTTACCTCACCTTTCATAGAAAGAATTATTTTTACCTTTGTTTTTTTACACGTTGTTTGGATCTCTTAAATGGTTGTGTAAATCTCCTGTTCTGTTTTTAAGCTGGCTAATTTTAAAGTTCAATTTGATTACATAGTACCCACAACAAATGGTTGCATTCTAGTTTGGTTTGCTCTGGTCTGTTTTGGCCTGATGCAGAAACTCAGCCAAAAACAAAAACAATGACTTCCCATAATTTTTTTTTTTTTTTTTGATACCAGAGATTGAACCCAGAGGCACTGAACCACTGAGCCACATCACTAGCTTTTTTTTTTTTTTTTTTTTTTTTTTTTTAATTTAGAGACAGAGTCTTGCTAAATTGCTTAGGGCCTTACTAAGTTGCTAAACCTGACTTTGAACTTGTCATCCTCCAGCCTCAGCTGGGATTACAGGCATGCTCCATCACACCTGGCCCATAATTTTTTAAACACATAACAAAACATAACAACATAGCAATCCTAAAAATTCCTACAAAAAATATAACTAAAGAACCAATGATATGTGTACAAAAAACACGTTACCACAATGTTTACAATAAGTAAGATAATTTATTAAAATGTCTATAAATTTTAAAGTTGATAAATATCATTGAAAACCATGATATAGGAGCTTACAGATGGTGGAGTTGCAGGTTGCAAATCCTACTTTTTCTGCTGCAGCAGGCAAATACAGCAGAAATTGGAATCAAAACAATCAGAGAATAGCTATTCAGCAAGGTGAGTGACAAAGAGTACACAATGAAGGACAATTATAGATAAGCAGAGACTTAAGACTATGGTTACTAAAACAGAAAGCAAGAAAGAATTCATCAATCCCAAACCTGCACCTGCAATGTCAGGAAAAATCTGGGGAAGGTGTGAAAAACAAAGAAACAGAGGCAAAGCTAACACCTTTGCCTCAGAAACACTGGTAGAAATGAAATGCACACCAAATTAAGCTGGAGCAGAAGCTGCAAAGTGTGCTGATGCATGAAAAGTGTTCTTTTTCTCAGTTTGTTGGTGAATTGGAGCAGGCAGTCATTTTATAAATACAATGCCTAAACTGGCAGCTCTAAAATGATTACATTTACATAGTTTTGTCCCACCTAGAGATACCAGCAAATATTTTCATGGGAAATGCCTTTAAGCCAGGCTTCTAATTAACTTATGTAGTGGGATCAATATGAGTCAAAATTTCCTGAGCCCCAACACCAGCAAGGGAATGGAGCAAAGCAGTCAAAGAGGAGGTGGGGCACTGAAACTGTCCAAGTGTAGTACATTTATACACATGCCACAGCCCAACAGAATTTAATTTGCCCCCAGGTTGGAGAAATCTATCAAGAGGATTCACTAAGGAGCTCATAGGCCCTGGCACCAGGGCCAAGGATAAATCAGGCTGCTGGGCCACAGATAATATAAGCCCTTTCCCTCAGGGCCTCCAGAGAGCTCCTAGGAGCCCAGGCACACAATGGAACCACTGAAGTCATCTACTTTTGTACTACAGGTAGGCAGAATGAAGTTTTATGAAAAAGCATCAGACCCTGAATTCTGTGCAGTTTGTCAGGTAGAACTCTGTTAGATTGGGGGGTAGGGGGAAAGACTAAATATACAGTTCTCCAAACCAGCACAGAGACAACTGGTATTGTCACTACCTCCATGCCCAGTGACACTCAGAGGTCATCCAGCCTCTAGGTAAACAAATGAGAATAAGGATAGAATAAAAACATCAGAAATAAATCAAAATGGCAAGATTATAAATACCTGTGTATAATGATACTGTATGTAAACGGTCTCAACTCCTCAGTTAAAAGACAGAATTGTCTAAAAAAAATACACTATATAAATAGAGCCAATAACATAAACCAAATAATCATCTCAACAGAAGCAGAAAAAGGCTTTGACAAAATTCAATACCTACTCATGATAAAAATCCTGAAGAAACTAGGGATAGAAGGAACTTACATAAGCATTATACAGGCTACATATATGGCAAACCCAAAAAACAAAATCATACTGAGGAGAAACCAAAGTCATTTCCCCTTATACCAGGAACAAGACAAGAATATCTACTTTCACCATACCTTTTCAATATAGTACTTAAAATTTTAGCCAGAGCAATTAGGCAAGAGAATGAAATAAAAGGGATGCAAGCAGGAAAAAATAAGCCATCACTGTTGGCAGATATATGATCTTGTTCTCAGAAAATAAAACAAACATATAAAAGAACTGCACCAGAAAATTTCTAAAGCTGATAAATTCAGCAAAGTAGCAGGTAAAAAAAAAACATAAAAATCAATAGCTTTTCTATATACTAATAATGAATCTACTGAGAATCAAGAAAATAGTTTCATAGCATATTATTTTTACAAAGTAAAATAAAATATATTACATTTGAAAATACAAATAATCCAATTTATTATATAAAAGAAAAATTCAGATATATAAATGTCTGTGTGAAAAATAAAGGAAAATAATTAATGCTTTCCAATGCCTTTTATAACTCATATTGAATCTAGGCTAATATTGCTAAATGTATATCACATTCGAGTTTCACCAACCAATGAAAGTTTTAATATTTTACATTGTGTAAACTACACAGAATACATACATCATGTTCTTCTTTAACTGCTTCTTCTAGCTGAACTGCAAATTGTGAACAATTTACCAAGAACGAACTCATATCATCCCCAACCTTTCAGAAAAATAACAAAACAGAAAGTTACTTTTATTTTTCATAATCCATTTGCATACTTTTCTTAGTATACATAACTATATTTTGAAAATATTTCAATTTTATGTAACTTATATTCCTTCAAACATGTAAGGCAAGAAACCATGCTTCAAATGCAAATTTTCCCAGAAAGAAAATGTGGAAGAAAGTACAATCTGGGAATTGGTCCATTAATGACACACTGATTCTCCTCTTCTCATTCTCCTCTACACATCTGCAGAAAATCCAACAGCCCAGCCTTACTCTCCTGAAATTTCAGGTGGTCTAAAAAATGTAACCACTGTGTGTATAACTTAAAAATATCTCTTTCTGATTGGCAGCTATTATGAAGTCAAACAACAATAAGTGTTGGCGAGGATGTGAGGAAAAGGGTACACTTGTACACTGCTGGTGGGACTGCAAATTGGTGAGGCCAATTTGGAAAGCAGTATGGAGATTCCTGGGAAAGCTGGGAATGGATCCACCATTTGACCCAGCTATCGCCCTTCTTGGACTATTCCCCGAGGATCTTAAAAGAGCATACTATAGGGATACTGCCACATCAATGATCATAGCGGCACAATTCACAATAGCTAGACTGTGGAACCAACCTAGATGCCCTTCAATAGATGAATGGATTAAAAAAATGTGGCATCTATACACAATGGAGTATTATGCAGCACTAAAAAATGACAAAATCATAGAATTTGCAGGGAAATGGATGGCATTAGAATAGATTATGCTAAGCGAAGCTAGCCAATCCTTAAAAAACAAATGCCAAATGTCTTCTTTGATATAAAGAGAGCAACTAAGAACAGAACAGGGAGGAAGAGCATGAGGAAAAGATTAACATAAACAAAGGCGAGTAGGGGGAGAGAAAGGGAGAGAGAAGGGAAAGCATATGGAAATGGTAGGAGACCCTCAATGTTACACAAAATTAAATATAAGAGGTTGTGAGGGGAAGGGGGGGGAAACAAGGGAGAGAATTGAACAACAGCAGAGGAGGTAGAGAGGGAAGATGGGAGGGGAGGGGTGGGGGGATAGTAGGGGATAGGAAAGGCAGCAGAATACAACAGTCACTAATATGCCATTATGTAAAAACGTAGTGTGTAACCGATGTGATTCTGCAATTTGTATTTGGGGTAAAAATGGGAGTTCATAACCCAATTGAGTCAAATGTATGAAAGATGATATATCATGAGCTTTGTAATGTTTTGAACAACCAATAAAAAAAATTAAAAAAAAATCTCTTTCTGTTAGAGAGTGAATGTGACACTAGGACTGTACCTCAGTGGTAGAATGCTTACCTAGCATGGACAAAGCTCTGAGTTTAATCACCAAAATCACACAAAATTTAAAAAAAAAATGTATGTGAACTACAACTTTTGACTAAAAGTACACTTAGGAAAAAACTGTAGTCTTCATTTTTACCTACTAAGCAACAGAAAACTTTGAGGAAGAAAATAGTTACAGATTAACACATCACAACAATTTAAGCTTTTATAGTAGAACAGTGATTTATAAATCAGAAAACCGACCCATGATAAACAAGTATTAAATGCACATATACAGTTAAGATTCTCACAGAATGGTTCTCCATGAATGGTATATTCCTTGAACATTACATTTTAAACATACTCAAAGAGAAAAAAACTGAAATAATCATCCAAGAGAGTTGGAAATGCACAGATTAGAGTTACTAATCAAAAATATAAAGCAAGACCACCAGCATACTTTAAGATTTTCCATACATTCATATTTCAAGTGCACAAACACAGAAGATGGAGATCAGTCTCACTAAGTTTGCAGTTTAACCAAATAACATCTAAAAAGGAGACAAGACAGGGCAAGAGGGTTAAATACATGTGAAAAGAAGTGTTAATAATAATGAATCATGCAATTAAAGCTTGGTAAGAGGACAGAAGGCCAATAAAATGGGAGTAGAACCAACAGATTACAGCTCCCAGTGAAATCAAAGAATTTCTGGACTCAGAATATTAAATGTACTAAGTAGGAAAGATAGGAGGTAGTGGCTATAGATTAGATGATTGAAATTCCAATTATAAAACGCTAATAATGACAAGGATTAGAGAATGCTACTTCTCAGTAGTTGGATAGAAGATACAATCACTGGAGGGAAGAAATTCAATGGAATAAAAGGCTAAATTATTTGGAAAGCTCTTCTGCATGAACACTGAAATAATCGAGAATAATGACAATAGTAGATGTTGTGAGAAGTAGATTATATAATAATTCAGACTATAATGGTCTATCATATATCAACTCTTCCTTTCTTCCTTACTAATAGAAATTTAACTTTATTGGGCATGGTAATACATACATAAAATGATAATAATGATGATAAATTTTTAGCCTCATTTACCAATAATGGTAGTCATGTGTCCCAATCAGTCCAAAGAAACAAAAGTAAATTATTGTCAAAAATATCCAGTAGTGCTATAAAGCAGTCAAAAGTGCCACTTAAAATTAAGAAGACACAAAAGGTCTTCACTCCAGTGTTGATATCATGAAAAGAAAAAGAATAATCTTCATGTTTTTCCTTGAGGATATTGAAAAGGCAACAACTGAATTCCACAGAACAAGCTCTTTATAAATGAACAAAGAACCAAAGCCATATCCATACCTAATGGGGGCATAGTAGATATAGGATGGTAGTTGACCCAGTGTATACAGTCTAAAACCAAACATGGCATTGACAAACAGAATTTGAAGCAATGAAGAAAAATCAACTGAGCCTTTGACAGTCAGTCAGCCTGATAGATGAACAGGAATGAGAAAAAGTACCAAATGAAAAATGGCTACTGGATTCAACAATACAAATTCAACCCAACAAGGTTTCTCCCACTGGATCCCTCCACGTTTGAATTTGTCTAAGAAGATGGCAGAAAAGGATGTCTACATATCCACTGGGAATGAACAAAATTAAAAGGACTGACAACATCAAGTTTGGTAACAATGTGGTGCCACTGGAACTATCATACAGGCTCTTAGCAACTCAAAATGATACTGCCCTGTTAGGAAACAGTTCAGAAATTGTTCACAAAGTTAAACATACACTTACAGTATAAACTATTAATTGAACTTTTTTTTCTATTTTTTTCTAATTGAACTCTTAATAAAACATATGTTCTCCAAAAGAATTATATACAAATGTTCACAGAGTTTCATTCATAATAGCCAAAATAGCTACTGGATTCAACAATACAAATTGTTTATTAACTGGTAGGTAGAGGGCTGGGGATATGGCTCAAGCGGTAGCGCGCTCGCCTGGCATGCGTGCGGCCCGGGTTCGAGCCTCAGCACCACATACCAACAAAGATGTTGTGTCCGCCGAGAACTGAAAAATAATAAGTGTTGGAAAATTCTCTCTCTCTCTCTCTCTCTCTCTCTCTCTCTCCTCTTTCACTCTCTCTTAAAAAAAAACTGGTAGGTAGATAAACAAATAGTGGTATGGCATGCAATGTAGCACTCTTCAAAATAAAAGGAACAAACTACTGATATGTGAATACAACAACATAAATAAATCTCCAAGATGTACGTAATAAGGGGGAAAAGCTGAATAAGCAAGTCTACATACTATGTGATTCTATTAATGTGAAATTCTCCAAAAAGCAGAACTATTTGAAGGATCAATGACTGGAATCAAGATAGGAGGAAAGAACTGAACACAAAGAGGCATAGTGAAGCTTTTTGAGATAGTGGAAATGTTTCAGATTTTGATTATAGTAGTGACTATAAACGACAAAAAAAGAAAAAATTAAAAGAAGAGAAATTCTACTCTGTATATTCTTGTGATAGTCATATTTGAAGCTCTGCCAGATTTAACCAAAATGTAACCAAACCTATTTAAAATTGAATTCCAAACTCCTGCCAGCTCAAACACTGGCAAGATCAAAGAAATCAATCCTTCTAGGAAAGCAACAAAAAGGAAAGGTTGTAGATTGTAGAAATCAAATGAGAATCAATTAAATTAAAAGTTAATGGTTCCAGCTCAATTCAATTCTTAGGAGAGTGTAAATGGTTAGGTCTTAGTCTAAATGCCAAAGAAAAGAATAAGCATTCTCCAGAAAATAAATTATATCTCCACTCCCAATGTTCAGAATATTATAATGCTCAGAATTCAATACAAAAATATATAAAATATATGAAAACCAGGAAAAATGTAATCCATAATCAAAAGAAAAAACAGTAAAAGAAAACACTCTGATGACCTAGACATTAGAATTAGAAATCAAGGAAATTTTAAAATCTATTATTGATAAAAAGCATTTTCCAGGAAAGAAAAATAGAATAGGTAAAGAGGTGTAGAAAATAGCAGAAGAGATGTAACAATATCTTCAAAGAAACCAAAAGGTAATCCTAGATATGAAAATTATAATATTTAAAATAAAAAATTATCAGATGGAGCTTAACAGCCAATCAGACAGTATAAAATGGATTGAACTTGAAGATAGTCTAAGGTATATTGTCCAAATTGAAACACAGAGTTCTCCAGCATTATACAAACCTTTCTGACAATACTTATCTGAGTCAAATACCAAAAAGCATTCTTCACCACCACTCCTGAATGTCAGCAGGTCTGAAAAACAGTGTGGCAGTAAAAACTGGCATTCCATTTTCCTCAAGGTATTGTCAGTAGGGTTGAATGGAGAGCAAATTTTTACCATCTCTCTGGTAGATACAGATGGCAGCCCACAACATACCAGTGTTATGTTGGTGGGGCCAACCCAGAAACTTCTCTTTTACCCTTGTCTGAAAAAGCTAGCAGTAGAATGCAGCAAGGATATCATCTCCTCTTACTACTAACATTTGATGCAGTACTGGAAACCACTGCTAGCACCAGAAGTCAAGCTAAGAAAATAAAAAGCATTCAGATTGCAAAGAAAGAAGGAAGTAAAACTCTCCTTTGAATATGACATAATTATCTATACAGAAAATTCCAAGGAATCTATAGAAAACTTCTAGAATGTAAATGTATATTGAACAAAGTTGCAAGATACAAAATCAGATGCAAAAGCAACATATAAAAATCAATCATGTATACACACTCATACAAAACATGGAAATAAAATTAAATGCCATTTATAATTATTTCAAAAAACATAAAATATCAATGTATAATTAAAGAAATCATCTACAGTATCTAAAGGATACAATTTTTTTTGCTGGTGAAAGAAATCAAACAAGACCTACATAAATGGAGAGAAAAACTAAATTCATGGTTGAAAGACTCAAGTATATCATTACACAGAATCAAACTCAATCCCTAATAAAACTAATTATATAATTAAAAAGTATTACTCCATGTATCAAGTGTAGTGAAGTATGGTTGAATGTTAAAAAATATGTAAAATAACTCATCAATAAGCTAAAGGAGAAAAACCATATAATTATCTTAATAGTTGAATTATTCCAATATTCAGAATGAACATATTTGTTAAAACTCAATAACCTCCTTTATTCTTTTTTTAGCAAGATAGAAACACCTTTCCAGTAGTTTCTCAATATTTTTATACAAAACATGTATCTCAAACTGACACCAAGTCCATCCTTAAAAATTAAATAGGAGAAGCATTATTATTAAAAGTAGATACCTTAATTAAACTTTAAGATAGGGGTTGACAGGGGATGAAAAAACTAGTACACTTCTGTCAAATTTTCCAAAACTATTGTTTTAATGCATAGGGAATTCATTCTGAGAACATATGTGGATGCAAAAAGAAAACCTTATCACTTTTCAGTGTTAATTTCTCTATATTAGGGTTATACACTTACAGATAAAGATAATTCTTTCTCCCCAGGCTTTGCTACTGGTTTTGCTCCATCTTCAACACTAGATCCATAGGATTCTTCTAAATTAGAAACAACCTATGAAAAAATACAAAGCAAATTAAATATTTTAATACTTTAAAATTAATTATATTAAATGTAAAACGTAAATGTAAAGCCAATAATGCCAGGATCTTTTTAGCAGTAAGACATTTCTGCCAGTGTTATAATCTTAAACTTTCCATTCCATGCCCCATCATATATCATCAAGATCATATCATCAAGCCATCACATATCATCAAGCCATAAGGAATAGTCCTTGATTTTACTCCCTAGCAATGGAGAGATGCCCTGGCTACCATTTCTGTGTTGATAAACATCTGAAAGAGAAAGGATGTGTACATACATGATGGTTGAAGCATTAAGTAGGTTTTTCTTCAAAGTATGTTTTGACTTTCTTCTCTGAAGGGAGTAAGAAAATAGAAATGTGGAGACAGAAATCAATAAAGATTTAGAGGAATTTCTCTATGCTAACACTTCAAACTTTGAACTAGTATTGTGGAAGTTTGACAAACTATATTGTATTCTCCCTCATTCTTCTCACATATATTTGGTACTTTTACAATTCAATTCTGAATCATTATACCAAAAAAAAAAAATCTCAGAGAACAAGGGCTACTTTTCCAACACTATGAACTAGTTTTGAAGTGCAGAGAAGAGTTAACATAGCAGACATGAGACTCAAAAGTGTGTTGTTATGAATTCCCGCTTGCAAAGGTGGCCTTAGCCTAGCATTAGATAAGGTGAATTTCAGGAAGCTTCCTACTGTTCACTAATGAGTGGCTCCTATCCCTAAACTGTTTGTACAAACAATGATTTATGCTGCACACCTGATTTTCTTGTCTGATTGGAATTTTTGGTACATGCTAGACATAAGGCACTAAAGTGACCACACCCAATAAAACTCTGGGCACTGAATTTCTAATGATTTTCCCTGGCAGACATTTCACCTGTGTTGTCACAATTCATTGTTAAAGAAATTAAACATGTTCTGCATGATTCCAAAGGGAGAGGATTCTTGTAAGCTTGGACCTGGTTTCCTCTAGATTTCCCTGCATGTGTTTGCTGTAATAAATCTTACCAACAGTATAACTATATGCTGAGTTCTATGCATCCTCCTAGAAAATCACCAAACCCAGGAGTCATTATAGGGACTTCCCAACATGGGAACCAGCAAGTGTCTTACCACCTTCAGATGTTTGGTAATCTTCCTGATCATTTCATCTTCTGCTATTAACTCCTTTGTCTTACTTGATGGAATGGGCAAAGCATACCGTACAATGGATTCTCCCGTTGGTGGAGATCTTAGAACCATTGGTTCAATTTTATCACGTACTGATTTTGCACCACGTTTTTCTTTTGGATTAGGTAACAATGGTAAATTAAGTTGTCCTTTTTTCTGAGACAATTCTGGAGCACTTGCTAATTTGTTAAAATTGGATGACAGATTGATTGCTGACTTCATTTTGTTATCAATTTAGCTTCCAAATTGTAGATGAAAAATTTAATTTTTCCCTGAGAATAAAACATTAAGACATTCAGAGAAATCTGTACATCATTTAATTAATCAATAAAAACAGAGTCATTCTAATCAAACCATATGTTTCTATTGGTCTGATATTTTAGCAATTTGTTCAGAATACATCAAGCAACTTCTAGGAACTACAATTACACTTTTGACTCTTCTGAGTTATAATTATTTAAATAAAACAATGAAAAAAGAACATAGTTATCAGTGTATCTAATTTACAAAAAGAAGTTATTTAAACCTAAGTGTAATAACTATAACAGTAAAAGCTTCATCATGTTTAAACTAAAATATACCATATATATATATATATATATATATATATATATCACTCTTCCAATTTTACATCTAATTAAACTGAACTCAAGGAAGTTAGTTAACAGCTACGAATCATAAAGATAATTAGTATTAAGTTTAAAATTTCATCATAGATCAATTTTGCTACAAATCATGTTTCTTTCCTGTACTATTCGCTTTCAGAGTGTTGACATTTTTATCTATACACTTTATAATATTTTGTATTTTATTCATGTGGGGGCAAATAAATTAAAATATTTCAGAATTTAAATGACGGAAGAATTATCAATTCATATGAAAATGGCAAATCCCAAAACCAACTCCAGAGAAATTACAAAATGGAGAAGAAAATGTTCCTAACAACAAACAATATGTTTTTAAAAAACTGAAAAAGTGGAGCACTTGTGTGTTGTTTGGAATGAGAATGCAAGAGGAAAGAAGGCAGAGGCAATAGTGAAGAAATATATTTAGAAAAAAATCAAATTCTGTTCTTACCTTTTCCCCATATTAATCTAATTCATGCCCCTAATATACATCATTACTCTGAGATAAAGAAGTATAGACTGGATAGACCCTTGACTTTCATTCTTCTACTCCTCTCTCCCTCCAAAACTGATTACAAATCCCAGAATAATGGCTCCTCCTAATGAACATTAAACTGTGAATAGAATGGCAAATTGAAATAGAATAACATCAGTTCTGCTACTTGACTCTCACCACATGTAACCTAGACCTAGTGGTCCTTGAACTATGTCTCCCAAAAAGATGTTTTGAGTCCTATCCCTAATGCTATAAATGTGACATTATTTGAAAACTGGTTGTTTCATATATAACCAAGCTGAAGTCTTACTGAACACTGGTGGGTCCTAAATCAAATGACTAGTTTCACTACTTTTAAAAAAAGCCATGTGGGAACAGGCAGAGATTGGAGTGTTATATGGGCAAGCCAAGGGATTTCAAGGACTACAAGCTTCCTCTAGAAGGAAATGAGAAAATATAGACCTGCCTTTGTTGATAACATACTAAACATTATAAATTCAAATTTTGTAAAGTCAGTATCTAGTATTGAGAGGATCTCCCAAAAATTTGAAGAATCTGACAATAAAAAGATTTCATTTGGCAAAAATCATAATAAAAGATCATGGAATTCTATCAGCATACTATGTAAAATATCAACACCAAATAACAGGCTATTGTAGGGAATAAAACACAAAACCAATGATAGGAATTACTAATGTTATAAATTAAGTCATTTTGTTTATAAAAATTCAGAATTGAGCCTGATCTCTCCCTTACTGCAATAGTTTTGATATCTATTGCAGTATTCCTGAATAAAATATTTCTTATCATCTAAAAATTAATTAAATCACTTTGAATAAGGTTTTTAAAAATCTTACTATTTCTCAAGAATTTTGATGCAATCCCTAATATAAAAAATAATAATTTTTGATATAATTGTGGATTTTCAAAATATTTGGAAATATTTGTATTTCTGCATGTGAACTTTTTTTTTTGTATTTTAACCAGTAGAGGACACTGTTAAAGGATCATGCACATGATTTACAAAGAAATGTTTTTAAAATACACATGCTTACCCACTCCTCCAACACACACAAATGGAGCCAGAGATACATGCCTTAACAGAAAATTCTCAAAAAGAAAAATTCTAAACATTTTATACAACTTGCTAATACTTGCTGGATTGTGAATAATACAGCAAAAAATACCTTGACTTCGCTGAAAACTTTTACTTCATCTAAAAACTACAACTGCTTTATTACTACCCAACGACACAGTCTAGTTAGTTAAAAACAAAGCTGCCAAATAAGTTTTAAATGTAGTCAAATATGAGTTAGGAAAGATATTTGATGACAATGTCCCACAAAAATTCATTTGAAGGGAGAACACAATGCTCTTTTGAAAATTGTTGATGACAATACCAAATGTGTGCTTTATAAAATTTAAGTCGCAGGCTTCCATCCCAACTTTTAAATATTTCTCACACTAATTGTGACTTAATGCTTCAAGTAAAATTAATGTTATAAGAAAAATGATGCAGAAACTAAAGTTAAACTTATATAATTGTAATGCATCAAAAAGTGTTAAAGGAATTATATCGCCAAAGAAATTCCATCAAAAACAAAGTCAGAGAGAGGAGGACCTGAAACAGTATTTAAAATGAGTAGCCCACTATCCATAAGGTAAAACTAAGAGGGGATATGTTGAAAGCGAAGTGAAGAAAACATCACACAAGAATGAGTGATGAACTATGTCAAATGCTGAGAAAGGTAAAATGAAAATAATTGACTCTGGATTGTGAATATACAAACTCTAGAGAAAATTTACTATAAAAAGGGGTAAACAGTTTCTTACTAGAGGGAGGAAATATGTAGTCAAAGGGAGGGGATTTTTTAAAATATAAGAATATTTGTATGCTGTTGGAGTTGAATTGTGTCCTTCCAAAAACTAAATTCACATCCCAATTCCGGAACCTGTGAATGTGACTGTGTGGGAAGAGGGTCTTTGCAGATGTAATCAAGTTAAAATGGGCTCATGAGATTAAAATGGGCCCTAATCCAGTGACTTTATTATCCAAAGAAAAAACATGGACCCAGACACACATGTAAAAGAATGCATGTGAAGACTAAGGCAGATATTGGAGTGATGTGTTTAGAAGCCAAAGGACAGCAAGGATTGCCATCCATCACTAGAAGCTAGGAGAGAAGTTTTGGATGCAGTCTCCCTAAACACCTCCAGTAGGAACCAACCCTGCCAACACCTTGATTTGGGACTTCTAGCCTCCAGAACTATGAGATGATAAACTTCTGTTTCAAGCCACCAAGTTAGCCCCACTTTGTTACAGCATCCATCCCTCACACATACACACGCTGATGAAAATGATCCAATGGAAAGTTGTCTGGTAGAGAGTAAAATGTTCAGATAATATCTTTGAGTAAACAAGGAAGGAGTTTTAACACAAATGGAGCAACTTGCTTCAGATTGGTACAAAAAAGTTTTTATGTATGCCTGATTACAGGCAGGAAGGCAGAGATGTAAGATGTGATCTGCTTCAAGAAACCAGTAAGAAAAGAATATAACTTTTGCTTGGTGCAAAAGAATAGTCTAAAAAATGCACCCATGAAGTTCACATAAATACAATAAACAGTAACATGAGGTGTATTAGCAAGAAAATAAGAATTTTACATATTTATTACATTTAGCCCCATTTAGTCCTTCTAACAACCTTAAAAGGTAGATTTTTTTTATCACCATTAACTTGCCCAAGTTTATTGATCACTTTCCACCATTACCACAAATATTTTGTGGTCTTACCCTTCAGGATTAATTTTATATTCATTTCAAACCCTTTAATCAAACAGGGAGGGAGGGAGGGAGGGAGGAAGGAAGGAAGGAAGGAAGGGAGGAAGGGAGGGAGGAAGGGAGGGAGAGAGGGAGGGAGGGAGGAAGGAAGGAAGGAAGGAAGGACGGACGGACGGACGGAAGGAATCAAGAAGCACTGTTTAGGGAAATAGGTGATTTGCCTTAGATCTTCCATCATTTAAAAACGACTACGCCCATACACTGTAATCCCAGGGACTGGGTAGGCTTTGGCAGGAGTATCGCAAATTTGAGTCCAGCTTCACCAATTGAGAGAACCGGTCTCAACATTTTTTAAAAAATTAAATTAAAAGGGCTGGGGATATAGTTTAACGGTAAAGTGCCCCCGGCTTCAAGAGAGGAAGAAGAGATGGGGAGGGGAGAAGATCAGCACAGCTGCCAACTGCTTCACGCGGCAGGAAAACTAGGGGACAAAGTACCGACGCTCCTCCCTTGCAGCCAATGAAAGCCTTCTGTGGCTGGGGAAAGGGCCTCACCGCCGCTCCCCTCCCGGGCGAATACCTGCAGAGGCGGTTGCAAGTCCGGGTTACTGCTAGTTTTACTTCGGCAAGGCTGATTCTAAAACGGGAAACTGTCTAAGATAAAGTTGGAAATTGCGAGCTTCCTAGACTTCCTTGAGGAAGGAAGCCAGCACACCCCTCAGACGCCGGCGCCACCCTTTACAAGCCGACATTTGTGCTGAAAAGAAAGGCCGGGCCTTTGTGTCCCGTCCCAGGGCGGCAACAACAACCACAGGGCGCGGGTCCCCGACCTGCCTAGATGCCTTGGCAAAGCGACTGCAACGTCCTCAAGGTCGCGTGTTGCGAGGCTCCTTGGCGCACGCGCTCAGACGCCCAAACCGCCAGAACCGCGGATGCCCGGATGCCCGGGCTCCAGCTTCGCGGAAAGCCGAGGACCTGGTGAGAAACCCGCCCAGGGGTCTCTGAGAAAAAAATAAAATAAAATGGGCTGGAATGAACGCTGAGTGGCATACGCAGTCTCGTGCCTTTGACAGTGTCCTCTTGAGTAGCTCTGATTATCAGTTGTTATCGGTTTAATAGTTGTTTAGATGTGGGGCAGGGAAAAGGGATAATTTTGTTTCAT
Source organism: Spermophilus citellus (assembly GCF_964194105.1). Classification (NCBI taxonomy): domain Eukaryota; kingdom Metazoa; phylum Chordata; class Mammalia; order Rodentia; family Sciuridae; genus Spermophilus; species Spermophilus citellus. Next base: position 67,899,916 of record NC_138187.1, on the reverse strand, counting down.
TACAGTGACAGTCTTGCCCGGATGATTACTGTTAGGTTGTAGGGTCCAAAAGTATAAAAGCCTCGTTTCCGTGCGTCAGCGGTGTCATTGGCATGTATTGTGTGCTCAATAAATATTTGTTGAATGCATGCTGTTGGTGAATTTCTTCAGGAAAAAATAAATCTTTAGTTTATTGAAAGTATGTTTCCAAAATTGCCTAAGCATTTTTATTTCAAAAAAAGCATTTGCAAGATTCAGAAATTATTACTTGTTGTGAATGATAAAATTGATTCATCTGCCATTATATCACTTAAAAACACTGAAAGATAAATATTACTTTCTCAGTGTTTTTTGAAACACGTTGTGGAGCCAGAATTCCTGGGTTTTAATTCTGGATCTAGTTCTATGGGCTTGGGCAAGTTACTTGGTCTTTTACCTAGTTTTTTTTTTTTCCTTTATAAAATACCAATGTTACCTTCCCCAGAATTGTGAGAATTAAAATGAGTTTAACACAGGCACAGTTTATAGTAATTGCATAGTAGGTCCTGAAAAAGCTAATAATTCCTCTCTATCATTATTAGAAAAAGCCTTCTTCATATAAGGACTTAAGTATAATTTTCTAAATAGGTTTTCCTGCCTGAAAAACTGTGTTCTTATTGATAACAATGGTGATTAAACCTGTTTCTTATACATATGAGAAACATGTTTTTGTTGCTGCTTCTGTAGTAGTAACAACAACAAAAATGATGGTGTATTTCTTTCTATCAAATATTGAAAGTTACATGTTTTTCCTTTTGCTTAAACTCTCAAAAGTTTGATTTAAATTTAATTCTTTACTATATTAATAATATTATTCATTGTTCCTTAATTTCATATTTTCTGTTTATAGTTGAATCCTCCTTTAAAAAATTATTTTTATTTTAAATAGCCTGTAAACTTATGAATACATTACAAATACAGAGATTTTATGTAAAAAGACAATAGTTTTAGACATTCTTGGTATTTTACATATTTAATATTTACCTGAAAAGATTTTGTGTCTTTTTAGGCCCAAAAAGAAAATACCTAATAAAAAGAACAAGGTATTGTAAGAAATAGCATTTCGTTGAAAATGTATATTTTTAAAGGCAAAATGATATATTATAAAAATATAAATTTAAAAATCTTATAAAAAATAAAATGAAAAACTTGGAGAATCTTTTGCTATTTAAGGGCATTTTCTTTGGAAAAAGCTATTAAGAAACAGTAACTATTGATAAAGGTATCCTATTGACCCCAAAAAAAATTTTTTTAAAGTACCTATGCTTCTGCCTATTATAAAAAAGCTGAATAATTATCCTGTACAATTAATATATGGTATATATATTTGGGGAACATTTTGAAATAGTATTATTTTCATAGGTAAAAAACAAGCAAATGAATGCTATGGATGACCTTGATGATGTAACTCAGTCATCTGAAACAGCTTCAGAGGATTGTGAGTTGCATTACCATAATTATGAGAATATTTTGCTGCTAATTGAACAACACAGAATGGAGTGCAAAGGTAGGACTATTGCAAAATGTAAGGCCTTTCATTTAGATATAGTAATGTATGCACACGTTCTTATCACAACACCATAAAACACTGATCTGTTAGAGTACTATTCATGTCAGAAATGTGCTTTATAGGAAAATAGAATGAGAAGTACTGAACAGTGTCAGCCAAAGAGCTATGAAAATTCCCCATGCACTTTTGCTCAGTGGGAATAGCACTCTCAGTGTTTCTGAAGGCTCTGCTGCTCCCCTGTGCCTTCGCCATCATCAGATCAGGTTACCATTGTCTGAAATACTGCAACATCCATAGAACTGTTTCACACTGCTGTACCACATCTTCAACCCTGATCCGCTCTGCACCTATTATTATACATGTTTTAAAATCCAGATCTAATTGTTTTAACTGCTTACTTAACACAATTATCACTTCTCATTACTCTACATTTAAAATATCTAAATTCTCTTGCTGTATCCTTCTCTGTGTGGTCCAGTCATTACACGCTCAGATGTTTGTTCTTGCAAAAGAGCTTTCTGTTTTCAATAGTCCTAGTAAGGTATTATTGATACATAATGAATTGCACATGTATAGTGTTCAATGTGATAAGTTTTGACATATGTATAAGAAATAGGTTTAATCACCATAATTAAGATAGTTAACAAATCTATCACCCACAGAAGTCTAGTATGTGACAGGTCAAATTCCTCCCTATCTTCACAAATTCATAGTATAGTCAGCTTTGTTTTCTTTTTTCTTTTTGTAATTTTAGTTGTTCTAATAGGTGGCTATTATGTGTATCAATATGGTTTTAATATACATTATACTAATGATTATTGATGTTCATATCTTTCCACATTCTTATTTTCCTTTTGTATATCTTCTTTGGTGAACTATCTTTTCAAATCTTTTGCCATTTTAAAAAATTAGTTTGTGTGCTATCTGTTGAGTTTTAAAAGCTCATTATATACTCAGGATACCACTTTCTTTTTCAGCTATTTTTTTTCTGGCAAATGTTTCTTTCCCTAGTTTGTGCTTGATTTTTTTTATCCTCTTTATAGTATCTTCTGAAGAGCACTTTTTAAAATTTTGATGAAGCCCAAATTATGTATTTGTTCAATTATGGTTTTTAGTTTTTGTGTCTTATCTAAAAAAAACTATGTCTAGTACAAGATATTTTCTTCTATGCTTTCTTCTAGATGTTTTATAGTTTTAGGCCTAACTTTTAGACCTGTGACCCATTTTAAGTTTATTTGTATATATGGTGCCAAGTTTCTTTTTGGATATGAATATCTAGTTGTTCCAGCACCATATGTCGAAAACTGTCTTTTCTCCCCTGCATTGTAACTGTGCCTTTATCAAAAATATGTTGCCTATTTATGTGTGGGTAGAATTCTGTATTCTCTGTTGTATTGCATAGATCTAATTGGCTTTCTTTATACAAGCATTATACTGTTTTGATTTCTATCAATTTATAATACGAAAAATAAGCCTTCCTATCCCTTTTATTTTGTTTTTGTTTTTCAGAGTTATTTTGACTATTCTGGATTAATCTACTACTGAGATATATTCCTAGCCTTCTATGTGAATTATAGAATCAGCTTGTCATTAAAAACAAACAAACAAACAGAAAGCCTAGCGGCTTTCTGGGAAACAGATTAAGGAGAATTAACCTCATAATAAGGAATCTTTTGACTCCCAAAGTCTGTATTTCAATTTACATAGGTTGCTTTAATCTTTTCAGTAGTATTTTATAGTTTTTAGTGAATAGATATTTTCATTTTTTTCATTTCAGATTTATCTGTATTTCAGATATTTTGATGAAGTTGTAAATTGTTTTCTCTTTTTTAAATTTATTTTACTTTTAAACGACACAGTAAGTGTACCTATTATAGAGTACACTGTGAAATTTCAATATATATGTAAAAGGTGTAATGATCTGATTAAGGTAGTGGTATATCTGTTACCTCAGATAGTTATTATTTCTTTGTTTTGAGAACTTACTGTTTTGAAGGAATGTAATTATCAACTACAATTATTCTTAATAAATAAATAAAAACTTAAAAGTGATTCCTACTACCCAGCTGCACCTGCCAGTCTCCATTCCCCATCTTCCCAACTTCCTTAGCCTGTTTTATTCCCTAGTTTCATAAAATCAACATTTTTATATGGAAATTAGGTAAGTTTATCATTTATTGATCTCTGTTATGGTTTCAATATAAGGTGTCGCCAAAAAGGTATCTCATATGTGAGACAATGCAAGAAGGTTCAGAGAGGAAACGAGTGGGTCACAACAGCCTTAATCCAATCAGTGAGTTAGTCACCTGATGGGATTAATTGACTGGTAACTGAGGGAGGTGGGGTGTGGATGGAGGAAATGAGGCCTTAGGGGTGTGGCTTTAGGTATAAATTTGTGTTTGTCAGGGGAGATTCCTCTCTCTCTGTTTTCTGAACATGATGTAAGCTGCTTCCCTCTACCACACTCTTCCACTATGATGTCTAGCCTCATCTCGAGTCCCAAGGAATAGAGTCTGCTTTTTATGGACTGAGACCATAGAAATCATGAGGCCCCCAATAAACGTTTTCTCCTCTACAATTGTTCTGGTTAGGAAAAACCTCACTAAAACATTCTCAAACTGTTTGATTTCACTGGTTTTCTGTATCTTTTTCTGCTTTCTATTTAATTTTATGCCCCGTCAGAGCTCAGGCCCGGCCCAGATCTGCCTCCACCAACCTGTGCAGGGCCTACCCTGGGCCATCATGACACCAGAGAACCCTGCTGGAGCTCAGACCCAGGCCCAAGACTACCTCCCCAATCTGGGAGCCCAGGCCTAACCCATTTCCATCTTGGGACACTGCATCCATTGCCATAGCCCTTGCCATGCAGTAGCCTCTACCATGCAGTAGCCTCTATCTTGTGACTACAGACAGGGCCTAGAAGCAGCTTCTCTAGGAACAGGAGTCCCAAAGCCAGTGTAAAGCCCACCCCTTCAACCCCATCTCTGAAACAGACATTGCATCCATCTTGGAGCACTTCCACTGCAATCTCAATTACCTCTTCTACTGTTGCCACTACCTTTAGTTGCAGTAGCATCCATCGTGGGACACTGGCAGGGTCTGGAAACCCAACACCAAAGTGAGGTACTGATAATCTGCACAGATACTACAAGATTATAGGGTAGAAACTGTAGTACCTCAGATCCACACTTCAAGAAAGGAAGACACATAGACAACATGAGAAAAAAAAGGGAGGAAAGTGCCCCAAACAAACCAGGACACTAAAATAACAGAACCTATGGGCAGTGCAGTTGATGAAATGTCAGAGAAGGAGATCAGAATGTTCATAATTAAAATGATCTGTGAATTAAAGAATGACTTAATGAGCAACTACAGGCAAAAATTGATTACTCCATCAAAGAGATAAGATAGCAAATAAAGACAACCATTGAGGTCACCAATAAAAATATATGGGAGCAAATATGGGCAGCCATTGATCACATTAACAAAGAGACAAAGGAGCAAATACAGGTAGCAAAAGATTACTTCAAGGAAGAGATAGAGATTCTGGAAAAAAATCAGAAATCCTTGAATTAAAGGAAACAATAAACCAAATAAAAAAATTCAATAGAAAGCATCACCATAGACTAAATCACTTGGAAGACAGAAATCAGATAAGACAAAATATACAATCTGGAAAATAAAGTTGTCCCACACAGTGAAGATGGAAAGAAACCATGATCAGAATATGCAAGAATTATGGAATAACATAAAAAGACCAAATATAAGAGTTATTGGGATAAAGGAAGGCAAAGAGTTTCAAACCAAAGGAATGCACAATCTCTTCAATGAGATCATATAAGAAAATTTCCCAAACACAAAGAATGAATTGGAAAATCAAATACAAGAGGAACCCAAATTTACAAAATTACAACAGATCTACACCAAGGAGCATTATAATGAAAATTCCTAGCATACAGAATAAGGATTGAGTCTTAATGGCCACAAGAGAGAGAAATCAGATCACATATAGGGAAAGACCAATTTGTATCTCAGCAGATTTTTCAACCAAGACCCTCAAAGCCAAGAGATCTTGGAACAACATTATTAAGCTCTGAAAGAAAATGGATGCCAACCAAGAATCTTATATCCAGCAAAATTAAGCTTTAGATTTGATGATGAAATAAAAACCTTCCATGATAAACAAAAGTTAAATAATTTACAACTCAAAAGCCTGCACTACAGAACATACTCGGCAAAATATTCCATTAAGAGAAAATGAAAAACAACAATAAAAATCAGCAGAGGGAGGTATTACACTAAAGGAAAAACAAAACAAAGGAGATACCAAGTCAAGCACAAAAAATAAACAGAAATGGCTGGGTATACAAATCATGTCTCAATAATAACCCTGAAGGTTAATGGATGAAACTCAACAATCAAAAGACGTAGGCTAGCAGATTGGATTTTTTAAAAAGCCCCAAAATATGCTTCCTCTAAGAGACTCATAGGAAAAGACATCCACAGACTGAAGATGAAAGGTTGGGAAAAATCAAACCACTCATATGGACTGCAGAAGCAAGCAAGGGTTTACATCACCATCCTAAATAAAGTAGACAACAAGCTAAAGTTAATCAAGAGGGATTAACACTTCATACTGATCAAGGGAACCATACACCAACAAGACATAACAATTATAAGTATTTATGCCCTAAGCAATGGAGCATCTATGTTGTCAGACAAATTCTTCTCAAGTTCAAGAGCCAAACAGACCATAACACATAATTCTGGGTGACTTTAACATACCTCTTTCACACTGGATAGATCTACCAAAGGAAAAAAAACTGAAAAAAGCAACTATGGAACTAAATAATACAATCAATAACTTAGACTTAACAGACATATATAGAATATTTCATCCTTCGATGAAAGAATACGCTTTCTTCTCAGCAGCACATGGATCCTTATCCAAATTAGACCATATGTTATGCCACAAAGCAAATCTTAGCAAATACAAAAAAGTATAGATACTATCCTACATTATATCACATCATAATGTAATGAAATGAGAAATTAATGATAAAATAAAAAATAAAAGCTACTCCAACACCTGGAGACTAAATAATATGCTACTAAATGAACAATGGGTTGCAAAGGACATCAAGGAGGAGATTAAAAATTCTTAGAGGTTAATGAGAACACTGATACAATATATTGAAATCTCTGGGACACAATGAAGGCAATACTATAGAGGAAAATTTATTGCATGGACTTCATTTATTAAAAGAAAAAAAGTCAACAAATAAATGATTTAACATTACATCTCAAAGCCCTAGAAAAAGAAGAACAAATCAACACCAAAAGCAGTAGAAGACAAGAAATAATTAAAACCAGAGATTAAATTGAAACAAAAGGAAGAGTTGAAAAAAATTGACAAAACACAAAATTGGTTCTTTGAAAAAATAAATAAAATTGACAAACCCTTAGCCATGCATAAAAACTCAAATTACTGATATATGTGATGAAAAAGAAAATATCACAACAGACACTACAGAAATACAGAAGATAATTAGATATTATTTTGAAAACTTGTACTCCAATAAAATAGAAAATATCAAAGACATTAACATATTTCTAGAGTCATATGATTTGCCAAAATTGAATCAGGATGATATACACAATTTAAACAGATCAATTTCAAGCAATAAAATATAAGATGTCATCAGAAGCCTGCCAACCAAGAAAACCCCAGGACTGAATGGATACACAGCTGAGTTATAAGACCTTTAAAGAAGAACTAATAACAATACTCCTCAAATTATTTTATGAAACAGAAAAAGAGGTAGCACTTCCAAACTCATTCTATGAGATCAATATCACCCTGATTCCAAAAGCAGGCAAAGACATATCAAAAAGAAAAAGAAGAAAAGAAAAGAAAACTTCAGACCAATATCTCTAATGAATATCGATGCAAAAATTCTCAATAAAATTCTGGCAAATCAAATACAAAAACATCAAAAGACAGTGAACCACGATCAACTGGGGTTCATCCCAGGGATGCAAGGATTGGTTCAACATACGGAAATCAATAAATGTAATTCATCACATCAATAGGCTTAAAGATAAGAATCATATGATCATCTCAATAGATTTAGAAAAAGCATTTGACAAAATACAGCACCCCTTCATGTTCAAAACACTAGAAAAACTAGGGATAGTAGGAACATACCTCAACATCATAAAAGCTATCTATGCTAAGCCCCAGGCCAACATCATTTTAAATGAAAAAATTGAAAGAATTCTCTCTAAAAACTGGAATGAGACAGGGATGCCCTCTTTTACCACTTCTATTTAACATAGTTCTTGAAACACTGACCAGTACAATTAGACAGATGAAAGAAATTAAAGTGATAATGATAGGAAAAGATGAATTCAAATTATAACTATTTGCCGATGATATGATTCTATACCTAGAAGACCAAAAAAATTCCATCATAAAACTTTTATAACTAGTAAATGAATTCAACAAAGTCGCAGGATATAAAATCAACACCCATTAATTAAAAGCATTTCTGTACATTAGTGATAAAACTTCTGAAAGGGAAACGATAAAAACTACCCCATTTACAATAGCCTCAAACAAAAAATAAAGTACTTGGGAATCAATTTAGAGGTAAAAAACCTCTACATGGAAAACTACAAAACACTAAAGAAGAAATTAAATAAGACCATAGAAGATGAAAGATCTGCCTTGTTCTTGGATGGGCAGAATTATTGTCAAATATGACCATTATTGTCAAAATGGCCATCCTACCAAAAGCATTATACATATTTAATGCAATTCCAATCAAAATCCCAATGACATTCCTCATAGAAATAGAAAAAGCAGTCATGAAATTCATCTGTAAAAATAACAGACCCAGAATAGCTAAAGCGGATTTAGCAGGAAGAGTGAAGCAGGTGTCATCACTATACCAGAACTTAAACTATACTACAAGCAATAGTAACAAAAACAACATGGTATTGGCACCAAAATAGACTTGTAGATCAATGGTACAGAATATAGGACTCAGAGACAAATCCACATAATTACTGTTATCTTCTATTAGACAAAAGCTTCAAAAACATATATTGGAGAAAAGATAACCTTCAACAAATGGTGCTGGGCAAACTGGAAATACATATGCAACAAAATGAAATTAAACCCTATCTCTCACCATGCACAAAACGCAACTTAATGTGGATCAAACACCTAGGAATTAAACCAGAGAAACTATGCCATTAGAAGAAAAAGTAGGCCTAAATCTCCATCATGTCAGATTAGGCCCCCGACTTCCTTAATAAGCCTCCTATAGTGCAAGAATTAAAATCAAGAATCAATAAATGGGATGGCTTCAAACCCAAAAGCTTCTTCTAAGTAAAAGAAACAATCTGTGAAGTGAATAGAGAGCCTACATCTTGGGAGCAAATTTTTACCACACGCACATCAGATACAGCACTAATCTCTAGGATATATAAAGAACTCTAAAAATTTTAACACCAAAAAACAAATAACCCAATCAATAAATGGGTGAAGGAACTGAAGAGACACTTCTCAGAAGATGATGATATACAATCAATCAACAAATATATGAAAAAATATTCAACATCTCTAACAATTAGAAAAATACAAATCAAAATTACTCAAAGAACAGACATTATTACTTTATGTATATATGTGACTGTATGACCAATATGATTCTACAATATGCGCACTCAGAAAAATGAGAAATTATATCCCATCTATGTAGGATATATCAAAGTATATAAGTGCATTGTACTGTCATTATAACTAATTAAAACAAAAAATAATTTTAAAAATTAGTCAAAGATTTCATCTCACTTCAGTCAGAATGACAGCTATCAAGAATACAAACAACAATAAGTGTTGGCGAGGATGTGGGGGGAAAGGCACACTCATACAATGCTGGCAGGAATGCAAATTTGTATAGCCAATAATGGAAAGCAGTCTGAAGAATCCTTGGAAAACCGGGAATGGAACCACCATTTGAACCAGCTACCCCACTCCTTGTTTTATACCCAAAGGACTTAAAAACAGCATATTCTAGGACACAACCATATACATATATTTTTTTTTCATACCTTAAATCATTTTTACTTAATCCATTTACAAAGATTTATTGCATGGTCTTAAAACATGTTCTATTTTGTTAAGAAGAATGGTGTTCAAGAATGCTATATTCTTGCTGATTTTCTGCCTACTTGTTCTATCACTTATTGAATAAGAGATATTGAAATCTCAGATGACACTTGTGATTTCTCTATTTCTTTTGGAAGTTCTATCAGTTTTGCCTCATGTATTTTGAAACTGTTATTAGATGCACAATCATGCAGGGTTGTATGTTACCTTAGTTAATTGAGCCTTTTATCATTGTGAATAAGCAGATACTTGACACACTTGAGCTCCCTGGTAGCAACGGAGGTGGCTATGAATTATTACAGTAGTACAGTTATCCAACATCTTAATTTTTTTTACTTTTCTTTTGATGTTTATACCAGATATAGTCTGCTTGTGTGCATAAATTTGATAAATTTTAACTTTTTATAGTAAATTTGTATATATCTTATTATAATAAATGATAAAACAGACCATTATCTACAACTACATATGTTTTATGTATTCCTGACATAACTTTTCTTAGTTTTTTTCAATACTTCTAGATTATGTGGTTTTTCTGAAACTTTTTTCAAATTATCTCAAACCTCCAAAAGAAAAATAAGTGCTCATATCAGTGACCTACACAGTTTCAACCATATTGTTCAGAGTCAGCTATAGTTAGGTTTGTCTGCCATCACACTTGTTGTTGCATTCTCTACAAATGTAATCAGGCTTTAAAACATATTATTCATGCCTCAATTTTTTTTTTGAAATTTATTTTGATTTACAGTTTAGTTACTTACAAACAGCTTGATCCTTCCTGGTCTTGTTTTTGTCATTTGTTAGGTGTACCAGAGCAGCGCTCATCCTAGAGTGGATTCCCCACTGCTGAGGTTTGCCTTTCTTATTACTTTATCCATTTCCTGTGAATCACGAGTCTTTGCAGCCTGGCTGATGGCAATGGGCTCTCTTCCTGGCATTATGTGAGCACAGGCACAGTTTCCTCCAAGTTTTTCAGTTGTTTTTTTCCCTCAGTCTCAATTTCCTGGCACACATGCATTCTTTGTTACTCTGCTAAATATTCAAGGTGGACCCTCTGCAGATCTCCAGGGCTCTTCTCAGTGCTTTTACTCTCTCCCTTTTTTTTAAGGGGGGGGGGGGGGGTACTGGGGATTGAACTCAGGGGTCCTTGATCTCTGAGCACATTCCCAGCCCTATTTTGTATTTTATTTAGAGATAGAGCTCCACTGAGTTGTTTAATGCCCTGCTTTTGCTGAGGTTGTCTTTGAACTCAAAATCCTTCTGCCTCAGGCTCCTGAACCACTGGGATTACAGGAGTGCACCACTGCACCAGGCTCTGATCTCTCATCTTTAGTGTTATGTTCTGTGATCTCTATCTGACTTGTTTTACCAGACTCTCAGCTTTAGCCCCTCTGCTTGAGTCTGGTCAAGTGGACTCAGTTTCTTCTCATTGTGTCATGGCCTGAAAACTGTCAGAGCAGAAAGCTAAGATATTAAAAAGGCTTACTTCCTTTGTATCCTGTCTACTCAGGTATCATTTTCTTCAAGTCTGTCATCTTAAAATTTATTATTTAAGGTATTTTGTCTGTTTTGATTTTGAAATGGAAATCAGTACTGCCTATTACTCCATTTGGACTAGAAGCAGATTGCCAAAATCCTCAGCTATCGATTGGCTAGAATTCTCTTCCTCATCCTTTGCCTAACTGCTTTCTCCTCATCCTTCATTTCTCATGATAGCCATCTCTTCCTCAGGGATATTTTCCCAGGCCAGGTAGAGATCCAGTTCCCTGATGTGATCCTAGAACTCTATTTTCTTACAGTATATATCTTAATTTATATTGGTCATTTTCTTTGTCATTCTTCTTCAGTAGACTTTAAGATAAAACAGAGTAGAGTCATATGTTTTGTCTGCAGAGCTTTAATATAATGTGTTCCATACTGTAGGCCCTCAGTACACATTAGTTCAATATATGAATGAGCAATTGTAAAAATGAAGTCCTTTATTCACAAAAAAATACTCATATGTTTTATTTCTATCTTTTTCTTCTCCCTGATACAGATTCTGTTAGTCTATTAAAAATCTGTGATGCAGTTCATTCATTTAAAAGATTAATAAAACTTAAAAAAAATCACTGTAAACTACTTAAAGCAAAAATTTTAAAAGTGGAAAATAAGGTCACTGGATTGCAAAAGGAGCTCTCAGAAACAAAAGAAGTGAAATCACACTTAGAGCATGAAAAAGTAGAACAGGAACAAGAGCTTTGCAATCTAAGGTATGATAGCCTAGTTTTTGTTTGTTTGTTTGTTTTTTAAAGAAATGTTTGAACAATTTCCTTTCTACTACAGATATGTAGAGGAGTTTTTATAATTACTCCTTCTAGGGTTTGTAGGGGAGAAAATGTCTCAATCTTGTGGACTATGAAACATTGGAAATCAATTTTTCAGTATAAATACTTCTAATAATTAAAGGAATATTATTCCAAGTTACAATTTTAATGGCTATATGGGATACAACAGTAGAAAAATTTCACTACTTATTTAGTGAGTAGAACTCTGATTTTTTAATATTTTTTGTATTGCAAATATGGTTGTAAGGAACATTATTTAAATTAATAATTGTCTATATTTCTAATGATTTACTTTGAATAAATTTAATATAAAATTATTTGGCTAAAGTTCATAAACTTTTCAAAAGGATCTTTGATCAATATTTCTGTATTTTCTTCAAGAAAGTTTATGTTAATTTATAGTGCCACCAGCAGTGGCAAATAACCATTTTTTCTCAATCCAGAAAAAAATCTTTTGATTTATACAATTTTTTTTGGTTTGGGTTTTTTGGGGTATGTGTGTGTGTTTGTGTACATGCACATATGCTATTTTGCTGAGGATTGAACCAAGGACTTTATGCATTCTAGGCAAATACTATATCACTGAGCTTGACCCAGCTGTGATTTTATTCTTAACATATATGAAATAAAAAGTAAAATGAAAGTGATTACCAGCTAGTTAACTCAACATCTCTCTTGCAAAATTTTTAACAAAATTAATCCAAACTCTTATGTTTAGAGAACATATTACTCATTATTATTCAATTAATTATTAGATCCTGTCTTATTACAAATCAATTTTATAAAATAAATAATTATCAGCAAGATAAGTTGAAAGTGTTACAGAAAAAGAAACATAAAAAGTATGATAACAGTTATTAGACTCCTTAGACTAGTGTTGGCTTCTCATAATGTGTGTGTGTGTATGTGTGTGTGTGTGTATATATATATATATATATATATATATATATATATATATATATATATAAAGAGAGAGAGAGAGAGAGAGAGAGAGAGAGAGAGAGATATGGTATGAAAAACATCTGTGCACTGTAAATCATTTTGGGGGATACCTATAATGCTTCATGAAGATAAAATTTTATTTCTCATGAATATATAGGCATGTCTGTAAACAATAACTTTAAAGAATAATTAACTTTAAATCTGTTTTAATTGAGGAATAATCATGACTGTGTACAAAAGATAATTTTCAATATATAACTTGACTGAATAATTTCAAAATTTCTTTTACATAACATTTACCAGAGTTGCTAGTAATTAACATTCACCAAATTTCAGGCTTTTTTTCCATTATTAACTTTCAAGTTTGTATATCCTTTGGAAAAAATTGAAGTGAGAAATTAAAAACACAAGAACTAGAAAGGAAAATATTCAAGAACATAGAAATCTTATTAAGATAATAAATCAGCATGTGAAAAGCCAGATCACAAAATGAACTTTTTATTTTCTAACAAAATAAATTTTAAGATAACTATATTTAACTGCAGATTTACCTTAAAACAAGAACAGGAGAAGAGAAAAAATACCGATTGGCTTTATGAAAAAATAGAGGAACAGTTAAGAGAAAAACAAGAGCAATATAATAAAGAAGTTCAAGTGAAACAACAGCTTAAAATATCTCTTAGAACATTAGATATGGAGTTGAAGACAGTAAGAAAGAATTTGAATCAGGTAAATTAATCTGTGGTAAAAATTTTTATCTCTAACTTTATTTCATTAATATCACTTATAATGTCCCCTTAATTACATATATATACATATATATTACATATATAAACACACACATACATATATATGTAGTCATACATCACTTAACAGAGATATTATCTGAGAAATGTGTTCTTCAGCAGTTTCATCATTATGCAAACATCATAAGGATATGTTTACATGAAATTAAGATATCTACCACATCACAAGGCAATATATTTTTGAAGTATCACCATTCTTGATCAAAACTGGTTGTTGATCAAAACATTGTCATCCAACACATGACTCTATTATTAAAGTTGAAAACAAAATATTAATTCAACCTAAATAAATTGTAATATATGGATAAAATTATTTATTTGTAAATCTTAGCATCTCCTAGGTGCTTAGTATATGTTTTCTGAATAAACGTATGGAAGGTAAGTTGAGATTAATCACTAACAAATAATTAATTTAAGCATTTTTATGTTAAAATACAACCTGGCTTTGAAACTAAACTTTTTGTAAAGAAAATTGTATTTCAAAATGTTATCTCTGCCTGTATTTAAGAACTATTTTGATCCTTGAATAATGTTGCTGTTATTTATCAGTTATCATTTGAGTAATGTATGTGGGATAAAAGGCCGTGTGATTTAATAACTTCCTTTTAACATTTTTTTTAAGATTCTGCTTTCATTTAAGTTTTTAAACTTTCCCCCACAATGGTATAAGACCAAAAACTTAATGAAATGTATCCCTAGGTTTTAGAGGAACGAAATGACATCCAAAGGCAACTTTCTCAAAAAGAGAATGTCAGAATATTACAAGATGGGATTCTTTGCAAACAAAAGGAGATAGAAACGACACAAGAGAAAATGAGTTCTGAGGTATTTTCTTAATTATTTTCAAATATATATATATACATGTATTTGCATATGGCATATTTTTTAAAACCAGCTATACACATCATGGAAAATACAGAGAATTTTTAAATCATATATTTATAGACATAATGCATATATTTGGGAGAGGAGAAAGATGGCGGCGGGAAGTGAGTAAGCCCCTCCTGTTCCGTGCCCCGCACCACCGCGTCTGAAAAGCTAAGACAGACAGCTGCGACTCAGCATTAAGCTATCCGGCTGAGGCGGCTGGTCAGCGCTTCTCATTCCCCGGAGGTGGATGCCTGCCGGGCCTTCGTGGGTAGTGGCCGCAGGGTCCAGGCGGGGCTTGGGAGACAGTGGGGACCCGCCCGAGGCGTTGGTCGCCCGGCAGGGGGAGGCGAACTGCAGCCGTTTGCTGAGGACACCACTGTGGCAGAGGGCTGGCGTGGCAGGACTGCGGCGGAGGAGATAAATTCATTGAAGCCTGCTGCAGCAGGTGTGTGGTCTCCTGGTTCTCCCTCTCCACGCATCAGGGAAACCTTAAGAGCCCCTCCCAGCTCTCCCGAGAGTGCTACAGCCAGCCCAAGGGAGTCAGAGGTGCTGCGGGACTGCCGCTCCCTCCAGGGCTGGCTGTTGAGGTCTCTTGCACCAGCTACGGGGGTGTGGCTACAGGAGGGCAAGCAAAATTCGCTGAGGATTCTCAGCACCAAGCTCTACAAGCTTAGGGTCTGAGGGAATGGCAATCTGGAGGAGTGAGCCCAGTCGTTCATGAAAACAGGGCTCCCGGGAGCAGCAGACCTGGCCTGTAGCCAGTATTGTGGTGAGAGGGGCCTGGCTAGAGGAAAAGTGGAAGTGTTTGGACACAAGAGGAGGCCCTAGGCACTCAGGATTGGAGACTCGCCCAGTCTGGGAGGAGCTGCTGCACAGTGATTGGTTCCCGAGTACTGATGGGAAAGACCTGACCTGGGGGGCACAGTGCCACCTAGTGGAAGAGAAGTTAATCAAACTCTAAGACGGCATTTATTAGTCTTTTTTATTGTTTTGTTTTTTTTTGTTTGTTTGTTTGTTTGTTTTTTCTTTTTTTTTGATTGATTGGGGTTTTTCTTTCATCTTCATTTTTCAATCTTGTTTTTTCTTTCTTTTCTTTTTTTTTCTCCTCCTTCTTTCTCTTCTAATCTCAATTTTATTATTTTTTTTAATTATTATTAATATTTTTTTAAATTTTTGTTCTTTTTTAGTTCCTATTTCTTTCTTCTTTTGTCTTTTCATTTTTCTTATCACCCCTTCCTTGAATTCTACCTGCCTACTCTCATTCTCCTTAGTGACTTCTTCCCTTCCCTTCTAATACCTTTCCTCCCTAGCATCAAATAAATTTATAGGAAAATAACAGTAACCCAGCAGTCAACCAGAACAAGAAGCAACATGAGCAGCTTCAAGAAGCAAGGAAGAAGAGGAGTACAAGCAATGCAGGACAGCCTAAATATTCAAGAGGACCTAGAGTCATCAGAAAAATGGTCATATAAAGACCTCAAGGAACACCTTAGACAGATGGAATGGAACCTCAAAGAGGATACGAGACAGCAAATTCAAGCAGCGAAAGAACACATTGAGAATGAGTTACATAAACAGCTAAAAGAAGAAGTTAAGCATCTTTATAAGGAGATAGAGATTATAAAAAATAATCAAACAGTAATTCTAGAAATGAAGGAAACGATAAACCAAATTAAAAACTCAATCGAGAGTATCACTAACAGAGTGGAGCAAGTAGAAGCCAGAACGTCAGATAATGAAGACAAAATATATCAACTTGAAAAGAGTCTAGCCAACTCAGATAGGCTGGTTAAAAATCACGAGAAAAACATCCAAGAGATTTTGGATAACTTAAAAAAACCAAACTTACGAGTCATCGGGATAGAGGAAGGCACAGAGATTCATGCCAAGGGAATGAATAACCTGCTGAATGAGATAATTACAGAAAACTTTCCAGAAATAAAAAAGGAAACAGATATACAAATTGTAGATGCATACAGGACACCGAGCACACAAAATCACAGTAGACCAACGCCAAGACACATTGTTATGAAGCTATCCAATATACAGAACAAGGAGAAAATATTAAAAGCTACAAGAGAAAAGAGACAGATTACATTTAGGGGTAAACCAATAAGGTTGACAACGGATTTTTCATCACAGACGCTGAAAGCGAGAAGATCCTGGAACAACGTATTTCAAACACTGAAAGACAATGGATGCCAACCAAGAATTCTGTATCCAGCAAAATTAAGCTTCAGATACGACAACGAAATAAAAATCTTTCATGATAAACAAAAGCTAAAAGAATTTGCAGCCAGAAAACCTGCATTGCAAAGCATTTTGAGCAAAACACTACACGAGGAAGAGATGAAAAACAATAACCAAAACCATCAGTGGGAAGTGCCTCAGTAAAGACAGAGGGCGAGGGGAAAGATAATCACGGAGAAACAAACTAAATATTTAAAAAAAAAAAAAAGGATAAACATTCAAACATGGATGGAAGTTCAAACCATATATCAATAGTAACTCTGAATGTTAACGGCCTAAACTCTCCAATAAAGCGACATAGGCTGGTATCATGGATTAAAAAAACAAATCCAACAATATGCTGCCTCCAGGAGACACATCTGATTGGAAGAGACATACACAGGCTGAAGGTGAAAGAATGGGAAAAAATATACCATGCACACAGTTCTCGTAAGCAAGCAGGAGTGGCCATCCTCATATCGAATAAAATCGACTTCAAGACTAAGTTAATCAAAAGGGATAAAGAAGGTCATTATATACTGTTAAAAGGAACCATTCACCAACAAGACATAACAATTATCAATATTTATGCACCAAACAATGGTGCTGCGACATTCATAAAACAAACTCTCCTCAAGTTCAAGAATCAAATAGACCACAACACAATAATTATGGGTGACTTCAACACACCTCTTTCACCGTTGGACAGATCCTCCAAACAAAAATTGAATAAAGAAACTATAGAACTCAATATCACAATCAACAACCTAGACTTAACTGACATATATAGAATATATCAACCATCATCAAATGGATATACTTTTTTCTCAGCAGCACATGGATCCTTCTCAAAAATAGACCATATATTATGCCATAGGGCAACCCTCAGTAAATATAAAGGGGTGGAGATAATACCATGCATTTTATCTGATCATAATGGAATGAAACTGGAAATCAATGATAAAAGAAGGAAGGAAAAATCCTACATCACATGGAAAATGAACAATATGTTACTGAATGATCAATGGGTTACAGAAGACATAAAGGAGGAAATTAAAAAATTCTTAGAGATAAATGAAAATACAGACACAACATATCGGAATCTATGGGACACAATGAAAGCAGTTTTAAGAGGAAAATTCATCGCCTGGTGGTCATTCCTCAAAAAAAGAAAAAACCAACAAATAAATGAGCTCACACTTCACCTCAAAGCCCTAGAAAAGGAAGAGCAAAACAACAGCAAATGTAGCAGAAGGCTAGAAATAATTAAAATTAGAGCAGAAATCAATGAAATTGAAACAAAAGAAACTATTGAAAAAATTAACAAAACTAAAAGTTGGTTCTTCGAAAAAATAAATAAGATCGACAGACCTTTAGCCATGCTAACGAAGAGAAGAAGAGAGAGAACTCAAATTACTAACATACGGGATGAAAAAGGCAATATTACAACAGATCCTACAGAAATACAGAAGACAATTAGAAATTATTTTGAAAACCTATATTCCAACAAAATAGAAGATAGTGAAGACATCGATAAATTTCTTAAGTCATATGATTTGCCCAGACTGAGTCAGGAGGATACACACAATTTGAACAGACCAATATCAATGGATGAAATTGAAGAAGCCATCAAAAGACTACCAACCAAGAAAAGCCCAGGACCGGATGGATATACAGCGGAGTTTTACAAAACCTTTAAAGAAGAATTAAAACCAATACTTTTCAAGTTATTTCAGGAAATAGAAAAAGAGGGAGCTCTTCCAAACTCATTCTATGAGGCCAACATCACCCTGATTCCGAAACCAGACAAAGACACCTCAAAGAAAGAAAACTACAGACCAATATCTCTAATGAACCTAGATGCAAAAATCCTCAATAAAATTCTGGCGAATCGAATACAAAAACACATCAAAAAAATTGTGCACCATGACCAAGTAGGATTCATCCCTGGGATGCAAGGATGGTTCAACATACGGAAATCAATAAATGTTATTCACCACATCAATAGACTTAAAGATAAGAACCATATGATCATCTCGATAGATGCAGAGAAAGCATTTGACAAAGTACAGCATCCCTTTATGTTCAAAACATTAGAAAAATTAGGGATAACAGGAACCTACCTTGACATTGTAAAAGCTATCTATGCTAAGCCTCAGGCCAGCATCATTCTGAATGGACAAAAGTTGAAGGCATTCCCTCTAAAATCCGGAACAAGACAGGGATGCCCGCTATCTCCACTTCTATTCAATATAGTTCTCGAAACACTGGCCAGAGCAATTAGACAGACGAAAGAAATTAAAGGCATAAAAATTAGAAAAGAAGAACTTAAATTATCACTATTTGCAGATGACATGATTCTATACCTAGAAGACCCAAAAGAGTCTACAAAGAAACTACTAGAACTAATAAATGAATTCAGCAAAGTGGCAGGATATAAAATCAACACGCATAAATCAAAGGCATTTCTGTATATCAGCGACAAATCTTCGGAAACGGAAATGAGGAAAAACACTCCATTCAAGATATCCTCAAAAAAAATAAAATACTTGGGAATTAACCTAACAAAAGAGGTGAAAGATTTATATAATGAAAACTACAGAACCCTAAAGAGAGAAGTTGATGAAGATCTTAGAAGATGGAAAAACATACCCTGTTCATGGATAGGCAGAACTAACATCATCAAAATGGCGATATTACCAAAAGTTCTCTATAGGTTTAATGCAATGCCAATCAAAATATCAACGGCATATCTTGTAGAAATTGACAAAGCAATCATGAAATTCATATGAAAAAATAAAAGACCCAGAATAGCAAAAGCAATTCTAAACAGGAAGTGTGAATCAGGCGGTATAGCGATACCAGATTTCAAACTATATTACAAAGCAATAGTGACAAAAACAGCATGGTACTGGTACCAAAACAGGCGGGTGGACCAATGGTTTAGAATAGAGGACACAGAGACTGATCCACAAAGTTACAACTATCTTATATTTGATAAAGGGGCTAAAAGCATGCAATGGAGGAAGGATAGCATCTTCAACAAATGGTGTTGGGAAAACTGGAAATCCATACGCAACAAAATGAAACTGAACCCCTTTCTCTCGCCATGCACAAAAGTTAACTCAAAATGGATCAAGGAACTTGATATCAAACCAGAGACTCTGCATCTGATAGAAGACAAAGTTGGATCCGATCTACAAATTGTGGGGTCGGGCTCCAAATTCCTTAATAGGACACCCATAGCACAAGAGTTAACAACAAGAATCAACAAATGGGACTTAATTAAACTTAAAAGTTTTTTCTCAGCAAGAGAAACAATAAGAGAGGTAAACAGGGAGCCTACATCCTGGGAACAAATCTTTACTCCTCACACTTCAGATAGAGCCCTAATATCCAGAGTATACAAAGAACTCAAAAAATTAGACAAT
The DNA here is from genome assembly GCF_964194105.1 of Spermophilus citellus. Classification (NCBI taxonomy): domain Eukaryota; kingdom Metazoa; phylum Chordata; class Mammalia; order Rodentia; family Sciuridae; genus Spermophilus; species Spermophilus citellus. The sequence goes on along the minus strand of NC_138187.1, from coordinate 67,879,604 downwards.
AAGAGAACAAATAACCCAATCAACAAATGGGCCAAGGACCTGAACAGACACTTCTCAGAGGAGGATATACAATCAATCAATAAGCACATGAAAAAATGCTCACCATCTCTAGCAGTCAGAGAAATGCAAATCAAAACCACCCTAAGATACCATTTCACTCCAGTAAGATTGGCAGCCACTATGAAGTCAAACAACAATAAGTGCTGGAGAGGTTGTGGAGAAAAGGGTACACTTGTACATTGCTGGTGGGACTGCAAATTGGTGCAGCCAATTTGGAAAGCAGTTTGGAGATTCCTGGGAAAGATGGGAATGGAACCACCATTTGACCCTGCTATTGCCCTTCTTGGACTATTCCCTGAAGACCTTAAAAGAGCATGCTACAGGGATACTGCCACATCGATGTTCATAGCAGCACAATTCACAATTGCTAGACTGTGGAACCAACCCAGATGCCCCTCAGTAGATGAATGGATAAAAAAAATGTGGCATCTATACACAATGGAGTACTATGCAGCAATACAAAATGACAAAATCATAGAATTTGCAGGGAAATGGATGGCACTAGAGCAGATTATGCTTAGTGAAGCTAGCCAATCCCTAAAAAACAAATACCAAATGTCATCTTTGATATAATGAGAGCAACTATGAACAGAGCAGGGAGGAAGAGTAGGAAGAAAAGATTAACATTAAACAGAGACATGAGATGGGAGGGAAAGGGTGAGAAAAGGGAAATTGCATGGAAATGAAGGGAGACCCTCATTGCTATACAAAATTACATACAAGAGGTTGTGAGGGAATGGGAAAATAAACAAGGAGAGAAATGAATTACAGTAGATGGGGCAGAGAGAGAAGCTGGGAGGGGAGGGGAGGGGGGATAGTAGGGGATAGGAAAGGTAGCAGAATACAACAATTACCAATAGGACATTATGTAAAAATGTGGAGGTGTAACCGATGTGACTCTGCAAGCTGCATTTGGGGTAAAATTGGGGGTTCATAACCCACTTCAGTCCAATGTATGAAGTGGGTTATGTCAAGAGCTTTGTAATGTTGTGAACAACCAATAAAAAAAAAAAAAAAAGAACTTACAAAAAAAAATACATATATTTGGGGGTAGGGTAGTGGCATTTTTAGCCCATTGAATAAAGTAATGTTCTTAATTCATTTCTATTAGTCTATAACAGTCAACTAATTATTTGAACAATGTCCTGATCTAAGGAAAAGGCTTTTAATATTGTTCATAGGAATTAATGATTTTTCTATAATTGCAAAACCCTTGCTACTAACAGTAGGTGTTGTAGTTGTTGGCAGTGATTTCACTCCCCTGATATGTTAATGGGGAGATTTGCTACTCCTAAGTAAGGAGGAAGTATACTACTATAAAGTAAGGAGAAAAAGTATACCCAGCAGAGACCATATTTTGGATGTTACTTTGTCACTTTTGAGAAAAGTAAGTTTATTTCAAGTAATCTCCTATTTCAGCATGGAGAGCTTTTGAAAGCAGTGATATGCCATAGTATATGCTTCAGCAATTGTTCTTCCACTACACTACATTCCCAGCCCAAAGTTTTTGTTGTGGTGTATCTACTATAGGGGATGAAACCCAAGTCCATGCACATGCTAGGCGAGCACTCTACCACTGATCCATATCCCTGGCCCCAGATCTGTATATATTTATTTCATAGATTGCAAGATAACTTGTACAGAAAAACCATTATACTTTTCTCAAATTTGGATGTTTGAGTTAATTTTAAAACTACTTGAAAAGTCAGGCATTTCTTTATGTCCTTTTAGACATATTAGGAAAGCACAGAAATGTATTTATTATATCCAAAAGAGAGAATTAAGAAAATTATCTAGATATTGCCATTGCATTTTAAAAGAAATTTTGTTGAAATATAATGAACATACCATACAGTATATTCAGTGTTTGCTATTTATTCATATAATTGTGTAACCATCACCACAGTCAATTTTAGAACATTTCATCACCTTGAATAAAAATCCCAAATCCCTTAAATGTCACCACTTAGTCCCTTTTTCTTCCCCAGTTATAGGAAACTACCAGTCTGTCTTTTTGTCCATATAATTTTCCTGTTCTCCACATAAACAGAGTCAATCAAAAGTATTTAGTCCTTTTTGACCTGATACTTTAACTTCACATGTTTTCAGGATTTGTATGTGTTATAGCAAATATCAGTGCTTCATTTCTATTATTGAGAAGTAGAAAGATCTTAGATTGCTTCCAATTTTTGGCTAAATGCTACCATGAACAGTGATTTACAAGTTTTTGCATGAACGTGTTTTTATTCCTCTGCCATTGGATTTTATCCTCCAAGTTAATTGTGCTGATTGCATTGTCTCTCTGCCTAACTCAGGCTGTCCTTTCTGTCTCTTAAGTTTTTATTTAACTGACCTCATTTATTCAGAACTGGTTGACAATTTGCTGTTTTACTCAGTGCTTTCTTTGTTCTAACTCATTGATGTTATCATTTTCAGCAATAATCTACAGAACAATTTAGTCCTTAATTTTACATTATTATTTTTTTGCAGGACAGATAATCTTGTCTGAGTATATAATATGCATGTTATCTATCCTTGAATACATTGAAAATATTTTTACTTAAGATAAAATTAAGTACTTAATAATTTTTGAGACATTGCCATAATAAATAAAACCTTATTATATTTTTATTACAACTACATATTAAGCAATTAAATATAAAACTAAAAGCACTTAATCTAATAGAGGAGAATTGTTCTATCAAATGCTCACATTTTTCATAGCTATGGAAAAAAATCTAGATTTACCTTTGCTCATCATGTAACCAGAACTGGAAATTTTAGATTTATAGCATTTGACCAGCTGAAAATATCTGGCTACAGATTTTCTGATATACCATACCACACAACCTTAATTTGCTCATCAGAGTGCTTGCTCTAGCAGCCCAATATAAATAGATGCTAGGAATGAATTAATTCAAAACTTTAATTTAGAAATAGAGGCCAGTATTTTCAAGCCAGTGATTTTAGACTGCATCTGATTGTCATGTCAGTTATACACTGCTTAATTCAGAAAGTTATATGTACATCAGTGTCCACTGAGAGAAAGTAAGCTATAAACTATTATAAGTGGACAAAATACTATTGGCAGATGGTATTAATGAAAGATTTAAGAAGTACTGCGGATGTATTCAGGCTTCATTCTCCTCGTTTGCTGTCACTTTCAATGGTGTGATGAATGATTCGGTACAACTTGTATAGAAGACCTCTTCCATTGGCATACCTAAAATATCAAATTTTATTATAACATGAAATACAATAATAATATTAATGCTATAGTATTTGTCATCATTTATCTATATGATTTTTTTCAAATTATAGTTGATGAAGTGGTGCTTAGAATACAAAAATTTAAATGCTATTCCTTAGGAAATTTACTGCTTTTCCCCATTTTACTGAATTTTTGAGTATCTGATAAAACATAATTTAAAACAAAAATAATATGTTTCCTACAGCATGGATTGATACGCATTTTCTGTAAAGAGCCAGGTGATATTATTTTAGGCTTTGTGACACATAACGTCCCTGTTGCAGCAACTCTGTTAACTCTGCAGTTCCAGCACAAAAGTAGCCATAAATAGTGTGTATGAAGGGATATACCTAAGTTCCAGTAAAATCTTAGCACAAAAACAGAATGGGCAGATTTGTACTAGATTATCAGTAAAGATGATTTTTTTCATTCCACATTTTAGTTGCAAGAAGCACAGAATCAACACACAGAGGCTGTACGATGTGCTGAAAAGATGAAAGATCGCCTACAAAAGTGCAATTTAAAGCAGAATTCAAAAAAACTTGAGTATTTATAGGACAAATAAGCAGTATATTATGAGAATTGTATCAGTTATGATAATGAATAAATCTGTGTGAATTGAGGGAAAATTTTTATCTTTAAATACATAACTTAGGATTGGTGATATAGCTCAGTGGTAGAGCATGTGATTTTCATATATTCAAATCCTGAGTTTGATCCTCAGCACCACAAAAATAAAGAAAAGAAGTGCATAATTTTTGCACATTTTCCATAAATTTTGCACATTATATAAAACACATCCAGAAAAATTATATAGATGAGACAATTACCAAATCAACTACTTTGTAAATTTTAAAGAATTTATGTAATTACTCTTTCAGATGTTGTTTAGAAATTATATGATATTTTCAAGATTGGTCTATGATAATAATTATTGTAAATATACATTTTAGGCTTGAACTTAAAAATTCCAAGTTAAAAGTTATAATAAAAAAGCAAGCAGAGAAAAATGAACAGCTTCAGAAAAACCTGTTTAGTGCAAATTTGGTAAGTTAGTCTCCATCAATTTTTGTCATAATGAAAAGGATTTTTTTTTTTTTTTTTTTGGTACCAGGCGTTGAACTCAGGGGCACTTAATGAGCTGCTGGAATTACAGGCATGCACCACCACACCTGGCACTGAAAAAGAATTTTTATTAAGTACTAGTATATAGTAATATTTTAGGCAATATGAAAAATTTCACTGAAACATTATAAAATAAAAACAAGACAAAGTATGCTGGTCAGCATCCTATAGATGAGTCATTCCCAATCCCAAGATTAGATACAATGAAAGTAATGCCACTAAGAATCAACATAATATGTGTGAGATTAGCTACAGGAATAATCCATACCAAGTAATGGTTTATGAGGCCATTATGAGGTCTATGAGAAGTGAACTAGAAGGAAGAAATAAAAGTATATATGACCTTGGTAAAGAGGTGAGGAGCCAAGCATGATAGCACACACATTTAATCCCAGCTACACCAGAGACGAAAGCAGGAGGATCACAAATTTGAGGCCAGCTTAAGCTAAAAAGGGCTATGGATATAACTCAATTGTGGAGCACTTGCCTCACACAAAGATTCTGAGTTCTATTCTCAGTACAACAAAAGGGAGAAAAAAAGAGGTGAAGGCTGTAAATGTGGATTAGGTAATCTGGGTTGAAACCTTGAATGTTAAGGAACTCCAAGAGCATTTCCAAAGAGAAATAGAAAGGGACAGGAATAAACATCAGGGGCTGCTACTTTTAGCAATGCAGTGGAGCTAGAGGAACAAAGCAGGGAGGGTATGGTCATCATTAGCAGTTGCTCCTGGGTAATAAAGCAAAGTAGACTTTAAAAAGATCCTGGATGAACCTCAGATAATTTTTATAGGAATTATAGAATTGAAAACAGAGTTTGTGTAAAAGAAGATACTAAGTAATAAAAAATAGATCTGTAGCTGAGACCATGTATTAAAGAATATTAGAGTCTAATGGAAGGGGAAATACAGAATGATAGGAAAGCCACAAGAACCAGGGAAAAGTTGTGTTTTTGTATATCATGGAGAAGACTTAAACTTTACAAAGAAAAGGATAAGAGCAAAGAAAAAATTGAAACTTCTGGGAGAATGCTTGCAAAGAATGAGAGTACTTTTTTAATTCCAAAGTCAAGTGAAAATCAAAAATGAAAATGGAAATCAAATGAGAATTTACAAAAAAAAATTCTTAGTAAAATATGATTTTAATAAACTTGGATATCATTCTTAATAGAATGTTTCTGGTTCATCTTGAACTAAAATATAAATATAACCACTCGCTAAAATGTTTTCATTAACACCAATGTGTAAAAACTTCTATTTTAAATAAACTTTGGCAATTTAAATTCCAGAAAAAATAATGAAGAAAGTGTATACCAATTTAAACTACTTGAATAAAAGCCACTATTTTTTAAGTGTGTCTTTATTGGCATCAGGTTTATAAAATGATCACATATTACTCATGAACATAGGAGAAATAATATTTTTACAAAAAAAGGAATGAGTCTCTAGATTTTTAAAGATAATTTTCTTTTAAAATTTTTCTCAAAGTATGATGACAATACACTAGGGCTTCCACTAACAGCTTCTTTGAAGCCCTTTTGGCTTTTTTTCTTTTCTAGGTTATTTCTGCTTCCACGTACCTCCTGGTCCAAAGGCATCTTACGTGTTCCATTTTTTTTTAATGGCAGCAACTCATATAGTTTCAGTATCTCTGCCAGTTATTGATGTATAATAAACCACTTCAAAATTTAATATTTCAAAACAACATCTATTTTGTTCATAATATGCAGTTTAATTCAGACTCAGTGAGGCCCAATCAGAAGTTAGCCATTGAAGCTGGCCTGTAGCAGGGCCATCATCTAGACTACCTACATAAAGACTCCTCATGTAGTTCGGTTTCCTCATAATGTGAGAGCTTGATCATAAGGACAAGTTTCCTTAGAGAGAGTCAGGAGAAAGCTATATTCCGTTTTCTTACCTAAGAAGACATAGAGTAGTTCCATCAAATTCTGTTCACTAGAAAGCAGTTCCTAGGGCCTCATTCTCAAGAGAGTAGATTTCACAGGATAAATTTTAAAGAAAGTATATACATGTTATAAAACTGCTACTTTAAATAATCATTGTGTCCAAAGAAAAGTAGTTCTTCTCAACTCAGTATGTGTTATAGCAAATATCAGTGTTTCATTTCTATTATTGAGAAGTAGAAAGACCTTAGAGTGCTTCCAATTTTTGGCTAAATGCTACCACCAAATTTTAATTACTGTTTAACATGCTTCCTAATTTGTGGAAAGAATCAGAAGATTACAGGATAATGTTCTTTAATTCTGTCATTTTTGTTCCAAAAAATGCACAGTTCATGTAACTAACTAAACTTTTAAACTGGGAAATAGCATTACTCTTTACTGAGGACAATTACTTCTTGAAATGCAATTAAAATTAATTTAAAACACTTGCACTTCAAAAAAGCTGTTGACCTTAGAATCCATATTTACAAGATTTATTAATTAGAGACTTATTCTCAAAGTCTTATTCTGGGAGTCACTTTTGATACAGGCCTAGATAACTTAATATGATGTCCCTAAAAGGTCTCTAGAAATTATGAGGAGTGAAGTTGGGGCAAGGGTAAAAGACTCTCTACTAAGAACTAACTTAGTCATTTTAAGAAGTAGAGACATAAAACAGTCATAGAAAAATAAAAGTTTAAAATCAAGTATAGATGTTTTGTTGACAAAATGGTGAGTATAAAGAATACATTTTTGTGATTCCTAGTGATTTTAACTTTCTTAATTTTCTGAGTAACTTAAGGGACCACATTCTAAGAGTCTAATAAAGATTATGTTTTATTGCAACTGAATTTATGTCAAAATTTGTTGTTAATTTTGTGTTTGACCATGCTCAGTCTGCTTCCTTCATTATCAAACTATATTATTTTATTCAATCAGATTAATGATATTACAGAAAATTGGAAATTGCATCTTTAAAATATCTACTTCTAGATTTTTTTAAAAATATATTTTTTGCAGGAGTTATTATCTATGAAATCTATACAAAAAGAATATGAAAAACTAGAGAAGAATAAAAAAAAGTTGGAACAAAAAGTAGACAAACTCAAAAGCCATATTGAAAAGAACATGATAAAACATGATCAAGTAAAACAGTATGAAAAAGAAGTTCAAAAAAGAGCAAGAAAAGATTTAGAAGAAAAATTAGAACAAGTCAATCTATTTTTACAGGTTAATTTATCTTTAATGTGCTTTAAGTTTATTTCACTACAATTTTCTTTTGGATATACGCATCGGATGTGTTTCCTCTACCTCCCTTATAACAGTTTGTCTTCCAAATTTGTAGAAGGAAGATGACATTTTGTTCTCCCTCTAAATATGTTTGTTTCAATCCTATTATAACTGGAGCTTTCAGAATAATGATTCTCACTAGAGAATCATTTGATTTTTAAGAATAATTGGCATAAAACAAGATCATTAGGGGGAAAAGAAAAAATGTGATGTACAAATCATATCCTATTCTTAAATGAATCTTAAATTTCATTGTCCAATTTTTTAAATTTTTGAGTTGTCTATTCTTTGAAATATCATATTACATGAATGCTAACATATTATGAGCTACGGATGTTGCTCAGTAGTAGAACACTTGCCTAGCATGTAGGAGACCCTGGATTTAATTTCCAGAACTGCAAAAAGAAAAAAAAAGAAATGGCTTGTTTTTTTAATAATTCAGATTTAACATACTTATTTATTTATGATAGATATTTTAAATTTGGCATCTTTTTTCACATATTTTAAATTACTAATGGAAACAGTGGACTGAGACTGTAGCTCAGTGTTAAAGCACCAGCTCAGCATAAGCAAGGTTCTGGGTTCCAACACTGAAAGGGAAAAAAAAACCCGAAGGGATACAAATAACAGTTATTTGGTTTATAATTATTTGTAAAACTATATCCTTTAAATTTGCTTTAGACACAGGCAGAATCTCAACACTTACAGCAGATAAGAGAAAATAATAGTGCTTCAATAAAAGGCCAGATGGAACTCCGAATTAAACATCTGGAATCTGAACTGTTTAAAATGAAAACTCAAGAAGATTCTAATAGAAAACAACTGGGAATATATCAGGAAATCTGTCTAGAAGGATTCCAAATTACAAAATCATTGTCAGATGAACTAAACAAGTAAGTCAAAACACAGAATCATAGAAAATAAATTAAGTTCATTTGAGTATAATTTTAGTGAGACAAATTCATGAGATTAGTAGGATGTGAAACTAAACTATATAATATAATTTGGGGAAATAATAGTAGTAAATCAACTTGCCTTTAAAATGCTAGATTGGATATGTGTGTATATATAATAAAATAAAATAAAATAAAATAAAATGCTATATTGGGTAGTTTCCCACCCCAACTCATACTTTGTTTTGTTTGTTTTTCTATTTATTTATTTATTTATTTATTTATTTATTTATTTAAATTAGGTCTATAATGCAACAGAATGCATTTTGATTCATTATGTACAACTTTTCATTTCTCTGTTTGCACACAATGTAGCATTGCACTATATGTGCATTCTTACATGTACCTAGGGTAATGATCTCATCTCATTCCACCATTTTTCCTGCCCTCATACCCCCTCCCCGTTGTGTAATCAAAGTTCCTCCATTTTTCCCATGTGCTCCCCAACCCCCATTATGGATCAGCGTCCACTTATCAGAGAGAACATTTGGCCTTTAGTTTTTTAGGATTGGCTCACTTTGCTTAACATTATCTTCTCTAACTCCATCCATGTACCTGCAAATGCCATAATTTTATTCTCTTTTATTGCTGAGTAATATTCCATTATGCATATATACCACAGTTTCTTCATCCATTCATCTATCAAAGGGCATCTAGATTCCTTCCACAGTTTAGCTATTGTGAATTGAGCTGCTATGAACACTGATATGGCTACATTATTATAGTATGCTGTTTTTAAGTCCTTTGGGTATAGACCAGGGAGTGGGATAACTGGGTCAAATTGTGGTTCCATTCCAAGTTTTCTCCATACTGCTTTCCAGATTGGCTGCACCAATTTTCAGTCCCACCATCAATGTGTGAGTGTGCCTTTTCCCCCATATCACCAACACTTATGGTTATTTGTATTCTTAATAGCTGCCATTCTGACTGGCATGAGATGAAATCTTAGAGTAGTTTTAATTTGCATTTCTCTAATTACTGTCTCCCCACCACCAGCCTTAATAGTCTTATAGAGTTAACCTGATCTTTCAGCTAAACATTTTTGAAGTTTTTGTAATTAAGACAGTTATATTATCACAAATTTTCTTGTCAGTACTCCCTTAAATAGAAATATTAACAAATTTAACTGTGTTCTTGAAGATTACTACTTAAACCCAAAAGGTCAAGTACTACTATAATACTGGTACTCTGAATGCATTCTGACACTTGGTAAATTAATTTGATTGGGATATTTGGTGTTATCACTAGATGCCTGCAGACAAACTGTTCTTTTTAGTTATTCTATTCTACATAAAGACATATTTGTGATATAGAAAAATATTACAACAGGGATTAGGGGGTATTTAATTGGCAAAGTGATGAAAATAGTTTCTTTGTCAGTATGAAAGACTATATCAAAAACAGAAATGGCTAGTCCCCCCTCTGATGCCTTGATAGCAATCAGTTAATTTCTTTAGGAGCTACCTTAGTTCTTTCTGATCACCAACTCACCTATCTCCTCTAGCTTTTGATGCTCTGAATCATACCTCAGGGCCAGATGCTTAGTTTCTCCCAGATAATGGATGAAATGTACCAATGGTAAAAGGAAAGACATGAAAAATGCCTTTAAGGGATGTTTTAGTAAATCCCTAAACTGGTTTACTAAGTACAAGTATTTCTAGCTTTTTTTTCAGTTTTACTTTTTAATTGTGTACATTTGAGTACATGTTTTAATATGTTTATGTATACTGACATGACTGTTATTCTCAAGCACATTAACACATTCAATCAAATAGTTACACCTCACATGGTTACCTTTTTTTTTCTAATGGCATGCTCCAGAATGTCATAGGTAGAGCCAGAATCCTTCCAGAAGGCAGCAGCATTACCTATTGAGCCACACATCAATGCACCATTTCTCTTCATTTGTTTGCTTTAGAAATCTCCCTAGAAGTATATGTACTTCTTTAGAAACCTATAATTGTATACAGTAGGTATGTTGTGACACATTTTCAGTGTTAAAACACTGTTTAAGGGGCTAGGATTGTGGCTCAGTGGCAGAGCGCTTGCCTCATACATATTAGGCACTGGGTTCCATCCTCAGCACCACATGAAAATAAATAAATAAAATGAAGGTATTGTGTCCATCTACAATTTAAAAGAAATTTAAAAAACACTGTTTAATGGGAAATGCTATTCATTCTTATGGCAATATTTTTTAAATGCAAGTCATTTTGGAATCATTTAGAGAAAAGTGAAATATTAAATATTTGTCTTTTTCAGGACTAATGAGAAGCTAAAGGAGGTCAATACCAAACTTCTCGTAGAGAAACACTACAACAGATCTTTACAACATAGCACTCTTAGCACAAGGCCTGTCTCTGAGTGTCATTGTACTGGAAATCATGATTGCTTTGTATTCAACAGAAGTTTTACTCCAAGAAGATATTTAGTGGCTCCTACCTCAAACCCATGGCCTTCAAATGAAAGCATGCAGAATCCTAGGGTTAGTTATTTTATTTTTTTCCATTCTTTTCAGATTTCTGATATAATTCTTGTTTTTAATTTGGTGAAATGCTAAGTCATTTAGTTGACTTATGCATGTTAAGTAAAGGTCACAATAATCTGTGTTAATGAAGAAAGAAAAAAAATTCAAAATTTTTTCTAAAGTCCCTAGAGCTTTTATTTTTAAAGAATACTCATGTGTTAACTTCATTTATTAAATGGGACTAAACTGATACATTTTAATGCTCTTGAAAAGCTGTGTGTAAATTATATTTTTAGAAATCTGTGAATCTATAAAATCTATGAAATTTATGAATATTATCACTTACAACTAAAGGTATACTTTGAGATGCTTTTTTTCTAAGTGATGTTTGTTTGGCTGTGCTTTATAACACAAAGTTTTCCTGTATCAAGTTTACCACCCCAAATTATAAGTGAAAAATATCCAAACATTTAACCACATATGGATGTTTATAATTTAAACAGACCTGAGGTGTTTACTTTTTTAAATTTATTTTTTTAAATAAACGACAACAGTGGAATGCATTACAATCCTTCTTACACATATAGAGTATAATTTTTCGTATATCTGTATATAAAGTATGCTCATGCCAACTTATGCCATTATACATGTACTCTTTTTTGCATTAAATTCTTAATACACATATATACCACAGTTTTTCATATCTATGATTGTATAAAAGGTATGTTGGCACCAAATTCAAATCTTCATACATGTATTTTGTATAATGATGCCTATCACATTCCACCATCCTTGCTAATCCCCTTCCCCCTACCTTTCCCTCCCATCCCTCTTCCCTATCTAGAATTAATCTAATCCTCCCATGCTCTCCCTCCCTACCCCACTTTGAGTCACCCCCTTTATATCAAAGAAAACATTGGGCATTTTGGGGGGTATTGGCCAACTTCACTTAGCATTATCTTCTCCAACGCCATCCATTTACCTATAAATGCCATGATTTTGTTCTTTTCTAGGGCTGAGTAATATACTTTTTATGAATCAAATAAACCTGTTACACTAAAAAGATTATTTTCTGTTTCTAAGTTGAAGGTTTTTTCATTTTCTTAAACAAGAATATTCCTTAATTGCTATTTTATTTATATAACCTTAGAAAATGTTCATTGCTGCATTAAGCAAATACTTGAGTTTTTAAAATTAAATTCTCTTATGTCTATTTTGCTTCACTTGAATAATTGATGGCAGTAATATCAACAACCTTTAGCAACTACCATCACACAAAATCAATTATGTTTTTCCTATCCAGAATCTCATGTAAAGCTGCACATTCCCCATCTCCTCTGGAGATGTAACTGGAACCTTCTAATCCAACCATGAGATTTCATTCATAGGAAAAGAAAGAATCCATTTCTGAAGATCAAAAAATGGTCCCAAGAATGATAAACTGTATCAATTGTAGCATTGGTTTAAAAAAATGAAAATGTAACTATGCTTGACCCAGTTTGAGATATTTGTCTAATGTTTGACCATTTTTTGACCAAAATATTTGTTGGAACAAAATAAAAATAAATAGTAGTTTTCATTGTTTATCTTTACTACTAAAATATCCATTTCAGTCACTGCTCATTGGCTTAAAGCTTTGATTTTGCTTTTATGATCGTGATCAGTAGTTTGCCAGTGCACAGAGGGTAACAGCTCTGTGTTACCTGAGACTTCAAACTTATTTTTTTATTTGGCTTCATTTCCTAACAAAATCACAGAAGAGTAAATCTATGGTTTCTTAAGCAGCATTGCAGATTGTAGTCAAATAGCTTAAAATGGAATAAATTAAATGACTTCTAATATATAAATTATAATATTCTAGCTAGCAGATATATTTTCATCATTTTACTGCCTTAACTTGTGTTTTTCTGGGAAAATGAGTGAATCAGTGTCTTAAATGACTCAGAGTCATGAAATTAGATTACTTATACAAGAAGATAATGAATGCTAAATGCATATGTAAATAGTTAAACCTGATCCAAATATAAAATATTCTCATTAGTTCTTACCAGAAAACTCAGGTAATGTATTACTTTATAAAAGAATGATAAATTAGTGTGTAAATGTAGACATCACACAAAGGAAGATTTTTGTGAAACTATTTTTCCCCTCTTAATTGAGGAAGGGAGGAGGAATATTTATTTTTCAGTATTTCTAGGTAATTTTCAGAATAGCTTCTTTTAAATTTAATCTGGTAGTTTTATGCTATACCTGGTTTCCTTGTGGGGCATTAGTTTGCCACATCATACTATACTTTATAAAAGAAATAAAAACAATCTTCTCTCAAGATCCTAAGACATGTCTTTTATAATCACTTCACAATGTCTTGAAAGAGTACTTTTGCAGTTGTAATTTACAAAATGCTTAGTGTTGTATAGAGTTTCTAGGAATTTGATTATTTCTGCTGTGCTCTAAAATGATAGTAGAAAAGAGGTGAGTTTTGGAAGATGCTTTAGAAAGCAGTAGGCTTTTAATGATTTTTTAACTATGATTTAAGAAAGTACAGTGATAACTAGCATTAATACCAAATTTGTTTATCCATCTCTTTATTTGCAAGGTTTTAACATTTCATGAAGTTCTATCTTACTAGCATTTTTTCCAAACTTTAAGGAAGATTATTATAATAAATGATTGCTTTAGTCTGAGATCTCAATTGGACTGGTTGTTGAAGCAGTTTTCTCCATGTTCATAACATTAAACATTAGTATATCTCCTACCCTTCCGTGAAATTTAGCCTCCACCTAACAAACTGGATTTAACCTGTATTTTTACTTTTTTTCAAGCAAACTTTCTTAAATTTTTGTGTCCATATTAATAAAAGAAATGTTGGGTCATAATCCAGATGCATATTTTAAATTTTTTGCCAGGAAAGTTTTCACATGACATTATGATATTTTTACTTTTTTAATTTTTGTATTTAAGGTTCTGTGCTGAAAAATTAATAGCATAGGACATATATTGATTTTTTAATTTTCTAAAAGTAGCAAATTCAGAGTTCATTTTAAGGAAGAATATATTAAGTTTTAAAAACTGACTAAACTTTTATAAAAGGCAGTTTTTCTAAGAATCACAAAGTAACACATTCATTATAAAATACAAGTTGAATATTTTAACTTACATTAATAACATAAAACATCACCCTTCTGAAACATAAATTATATTTTATCAGAGTAATCTAAACAGCATTGCACACATATTCTCCATTATCTGAACTTGAAATAAGTAGGAATTTTATTCATATTACTTTTATTATAATTATTAGCACATATTAATTGTACAAAACAATGGATTTCATTGCAACATTTTCATACATGCGTATATCATGCTTTGATCTTAACTGCCTTTCCTTTCCTGATCCCTTTCCCCTTTCCTAATAGTCCCTCATATGCTTTTTGTCATCTTTTTTTCTCACATATGAAATGCAGTTCTTTCTAAATCTGGCTTATTTTACTTAACACATAACGGTATGTCTCATCCATTTTCCTGAAAATGGCATGATTTTATTTTTCTTTATGTCTGAATAATACCCCCGTGTGTGTGTGTGTGTGTGTGTGTGTGTGTGTGTGTGTGTTCATGTGATTTTTTTAAAGCAATTCTCAGGTTCTAATTTCTAAAAGTCTCAAAGGCCACATTTTCTAAGTGATATATCATCCTCATAATAGTGTCTCAAATTTAACTTAAACATAATGGTTGGCTTATTTCAGGTCTGGCAGGAGTTGCAAGAAAATATAACTAGAGAAGTAACAGAAGGTATGTTGCCAAAATTTATGAATAATTCATTTCTGAAGTAAACTATAGATAACAAGTGTCATCCCTTTGATTAATAGATTCTACATTATGTACTTTTTCTTACACATATCCAATGAACTTTATTCTGTTAGTCACCTTTCTGTCACTGTGACCAAGATACCTGACAAGAAGAACTTAGGTCATTAGTTTGCTTGAGCCCTCAGAAAAAGTTCCAAATTTCTTGGCATAGAATTAAAAAATACATAAATCAATTTGATTCTTTTCAAATTATGCTGCCTTATCTCTTCCCATTTTTTCCTACTCAGCTCTAGCTTTTAGCCAAACTGAACCACTATAATTCTATAAATGTTCTTTCTCAACTTTAGCTGTTTGCATGTACTTCTTTCTTCTTTTTGATATACTTTCTCCTTATCCTTCAATACCAATTTACATACCATCTCTAACAAAAAGCCTATAATATTGGCACAAAACTGGTAGCTAAGTGCTTTTTCTGTGTTCCAATAGTGCTCTTTTGTACCTGTAACAGTATCTATGACTTTGTATGGAACTTGCCTGTTCATGTTTTTCACGTTAATACTACACAATTGTTGAGGAGTGACTTGTATCATCTTCATCTTGTCATTCCAGTGCTTGTTAAAGTACCTTAGCATCCAGTTGTTAAATAAGTGAATGAAAAATGGAAAAACCAGAAGCTCTGATACTTACCCATAATGATAATTAATTAATTCAGTGTACAACTATGGGCAAATTATATTTAGTAGTAATTTTGTACTATCACCATGCATATTTATTTTTCATTCATACAAAAATTGATCAAAGTTGTCAACTTTGTTTTACTGACTTGTGCTTAATCTTCTAGGAAGTCTGACATAGAGAATATAATTCTTTTCTTTTCTCTCCAGCTGCTGCTGAACTTGAATCTAGATCCTTTAGAGTTTCTCCACTAGGATGTACTAATAAATAAAGTCAAGATCTACTTTCAGAAGCATAAGAACATGCAGAGATTTTTAAATAAAAAATATATGATCTGAAAGACAAATTGTTCTTTGTTACATTGTTTATATAACATCTTAATTGCTTCCCAATAAATATGAAGTATGAAAACTTTATTGAAGGAGAAAATGTTTTTATATCATATATGTGATAAAAATTCATATAATATTTTTAACTCTTTCTTGGGTTTTGCACACTTAAATTTCTCAAATACCAGCAGCTTAAATAGTACCCAACCAGGTTGTTGTTAATAATTTGGTGGACTTAAATCTCACCTTAATGTTGGGGGTTTTTTTTGTATCTCCCAGTTTTTATCATTATATAGAAACCTAAAAATTTAGACAGATCATGTTGACATAATGGCACCATAGCCAATGCCAATGTTTTAATATAATCATGGTAGTGCTATCTAACATGATTTTAACTTTTTTCATAATTTAAAGCACTGACTTATAGTTCTTCCCTCATGGAAACACATATACCTAAAACTTTTGACCTTTGTGTTTTTTCATTTGTTTGTTTAATCATCTTTGATTTACATTTTGAAATGATCTTAAAATTAGGAAAAATGTTCCAAGCTCTAGTGCAAAGAACTTTTCCCCTGAATCAGTCAAGAGTAAATTGCTGATATATTACCATCATCCCTTTTACCTTAGTATATGTTTCATATAAGTCAGAGCATTCTGCATAACTACAATACAACATTAATCCATTCCACAATTTAATTATCAGATTCTTTTCAACTTTTGCTATTTGTCCATAGTGTCCTTTATAGCAAAATGATTCCATTCAGATCCATGGATTAATCACATTTAGTTATAGTATTTCTTAGACAATTTCAGTTTGGAACTTCCTCAGTCTTTCCTTCACATTCATAACCTTGAATCTTTTAAGGTAGAATGTCCCTCTGTTGGATTTTTTCCATGATGATTAAACTCAGATCATTATGTTTTTTGGCAAGAGAAAAATAAGTGATTCTGTGATTTTTGCAGTGCATCTTACCATTTAACCTATAATTTTGATTTTCCCATTATCAGTGATGTTAACATTGATTGCTAAAGGTCATATCTACTGGGGTTTTCCTCTGTAATTTTTTTTCACTTTGTAATATTTAGTGTTTTGTGGGACATGATTTTAAACTGTTCCTCATCAAACTTTCAATTTTTTTATTTACTGTTATCAATATGGATTCATGGTTTATTTTAATCAGTGGGCTATAATTTGATAATATTTTTTAAACTTATTTGTTTCTTTTGAAATGTTCTATTTTGACAATTTTGGACTTTTGGAAAATTTGTAAAAATAGTACAAAGAATTCTAGAATATCATTTGCTAAATGTGAACATTTTACTATATTTGTTTAATCCCTTCTTCCTTCTCCTCTTGTCTTTCTAGAAAATATAAATATAGATAACTAAAAAAGTTTTTATTATCTATGAATTATTAGTGATGCCTCTCCATTCCTGAGTACTTGTATTTCCTGAAATCAAGGAATTATTTTCATGGCTATCATAATAATACAATCAGGAAATTTTCTGAAATTCATTCCCAAAAAAATGTTGTTTTTTTTTTTTTACCTGGGATTGAACTTAGGGCACTTGACCACTGAGCCACATCCCCAGCTCTATTTTGTATTTTATTTAGAGATAGGGTCTCACTGAATTGCTGAGTTCCTTGGTTTTGCTGAGGCTAGTTTTGAACTTGAGATCCTCCTGCCTCAGCCTCCCACTCGGTGGAATTACAAGTATGCACCTCCATGCCTGGCTTCATTCAATATTTTTAATATATATAATATTTCTGTTGCAGTAACAGTCTCCTGGTTTAATAAAGTAAGAGCCATGTTGGGAAAGCCCACATGGCCAAGAACTGGAACAGCCTCTAATAAAGTACAGGCAATGTGTAATACCTGAAGATAGCCTCCATCCAGGTGTCAGAAAATATCTGAGGACCTCATTCATACAATCACAGGGATGCATGGAGGGATATACTGTCAATTGATTCCATTATTGGCCAATGATGACTTTGATTATTTAAGAGGTCTTCCAGGTTTGTTCCTGCTAAAACTGCCATTTATCTTTTCTATTTCATAAACATCTCATGTGGAAACACTTTGGGATTCTGTAAATGTCTAATTACTTCAGAAATTTTTACCCACTAGAATTAGCATCTCATTAACAATTCTTGCTTGAGTCAAATTATTACTATTATGGTTGCCAAATGATGTTTTTCTTTCATTTCTTCTACACCAAAAATAAAAACAACAAACAAGTGGGGAAGACATGGATTATTTTGTTATTCACATGTCCCAGATTTGACCATTAGTAGCAATTTCAAGCTGATTCCACATCTTTTTGCTCTGTCTGCATTTTTCTTTGAGTACTTTCTTACCTTCTGGGATGACAAGGTATTCCGAACTTATCTTAGATTTTCTCTTTCTCAGCCCTGGAATCAGCCATTTGACTTAGAAACCCTGATTCCTTTTACCCACATGTGGGTACTAGTTGTAGTAGGTGTGCATATTGCTCCTGGGGTTGTCAATGCTCATCAGCTTCCTTAGGGAACACAGCAGGGAAAGTATGTGACTTTATATATATATATATATATATATATATATATATATATATATATATATATATATATATATATAATATATTGAAAACTGTGTTCTTACTGATAATCCCAATCCAATCCCATATCTGGTTTTTCCCATTCCATGTTCATTTATGCTTGTTTTGATTTTATGTAGCTGTACAAACATAGGAGCTACACTGTGATAATTCAAAACATGCATACAGTGTGTAACATTCAGTGTGTAACATTCAGTGTGTAACATACAGTGTGTAACATTCATCTCCTCAAACTTTTTATCTCCTAAATTTTTTAGTGTGAATAGTGTTTATTTTTTCTATATTTTATTGGTGCACTATAATTATGTATAATAGTGGGATTCATTACATGCACACAGTATAACTATAATTTGGCCGATATTATTCTGTGTTATTTCTCCTTTTCCTCACCTTCTACCTCCCCCTGGTCCCTTTCCTCTACAGATCTCGCCTTAATTTTCTTGAGATGTTGCATGTGCATGCACACAAACCACTTTTTTTTCCCTTTTTTCTATATAGCTTCCACCTATGAGTTAAAACATATTAGCCTTGACATTATGAGTTTGGCTTATTTCACTTAATATAATGTTCTTAAGTTCTGTTCATTTTTCTGCAAGTGACATAATTTCATTCTTCTTCATATCTGGATAAAACCATTCATTCATTTATGGACACCTAGGCTGGTTTCGTTGTTTGGCTATTGTGAATTGTGCTGCTATAAACATTGATATGTATCTATCAGAAAGGCAGCCATCAAGAATACAATCAATAATGTACTGACTTTAATTCTTTAAGATAAATATCAAGGAGTGCTGTAGCTAGGTCATATGTTGATTTGGTCCCTAGTCTTTTGAGAAACTTCCATATAGATTTCCATATTGCTTGTACTAATTTATAATCCACAGTGTAAAAGCATTCCTTTTTATCCACATCCTCTCCAACGTTTATTATTGATTATATTCTTGATGTCTGCCATTCTAATTGGAGTGAGTTGAAATCTCAGTGTGGTTTTGATTTGTATTTTCCTAATTACTAAAGATGCTGAGCCTTTCTTATGTATCTATATTTCATATATTTTTATATTTATTTATTTGGTCATTTGTATTTCTTCTTCTGAAAAATGTCTGTTTAGTTCATTTGCCCATTTATTAAAGAGGTTTTTTTGGTGTTAAGTTTTTTGAGTGATTTATAGATTCTGGACATTAATCCTGTCAGAAAAAATGGCTAACAAATACTTCCTCCCATCCTTTAGGTCCTCTTTTCATATTATTAATTGTTTCCTTTGCCAAGCAGAAGCTGTTTAATTTGATGTCATCCTTATTAATTTTTGGCATTATTTTCTGAGCTTAGGGTTGTACTGGGGAAGTCATGGCCTGTGCTTATACACTGGGGTGTTGACCCTAAGTTTTATTTTAGGAATTGCAAAGCTTCTAGTCTAATTCCTAGGTCTTTGATCCATTTTGAGTTGAGTTTTGTGCATGGTGAAAGAGAGAAGGATCTAGCCTCCCTATGGATAACCAGTTTTCCCAGTGCCATTTGTTTAAAAGGCTCTTTTCTACAAAATATGTTTTTTGACACCTTTGTCAAGGATCAGGTGACTATATCCATGTAGGCTTGTTTCTGTGTCTTCTATTTTGAACCATTGGTCTGTGTGTCTGTTTTTATGCCAGCACCATGAAGTTTGTTTCTATAACTCTGTAATATAATTTGAAATCAGGTATTGTAATGCCTCCAGCATTGCTTTTGGGGCTTACAATTACTTTGGCTATCCTGGGTCTTTTATTCTTCCAAATTAATTCTAGAACTATTTTTTCTAGTTATGAGAAGAATGTCATTAGTACTTTGATGACGATTGCATTGAATCTATAGATTGCTTATGGTGGTAGGGCCACTGTAACAATATTAAGTTGTGCCTATCCTTGAACATGGTAGGCATTTCCATCTTATTTTGTCTTCTTTAATTTCTTTCTTTCATGTTCCATAGTTTTCATTGTGAAGGTCTTTTACCTCCTTGGTTAGATTTATTCCTAGGTATTTTTAAGGCTTTTGTAAAAGGAATTGTTTTCCTGATTTCTTTCTCAGAAGTTCATTATTGGTGTACAGCAAAGCTATTGACTTTTGTATGTTGATTTTTTAAGGTGTTTGCCAAATTTGTTTATTAGCTCTAAGAGTTTTCTGGTGGATCTTTAAGGTTCTTCTAAGTACATGATCATATCATCTGTAAGTAATGATAATCTCATTTCTTCCTTTTTCTATTTGTACTCTTTTAATTTCATTCTCTTGACTAATTTCTCTGAGTGAAATGTATAGTACTATATTGAATAGGAGTTTTGAGAGTGGACATTCTTGTCTTTTTCTGGATTTTAAAGAAAATTATTTCAGTTTTCTTTATTCATTATGATATTGTCTCTGAGTTTGTCATATGTATCTTTATGATATTGAGATAAATTCCTCCTATCTCTAGGTTCTTCCATGTTCTTATCATAAATGGTTGCTGAATTTTGTTGAAAGCTTTGTCTGCATTGATTGACATGACTATGTGATTTTCACCCTTAATTCTATTTATGTGGTGATTTACATTTATTGGCTTATATATGTTAAAAAATCCTTGCAACCTGGGATAAAACCAACTTTGTCATAATTTACCATCTTTTCAATATTTTATTTAATATTATTTGCTAATATTTTACTAAGGATTTTTTCATCTAAGTTTGTCGGAGATATAGGTCCATATTTTTCTTTCCTTGATGTATTCATATCTGGTTTTGATATGAGGGTGATATTGGTTTCATAAAATGAATTTGGAAGTGTCTCATTTCTTTCTATCTCAAAATATTTGGAGAAGCATTGGAATTAATTCTTTAAGGGTCTTGTACAATTCAACTGAGAATCAATCTGGTCCTGGGCTTTTATTTTTTTAGAGGGTTTTCTATTACTGCTTCTATCTCATTACTGGTTACTAGTCTGTTAGTTTAGGTTTTAAATACCCTTGATTCAATTTTGGCAGGTCATATGTGTCGAGAAATGTATCCATTTCTCCTAGGTTTTCCAATTTACTGGAGTATAAATTTTCAAAATAGTTCCAAATAATCTTCTGAATTTCTGTGATGTCTATGGTAATTTATTTTTCATCCCTAATTTTATTAATTTGGGTCTTTTCACTTTTTCTTTTAGTTAGTTTGGCTAATGGCTTATCAGTCTTGTTTACATCTTTTCAAAATAAAAATACCAACTCTTCATTTCATGGATTCTTTATATTGTACCTTCTCAAATCTTAATTATTTTCTTCCTTCTACTTCTTTTAGAATTGGTTTGCTTTTTGGTTTTCCAGGGTCTTGAGATGTATCATTGGGTTGTTTATTCGGGAGATTTCTTATTTTCTTATATAAGCACTCATAAACTTTCTTCTTCGAACCCCCTTCATAGTGTCCCAGAGATTCTGGTATGTTGCATCACTGTTCTCTTTTGTTTCAAAACTTTTAAAATTTCTCCCTGATTTCTTCTAGCACCATTCATTGAAAACTTTATTAATCTCCAGAGTTTATATACTTTCTGTAGTTTGGGGTTTTTGTTTTTGTTTTGGTTTTGGTGTTGATTTCTAATTTCATTCAATTTATGATCAGATAAAATGCAAGGAATTCTATCAGTATTTTGCATTTCCTAGGAGTTACTGTGTGTTCTAAAATATATTTTATTTTGGAGAAGTGCCATGAGCAGCTGAGAAGAAAGTGAATTAAACTGTTGTTGAATGAAATATTACATAAATGACTCTTAGGTCTCTTAAATTTATAATATTTTTAGGCAGGAAGAGTCTTTAATGAGTTTATGTCTGCACGACCTATCTATTGATGAAAGAGGCGTTTCAAAATCACCCACTGTTATTGTACCAGGTTCTGAGTCTTTAGTTTTAGCAATGTCTCTTTTATGTAATTAGGTGTGCCAATGTTTGGTCTTGCCAGCGACCTGTGCTGACGAGATGGGTTCAAAAGAGCTGACTACAACATTAAGCTAAGAAAATGGCAAAAAAGCACAGGACACAGAAGTAATTTTCATATCAAGAGCGGGACTGCTCTGTGACCTCAAGGGTCCTCTTCCATGCTGGAAGGTAAGAGAGCGAGTGCACCCAGAATCCCTTTATTTATAGAGAAAAAACAACAAAGGATTTTCAATACAATATTCTATACCAAATAAGGCAAAAGATAAGGTTTCAAGGGGAGTTGCCCAATCCTATTGGGTAACACTCAAGTCCAGAGCTGAAGCAAACTTCTTTGCCAAGGAAAGGTAGCCACTTGCTTCACACAGTGCATGGTGAACGATGCCAAATGGATACCCCCTTTACTCAAAGCTGAGAGGATTGCTTAGCTCATAGGCAGGCAGCCTCCCACAGTTTGGTACATAAATATTTATTACTACTACATCTTTTCATTGGACTGTTCCTTTTACCAATACAAAGTGACCATCTTTGTCTGTTCTGATTAATTTTGACTTGAATTCTGCTTTGTTGGTTTGAGAGTAGCTACTTCTGCTTGTTTGAGAGTTTCATAAGCATGGTATATGAGTTTATGCCCTCTCATTTTTAACCTGTGGCTATCTACCTGAAAGGTGAGTCTTGCCAACAATTGGGTTTTATTTGTTAATATATTCTATCAGCCTGTGTCCTTTAAATGGAGAGTTGAGACCATTTACCGTTTACATTCAATGTTATTATAGAAAGATGTTTATTAACTTCAACCATATTGATTAACTTTGAATGTCTAATTTCGTCCGATTTCTCATTTGCTTAGCTACTTTTCAAGTGAGATTTGTCCATTTCTGAGCTCTGGAATTTTTTTCTTTTTGTTTTCTCTTTATAGCACTTCTTTAAGTATTTTCTGTAGTGCTGGCTTAATAGTCATGAATTATTTTAGTGTCTGCTTACTTTAAAGATTTTTTTTTCTTATTCAATTACTGAATGATAGCTTCAATGTCTATAGCAATCTTGGTTGACAGTTATTGTTTTTCAGGGCTTGGAACACATTTTTCCAAGCCCTTCCAAATTTTAGAGTTTGTGTTAAGAAATCAGAAATATTCTGGTTTGATTGTTTCTAAATGTGACCAGAGATTTTTCTCTTGAGGCTTTTAAAATTATATTCTGTATGTTAGGAATTTTAATTGTAATGTTTCTTGGAGTGGCTCTTTTATGATCTTGCCTATTTGGATTAATGTCTCCTATTTCTGGATGCCCATCTCCTTCTCAAAGTTTGGAAAATAACACTCTTCAATTCCAATGATTCTTAAATTTGACCAAATTCTTAATGTTGTCCCAGAGTTTTTATATATTTATTCCAGTCAAGGTTACTTATTTTCTTTTCTTTAATACTGTCTGAATGTTCAAGGCCAGCCACTTTGTCTTCCAGTTCTGAGATTCTATCTTTAGCATGGCCTACTACAGTAGAAATACTTCACCTGAACATTTTATTTTATTTATTTTTGTCTTTTATTTTCAAGATTTCTGTTTGGAGCCAGGTGCAGTAGCACATTCCTATAATCCCAGCAGCTTGAGAGGCTAAGGCAGGAGGATTGTGAGTTTAAAACCAGCCTCAGCAACTTAGCAAGGCCCTAAGCAAATTAGTGAGACCCTGTCTAAAGAAATTTTTTTTTATTTTATTAATTTCTTATATACATGATAATAGTGGAATGCATTACAATCATAATTATCCATTCACAACATCATTTTTTGTAACTTTGTATATAAAGTATGTTCCCTCCACATTATTCCATTATACATGAGCTCTATTATTATTATTATTATTATTATTATTATTATTAGCATAAAGAGCCCTTTTTAAAAAATTCTTAATACTTTTTAAAAAGGGCTCTCTGTTACCTTATTTAATTGCTCCATCATATCCTGTACTAACTTCCTTAATTCATTGTTATTTTTCTGTGTTCTTTTAGAATTCATTGATCATTTTTATAATCATTCTCTATAATCATTGAATTCTTCATCTGATATTATTCCATTTCAATATATTTGGAATCAGTTGCTGGTGAATAAAGAAGTTTAAAAGGCATCATGTTAATATATATATACACACACACACACACACACACACACACACACACATACATACATTTCTTGTATTCCTGTGTTGAGTTTTATGTATTTGCTGGAATAGGTTTCTTTTCTACTCTAACATGTGGGCCTTCTTAAGTACAGCCTCCACTTGCCAAAGTATTCTGGAATATCAGATTATTTGTGAAATTTTTCCATATAATTCTAAACAGATTTGTAGGATAAGTTCCCTGCCACTTCTTTGGTGATGGTTAATATATTTTGACATAGAGTATGTTGCATCAGAGCTTGAGAATTTCACTTTTCCTATTGATCTTAAAAGAATGGTATTTTTCTTATAGATCTGGCAATTGTGTTGTACAGAGAAGGATATGTGAGATATGCACTTCATATATTCTAAAGGGATATGGGAGGGATCTAGATTGAGATCCCTCATAAGTGTGATATCTACTAACTTTGTGTTAATTCTCTGTCCTTACTTTAGGAATGGATGTCTGTGAGTGAAATCTGAGGGGCCCCCAGCTGTTCCTACTTGGGACCTTGTAATTAGTTTGAGGCTTTTGTCTCTTCCATCTTTTTATTAAATATTACTTAAGTTTAGGCATAGTTAATTTGTGTATGCTGCAAAGTGTGCTATTTCTGGGCTAGGTTTAGCTCAGAAATTGTCTCTGTTCTGAGTAGATTCCCATCACTTTATAGAAAAGGGGAAAACAAAAAATAGCATCATTAGAAGCAGACAATATATAGCATTAAAATAAATACCTGATGCATACAATGACATCTATAATCATAATTATCACAAAAATAGGAATGGTGGGGTCAGCAATTGTCAACAGTAAAAGCAATAAATAGCTATAAACTAGATCTGGTTTTAGAGAGCAGGCATAAACCTTTCTATCAACAGTACTAATAACTGCAAAAATGTGAATGATAGGGACAGAATATATGAGTCAAATAGTTCTAAATTATGGTAAAAATAATGTTCATTAAGAGAAAATAAAATGTGATATGAAGATAAAAGAATGTGTATAATGTGAACAGAGAGAAAGCAAAAAAAGGGATTGTAAGTGATGGCTAGAAAGGAAGATAAAAATTAAAAACAAAGATAAGAGAGAGAGAGAGAGAGAGAGAATTTGGCTCTTAGAGAAAGGGGAGAATGGAAAACAAAAAAAAATTGTAAAAAAATAAACAAAACCCTAACCCTCAAAAGATAAGCCAAAGTAGAAAAACAATCATTTTAAGATTCTAAAAATGAGAAAATGTGTGTGTGTGTGTGTGTGTGGCGGGGTGGGGGGGGGGGTGATCACAACAAGAACACCAAAGATCACCAAAAAAAGAAAAAAATTCTTACTAAAAAATAAAAGTCTCCACTGAGATGGATGGTCAAAACTTTTGATGAGGATGGATGACTGATAGCTATTTATGCCTAACATCCTTTCTGTTTCTTCTTGGGTCATGGGGAGAACACAAAGGCTGAGGGTTGTTAACCCCTCTTTTAGTTGCTCACTGAGCTACCAACTGGAATGGTCTAAATCTAAAAATTGATTGAAATTGTTTTCAATTTTCCTTCTGACCAGCACAAGTTACGTTGGAATGGGAGTTTCTTTAATTGGAGATTTGTCCACACAGACAATATTGATGCATTCCCAATATAGTATTGCTGCAGAGTTCTAAGTGGAGCAGCAGTTCAGGCAGCTGGAGTTTAGCTCTAATCAGGGCTTATGAACTTGGTTAGGTTGTATCAGCTCTAGAAAGATTAGATCTACACACTGCTAAGTTCTGGCAGACAGTGAGGTCTGCTGGAACTCTGGATCTCAGGAGCCTCCCACAAATTCTACTCATGGAGTAGGGAAGCCAACCCTTCATAGGTCTCACACACTCCACTGCCCACTTTTACAGCCTTCACAGCCTTAATTCCTGAGTGTAAACATGTATATCTGTTCAGTTTCCTGACTCTTCAGCTGATCACATAAACCACCAAACTCAAAGAGAAAGTGAATTGTATTCCTCTCCATATCTCTGACTTGAATTTCCCTGGGTACAGTCTTCTCTGTGCCTCTTTCACTCACATTCTGCTGTGTACATCATAGGCCCACAGTAGGTACTTATTGAGATAGTATGGATATTTGCTATGATCTCCCAGGCTCCTACGTCAGCAAGCTTCATGGTTTCATAATGCTTCTCTGCCTCAGTTCTCTATTTACCAGTTGAGAAACACAGAGCACTTTTTAAACACCTGATAACTGTGCAATCTGGATCAAGAGAGTTCAGGCTACTTTTCTGTTTAACAGGATTTTCCATGCTAAATGTGTCCATTGTGTTCCTCTCTATATTTGTTATCCCTCTATTCTGTGGTGAACCAACACCACTGCTGGGTCTGCTATAGCAGTTATCTTAGATCTAATGTATTCTTTCTTGATCTTTGTTCAACGCACTCAAATTTCTGAGTCTCAACTATCATTTCAGACTCCAACTGTCCAATATTAAATTTCAGTGAATTACCTCTTTAAACCCACCTCATTGAGAAATAGGACTTCTGCTGCTTTAACCCCAAGCCACAGAGCAACTGGAAATACAGCCTTCCTCTAATTGGCCATCTTGAATCTCTACACTACCTTAAACTTCAAAATTTTTAATTAATATATAATAATTGCACATATTTGTGGAGTACTCTGATGCATTTATACAATATGTACTGATCAAACCAAAGTAATTAACATTTCTACCTCCTTATCATTATTTTGTATGTGGAAATTTCACACTCCTCTCTTTTTCTTTTCTTTTCATATTGGAGATTGTACCCAGGGGTGCTTTTACACTGAACCACATCTGCAGTCCTTTTATTTATTTATTTTTTTAAGACAGGATCTTGCTAAGTTGCTGAGGTTCTCACTGAGTTGTTGAGCCTGACCTTAAACTTGTGATACTTATATCTGAGTTTCCTGAGTTGCTGGAATTACAGTTGTTTATCACCACACCTGGTAAGCTCCACTCTTTTAAATATCATTTTAGTAACTCCTTTCTTTCTTTCTCTTTCTCTCTCTCTCTCTCTCTCTCTCTCTCTCTCTCTCTCTCTCTTTTTATTCCTTTCCATACTAAAGATAAAACCCAGGGTTTTCTGCATTGGCAGGTATGTGCCTGACCACTGAGCTTCACCCCCAGACTGTAACTCCTTTTCTGTAATAGTCATCTGGCTCCCTTTATCCTTAGTATATTCACTTATTTGTTCAATCCCTTGTATGTAATCAGTTTCTTATCCTTGCCCCTATACAGGTTCCCCGCTTAATCCCAATTAGACTCCAACCTCCAGCACCCTTCATCAGGTTGTCTCCCACATCCTCCTTCCCAAGTTCCCTCTTTACTCCATCCTTTCTAAGCTATCCTGTGCCAGGTCACCCTCTTATTCAGATGACGATTCCCCCTCAGATGCTGAAAAACCTATATTGTATGTCCTTCCCTGTGTGGGTACCTCCCAGCCCTGTTCAGTCTGAGATGCCATATTCTATTTCATCCTCATTTCTGGGATATACTCAGTTGGATTCAACACTGTAGGATGACTCTTATACTTATCCCCTCATCATTTCATCCAGGAACCAACTTCTCACTCTAAGTTATCATGACTTCCTCTTTTTCTCCCCATACTTTGTCATCATGATTTTGAACTGAAATGTTCAAGAAGAGAAAAAAGGAAAGAGCTCCATATAGCTTTGATAATGAACATATGAAACTCTACCAAACAGGGATTTTGATTGGAATTACATCCAATATATAAATGATATTGGGAGAAAATCGTTTATAATATTGCGTTTTCCCAAACTATAAATATTTAATAACTTATCTCATTAGCTCTCAAAATTTAAAAATTCTCTTATAGATGTTGCATACTTTTAAAAATTATTTCCAGTTTTTTATCCTATTTTAAAATGTATCTTTTTATAAACCTTATTTCCTCTTTGGCATTATAAAAACTAAATTGAAACTTTGTGTTTTGATGTGAGAGTTTGGATCTGGAATATCCCCCCAAAGGTCTATGCATTAAAGATTTGTTCCTCAGATCTGCACTGTTAAAAGGTGGTGATGACCTTTAAGAGATGCGGCCTGGTGGGAAGATTTAGGTCAATGGGCATGTACTGTATAAGAAGATTGTGGTGTATCCCCCCCCCCCCCAACACACACTCCCTCCCTCTCTCTCTTTTCCTGGCCACCAAATATACCAAATAGTAAGCAGATTTTTCCACCAGGAATTTCCAATCATGATATTCTTCCTCACCTCAGACCCAAAAGAAACCAGGTCACAACAAAAAATGGACTGAAATCTCCAAAACTGTGAGCCAAAACAAACCTTTCATATTTTTAAATTTCATTATCTTATATATTTTATTATAATAACAGAAATATAACTAACACAATGAACCTGAGTTTGGGTATATTGCTAAATTTGTATTAGTTATATTTTTCTTATTTTAATATTCAATCTGAAATTTGAGTTTTTGAAACACACACACATCACCTATAAATAGTGAATTGTTTTCTTTCCAATTCCTGAAGTTTTTATTTCTTTTTCTTTCCCATTGCAACAATGATGTTGAATAAAAGTAGGTATATTAGGAACCCATTATTTGTTGAAACTGCAAAAGAAAATAATATTGTCCAATAAATAGGTAGATTGCCCATATACAGGTTCCCTGCTCACTCCCAGTTAGACTCCAACTTCCAACACCCTTCAACAGGTTGTCTCCTTTCCTATTTTAATATATGAGTATTCTACTAGTGAAGCTCTACATCATGTATAAATAACTATAAGACTGGGATTCTAATTAGAATAAGATAATTTTCATGCTTGTATAAATATATCAAAATAGATTTATCTTTTATGTATAACACAAAAACAAATAAAAATTTAAAATTTGACTCAATAAGATTTATCATATCTATTAGAATGGTGTAGGAACTCGGATTTACTTTTCATATTTCCAAGCTATTAGAATTTAAAGTATTCTTTTTTTTTCCTCTAAAGTTTGCAGTGGAAGCATCCCTCAGGCATCAGGAAGAACTGAGGAGTTTTTCCCATTCAGTATTTTTACAGCTTTTTAGTTCCAATTTCTTTATTGTACTGCTGCTCTGGCATTCAAGGGCAGGACTAAGTTTGGGCTCCATCTAATGATTTGGCTTCTACTTACTCCCATGAGCTGGTTTTTTTGCTCCTTAGTCACGATGCCTGCTGACATTCCCTATGTAATAGCTGAGTCTGTGAAACTGACACAAGATTCACAAATCCCCAAGAATCCCCACAACCCTGTCAGCTAGAGAAACACCTTCAGCTAGTTCCTGAAATAAAACTGCTTTGGTGAAGTGTGCCTCTAGTGGCTAACTAGGAGAAATCCATCTGCCATTACTCCCAAGAGATTGTGTTCCCTCAGGTTTAGGAAGTTACAGGCTCTGGAAAACATATCTTTCTGCCAAGTCCTTTATTCTATATATACTGTATACCTCAAATTCTTTTATTCTTTACAATAGTTCCATAAAAACTAATAACCCTATAACAGAGTGTCTTTTCTGCCTATGTTAGTCATCTTTTCATTACTGTAACTATATACCTCAGATAACTAACTTAAATGGAAGAATGACTTATTTTGGCTCATGGTATCAGGGGTTTCACTCCCTGGTAACTTGACCCTGTTGCTTTGGGCCTGTGGTGTCATGTTACATTATTGAAAGAGTACATGGCAGAGGAGGACTGTTCACTGAATGGCAGCTGAGAAACAAAGAGAGATAGAGAGAAAGGGACTGGAGTCCCAATTTCCCCTTCAAGAGTATGCCCCCAATGACCTAACTTTCTTCTACTCTACCCTTTCTCCAAAAGATTCCACCACTTCCCATAGCACTACCAATTGAGCACCAAGACTTTTGGTGGGGACATTTCAGATCTGAGCTGTAATACTCATTTTGCCAAGAAAGATCTGATTTAATTTTTCATTCATTTTCATTACACATAATATGTTTCTCTGTAGTCTGTGAGCATATAATTTATGCTTCTATTAATGACTAACTATAAGAACAAGGTTTCAATGTTTAAGTATAGAATCATGTAATTGGCAAACAGAGATAGTTTGAGCTGTTCTTATTCATATCCCTTTAATTTCTTTCTATTGCCTAATTGCTATGGTTAGAGTTTCAAAGACTGTTGAATAGAAGTGATGAAAAAGGGCACCCCTGTCTTGTTCCAGTTTTTAGAGGGAATGCTTTTAGTTTTTCTCAATTTGGAAAGATGTTGGCCTTGGTTTTTTCATATGTAACTTTTACAATATTGAAGTATGTTTCTGTTATCCCTAGTTTTTCTAGTGTTTTAAACATGAAATAAGTGCTGTATTTTCTTAAATTCCTTTTCTGTATTTATTGAGATAATCATGTTTAAGCCTATTGATGTGGGGAATTACATTTATTTACTACCATATGTTGAATCAACCTTGTACCCCAGGGGTGAAACCAACTTGATCATGGTGCACACTACTTTTTAATGAGTTTTTTATGTGATTTGCCAGTATTTTATTAAGAACTTTTGCATTATATTCATCAAGGATAGTGGTATAAAGTTTTCTTTCCTTGAGGTATCTTTGTCATTTTTTAGTATCAGCAGTAGGCAGCAACCTTCTGTGTCTCTTCTAGTGAACTTTGGCTTTATCTGATATGAGAATAGAAACTCCTGGGGTTTTTTTTTCTGTTTTGTTTTGTTTTGTTTTTATGAGATCCATGTGAGTAACATGTTTTTTTCCCATTCTTTCACCTTTAGTCTATGGATATCTTTGATATAAAATGAGTCTCTTGAAGACACCATATTGTTGGGTCTTGCTTTTTCTTATTTATTTATTTATTTATTTAGGTAGCAGGAATTGAACTCAAGGGCACTCAAGCCACTTCCCCAGCCCTATTTTGTATTTTATTTAGAGACAGGGTTTCACTGAGTTGCTTAGTGCCTCACTGTTGTGGAGGCTGGCTTTGAACTCACAGTCCTGCTGCCTCAGCCTCCCAAATCACTGGGATTACAGGCATGTGCCACTGAACCTGGCTGAGTCTTGTTTTTGAATCCAATCTGCCAGCCTTGATTGATGAGATTAAGCCATTTACATTCAATGTTATTACTTAGAGATAATTTTTATTCCCTGACATTTTGATTTTATTTCCAGTTTTTAATTTGTATTAATTTCTCCTGTGATTGACTATTCTTCTAGTGTAGTTTATCCCTTTTCTAGTTTTCATTTTTATTTTTTATTTCTTCTTCATGAAATATTTTGTTGAATATGCTTTGTAGGGAAAGCCCTCTAGCTGTGAATTCTTTTAACCTTTTTTATCAGGAAAGATAGTTATTTCATCTTTAATTCTGAAGCTTAATTTTTGTGGGTATAGTATTCTTGGTTGGCATCCATTTTCTTTCAGAGCTTGGTATATATTATTCCAAGGTCTTCTAGCTTTTAGGGTCTGGGTTGAGAAATCAGCTGAGATCCAGACTGATTTCCCTCTAACTGTGATCCATTGTTTTTCTCTAGCAGCTTTTAAAATTATATGCTTATTCTGTATGTTAGGCATTTTCATAGTAATGTGCCTTGATTTGGATCTGTTTTAAATTTTGTGTATTTGGCATCCTATATGCATCCTATATTTGATTTTCCATTTCATTGTTAAGTTTGAGGAGATTTTCTAATATTATTTTATTGAGAAGATTTTGCATTTCTTGGGTTTGTATCTCTGTGCATTCATCTATACCAATAAATCTTAAATTTGGTCTTTGCATATTATCTTATATTTCTTGAAAATTCTGATCCTGATCTCTGAACATCTTTTTTTCCATGGTCAACTTTATTTTCAAGATCATTCATTTTGTATTTGTTTCCTGAAACTCTCTCTTCCAAGTATCTATTGGTAATTCTCTCCATTAAATTTTTATTTTGATTCATTGATTCCTTCATTTTGAGGATTTATTTTTATCTTTTTTAGAATCTCTCTTTATTGAAGTGATCTTTCACTTCCTGTATTTTTCTCTCTGATTTCATTCCTTACATCATCTTGTATACCTCACAGATCAGTTGAACTATGAACTTTCTAAATTCTGGTTTGTTTGGGAAGCTTGTTCCCTTGCTTTTGCATACGGTTTGTGTGTCTCTCCATCTACCAGTATGAAACTGAGGCAGTAGCGTTTGACCCTTTGAACTTATAATGTCCCTAAAGTACCTCGTAGTTGATGGGAAGACAAATATTAACATCAACCAATGCAACAAC
This sequence comes from Spermophilus citellus, assembly GCF_964194105.1. Lineage (NCBI taxonomy): Eukaryota > Metazoa > Chordata > Mammalia > Rodentia > Sciuridae > Spermophilus > Spermophilus citellus. The sequence continues at coordinate 67,846,803 of NC_138187.1, read as the reverse complement.
ATAGAGTATTAAATTAAATAATTAGTTTCTATCAAGACATCTACAATGTTAATTGGCACAATAAACAGAAATGATATGATAAGCAATCCCCAAGAGTAAGTTTGCAAAAGGATTTGCAATTTCAAAAGGTGAACAGAGAGAATGAAGAAAAGATGTGTGATGTGATGATTATGAGGGAGGAGTAGAGAAAATAGAAATAAAAAATTAAAGAAAAAGTAGAAGAGAACAATAGAATTTGTTATCAAAAGGAAAGAGAGAAAGAGAATCAAGAGAAATAGACAAGTGAAAAACACTACAAAACTAAACCAAAATATACTAATCAAAACGCTTCGCCCTCTCTGATTTCTCCATACCAAGACATGTCATGGTGCCACATGAAATGAGGTTTCTCTTAGTCCCCCTCCCTACTTTGCCCATGATGGATCATCTCTGCCAGTCACTGGTGGTGGCAGTGGGTTTTCTTCTTTTATTTCATTGTATCCAAGTTTCTGAGTCCCTAAGATGTCCTGAGAGTCCAGTATTAAACCCCAGTGTAATCCCACCAAGAAGCTGTTTATCCTCTCTTTCTTGGTCTCACACCATGGTGCAGCTTGGAAAGCAACCTTCTTTACTTCATCATCTTCATCCTTTTCATTGAGTCAAATTTGACTTCTTATGAGAAGTTTGTCTCAATTGGTTTGTTTTTATTGTAATATAACTCATATAACATAAAGCACACTGTTTAAAAGTGTATAAAAATCAGTAATTTTGTTTTATTAACTATTTGTACAACTATCACTACTATCTAATTCTAGAATATTTCCACCATTTCAAAAAGAAAACCTATACCTATTAGCAGTCAGCCCAAATTCTCCCCTTCTCCTATCTGCTGGCAAATACTAATCTACTTCTTATCTCTATGAATTTGCCTATATTGGACCTTTTATGTATCGAATAGATTTAAACAATATGTAGACTTTTGTAACTGGCTTCTCTCACTTAACATAATGTTTCAATATGAATGTTTTCATTCATCTTGTAGCACATAGCAATACTCATTCCTTATTATAACTGAATAATATTGTGGATACACTACACTTTGTTTACTCAGTTGTCAGTTGGTGAGCATCAGATTACTTCCACATTTTGGCTATTGTGCATATTCTGCTGTGATTAGTAACTCAGGCTAGCATCATTCTGAATGGAGAAAAATTGAAGGCATTCCCTCTAAAATCTGGAACAAGACAGGGATGCCCTCTATCACCACTTCTATTCAATATAGTTCTCGAAACACTGGCCAGAGCAATTAGACAGACAAAAGAAATTAAAGGCATAAAAATAGGAAAAGAAGAACTTAAATTATCACTATTTGCAGATGACATGATTCTATACCTAGAAGACCCAAAAGGGTCTACAAAAAAACTACTAGAACTAATAAATGAATTCAGCAAAGTGGCAGGATATAAAATCAACACACATAAATCAAAGGCATTTCTGTATATCAGCGACAAAACTTCTGAAACGGAAATGAGGAAAAACACTCCATTCACAATATCCTCAAAAAAAAATACTTGGGAATCAACCTAACAAAAGAGGTGAAAGACTTATACAATGAAAACTACAGAACCCTAAAGAGAGAAATAGAAGAAGATCTTAGAAGATGGAAAAATATACCCTGTTCATGGATAGGCAGAACTAACATCATCAAAATGGCGATATTACCAAAAGTTATCTATAGGTTTAATGCAATGCCAATCAAAATCCCAATGGCACTTCTTGTAGAAATAGATAAAGCAATCATGAAATTCATATGGAAAAATGAAAGACCCAGAATAGCAAAAGCAATCCTAAACAGGAAGTGTGAATCAGGCAGTATAGCAATACCAGATTTCAAACTATATCACAGAGCAATAGTAACAAAAACAGCATGGTACTGGTACCAAAACAGGCAGGTGGACCAATGGTACAGAATAGAGGACACAGAGACTAATCCACAAAGCTACAACTATCTTATATTTGATAAAGGAGCTAAAAGCATGCAATGGAGGAAGGATAGCATCTTCAACAAATGGTGTTGGGAAAACTGGAAATCCATATGCAACAAAATGAAACTGAATCCCTTTCTCTCACCATGCACAAAAGTTAACTCAAAGTGGATCAAGGAGCTAGATATCAAATCAGAGACTCTGCGCCTAATAGAAGAAAAAGTTGGCTCCGATCTACATATTGTGGGGTCGGGCTACAAATTCCTTAATAGGACACCCATAGCACAAGAGTTAATAACAAGAATCAACAAATGGGACTTTCTTAAACTGAAAAGTTTTTTCTCAGCAAGAGAAACAATAAGAGAGGTGAATAGGGAGCCTACATCCTGGGAACAAATTTTTACTCCTCACACTTTAGATAGAGCCCTAATATCCAGAGTATACAAAGAACTCAAAAAATTAGACAATAAGAAAACAAATAACCCAATCAATAAATGGGCCAAGGACCTGAACAAACACTTCACAGAGGAGGACATACAATCAATCAACAAGTACATGAAAAAATGCTCACCATCTCTAGCAGTCAGGGAAATGCAAATCAAAACCACCCTAAGATACCATCTCACCCCAGTAAGAATGGCAGCCATTATGAAGTCAAACAACAACAAGTGCTGGTGAGGATGTGGGGAAAAGGGTACTCTTGTACATTGCTGGTGGGACTGCAAACTGGTGCGGCCAATTTGGAAAGCAGTATGGAGATTCCTGGGAAAGCTGGGAATGGAACCACCATTTGACCCAGCTATTGCCCTTCTCTGACTATTCCCTGAAGACCTTAAAAGAGCGCACTACAGGGATACTGCCACATTGCTATACAAAATTACATATAAGAGGTTGTGAGGGGAATGGGATAATAAACAAGGAGAGAAATGAATTACAGTAGATGGGGTAGAGAGAGAAGATGGGAGGGGAGGGGAGGGGGGATAGTAGAGGATAGGAAAGGTAGCAGAATACAACAGTTACTAATATGGCAGTATGTAAAAATGTGGATGTGTAACCGATGCGATTCTGCAATCTGTATTTGGGGTAAAAATGGGAATTCATAACCCACTTGATTCTAATGTATGAAATATGATATGTCAAGAGCTTTGTAATGTTTTGAACAACCAATAATAAAAAAATAATCCTAGTTTACTTGGGGGGGGGGTCATAATTATAGACCTCAAACATCATGAGTTGACCAGCAATCTTGTAAAGTAGAAACCTGTATCTTTTTAGTTGCTTCTGAGTTCCTATTATGACCTTTGATGACGATAAGTACTGATTATAGAACATGAATATATTTGAGATAAATGTACCACGAATTTGAGATTGTTTGTTTTCTGAAATATGCAAGTATGGAAAACAGTGATGTGTAATTTTTGTGTGCTCTATTAAAGCTTTGGATCCTTAAAAAAAATGAGTCTCCTGAGTGACTTAGCAGAGAGGAAATATAATTTATGAGGACCTTAAGGAATTGTACCCTTTCCAGGGAAAGACAAATAGGGCTGCAGCTTCTGAAAGAATGAAGACATGGAGAATTTATCTAACCAATATTGAGGAGAATGAGAAGTTGAGGAGGATGGGTTTGTATTTTAACTTAGGACTTGGGACTTAAATTTTTATTATTCATAATGCACAAGGACAGCAAGATTTTTCAGATTTTAGCCCTAATGAACTTTAACTGAAATATTTTGGTTTTCAGTTTCTGTAAGATTTTAATCTTTAAATTTATATCCTGGACAATTATTAACAGGAAGGTTTTACATTTAATTTTGGATTGTCAATATATGTTGATATGGTTGTTGAAAATTTTTAATATTGTTATTTACATCATTGTAGAAATTTTAAGAAGTCATTTTTGGGCAATATCACTGGACACAACTTGAGATAGGAAATAGAATAAAAGTGAAATTTCAGCTATAATTCAGAACAGCTATCAAGATCTTTCAATGTATGTACCATTGCATTCCAATTTGGAGTATAGTGCAAAATATAATCTTTCCACACAAAAAAAAAGGTCCCCAAAGTTTCTAGGAAGATCTATAAAAAGATATGGAGGGGCTGGGGATGTGGCTCAAGCAGTAGCGCACTCGCCTGGTGTGCGTGGGGCCCGGGTTCGATCCTCAGCACCACATACCAACAAAGATGTTGTGTCCGCCGAGAACTAAGAAAAAATAATAAAAATTAAAATTAAAATTCTCTCTCTCTCTCTCTGTCCCCCTCTCTCTCTCACTCTCTCTTTAAAAAAAAAAGATATGGAAAGGCAGAGTTTTTAATATAACAAATATTTTGGGGCTGAGAATATAGCTCAGTTGGTAGAGTGCTTGCTTCACATGCACAAGGTCCTGGGTTAAATCCCCAGCACCACAAAAACAAATATTTTTTTTCACTATGATAAACAAAGGGGACGCAATCTGAAAAATGGATTTTTGATTACTTTCATTGCTGTGTGAACATCATAGAGTGGCCACAAAATTATCAGTAATATCATCTTATGAGACCACTATAGTATATGAGGTGTGTCCTTGACTAAAATTGGTCACATAGTATAGGATTGTGCTATTGTTCTATGCTAATGATGCCTCATAGAGCAATCTTTTGAAGACAACTAACGCAATTATTAGAAACCCACATTTAGAGCAAAAAAAATTTAAATGTAACTCAAGATAATTCTTCTCAAGACAAAGGCAACAGTGCAGGTAATGATTAAAATATTATCATTTGCTCTTCCATCTAGAAGGTGGAAAACTTTGTTTTTCTTAGATTTGTAAAGAACTTGATCTTAGAAACATTAAAATGTGAAAAAATACCCATTTTTCTCCTTTAGCTGAATCTTTGCTGTTTCCATTGCTTGCTATGTAAAAATGGTGATTAGATTATGACCCTTTGGTGTTTTCTCCTTGAGCCAAACTGGAGGATAAATTTATAATTCTTCCAGTGCAGGTACCAGGAAGAGGCTGGATCCCAAGTGGGCTCTTTCTTTCCCCACACTTCCCCTGCTAAGAGAGGTTTTCCAATATTTCCTCCACCTATTACTACTATGCATATGTCTCTATGACAACTGAGTCACTTTTCCATTTAGGATATTTTCTCTTAATCAGTGCAAGATTTGTGGTATAATTTTGGATCTGTTTATTACGTCAGCATGGAAGACATGCTCCTCATAGTTTTTACTCTTAGATTCACCTAACTCCCTGAAGGGGAAAAGAGATTTAAAGAATCTGCAAGTCATGGTCGTTTTATTTTATAGTATCTAGTTTTAGAAATGTTTCAGCCTCTCCTTTAAAAATGTCTGGAATATTCATTTAGTCACTGAATGGGCATCATGCTAGGTACTGATTGGGTAAAATGCCAAACATGTTAAAATAGATCTCTGGATTTTTCGAATTGGAGGAAAAGTTGATGAAAAATTTCATCTCACTTTCAAATCCGAGTAGTGGTGGGGAAATTGCCTACTTTCTTTTCTTTTCTTGAAGAGGATTAATATTGTGTAATCAGAGATTAATGCTGACCTGGCATATGGTGAGTGTCCAACAAATGTTGGCTTTTATTGTTATTTTTCTTGTTCTGCTCAGTCATATGTGATCTAATGTACATGATTTCATCCTATGCTTACATAATAAGGCCTTGTTCTCTCTTTCTTCTCAAACCCACATTCTCTTATTCTTCATCTTTCTCTTTCTCTCTTGCCTGTGGTAAAACTACGCGGTCATCCTCCAAGTCCTGTTCCATTTTTATTCCCATCTCTCCTATCAATTTCACCAGGAAAGTAGCACAAATTTGTATATTCATTTTTATTCTAATAAATAATTTATTATTAAATATTGAGATGTTATTAACTTTGAATATAAATTTTTAAAAGTACTCTATCAACTTGTACTAAGAGGTCTTATCTGCACACCACCCAAACATTATTGCTTTATGGAGAAATCCTTTGATCTTATCAAGTATATCTGCCTGTGGAGTTACCAGACTGCATCCAAGACATAAAGGAAGGCCTGCTTCAGCTTTTCCATGGCACCCAGTGCACATTCACACCAGTGCACATAAGGATGCCTATGAGTCCACTGTTGGCATTTTCCTTCAATCTAGTTTGTATTTACACTTTATGTAGGAGAAGTTCTATAAAATGGAAAGAATTTTGGATGACCCATAGGCTCTTGCTCATCTTGCCTTATTTCTTTGATTAGTCCAGCAATTTCTGGGAAGAATATATTTGACACCTCTCCTCTCAGTGCTTTCTGGAAGCCAGCCTACATGCTGATTCTAATGTTCTGGGCCATATCATTAATTATCTCGTTAATACCTAAAAAATGTTTTGAGTTTTCCCCCAGGAGTGCAGTTCAGTATTAAAATCTGCCTCTAATTCAAATGCCAAGGTAGAATCAAAGAAACCATTTTTTCAGAGAACTGGAACTTCCTGTTTGAAACAACTCTAAGTGTGATTGTTAAGGAAAGGTATCTGACAGTACTCTTAAGGAGGAATAAAGAGCCTTTCTTTGAGTGTTTTAGAACACTAAAGGAAATGATTGTTTATAGTGGGCCCTATTTGGGCATGATTCTTAACATGAGTTAAATTTTTATTTTTACTTCTTCATAACCACAAGATGGCACCATCTCCCCATTTTAAAACATTTTTAAAGTTTGGCTCTGCCCCGCCCCAGGATTACAAACTGTTGGGTAAGGTTTTGCTATGACCTTCCTCAAACATGTTCTCCTGGTCTATAGAAGTACAGTCACTGCATTAAATAAGAATCCATTGGAAGGATAAGATTTGTAATTGACATTGCTTGTATCATGACTTCAATGTGGAGAAAGTGACCCTAATAAATAAGGTATCATGCTTAGGAATTTTGCTCAAAAACAAGTTTCATAGTAAGTTTAAGACTCAAAGGCATACACGGGCAATTTCATAAGCTTCTCTTATACAAACTTGACAGATTTATTTTATTTTATTGTGAAAAGAAAAGAGGTATATGTCACAACTATTCATGAGTCAGCTAGTAAAAAGCTATAAATATTTTGAATATCTGTTTGCATGCTTCAGAATCAGCTTATTTGTCTTACCTTTTCTACAGGATTTCTGATGCATCTGTGAGTTTTGATGGCCAAGACCAATAACCAGATTGCGTCTACTTGCCTGCTGATTATTCTGTAAATGAAATTTTAGTTTCTCAAAATGCCTATAATATAGAATTTAGCTAAGCACTCTATAAACACCTTTTCTGTGATGTTGGTTTTAAAGTGACTTAGCATTGTGAAATCCTACTGTGTCCCTTTTATAGCTCCAAGACTGATTCCTAGTGAGTTTGGGACAGGGCCTAGAAATAATAAAATGGTATCAGATTAAGCATGTCCATTATAATGGGTTGTTTGGGGTTTTGGTTTTTTTCTGTATTAGCTTATAAATGTTATAACATATGCCCAAAAGACTAGAAGCAAAGATGGAATTTATTTTTTCATTCAAATGAAAAAGTCCACAGGTGACCTGGCTGGACACACACAATATCATTAGGGCTGTATTATTATTATTATTATTATTATTATTATTATTATTATTATATTTATTACTATTACATACTTATATATTATTATTATAATTTTCTCTCTTCATTTCTCCTCTCTGCCTCCCACTCATTTGGCTTTATATGCAAAACTCTCACTATAATTCCTGGAACTTCAAGGCTGTCTGCTTTGATGCCAACTAACTGTAAAAGTTCTAGTCACTGATGAGTCTCATTCAAGCCCAGTGGGAAAAAGAGAGCCCTTCTACTCACAAGACTAGAAATCTTTCATGTGCCCACCCATGAACCAAGATCTATGGCCAGGAAAATGCAATGTGGTTTTTAGCTTGGGCTTGAGACATGTGGTCCACTCTTGGATCATCCATAGAGCCACCAAGAGCATATGAACTAGAATGAAGAAGGAGTGGTCTCCAAGTTAAAATGGGAGACTGAAATAAGAATGGATGTGGCAAAAGAATATTGCTCCAGAAAACTTTAACATGGTCCTGAGCCTAAGTATAAAAGGTACCAGATTCAGAGGTGCTCTCTGTCATTTTGAAAACATTATTTTTTAAAAAATTTTAAAAAAATTAACCTGGAGAATGCTAACAGATATGTGACTGGGCTATCTACTTGTGTTTTCACTTAGGGAAAACACCAGTAAAATTATAAAGGCAGGATTTCCTTTGGTGGCCCTCCCATATCTTTTCCTTATCTATTCTCACTGTTGACACACCGATTCTACAGTTCTACAATATCCCTGCATGTTCCAGGATTTTGTTGCACTCTGTCATCAAAAATGTAGTATATGAACATAATGGGGTATTATTCAGCAATAAAGAAGAATGAAATTATGGCATTTGCTGATAAATGAATGGATCTGAAGACTATCATGCTAGGTTAAGTAAGCCAGTCCCCAAAAACCAAAGGTCAACTGTTTTCTCTGATATGTGGAAGCTAACCCACAATAAGGGGTAGGGGAAGGAGAAGAATAGAAATGCAGTAAATTAGACAGTAGGGAATGGAGGGGGTGGGGAGTAGAAAAATAAAAGACAGTAGAATGAATCTGACATAATTTTCCCATGTATATATATAAAAACAACACAGTGAATCCCACCATCATGTACATCCATAAGAATGGGATTCTAACTAGAATAAGATGCTTGTATAATTAAATGAAAATGAATTCTACTGTCATATGTTCCACCATGCGGCCAGTGCAATGGTTTCATTAATGAGGTTCTTGGCATAAAAGTTAGCTAGAAGAGATCAAAATAAAACACACAGACTCAGTTACCTTATTTCTATTGCCAGGTCCGAGATGGCTCCCCTCTCTGGTTCCCACCTCTAACCGCCCAGCAGGGCAGCAAGGATTACTCAGGGCTAGCAGGAGAGAGAGAGAGTGAACACGCCTGGGAGTAGCTTTTTATTGGGGAACAAGAGATTCAGGGGAGAATTCCATCCAATGAAGGTTGAGGGGGGGCCGCACTCCAAGGTCAGGGTCAGTGATTGGGCCCCCGGGGTCAGTGGTCAGGCACACCCCCACACAGATGGGCTCTCTCATCAGGAAAGGGCCGGGAAAGTTCCGACAGAGCCAGAACGCCTCAGACCCTTAACGGGAGCCACCCAATCACGTGTCAGAATGGCTTCCCACAATATGTAACTAAAAAGAACCAATAAATTTTAAAAGTTTTTTAAAACTCACTATTTGGGTGGTAGCTCAGTGAAAGAGTGCTTGCCTTGCATATGTGAGGCACTGGGTTCAACCCTTAGCACTACATAAAAATAAATAGACAAAATAAAGATATAAAAAAAAAACTCACTTTTCCTGAACACCATTCTGTGTTTTCATTTAAGTACTTGATATTACCTACTGAATTTTCAATGCCAATAATATTAAATTCAAATAACCAATAATATCAAATCTAGGTATTCAACAAATTAATAAAAATTTAAGACCACTATGTGCTAGACAGTCAGATAGTGAATATACCAGCTCATGTTATTGTGATAAAACAGAAAAACAAATAGATAGGAAAGACTCATAAATCACTATTAAGTATATGAATAAGTCAGAGAATATTAGGTTAGAGAATATTGAGGGAGTTCCTAATTAGGATGGGGATAGGATTGAAGATGAAATTTTGAGGTTAAAAAAGATCTTTAAGCTGCTAAAGGACAGGAAGGAGTCAGCCGTGCAAATGACTAGGAAGGGGATATTCAGGCAGAGAGAATAGGGGTCATATCTATCCATCATTTTACTCCTAACATACTGGGATAACCAGGAAACAGGGTATGGGATAACCATCAACATAAGCATCTTCATTCTTATAATGTGTAGAAAAAAATGTGCAAATAAGTGTCTCACACATTTTAGATATTTCATTTTAAAATGTTTTTAGCTTCTCTTATTATTAAGGCTTACTATATTTTCTGAGGTTCTTTCTTAATTGGGAAATAGCTGCATATGATATCTAATATTTGCATGATATTATCTACATATAATATAAAGAAGTTTTTCTTACTACTTGATCATTTTTCCAATCAGTAAAACTTAAAAAAAAGAAAAAGATTTCCGAAGCATTTGTTTACCTAAATAAAGCAGCTTCTACGATATTCTGCTTATATTCATCATGATATACTCCAAATCTCTAACTGTCCCAAATATCTTATTTTAAAACTATAGCAATTTGTCCTTAGAAATATTTTAAATGTTTAATGCTGTTTAATAGCAAGTGTAATTATAAGAATTTGTTTAAATATGCAGTTTTAAATGTTCTCTGATTTTTTGTGGGGATTGAAAAAGTAGAGTTAGGGTTCTGAAGTTGATTCCTTGTAGAAATATGCACATCAGTTAATATTTTGTCCATGAATATGTTTCCTCTGGACTTCCATACTTGGTTGAAAGAGTCAGTCAGTTTCCATATGAATATAAAAGTTAGGCTTGATCTACAGAACATATATAGAACATTTCTATTGATATGTTTTGGTTTTATTTTTAAGTCTAATTATTTTTAAAATAGAAATTCTAACATATTTGTAGAAAATGACTAGAAACCTTTTTGCAACTCATTAGTCATACTAATTTTATCAGAGTATCTCTGCAAGTCTTCCACAGAGGTGTGTTATTCATTTATCTGGGACTCCTAACCAAAGATGAAAAAATATGATCAGTGGACAAGTAGAAGGTAAGGACTATATTGTAAAAGTCATTTAACAGAATATTAATTTAAAACATGAGCACTAATATATTCTTATTACCAAAGAAATTTTTTAGCAAATGGTTAGTAAGAGGAGTGAGATGGTAATAAGTTGTATATCTTCCCCAGTTTCAGCAACAGCTTAAATTGACAGTATCACTAAAGGAGCAGAATTATTAGTTCAACTTTAAGATATTCTTAGATGTGAGGAAAGTTAAGAAATAAGGAAGAGGAAAGGAGATGAAAGAATGAAGAATAAGAGAGGCAGTGGGTGAAGGGAGTGAATGAAGGGAAAAGAAGCAGGTGTACATAGTAGAGGGTGAAAAAATAAAATAATTGTTTAGAAAAAGGAAGACCAGGACACTTGAAGAGTGAAAAGAATATAAAGTGAGCTTCCAGTACCAAAACTTGTCTGAGAAGTGAAGAAAATTTTTCCCAGTCTTTCTGTCTTCCTTACTGTTAGGAAGGGATTAAGGATTGAAGTACCTGAACATTCAGAGCTTTGTTTTATTTACCATAGATAAATATATGTGGTCAGTAATGCATGTATATAATCATATAGGCCCAAATAAGAGAATTAGAAGAAAATAGTAAGATTATTTATGAAAAGATCAGGAAAGTTGTAACCTTAATTAAAAAAAAACATCCATTAGGATGTTTATGACTTTTTATACAGTTTCAATTTAAGACATGATAGGGAAGAACTTGAGGCTAGACTTTTAAAAGGTAAAGGAATTTGGAAGCAGACACAGTCGAAATCAGAATTTCTCAAACTTTAATGTTGGAGACAATGTTAAATATGTACATTCTTATTCAGCAAGTTTGGGATTCTGCATTTCTAATAAACTCTCAGAGGATTCTGATGCTGCTAATCCCCAGATAACACTCTGAGTGAGTAGCAAAGGTTTAGAAATCTGTACAATAGGTCATAAAACAACCAAAGAAATGAGTAAGTTTTGCTTTTATTTCTGAACATGCTTTTAGCCAAAAGAGAAAAAAGATGAAGAAGAAAAAGAAATTTCAATTCTAAGATACTACTGCTAAGTAAAGAAGAGAGAAGTGGTGGGAAAAATCCATTAAAAAATATAAAATTGAAAGAATCAAGACCACAGTTCTACAGATTGCTTTTGAAAAGAAGAATTAATTAGGGGAAAGTGGGAGGAAAGAAAGAAGTTCAGTAGGTAATTTTAGAGTTAATAATGAGAAGGCTTGAGAGAATTCACTTCAGATGGTTTCAGTATATTTGCATTCCAACCAAATATTAGCTTATTGCTGTTTCATAGATTATTGGAAGCAGGAGAGAGTGCTAGAATTGGAATAAAGCTCAGCCTCTCATTTATGTTTTCCATAACTCTTAGACATCAAAGATGAATGTTGCATTAATTTTATTCAAATGAAATTCACTTGGAATAGAGGCACTAGCTGTTTTTTATAAATATAGTTAATTTTTAATAAAATAACTGTTTCATAAAATTATTTTGAAAACTAACATGATATACCAAACCAAACTAGTTTTAGAAAAAGGGATATTCTAGAGCATTCCATGAATACCAAAATTGTTATTTTTAGCAAATATTGTACTTATTTTGAAATATAAAAGGTTAGTAATATCTAATAACTTTGTGATAATTCAGTTTATTTTTTCCTTTTTCATAGGCATATTTTAATATTGAAAGCCTATTATATCTTATTTCTTAGAGATGATTTATATACTATTTATATACCTTCTTGTACAAATGGATCAAGAAATTTCAAAATGGCTAAACTAGAGGATATAAGAAATGTAGACAATATCAATAACCCACCTTGGTATAGAAAAAAAGAAATGCTTTTATTAACTGTTTTTCTACAAGTGTATTTCCAAGCTAATTCAAAAAGGTTTCTTTCATGAGAAATTAATTATACATTATATTAAATTATTATAAAACATTGTACTTCCTAAATTAAAGGACAAATTAAAGAACATGATATAATAATAGAAATAATTCTGATCAGTTACATTTAAAAAATATACTGTTGCATACTGTTTGACATTTATCCTCTCAGATCATGATTTGCTCTTCTGATTAGACACCACTTTTCTCTTCATCAACCACTTTAATATTTTAGTTATGGTCATTAGAAATATAATCTCACTTGAAATTTTAACTGTATGATTTATTAAACCTATATTCTTATTTTTTTCTTCAGTATATTTTTAGAATCTCCCAAGAAATATGCTCACTTTAATGTAATAGCTTTTATAATTTTGTATTGAATTATTTGACTACATATTGTATAAAATAGTCAATATTGATCTTGTTTCCAAATCCATCCATCCTATCACTGAAATGAAAGATTCTGATACAAATACAGGACTAGAAATTAAGATATATAAACATTAAAATTAGGCAAATTTCACAATACAAATTACTCTAGAAAGAACTACACTGAATTTTTGAAATATTAATAGTCTCCTTCTTAATTCTTTTTTCCAAATTTGATGGGAAGATCTGATTTAAATAATGAAAAGTCATTGTTAGTATCAATGTTAGAGAAAAAGTATTTGTAACATAAGAATAAGATTTTTTAAATGTAATATTTAACTGAAATGTTTCTACTTTTGTTGCAGAACTCTTAAAGATCACAATTTGGAAATTCTTACATTTATTGAGGATTCATAGAGCTTAACTATAGATTTTTAAGATTTTTCCAAAGTTTAACTGTAAATTAGTACAATTATTCTGGAAAGCAGCATGAAAGGGTTTTTTTCCTCAAAAAACTAGAAATAAAACCACCATGATCCAGCTATCCCATTGCTGGGTATTTATCCAAGAAAACTAAATCAGCATACTATAGTGATACAGCCACATTAATATTTATAACAGCACAACTCACTTTAGCTAAGATATGGAATCATCCCAGGTGCCAGACAATAGATGAATGGATTAAGAAAATGTGGTGTCTGTACACAATAGAGTTTTTACTCAACTATAAAGAAAAATGAAATTATGGCATTTGCTGGTAAATGGATGAAACTGGAGAACATTATCCTAAGTTAAATAATCCAGATTGAAGAACATCAAACTTTTCTTGATTTTTTTTTTTTTTCATATGTGGAAGCTAGAGTAAAGTAAGGGAGAAAAAAGAAGGGAGGTTGGAGCTCATAAAGACATAGGGAAGATCAGTGGAGTACAAGAAGGAGACTGATAGGGAGGGAGAAGGGACCAGAAAGGAAAGGAAATGCAGAACTACTTTGACAAAATTGCGTTATGTGCATGTATAAATGTACTAGAATGAATTCCAACCCTTATGTATATCTATCTATAAAGTGCAAATTCAAAATAAATAAATAAGTGAAAGAAAGACCTGTACAGTAGAGAAAGAGGAAGAGAGGAAAAGAAATAGGGAAGAAAGGGGGGGTCACTGAGGACTGAAATGGCATAAATTAAACATGCATGTATATGATTTTGTAAAAAAATAAATTCATCTATAAGGCATAACTATAATGCACCAGTAAAAGCAAAATAATATTTTTCCAAAGTTTAGACATGCTTATTGGAGAGAAGACACAGTGGTACATGCCTGTAGTCCCAGCTATTTGGGAGACTGAGGCAAGAGATTCACTAGAGCCTATAAATTTGAGGCTAGCCTGGGCACTGAGCAAGATCCCATCTCTTAGAAATGAAAATTTTTATTTGAATTCTGATGTCTATGTAGAGTAAAGCTTTACTTGATAAGATGTCAATTGTTTTAACTTGAATTATTTCATTTTATTATTGTTACACTGATTATCTAAAGTCAATCAAATGTTCTGATTAGCAGACTGTGTGTGTGTGTGTGTGTGTATGCGCAATGTCTAGTAATAATATTTGATTATTAAAGCAGAGTAATTAATTATTCCTTAATAACTATTTGGTAGACTTTGTTTTACCAAACTAGTTATTTAGAGTCACAGGTATAAATTTTAAGAAACGGGGAAAGAAAATCCTCAGAGAGAAGAGGAACATACTACCCTTGTTTTATTGGTGTTCTCAGGGAAGTTTTCAGAGAGTCCTGCCCAGGTCCACCTCTTGACTTTTGATTGACAGCATAACTGCATCAGACTTTCAAGTTCCCTTACCTCGTGGTCTTACCCCATAGAGGGGAGATTTTACTATCATAATGACATGCTAAAGATTCCAGGCAATTCTGGGTCACCTTGGCCTATACTGACTGGTTCCAATTGGAAGTTGTTCTTACAGATTTATGGTTGTAAAGGCCTTTCTTCTAATTATTCTGTCTTCTTGAGTCCTGGAATCCCATCTGTATAAAGGTCACAAAAGTTCCCCCTTCAGGGTAGACTGTGCTCTTCTTATTGACAGATAGGAGTCCTTGGCCACCTTTCTCCAGCACATAACATGTTATTTGCTGACTAATGTAGCATATCCTATTGACATAAGCCAGGTGGGGGCAGAATGGCCTCAGGCAAATTGAAAAGAAAGCATAGTGGGCCAGTTAGCAGAACCATCCTCCTAACCTCATGTTCCCAACACTTGAGTCTGTCTGTCACCTATCAACAACAAAAAGACAACAAAGAAGAGAAAAGCAGGTGATAAAGAAGCACAGAGGAGTCAACTCTTGAGTACCTCTACAAAGTTTCATAATAGCATAGTTGTGATTTTTCAAAAATCACTTTCTAGCAAAATTTGCTTTATATTTTACTCTGGGTATGCAACCAACAACCAAACTGAATACCTTTTAACAAGGGATTTGTATTCTTCCTCTAACCAAAGCAACAAATAAATAATAAAAAAAAAGAAAAACAGGAGAAAGAGTAACTTTTTTTAGGCTAGTATTTAGCATAAACTTGAAAGTGGGTACAAGGATATTTAGAACTTTGGGACTAAATAGGAAATATGGTTAGATATTGAAACATTGTCTTATCAGACAGAACATGGTTTCTTTGCTTTATTTGTGCTAATCTGAATTCAGACGTATTTGTTACAATTACATGTAATGTCACTTTAAAGGGTACCTTCCAAAACCAAATATTAAATTACTTTTTGTAATTTCTATGACTTTGTATAGAATTAACTTTCCCAATATTAATGGTAATCATTGAGAATATAGTATCTCCTCAGCTGTGTCCACATAGCCTAGCACTTACTTTTAGTGAATAAAAAAATTCACGAGGAATATTGGTTTTTAAGGAGTGTATTTTGTTTTAAAATGATGTATGAAAATTTAGCCAGGCATGGGGTGCATGTCTCTAGTTTCAACTACTCAGTGAGGCGGCACAGATTAGGTACTCTTGTCCCAGGACCCACTCCACATCAATTAGCAGAGTTGATGTGAGCCTAATAATCTCCCTTTCATCCTGCCCAGTTGCTATTAGTTGCTGTTATCAGAGAAGCTATCTTGCCTGAAGTATAAACAGCAAGATCCTGTTATTCAAAATCATCCCAATCATCCCAAGAAATATATGCAGAGACCCCCCCCCCCCACCAAGTTTGTCTGTAGTAAACTAGAAGGGAGTCTTCCCTAGTTAAGACCTCATACATATTATTTGCATCTCATGCATCTAATATAAAACTTGGGAATGAACATTTGGTGCATGCACAGTAAGCATTATGGGCAAGGCACAGGAATCTGTCAATCACCCCTTGCTTAGCATAAATCACTCCTAGTAAAAAGCTCACCAAAAGTGAATAAGAATTCAGAAGTGTGTGTTAGACTAAAATCTCTCTGAGTTGGAGGGCAGATGTCTTTGTCATTCTCCCATTGGGAGGGTGCAGTGTATCTTCCTCCAGTAAACTCTCCTAACTCCTTTCTTTTGTCTTGGTGAATTCTTAGCCCCTTCCCATGGGTAGCCACCACTCAGGTCCCTCCATATACCCTGGTATATATTTTTCCTCCCTTACCTGTAGAATTAACACTCTATTTTATAGATTATCAATTTATCTTCTAGAGTTCTCACTATAAACTATAAATCCAAAGTTACTTACAGTACAAGTGAATTTTTTGCTCTTATTTCTTTTTCTGTTTTCTTCCTCCTTTGGTGCTGGGGATTGAACTCATGGCCTTACTCATACTAAGTACATCACTGAGTTTCATCCCCAGTCCCATCCTATTTCTTGATGAGTTTAGTAAATCCAAGAAGCAGGACATTTAAAACAAAACACACAAACGGGTTCCCTAAACATAAACTCTTCAGTGAAACAGAGAAACTACAAGTAAATGTTAACAACATAAATAGTCCATGCTGTTTATTTTTGTCTAATTTCATTCCTTTTGTCAAGTAGTAAGTGGAGGTTAGTTTTCCAGGAACTCCAGTTTCATTTAGTCAAAATTCATCTTAGATAAAGCACCAATAATATTACATTCTTAGTATTTGTGGAAATCTCCCCTCTGCTCAGGCCTGTATCCTCTTTATTTTGCACTGTTGCCTCCTACTAATTCATTTTGCTCTATTTATTCACTTTCCCCTCATAATCATCCTACTCACAATCTTCAGAGTGACCTATTAGCAGTTTATCTATCCATAACTACTTTTTAAAACATTAACATCTGAGTTATGCCCATCTCTCCATCTTCAGCCCTTTCCTCTGCCTGCCCTTTTTCTGGCTTTACTGATATGCTGGTGCAGTCCTCCTCACTATTGTCAGACAAGTACACACATCATTTCATATTCCTCTTATTCTCGTTACTGCCTTTCATGCCCTCACCCTTTCTTGCCATCTCCTTAAACTCATGTGAAGTCCCACCTCAACCACTGCCTCTAAAGAAATCATCCCTGACACCTTTTATTTACATTCTTTAAACACCAACACATAGTACTTAGCCAAAAATATTTCAGTTATAAAGGACAGAGTGTTCACAGTTACAGGTTATAAAAAAGTAATAGTTATTTTGAAAACCATTCATAATGAACAATACATTTAGAAGGTTGAATTTTTTAAAAACACTATTAGGAGGTATAGAATAGGGCACAGTATAAATTTAAACATTTTTTTTCCAAATGGACATTGTGTTCAATGAGTAAATTTTTATATGCTTGAACTTTCTTAAAATATGTTCATTTTATACTATATGAAAGTACATTGGTATGAATCATAAATTTAATTTCAAAAGCCCTACAGGCCCATAAATTATTTTCTCATTTTTGGAGTTGATGCAATGATAAAATGTAAATCACAGAAATCTTGTTAAACTAATCATTTAAATTGGAAAAAAAAAGTAGCTTCAGCCAAATGAAATTATTTTTTAGACTAGCCTTTTATATTCAACAGATCATAATTTAAATTTTAATTTAAAAACATTTTAACTAGTTATAAAACTTAAAGTATCTTTAGAAAATATAGTAACTTCTCACTAAAGATTATCCTGGAATTGAGGCAATTTTTTTCTGAGTATTGTTTGTGCTTCCATTTGTATAGGCTCTTTGCATGAAAAAGTTAAGTGATAAACCTAGCCTAGTCCCATTGTATGATTGGGAGCCATCTTGTCACAAAGTTATGAAAAGTTAATTTCTGTTTACTATAAATTACTGTGATTTCTAAACTTGCTTAGAATGCCTGCCCATGCCATGAACTCACCCATGCCTGGCTTTCCCTGACCAGATAACAACCCTCTCTGAATCCTCAGCAATGCCTCATAAATTCTGGTGTTGGGATTTAAATTTACTTCCTAACTTTGAAATGTTAAATCAATTACATCATTAACCTGCTATCTGCCTTTGTATTATGCTTATCAAAATCCTGTTATCTGTAAGTTCTCAAGACACCCCCTTCACGATCCTAGAGAGCTGGGGTACTGTTCTCTAGCCAAGGGATTTTGGGAGAGACAGTTCTGGCCAGAATTATAAGCTTGCTTTAATTTGATTTCAACTTGGAGTCGGTGGGCTTTTCTTTGCATCGTGGTTTAAAATTTGGAGGCCCCAGTGAAATCAGACCATAAAATTCTGAAGCTGGACCTTCGCTCTGGGACTCCAGGCTGGAGTGCCTCCCCAGGGAATGCACACCATGAGGTGTTCTGAGGCACCAAGGTATGCCTTCAGTTTATCAGATTGCTGGAGTGAACTGCCACAATAAAACAATTAGCAAGCATTTGGTGGAGGAGGCCTCCATATGTAAGTGGCGCTCTTATAACACCTGGTATAGGGTTAAGAGAGATCTCTTCTGGGGACAGAGAGGTGCCTGGCGATGCACGTATACTCCAGTCCAGGACAGTAGTGAAGTGTCGCTCTGTCCTCTGGTACTGGTTCAGTAAGGAATTCCTTTGGAATGTCAGAGAGGTGTCTGACAAGGCACATATGCTTTCCTGTCCGGAGCATTAGCAAGACATTGCACTGCTTCCTCAGTTTTGGCACCTGGTTCTTGTTTTCTTGTGTTTTGTAATGTGTTCTATATGCTTTTTTCTGCTTTTTCATTGTGTGTCTTCCCTAGTAGAAACTTAAGACAATTTGCTTCAGGGAACTCCTGCTTTCCTTCCCTGCACTGGAAGGATTGCTCCATCTCTGTCTATTTTTTTTTAAAGGAAACTGAATACAGTAAAGTCACCATGCCAAGACCCTTGATTTTACACTTCTGGTTCCCACTTTTGTGGAGCATCTGGTCCACTCATGGGGATATCTATGGTGCAATTAGTGTAGGAGTCATGGTTACATGGGAATTGGAAACTTGGGGAGATGTTTTCCTTATCCGGTCTATTTTAAAAGTTCCTGTCGGTTGGCCATAGTTTGGAGATCTTCTCTGTCTTTGTGTCTTTGTTTGTATCTGTTTCTGGCCCTTTAAGACATGGGCAATAATGTGTTGATATTATAAATTGCTTCTTGGGAATGATCTTGGCTGAATGGGCCGCCTATAGATGTAAATATGTCTAAAAAAATGATGTTTTACTGAAACAATCTGGTATCTAAATGGGTTTTTAAAGCTTTGTACAATCTTGCAGTTAAAAGTTGGTTTGTCAGAGATAAAATAATTAATAAGGAGTCTTAATAGTCAAAAACTGAGTTGAAGACAAAAGGTGCTGCCACTAATGTATGAGCACACTAGGACTCTCAGGAGCGTTTCCCCCCATACTTGTGCTGCTTTCTTTCTTTCTGGAGAATGATAAGAGCACCCAACAGCTACTTAAATGCAGCGAATGCAGCTGCAACTCTTCAAAACTCAGGTGAAAGGTTTCGCAGCCTAGGGAGCTCTAAATCACCATTCAATACAGAGCAGGAATGTTGGGCTCTGCCTGCTGAAGCCATTTTCTACTTTTCTGTAAGGGCCCAGAAAGCAATTGACATGAGTACACAATGTCCCAAGTTCTGCTCTTCCTTAGAAGTGTGGAGGTTACCTTAGCCAAACTCTAGCCTCAAAGGCCCCAGGTATGCTTCTTCTTCTTCTCTGTAGGGGCCCAGATGTCAATTTCCCCTTGAATACAAGTGCCAGGTTTTCTGTTCTCACCTCTTACGTTAGACCTCTTAAAAATATCTAAACAGCCTATTACCAAAAGTTTTACTCCCCCTGAGTTATGAACAGGCTTTGGAGCAAGATTTATCCTGTTTGTCACTGAGAGGGGAAGACAAAACCTAGAAATGACCACACAAGAAAATGGACCTGCTCAACAGCAAATGGCTTATCTTTGTAAGGAACTTAACATCGTAGCTTTGTTTTCAAAGGTAATAGAAAGTAAGGTATCATAATTTTAGACATCAAAACCTGTTCAATTACTGACAGGAAAAAAAAAATGTTTAAAATGCCTTAGGCAGGTTCTGCTCAGAACAGCAGTTTTCTCTAGCTCCTTCCTGACCTAAGCCAGGACTTACATTGAAATGCAAATAGAAGCATAGTAGGAGACCAGTCTCAGACTCTAGGGGAAAAAAAAGTAAACGTTCCCTTTACCTAAACCTATATTAGACTAAACCTAAAAGTTAATTTTATGATACTTTAATAATTACTGGCTGGTCATTTTTTCTAGGACTCTTGCTTTTTCTTAGATTCTGTATTTTTTGAGCTCATGATTTTGATTCTACAGACCTAAGTTAATGTTTTTCCAATCAGTCCTTCTTTTTTTTTAATCCAGCTATGGAGTTTTTAAACATTACAATAGAGATTTTTCATCTGCAAAAAGCTACAAGGCCTTTGCTATTGTGTTATGTGTGCACACTTGTGTTATGTGTTTTATGTCTAAATGTGCATATGTCCATATATCATGTACATGACACAAAAAAAATTGGCAGATATATAAGGAGCACTCATAAAATTTTAAAAAGGATCCAAATACCTTTAATTCAAATGTTTTAAAACAGTTTAATTTAAATTGGGTAAACAGATGAAAATAAATATGTCTTTAAAATTAAACTTAAATCTCAAGTCTCTCTAGGTGATCAAAGAACTAATAAAATGTTGATGTCTAATATCCCTTGGTTCTAGAAATTTCTTCAACAAGGAAGAAATGGCTAATACTGTTCAATATATTTGTCTGATATTCTGGTAAAATACGTAAAGTAGAATTGACATGGGATTACTCATATTTATAAGCAATTTTGTTTGTTAAACATCTGATTAATTTACAAGGTTAAAATGCTAACTGTTAAATATACCATCAAGTACTCTTAATTCCTTAAATTCCATTGGGTAACATCATTGATGCTTTTGTAAGTTGGTAAATGAAAAAAAAGGGGGGTTAAAGTTGCTTTGTAATCACTAAAAAAAAGATTTTACTAAAAATTTAATGTTCTAACAGGCAAAATTCTATATACTTAAACATTGTGTTTTTAATAAATGGTGAACAGATTTAATTCTATATACAAAGGTTTATGGAAGATTTTTATATGCAAAGGCCCAAAAATTTCAACTGTTCCAATTGAGAGTAATGTAAAAAACATAGAGTATTTCTTTTTATTAAAATAAAGAAATTTGTCTAAATTCAAAAATTTACAAGGATTGTTTCATATTATAAAAGTTCTATATCAGTTGGAAATATATATATATATATATATAATGATTAGTCAAGTCTATTTAAATTTTTTCCTTAAGGTCAAATGTTCATATACTGATATAAATCAAAATTTAATCTATATGTTAAAAAAAACAAAGATTTCTTAATACATTGATTTTACCATAACATTGTGTTTATTAAGTCTTGTTTTTTTGAGCAAGTAATCTTAAAGGAATTAAGGATTGTACAATTATGGTTAAAAAACAACTGTTATTTTAAAATATTATATTATTCCCTTAAGAGCTAAGCTTAATTAATATAAAAATATCAATGTAATTATGGTGCTATTACTATTATTTGTATATTAAATATGTTCCACAAGTCTTTAAGGTAGAAGCTTTAAAAGAACATTATATCAAACTGGTGTTCTCCAAACTAAAGTTGTATGGTAATTTTGGGCTTATAAAGATGATAAATTTATTGGATATTTATTAGAGATTTATACCATTTAATGGTCTATAACTGGACCTGTTATCAATAAGATCTAAAGTTTTGTTACCTTTTACACTGGGGTACAATTTAAATGTATTTTTAAGTTAATGAGAGCCTAATCTATGTAAAGATTAATATTGTAGAACACACACATTTTGCAACTTTTCCACAAAATGCTAAAAAACTCTCAGCCTTTCTGTAGTTCATGTTTTAAATGTAATATCATATTGTTAGCTAATATCCATGTGACCTCAAGCAACTATATATGTAAACTTTATGAAATGATTTTTAAGAAACAAAAATTGACTTCAGAACTAGAATACTTTACTTAAGATTTAGAAAGATTTATAAAGAGCCCCACCTTATCTTAGATAAGGCTCTTCCTCTCATCTTACTATATGTCAGAAGGACTCCACAACAGGTCAGACTTTAGTTCATTTAAAGTTGTATTCAAAAGATTGATTTTTGTTAAGATTAAGAGGATCTCAAATAGGGGTTATAATATAACTCAAAGTTCAAGGTAGTTATTAGACAAATTAAATATGCTTTTACTCTTGTTAATTTTATTTTGTATTTTCTTTATAAACTGTCTAAATGTTTCCTGTTAGTGTTTTACAGAAGAATTGCTTCAAGAACACACAACCTGGGTTAATTTAAGATAACAAGCCATAACTTAATGGACAGATAGGATAGCACAGACCCCAATTAATGTGAGGTTATAAATATTAAAGTTAAAGCTCAGTACTCTTAATTTAAGACTGGTGAGACTGACTAGATGTTTAAGATCAAGACTTAAAAATTAATATTAAATTAAAAGGGACCAAGAACAAATATTTGGCTCTTGCCCTCCAAGTCAGTCTAAACCCAGGGAACAGTGAACTTCTCTAAAGAGCTTTTCAACTCTGAGCCACATAACCTCTCCATCAGGGAGATTAATGAGACCACAGAGAACAGAAAGCTAATCAATGCACTCACCACAAAGAAGAGGGTTATTGGAAAAGGGAAACATCCCTGGTTCTTCTAAGGGAAGCCACATGGCCAGCAAGACTTGGACCCAACCTAGCCCAAATGGCACTTAAAGAACTAAGAAATTGCTCTCAGGTTCCCCCAAGAGTGACTCCCATGGAAACTCAACTGACTCTTAATAATAGACAGGAAAAAAAAAGGCAGTTTGACTTGAATCATCTTAAACACTTAGCAAAAACAGTTAAAACCAAACATAGCCCTCCTGGGCATTTAAAGATAAATAATAATACCTAAATATAACTTAAGATATATTTATTATATAATATAACACCTATGTTAGCCCCCAAAATAAGTAAGACTGTAGGCTACAAAGAGAGATTATTAGGCAGGAATGCCTGATAACTATCAAAAGAAACTATCAAGAGGGACTGCCAGAGTCAGAAGTTTTTAGTTAATTTAAGGCTTACAGACATTCCTAATCTACACAGGTAGCTTTGATGTTTACTAGTATGATTAACAAGCCCTAAGTAACAGAAACAAAGGGTTCTATACTAGACAGGGAGGTCATACCAGCAAAAATGTACAAGATCAGATA
Source organism: Spermophilus citellus (assembly GCF_964194105.1). Lineage (NCBI taxonomy): Eukaryota > Metazoa > Chordata > Mammalia > Rodentia > Sciuridae > Spermophilus > Spermophilus citellus. The sequence continues at coordinate 67,823,153 of NC_138187.1, read as the reverse complement.
ACATTGAGTAGCTTAACTACACCTCCTAGGGATGGACATCTGCAACATTAAAAGTTAAATGTTGTGTTTACATTCCTGATAACTCTAAATATGTTAAAGATTTACATTCCTATATAAAGGCCTTGTCCACTCTGGCCTTATTATGGGGACAGATTCTCAATCTTCACACCTACTGGTGAGAAAATATTAATTTTGTGTCATCTTCATGATATTCATTGACATGTTCCAGAGGCGGCAATATTTGCTCAGTACTCATGTTTTTTGTTTCTCTTTCATAGAAGCACTCATCTGCACAGGACTTTACAACCTGTTCTTCCCCAACCAGACTTCAATCTGACCAGAACTCCAAAGCTGCCCCCTACCCACATCACCCCCTCTCAGCTCTGAAGAAGCCAGAATGATCGTCGCCCCTTTTTCTTACAAGAATGAAGCCAGAAATAGATAGACAGTCAATATAGATAGGTAAATCGAGTCAGGTCAGATAAGGCCAGTTTTGGGTGACTCCAGGAAGTTGGGGACTATTACCTGAGATATTAAAATTCCTTCAGAGCTTTTCCTCTACCTAGCAAAGATTTGAAAGGGACACTTAAGACAAGGGGGGAATGATGAACCCAGACTAATTCCTTGTTAAGTTTGGGAGCCATCTCATCACAAAGTCATGAAGAGTTAATTTCTGTTTTACTGTAAATTACTGCAATTTGTAAACTTGCTTGGAATGGCTGCCCATGCCTTGACTTCATCCATGCCAGGCTTTCCCTGACCAGAAAACAACCCTCTCTGAAACTTTAGTTGTGCCTCATAAATTCTGGTTTTCCCTGACCAGATAACAACCCTCTCTGAAACCTCAATGGCACCTCATAAATTCTGGTGTTGGGATCTAAATTTACTTAAATGTTGAGCCATTTAGATCATTAGCCTACTATCTGCCTCTGTATTATGCTTGTCAAAATCCTGTTATCTATAAGCTCTCAAGACACCCCCCCTTTTGAAACTTTTTGTGCTATAAAACCATGCTCCTAGAGAGCTGGGGTACTGTTCTCTAGCCAAGGGTTTTTCGGGAGAGACAGTCCGTCAGAATTACAAGCTTGCTTTAATTTGATTTAAAATTGGAGTCAGAACTTTTTTCTTTGCATTGTGGTTTAACATTAAGACCAAATTTGAGTCTTATGATCAAGTAGTTGAAATTATGAACATATGTAATGGAGATGGCCACTGAGTTGGATTTGATCTTAAAGATTATCATTTATACTGACTCAAAATTTGTAATTCCATATTGCCAGTCACTAATACCAAAGTAAAAGATTTAATTCGGTCTTGTGGTCTCCAATTGGCTTCTGTGTCTATTTTGAGGGAAAGTAAAGAGTCATAAAATCAACCTAACTGCTGATAAAGAGAGTCATACTTCTAGAATGAGACCTTCAGTGTTCAGATATAAACAGCAACTTTTTTACTTGTTTCATTTCAATGTATTAGGTATTATTAAAAAATTGTAAGCATTATTAAAATTTTTTTTTACACATTTACTGTATATGTGTGACACTATCATAGTACATAATTTGAACTAAAATTTGAGACTTTGTTTTTATTTCTGATTGATGTTTATTGATTTTGGCATTTAAAGTTTACCTACCCTTGTTACTGATCTTTAGAAAAACAAATGTACTATAAGGGCTCACTATTTAAGATATAATGAGATAAAATCTTTTTACCTGAGAAAGCCTCTGTAATATTAAAAAATACCTAATTCGTCTTAGGTAATTTTAACACATATGAGTTAAGTTTAGTTCTAACAAATAGGGGCAATGTTAAATTTCTTGGTTCTCCTATTTTAGCCTAAAATAAATTATATTTCATTTCTTCATGAGACTTCAGTGATTTAGGAGTACCTAAGCACATGTTGGGAGTTTTAACAGTTAAATTGTAATTATTTTATGATTTTTCTTTGTCCATTTTTTAATTTTCTTTTTAATTTATTTAAAAATTGATTTTTTTAAAAAAAAGTCCTGAAAGAAAAGAAATATGACAAACCAAAACAAGCAAATTAATCTTCCACTTGCACATCTGCAAAATTTATCTCCATGACCAGATATGAAAGCTTATGCTAGAGAGGAGGTATCTGTTTATTCAAGACTTCCTTACATGAGGAAATGATGATACAAGACAAGTTGTAATGGAAAAAAAATAATGTACAAGTCATCACAAGTGAGTTAAACCAGAAGTTCAGTGAAATTGGGGGGAAAAAATCAGAATTACTGTTTGCCCTGAGCAAGAGCCACCACTTAACTCAAAAGGATATACTCTCTAATTTTAAAAAGAAAATCTTGATTATTTGGAGGAAACATATTCAGAGTGTCTGTCACTGTGGTATTTGAGACAAGAGTATCTTCTAAGTTTTATTTATGAGAAAATAAAACAGAGTATCAAAATAAAAAACCAGAAACTGAACATTCATAACACAATGAGAATTATTATAATAATACAAAAAAGGAATCTTTAAGAATTTACATTTGAAATGAAGGAAGACCAAGAGTTTTATATGCAAATGAAAAAAATATTAACCAAAATACCACTAATTATATGAAATAAGAGAGATATACCTAAGTCTAGTAAAACAAAAAGCCTTTATTTGTAGCTTAAAAAGAATCAAAATGGATCAAGGACCTAGGAATTAAACCAGAGACTCTGCGTCTAATAGAAGAAAAAAGTAGGCCCTAATCTTCATCATGTGGCATTTAAGGCCCCAATTTCCTTAATGAGACTCCTATAGCACAAGAATTAAAACCAAGAATCAATAAATGGAATGGAATCAAACTAAAAAGTTTTTTCTCAGCAAAAGAAACAATCTGTGAGGTGAATAGAGATCCTACATCCTGGGAGCAAACTTTTACCCCTCACACATCAAGTAGAGCATTAATCTCTAGAGTATATAAAGAACTCAAAAAGCTAAGCACTCCCCCCCCAAAAAAAAACAACAATAAGTTTTGACGAGGATGTGGGGAAAAGGTACACTTATACATTGCTGGTGCGACTGCAAATTGGTACAGCCAATATGGAAAGCAGTATGCAGATTCCTTGGAAATCTGAGAATGGAACCACTATTTGACCCAGCTATCTCTCTCCTCGGACTATATCCAAAGGACGTAAAATCAGCAGACTACAGGGACAAAGCCACATCAATGTTTATAGCAGCACAATTCACAATAGCTAAACTGTGGAGCCAGCTGAGATGCTCTTCAGTAGATGAATGGATAAAAAAAATGTGGCACGAATACACAATGGAATTTTAATCAGCAATAAAAGAGAATAAAATCATGGCATTTGTAGGTAAATGGATGGAGTTGGAGAAGATCATGCTAGTGAATTTAGCCTATCCAAAAAAAGCAAATGCCGAATGTTTTCTCTGATATAAGGAGGCTGACTCACAGTGGGGTAGGAAGGGGGAGCATGGGAGAAATAGAGGAATTCTAAATAGGACAGAGGGGTGGGAGGGGAAGAGAGGGGGCAGGGGGTTAGCAAGGATGGTGGAATATGATAGACATCATTATCCAAAGTACATGTATGAAGACACGAATTGGAGGTATGATATGAAAAATTGTGCTCTATATGTGTAATAAGAAGTGTAATGCATTCCATTGTCATGTATTTAAAAAAATAAAATCAATTAAGTAAAAAAAGAAATGAAGCACATGACTCAAATAAAATGATAAGAGTATTTCTGCTACTTATAAGAAAACAAATGGGAGATCCAACATGGCAGCGGGCGGAGAGGCAACGCTTTCAATACCCCCTCAGTGATGGGGTCAGAAAGACGCATAGATATGCTTAGATTCTACCAGCGAAGAATCTCCTAGCAAAATTCCACTGAAGAGAGACCGGCTGGGAGCTACTAGGATTTTTGGAAGTGACAGTTTGCCCCAGACGAGTGAATCCCCACCACGAGACTCAGAGATCCAGATCCGCCAGCTGCTGTCCAAGCGCCACTCCCGCAGCCAATGTGACTGGGTGGCTAGCCTCCGAGACGCAGCTTGGCAGGAAGAGGTCTTTAGCCAAGCTGGGAGCTGAGTCCAACCAAGGACGGACCAGTCCCACCCGTCCCTTCGGACACTCCAGCAAGGAGCCTGGGGCCTGCCATAGCAGAGAGGTGACGTCATCGGAGTTCGGCCAACGGAATTCCTTCCCAGCAGAATCCACTTTAGCAGGTGTGTGACTCCCACCCCATCCAGATACAATCAGCCAGGAAACCTCAGGGATCCCTCCAGGGGTGTGTCTGTAAGGAAGCAGAGGGGATTCCCAACCCCCAAACCCCCATATCACCAGCGGCGACTCCCAAGGTCTTAGCCGCCAGTTTACCACAGCACTGGGGCTTAAATGGGACCCGCGGTGGGGCTGCAAGTATAACTAGATCTCTGGGGAACCACTTCTGGTGAACAGGACCTGGCTGGCTAGCTGACAGGAGGAAGGGGGGGAAGGGCTGGAGAAGTGAAATGGCTCTGGACTGACAAGACTGAGAGACTCCCAGGAGCCGCCTTACACGGATTGCTATCGGCAGGTAGAGGGCAGAAGCTCTGCTCGGAGGGCACAGCTCCGCCTACTGGAAGAGAAGAAAATGGATCTCTAAGACTTCAATTTTTTTTTCTTCTCTCTCTGTTCCTTTCTCCCTTTTTCCTTCTTTCTTTCTTTCCCGTTTCAAGTTTTATTGTTCTTTTCATTCTCCTCTAATCTATCTATATCTCTCTCCTTCTTTCTTTTTAAGAGCACCTTCCTTCCCCTACCCACCAACTTTCATCCCAAGCATTACGTCTTCCATTACGTGTAATTGTCTAAATGCAAATAGGGCTCCTAAATACCTAGCTACTACCAACACCCTGATCCAATCGCCTGTTAGTATCCCCCTTCAGTAGAGCAATCTTCTAAAGTAGCCAAGACATACTAACCCTCATACCATCATAGCACCTAACCTAAACATAAAGTCCTAAGAACAAACAACAAATCACTATATGCATACAGAACCCGGAAGCCTTTTATGAATTGAATGAATCAGCTTTAAAGTACAATAAAGCCCAACATTTCTAGGCATAATCTCCCACCACAAAGGAGAGACAACAGAGATACACAAAGTCAAAACAAATTTATAGGAGAAAGCAGTTACACAGCAGTCAAACAGAGCTGGAAAGTAACGTGAACAACATGAAAAAACAAGGGAAAAAGGATTACAAACAATGCAGGACAACTTAAATCTACAGGAGGACCTAGAAGCATCAGAAACATGGACAGGGAAAGAACTCAAGGCATACCTAACTCAGATGGAACGGAATATTAGAGAAGACATGAGACAGCAAGTCCAAGCAATGAAAGTATATTTTGAAAACGAATTAAACAAACAAATTCAAACTGCAAAGAACGAGCTTTACCAGGAGATAGAGATTTAAAAAAACAAACAAAAAGTAATCCTAGAAATACAGGAAACCATAAACCAAATTAAAAACTCTAAGGAGAATATTACAAATAGACTAGATCAAGTAGAAGTCAGAACATCAGATAATGAAGACAAAGTTTATCAACTTGAAAAGAATATAGTCAACACAGAAAAGATGCTTAAATCTCACGAGCAATCTATCCAAGAGATATGGGATCTCATAAAAAAACCAAACTTGAGAGTCATTGGGATAGAAGAAGGCATAGAGTTTCAATCCAAAGGAATGGACAACCTATTAAATGAAATAATCCTAGAAAACTTCCCAGAGATGAAAGATGGAATGGATTGCCAAATCCTGGAAGCCTACAGGACCCCAAACATCCAAAACCATAATAGACCAACTCCAAGACATATAATTATGAAGATAGCCAACATACAGAACAAGGAGAGAATATTAAAAGCTACAAGAGAAAGAAGGCAGATTACATTCAAGGGTAAACCAATTAGGTTAATGACTGATTTCTCATCACAGACTTTGAAAGGGAGAAGATCCTGGAACAGCGTATTTCAATCACTGAAAAATAATGGATTCCAACCAAGAATACTGTATCCAGCAAAATTAAGCTTCAGATTTGACAATGAAATTAAAATATTTCATGATAAACAAAAGCTAAAAGAATTCGCAGCCAGAAAACCAGCACTGCAAACATTTTGAGCAAAATACTACAAGAAGAGGAATTGAAAATAGCACCCAAAACTAACAGTGGGAGGTATCTCAGTAAAGGGGGAGAAAAATAACCAAAGAGGAAAAACTAGCCAAACTAAAATAAATAAATAAATAAACATGACTGGAAGTACAAACCATATTTCAATTGTAACCTTAAATGTTAATGGCTTAAATTCACCAATCAAGAGACATAGGCTAGTAACCTGGATTAAAAAAACAAATCCAACAATATGCTGCCTTCAGGACACTCATATGATAGGAAAAGACATACACAGGCTGAAGGCGAAAGGTTGGGAAAAATCATACCACTCACATGGCCCTCGGAAGCAAGCAGGAGTGGCCATACTCATATCGAATAAAATCAACTTCAAAAGGGATAAAGAAGGTCACTATATACTGTTAAAAGGAACCATCCACCATCAAGACATAACAATTATCAATTTGTATGCACCAAACAATGGTGCTGCAACGTTCATAAAACAAACTCTCCTCAAGTTCAAGAGTCAAATAGACCACAACACAATAATTATGGGTGACTTCAACACACCGCTCTTGCCATTAGACAGATCCTCTAGACAAAAGCTGAATAAAGAAACTATAGAACTCAATAACGCAGTCAATAACCTAGACTTAACCGACATATATAGAATATATCAACCATCATCAAGTGGATACATGTTCTTCTCAGCAGCACATGGATCCTACTCAAAGATAGACCATATATTATGCCATAGGGCGACTCTCAGTAAAAATAAAGGTGTGGAGATAATACCATGCACCATATCTGACCATAATGGAATGAAACTGGAAATCAATGATAAAAGAAGGAAGGAAAAATCCTGCATCACCTGGAAAATGAACAATATGTTACTGAATGATCGATGGGTTACAGAAGATATAAAGGAGGAAATAAAGAAATTCTTAGAGATAAATGAAAATAGAAACACAACATATTGGAATCTATGGGACACAATGAAAGCAGTTTTAAGAGGGAAATTCATTTCCTGGAGTTCATTCCTCAAAAAAAAGAAAAAAACAACAAATAAATGAACTCACACTACATCTTAAAACCCTAGAAAAAGAAGAGCAAAACAACAGCAAATGTAGTAGAAGATAAGAAATAATTAAAATCAGAGCAGAAATCAACGAAATTGAAACAAAAAAGACCATTGAAAAAATTGATAAAACTAAAAGTTGGTTCTTTGAAAAAATAAATAAGATCGACAGACCCTTAGCCATGCTAACGAAGAGAAGAAGAGAGAGAACTCAAATTACTAACATACGGGATGAAAAAGGCAATATCACAACAGACACTACAGAAATACAGAAGATAATTAGAAAGTATTTTGAAACCCTATATTCCAATAAAATAGAAGATAGTGAAGATATCGATAAATTTCTTAAGTCATATGATCTGCCCAGATTGAGGCAGGAAGACACACACAATTTAAACAGACCCATAACAAAGGAAGAAATAGAAGAGGCCATCAAAGTGCTGGCGAGGATGTGGGGAAAAGGGTACACTTGTACATTGCTGGTGGGACTGCAAACTGTGCGGCCAATATGGAAAGCAGTTTGGAGATTCCTGGGAAAGATGGGAATGGAACCACCATTTGACCCTGCTATTGCCCTTCTCGGACTATTCCCTAAAGACCTTAAAAGAGTGTACTATAGGGATACTGCCACATCAATGATCATAGCAGCACAATTCACAATAGCTAGACTGTGGAACCAACCCAGATGCCCTTCAATAGATGAATGGATAAAAAAAAATGTGGCATTTATACACCATGGAGTATTACACAGCATTAAAAAATGACAAAATCATGGAATTTGCAGGGAAATGGATGGCATTAGAGCAGATTATGCTAAGTGAAGCTAGCCAATCCTTAAAAAACAAATGCCAAATGTCTTCTTTGATTTAAGGAGAGCAACTAAGAACAGAACAGGGAGGAAGAGCATGAGGAAAAGATTAACATTAAACAGAGACGAGTGGTGGGAGGGAAAGGGAGAGAGAAGGGAAATTGCATGGAAACGGAAGGAAACCCTGGACGTTATATGAAATCACATATAAGAGGTTGTGAGGGGAAAGGGGAAAAAAAAACAAGGGAACAACAACAGATGAGGTAGAGAGGGAAGATGGGAGGGGAGGGGAGGGGGGATAGTAGGGGATAGGAAAGGTAGCAGAATACAACAGTCACTAATATGGCATTATGTAAAAATGTGAATGTGTAACTGATGTGATTCTGCAATTTGTATTTGGGGTAAAAATGGGAGTTCATAACTCACTTGAATCAAATGTATGAAAGATGATATGTCATGAGCTTTGTAATGTTTTGAACAGCCAATAAAAAAAAGAAAACAAATGCAGGACTTGTTCCAGAAGCCATTTATGATAATTGCTCTTCTTATAACTATAAAAGCATGGAACCTGAGTTATAAAATGTGATTTCTCCACCAGATAGTAACAGAATATCAAAAGGAAGTCTAAAGGAAGAATGAGAGTGGATTAAGCAAAGGTTAAAGAACAAGAGAGGCATTTTACAAACAGCATTCCTGGCTTTGGAGGACGGAAAGGGTCACTTTCAAAAAGAGACATTTACTTTCTGCTAATCTTGGTTTTTCTCTATCAATTATATTTTGATTTTCTTTTTATATAAAATGGTGTTATCCTGTGGCAGGAGCCCTCTTCAAACAAAGACAAGGTGGCATGGACAGCACCTATGGGCACATGTGCAACTAAATGCAACATGGCACAGCCCGCACTGAAGTATTCATGCACAACCACATTAACACCCCCCCAACCCCAGTGCACCTGCGAAGCTCTGCCACACCCTCTATTAATTTGTGGTATAGGAAAACCTGCAAAAATATAATTTTCTATATAGGGGAGAGAAAGGGGCTACTGTGTAGCAGGCGGCGGGAAGAAGGGGTCCAGCAGGGGCTATAAAAGGCAAAGACCTCCTGCATTCATGAACTCCCGTTTTTGGATATGAGTGTGATGAGCTCTATTCAGGCAAGAAATCAACACTGCTTCCTATTGAATGCCCTGGTGCTGTGTCTCTTTGTTATTGAATCCCACAACAATCCAAGTTTGAAATTGTATCTAGATGTAGATTATTTCTGCTAATCTAAATAACAGAAGTTCAAGGAAATATTCTCATAATCTTTGTTCCTTAACATCTTAAGTGTTTCTGTCAGTCTTCCAATGGCATATGAACTGGGAAACTAAGTGAGGCCTATATTATGTGACCTTCTGAACTAAGAGAAGCATAAAGGAAGGTGCTTTTAAAAAATGAAATAAACTCTTGACCTAAGGATAAATTGCATTTATTTAAACAATAAAATGGGAATATAATGGGAAGGAATCAATGAATGAGAAGAGATATAAAAATTTATCTAGGTTTGAGAGATGCAACAAATATTCCCAGGAAAACAAATCCACTCATTGTGCTGTATGCCAAGTTGTCTATTTTACTCAAATGATTAGAACTTATAAATCCAAAATGACCACCTTAAATATTTTTGACAGGAAGTATATATGCTTTCATAATTTTTTATCACCACTCAAATGTTTCTACTGAGACAGCTGTTTACATTATGTTGATTTATAAAGTTTGGTAAGTTTTGGCAAAACTTGTTTTTTTTTTTAAATCACAGAAGTAGCATAAACCCTCAGCAAAAAAATTTGATATTTGACTCTAAAATTGAAAGCCCAGTTTTGAGGTACCTTGAGTCTTAAAGAGACACAAATATCTAGAGAGTTCCTTAAAGCTAAAAGTAAATGACTCTTCTCATCTCTCCTGAAAGCATCAAATGACTTTGCCAATGTCATACTTTTAATTTATCTGATTAATTTGTTGAACTTATTATACTTTTAATTTATCTGATTAATTTGTTGAACTTATCTGGTAATTTATCTGATCCAATATTATAAACTTGTGTCATCTCTTTTAGTGCCATAAAATGCTAGATGATGCCACTTAGGAGTTTTGAAGGAACCATATAAACTTTCTTGGTTTTACTTCTATTATGAATAGATAATGGGACTAAAATAGGTACTTATTTACATGTCCTCCAACTATAAAATTTTATGGTTTCTGAATGTAAACTTCAGGAAGCATCTCCTTTTCCAGAATTCCACACTAACAATGCTGTGGTTTCTCTCATTTGCTATGTTGTGGCAATCTTTGGTTCATATTAACCAAAATTAATGAATTTTGTGAATTAACTTTTTTTTTCAATTGAAAGTTATTAAGTTGGTCACAGTGGTACATGCCTATAGCTCCAGCTACTTGGGAGGTTAAGGTGGGAAGATCAATTGAGTCCACAAGTCCACAAGTTCAAGACCTGCCTGGGCAACACAGCAAGATCTCATTTCAAAAAAAATTTTTTTTGAAGATTATTAATTTAAAACACACTCTAGGTTCAGTCTTGGGTCTAAAAGAGGAAGGTCCTTCTCCTTTTCTTCCTCGGCAGGGAAAGGGCCCTGGTGGCCAGTGCCCTATCAGTTCACATATTTTCACAAGGCCTTGGACAAGCCTCCTGATGCTTCCTTTTCCTTCCCCAGATCAAACCTCCCTCCTCTTCCTGTCCCCTCCTCTCTTTCCAGCAGGCTTGTGCTCTGGCCTGCTCCTAGTCTATCCTCAGCCCCTACCCCTTTCCACCAGCTGCTACTGAGGCTCTGGTGACTGAGAAATTCTCCCTTCTGTCCTCTGCTGGTATTTCTGGGAGGTGAAAGTAAAACAAATGGAATTACTTAAATATGACCACAGTTTCCCTTGCTTTGAGGATTGGAACATATGCAGCTTTCTTCTCCCTGTGGACATGACCTCTTAGTTGATGTTTTGCATTCCAGTTATTTTGTTAGGAAGGCATCTTTGAGAATTCAGATGGAGGAGCCAATGGCTTTTTCCTCACCCTGCATGGCTGATTTCAGGCTGATGACTCTTCAAAAAAGTATGAGCCAAATGTAAAACTTCCAATACTTAAAAAAGAAAAAAATGTTGAGAAGCTCTATGAAGCTTGGCAATGTGTTGAAAATTAAAGACAAAATTGGAGAAGACACTTAAAGCTCTATTTATTTGGCCACAACGCAGTTACAAGTAGGACCTGAAGAGAAAATTGCTCTCAAACACTTAATTTCCACAAGTCATCCTTTAAAAATTGCAGCTGAAGGGCTGGGGATGTGGCTCAAGCTGTAGCACGCTCGCCTGGCATGCGTGCGGCCCGGGTTCGATTCTCCAGCACCATATACAAACAAAGATGTTGTGTCTGCCAATAACTAATAAATAAATAAATATTTTTTTAAAAAATTGCAGCTGAAGGGCTGGGGACGTGGCTTAAGCAGTAGCGCGCTCGCCTGGCATGCGTGCGGCCCGGGTTCGATCCTCAGCACCACATACCAACAAAGATGTTGTGTCCGCCGAGAACTAAAAAAAAATATTAAAATAGATCTAGAATAGCCAAAGCAATCTTGGAAAGTGAGGTATTTCAAGAACATACCTCAGAGGGTTTCAAGACTTATCATAAAGTTACAATAGTTAAGATCATATAATATTGCGAAATAGACAAAAAATGAACAAAATAGACTGTTCAAAAATACATTAACACATAAACAGTAAAGAGAGTTTTCAACAGTGTCAGTGTACTTCAATGGGGAAGGAGAATTCTTCCAAAAAAAAATAAAAGATAAAAAGCTGATACCATTGTGGAGAAAAAATTATCCATGACTCCTGTTTCATGAAATTCCAGAAAGTTCACTTGAATTGGATCATAGACCTTTTACTGTGAATGTGTATCTCTGATGTCACCCTTTGAAATCTTCTGCTTCCAGCCAAGATGGAGTAAGATGTGATGGCTCACACCTGTAATCCCAGTGATACGAGAGGCTGAGGCAGAGGATAGCAAGTTGGAGGCCAGCCTCAACAAGAAAATGAGGCCCTAAATAACTTAGCAAAATTCTGTCTCAAAAAGTAAATAAGTAAAAACAACTGGGCTGCAGCTCAATGGTAAAGTGCCCTGGTTTCAATCCACAGTACCAAAATAAATAAACATACACACACACACACACACATATATACACACACACACATGCACACACCCACAAGATGGAGTAACAGTGACTAGGTTTATCTTCCTGTTTGGAACAAATAAAATAAGATCAGACAAAAATATATGAAAGGATGAATTTCAAAACATTGGTTACCAGGCAAAAGCATACTGCTTCAAAACAGGTATTTCCAAGTCATGATGCAAAGAGGCAGATTCCAGTGGTTTTTCTTTGATGAGGAAAGGAGATATTCAGGATGGTCAAGAAACTGAGTTCAGAAGACAGAATACCAGAGAAGAGATTAAAGAAGAAAGAGCGAGCTCCATAGACCTTCAGGGGACTCCCATCTTCAACTGAATAGTGATCACTCTATGTGTTGGTGGAAAGCATCCAAGGCTAGAAAAAAAAAAAAACTATCTGAAAGCAAAAAAAAAAAAAAAAAAAAGACATAAAGAAAACATGGGAGAATAGATTCATGACCTTGATGACCTTGGTGTAGACAAAGTTTTCTTAGACAAGACACAAATTACTATTAAAAGAAATTGACAACATTAAAAAAATAATAATAAAGAAATTTAATAATTAAAAAGAAAAAAATTGATAAACCAGACATTTTTCAAATTAAAAAAGATTTGCATTATATCTCAACAGATGAATAAACTGTGATATTTATGGTAATGGGATACTGTTCAACATAAGAAGGAATGAATTTTCGGTACACAGAAAATTTTAGCTGAATTCAAAGGCAATATGCATAATGAAAGAGTCTCTAAAGCTTATGTTCTGTGGGGGTTGGAGGGGTGGGGTGGCATACGCCTCTAATCCCAGCAGCTCAGGAGGCTGAGGCAAGAGGATTGAGAGTTCAAAACCAGCTTTAGCAAAAGCGAGGCACTAAGCAACTCAGTGAAACCCTGTCTCTAGACTTTAAAAAATACAAAATAGGGCTGGAATGTGGCTCAGTGGAGTGTCCTTGAGTTCAATCCCTGGTACTAAAAAAAAAAAAACACTTATATTCTGTAGAATTTCATTACTAATGACATTCTCAGGAAGACAAAACTGTAGTAGTGAATTGATCAGAATTCTTCAGGGATAAATTAGCAGACAAGGACCATTGAAGTAGAACAAGTGGAATTTTCACATATTGCTCTTGAGTGTGTGAAATATTGCAACCATGTTAGAAATTATTTTGTTAGTGTCTTTTGAAATTTAACATATACCTACCCTTTGATCCAGCAATTCTATTCCTAGATAATGAAACCTATGTACATGGAAAGCCTTTAACATAAAATGTTCAAACAAGTCTTTAATCATAATAGCACACAAACACCCATCAACAGGACTATGGAAAACCAAACTATGTGTTACAGTTACTCTTAACAGAATATGTCTCAGCAACACAAACATCAAATTACTGCTATATACAGGACTACTATGTTATATCGCAGATATTATGTGAAGCAAAAAAAGCCAAACACAAGAGTGTGTTCAGTATGAATACATTTAAACAAATTTCAAAAAAGTAAAATTAGTATAGTTAAATATTAGTATATGTTAAGTTTATATTAGTCAGCTTCCAAGATATCTTCAATGATTGTTGTCTGTGAATTTTCATAACCTCATGGATTTCCCTCCCACACTGAGTGGCCCACATAGTCAACACAATATTGTAGAAGCAAGCAACAGTGAGTGACTTCCACGGTTAGGCCAATAGAATTCATTGCAGTTTCTTCCTAAGCCTCATTTGGATTGCTTGCTCTGGGATATGTCATGAAGCCATCTCAGAGCCTTGTTTAAGGCCCATTAGGGGAGGAACTTGACAACATAGAAGATCCTCAGCTCAGTCAAGATGACTGCATGTGACTGCATTCAACATCTGCCTGCAAAGTCACCAGAGACCTTAAAAAAAATCATCCAGCTAATGAACTCCCAAATTCCTGAAACAAAAATACTTTTAGGTGGTAATATTTATTGCTCTTTTTAAGTCACAAAATTTTATATAATCTTTTATGCAACAATAGATAACTGATACAAGGTGGAAATCAAAAGAGGATTTGTCTCTGTGGAAAGGGGGATACCAATCAAAAAGAAGCACAAGTTTACTTTCAGGGATAATGGAAATGTTCTATATCTTAATTTTTATGATACATAGATATATTCATTTGTTAAAACTTTGTTAACCACATGTTTAAGGTCTGTGCATTTTATTACATTTCAAATATATCTCAATTTAAAAATAAATAAATGAGAAAGAAAAAATGCTGCATAGAAGAAAAATTTAATTCATGATAGTAATTATACTGTAAATATATAGAAATAAAATATTAAAATGTGCACATCAGAACAAAAAAAACTATAACTCCTTAAAGAACAATACTAAAAGAAGGGGGAAAGACCTAAATAATGAGACATGCAATGTTCCTATTAATGAAGGTAACTAAATAATTAACACTTATTGAGAGTTTTTAAGTGGCAGGCTCTAGTTCTAGAGCTCTGCCTGGATTCCATCATATTATTCCTCACGATAACCTAAGAACTAAGTGCTATTGTTAATTCCTACCTGATAAACATAAAACTGAGGGCAAGAGTTTAAGTCAGGATTGCTTAGGGGTCTATGCTTTTGAAATTAGCATTTTAAAAATTAGTCTAATACCAATAATAAAAACAATTCCAGCACCATTTTTTAATTAATCTTGAAAGACTATGTTATGGTTTGCATGTGAGGTGTTCCCCAAAATCTCATTTATGAAACTTTATATTTATGAAGCATAAAGCCCAGAAAAAGATCCATAGACATATGTTGAATTTTAGTAAAAAATATTGCAAAAAGGTTTGGAGGAGAGATGATTGGGCTATCACCTTAAACTAATCAGTGAATTGATCTCTGATGGGATTAACTGAGTGGTAACTGGAGGCAGGTGGGGTGTGGTTGGAGAAAGTGGTTCATTGGGAGCATGGATTTAGGGTATATATTTTGATTCAGGAACCTCACTCTCTGCTTTCTGACCACCATGTGAACTGCTTCCCTCCCCCATAGGCTTCCACCATGATGTTCAGCCTCACCTTGAGCCTTGAGGAATGGAGCTGGCTGTCTTTGGACTGAGACTTCTGAAACTGTAAACTCCAAATAAACTTCTTCTCCTTTACACTTGTTCTGGTTAGGTCCTTTTAGTCACAGCAAAGAAACAGCTAACTAAAACAGACTAATTCTAAAATATACTGTAAAGAGGGAAAGAATGGTGACAGGGAGATTTCTTTTATTATATACCAAAGCATGCAAAATACACAGTGATTCAGGAAAATTTGGAAAAAGATGCTAACAACAACAACAACAAAAAAGGAAATATAAAGCCCACAAAAAGACCCATGGACATATGTTGATTTTTAGTAAAAAAAAAAAAAAAGTATGCATTTGGAATTAGTAGTAAAAGAATATATAATTCAATAAATGGTTTAGGGACATACGACTACAATTTGGGAAATAAATCAAGTTGTATCCTCCCTCATAAAACATAAAAAGCTTCAAGTGGATTAAATATCAAATGCTAAATAACTATGAAGTAAAAGTAATTGTTAGAGTCTGTAAACAAGTCAGGATGGCGCCTGGTATTTTGCCAGGGGGAGTGGTTTGTGAGGTGGCACCAGGGAGCCATTAAGTGTGGAGATTTCTTATTGGCTGACTGCTATATCTAGTTTATGTTAATTAAGATAAGCTGTGTGGAATGTATAAATACCTCTCCTGTCCTACAATAAACTGCTCCTACTCCTGCTGTATCAATGTACACAAGTTGTTTGTCACCCCTCGGTTATTTTGCCCAGCCAGCCGGACTGCAGCAGTAATGTAATATTTTTATAGTTTTGGAACAAGGATGGCTTTTCTAAATAATACCCAAAGCTCAAAAACCATCACAGAAAAGATGAAAAAATCAAATTTTAAAGGACATTTGAAAATTCTTTTCATTGTGAAGTATCATAAAGATTTTAAGACATATTTGCAACATATGTAACTGACAAAGAACATATAAAGAGCTTCTTAAAAAGTAACTCAGTAGCAAGCCAGGTGGATGGCACACACCTGTAATCCCAGAGGCTCAGGAGGATCTTGAGTTCAAAGCCATCCTCAGCAACAATGAGGCACTAAGCAATTCAGTGAGGCCCTGTCTCAAAATAAACTACAAAAAAAAAAAAGTAGGGCTGGGGATGTGGTCCAGTAGCTTAGTGTCCCTGAGTTCAATCCCCAGTACCCCCCCCAAAAAAAAAATTCATTAGCAAAAAAGAGCAATCAACAATTCCAAGAAATTCAATTAGGTAAAAATATAAGAGAAGATGCTCAATGTCTCTAGAACTGACAAAAACACAAACCAAAGCAGGAGTGATATATCACTTCATATCTATCAAACTGGCAAAAATTTTACATATTGATAGTATCCAGTGTTGACAAGAAGTTAGAGAGAAGAACACTCATACATACTTTGTGAGAGAACTGATTATAAAGCCCTTTTAGAAAGCAATTTAGCAGTATCTTCCAAAGTTAAGATTTCACATATTCCTTAACCTGATAGTTTTGCATTAATATAACCTATAAAAATTTCTAAACATGGACACAGAGATGTTTGAACAAAGAAGTTTAATACATAATAATGTTTATTACACAATACTATTTATAATAATGAACACGTAAAAATGACACAAAATATCTGTTAATACAGAGAGTAGCTTAATAAATTGTGGGATTAAAAAAATACTATGTAGTATACTAAAATATTAAGAATACGATATGGGCTGGTGTCGCGACCCCCTTGCCCGCAAGGAAGACGCAACACCGGGAATCTTCTTACAGCTGTTTATTCAAGCTCTCGAGAGTTCTTCTAATCTCCCAGAAGCCCCTCCCAGCCTTAATAAAGTATCCAAACACCCAATGCGAAGCTGCCACGTGGAGCTTTCTCGTAGGGTGTCAAAGAACCATGTGCCAACTCTCCCAAAGAAGGAGTTGTTTATCACAGACCACCACAAGGCCAGCGCCATCTTGTAATGGCGACCACAGTCCGCAGAAGCGGCTCGCCACAGTTCCCCCTTTCGTTTACTAAAAACAAAACAGGCAAGAGTAGAGGTGAATCGCCATTACTCATACGAAGCCTTCAACCAGGAACCTCATCAGACCCAAGCAGGTCAGGACGTTCCCACATGACCGTTATTGGCTGAATATGAAAACAGACACCACAAAGCTGTTAAGGCCCTGTGAGCTGGCCTCCTTGACGTGCATACAAATCAGGGCTGGATCCAAGCCCTGGGGGCCGGGGGGAATCCACTGCCAGCAGTTTTTTCCTTCTGTTTATAGCACGTCAAAGGGAATCAAGTAGCCCCTGTCTTAGGTCGTTCACTGCCCTTACATTGCTTACCCGTCTTTGGGGAGGCCCCATTCCCCTGTCTTAGGTTGCAGTGCAAGCGTGAAAGTTGCCCGTCTCTGGGTACTACAAGATCAGCTCGTTGTTGCCAAGGCGTTTAATGGTATCTACTCAGCCAGTCATGATTAGGTCTCTGAGGCTGAACTGTGGCTGTATAGAAATACAACGACAAACAAGTTGGCAACACCCTAAAAGAAAGGCACGGGTCATAGAGCGATAGAAAAGTACTAGCGTGGAAACCCATCTGTGTGCAATGGCAGTAAAGCCGGCAGAGTGCAAGGGCTTTCCAACACTAGGAGAATAACAAGGAAGGACATGTCGTTCCCAGTGCAATGTCCGTAAAACTTGGGGTGCAACGACCATGTCAAAGGTTTACTGTTTAATTTGTGCAAGCCAAACTTGAGGTGAGTTGCCAGTTTCCAAAGCTGCAAGTGCTTGTATAATCATAGCTTTATCGCGAGCATTGCGGGCCTTAAGGCGGCAGAGAAACCACAAGCAGAGAACCATACCGAAGCAACACATTGCGCCAAAAATGCCTACCCCCACCCACTCTTTAAAAAAGGAAAAGGCAGAAGATATCCAATCAGTGAATTGACCCAACGTTATGGGATCAACGTGGGTACTATTCAAGACAGCTATCTGGGTTAGTTGAGACTGGATCATGTCTTCCGCTGCCATGGACCAATTTCCGGCCAAGTATTCTCCGATGATACGGGAGGCATTCCTGGAATCATTAAATCTGACAGAGGTTATGCATAAATGTGCACGTTGATCAACACAGCCCAAAAGCACCAAATCAGCCAATTCTTCTACCTGAGCTTGGAGTAAATCTATTCTTTGGTTGGCAGCTAAGATCCCTGACAAAATATGTTGATTAATTGCATTTTGGGACTCAAGTATCATAGAAGTTTGTTGAACAACTTGATTAACGGAGGCAGCAGTCTGCACTTGATTGGCCATGGCCACTCCGGCCGCGACCGCTGCAGCAGCAGATACCGCCACGGCTGTCACTATAGCAGCTGTGATTCCAAAATCCCTGCGGACTCTAAGTAGCTCAACAATGGGGAATTTATCAGGGTCCGCAATAACTGGGATTGGAACAAAGGTTGGAATTTTCATAACCACTGCTACAGCCGAAGAACCATCCCAACATTCAGATAAGAAACAATTAACATTAAAACAATCCAGCATTTCTGACGAGGTGTCATTAGCCAAAAGGAGTAAGAACGGAGATTGAACACAAACCGCTGCAGGGGGCAATGTGGCATTATCCAACAGAGAGTTGAACGAAACAGATGTGAGTCTACTACCTCGCTCACTCTCGTAAACAGTGCCAAAAACATTAGCCAACCAACTTTTGGCTCCCAGCAATTGAGCCAGTGCAGAAATATCAGCTGAAGCCCCCTTTGTGTTGGAAATCAGCCATTGAAACCAGGACCAACCCACTCCTGTAGAGGAGTTGGCACTGTTGCTAAAGTCATAAACATACCTCTTAAGAGAGGGGGAAAGGGAGAAACCTTTAGCAACTTGACGTTTCTCCCAAGAATAATCCTGACAAGGCGTGAATGTTGGGGGGAAACCAAGATTAGGGGTACAGTAAGGAGAAGCCTTAAAATGAGTGGCATAAGGAAGTCCACTAGAATATGGGGGCATTGGAATTAGTACCTCGGAGATACTAGCCAAGGTAGTTGTGGTTAAAGCAGAGCTATTTACGGAGGTTCCTGAGCCTGATTGTTCCCCTGAGACTACTTGGCCCAATACAGTACTGAGAATGCTCCCTGAGACTTGACTGGACTGCAATGGATTGTCCCAGTTAGTCAAATTCTTGGTCTTAAGACGGATACAATGAGCGTTCCCAAGGCTAAAACAAAACACTCCTGTGAGATTAACTTGAGATTGATTGTAAATGCGTTCCACGTCCCCTCTAGGAGAGGCACAGGGCGCAGACATCTCACACGAGGTAGAGAAAAGAGTGGGAAGGACACTGGAATTACCGTGAACCGGCATCGGCATTGGCCAAGCCCGTGCCACCGCCCACCATTGCATTGGTGTCGTCTGTGTCATCGGCATCAGCACCAGAGCCAGAGCACTCAGCAGAATGAAGATCCTCATCACGGGATTGCTGTGGTAATTCTTGTTGCTGAGTAGCTGGCGTCAGGACTCTTCTTGTCAGGCGTTCAGGGACCCACAATGGTTCCGTGCGATCCTGGGGAAAAACACATACGGATCCTCGTGCCCATGTCAGCACGGGGTCGGGGCCGTTCCATTGGCCCGTAAGAACATCTTTCCACTTAACATAGCCAATCACAGAGGGCTGAGGGAACACATGTCTATCGGCCGCAGAGCGACCATGAATATCCAAATTCAAAAAATTAATAGTAAAGAGAGCTAAGGACAAGCATTCTTTAGGAGTATGTCCAGCTCCTATTCCCCCTTTTTGTTTTTGTAAAGTTTCCTTTAAGGTGCGATGAGCACGCTCAACAATGCCTTGTCCTTGAGGATTGTAAGGCAGACCATGAGTAAGTTGCACTCCCATAGTAGAACAAAAGGACGTGAATTGTCTGCCAGTATAAGCAGGTCCATTGTCAGTCTTAAGGGACGTGGGCGCACCCCACGCCGCCCAGGCTTCCAGGCAATGAGTGATGACATTACGTGCCTTTTCTCCTGATAACGCAGAAGCATGAATAACTCCAGAGTACGTATCAACAGAAACATGGACATACTTGAGGTTACCAAAGTCAGGTATATGTGTCACATCCATTTGCCAGACAACCAGTGGCTTCAACCCCCGTGGGTTCACTCCATAAGTAGGGGGATGAAGAAATGTGACACAATGGGGACAGTGCAATACTATCTGCCGAGCATCTGCTCTAGAAATGGAAAAACGCCTGCGCAGTGTTAAAGCATTAACATGGAAATTTTGGTGAAACAATTTAGCCTCTTCTAAGGAGGAAGCCAAACAGATCAATTGACCTCGAGTGGCTGAGTCCGCACAGGCATTACCCTGTGATAATGGACCAGGGAGAGAGGTGTGAGCCCGGATGTGCATTGGATAAAAGGGAGCAGTGCGGCTACAGATAAGCTGTCGAAGCTGATTAAAGTAAGCAGATACATTACGGGCATCACTAATAGCTCCCACAGTCTCTAGGATTTTTAGTGCTTGCACCACATAGATGGAGTCCGAAATGAGATTAAAAGGAAAAGAACACTGTTTAAACACCTCAATAACAATTTGCAGTTCTACCCATTGTGGATTTCCAGGAGCAAATTGATGCTGGACAGGGGGAGAATCATTAATGACATAAGCTCCCATTCCAGACTTGGAACCATCAGTAAAAATATTAACAGCCCCCGGAATTGGACTGGATGAAGTTACTTTAGGGAAAATAATAGGATGTTCCTTAACAAAATGGAGTAACGGATGAGAAGGGTAATGATTATCAATATCCCCTTGAAACGAACAACATAGAATAGCCCAGTTATCTAGAGTAGCACACAAAACATTAAGTTGAGCTTTACTATAGGGTATAATAAGAGAAGAAGGTGATTGTCCGAAAAATTGAATGCTTTGTTGAATCCCTTTAAGTGCTAATGCTGCAACAGCATCAGGATAATATTCTAAGGAGTTTCCTGGGGATACATGTGGGTGTATCCATAGCAAAGGTCCATCTTGCCATAGTACTCCAGTAGGCTGCCGCATAGTGGCAAGCACACATAATTGAAAAGGTTTATCACTCTGGAGCCTGCATAAAGTGGCATGTTGTATAGCTTCTTCTACTGTCATAAGGGCCGCTCTAGCCTCTTTGGTGAGGCTACGAGGGGAAGTAAGATCTGGATCACCTTTAAGAGTAGCATACAAAGGCTGTAGTACAACATTAGAAATATGTAAATATCCTCGTATCCAATTAATATCTCCCAGCAGTTTCTGAAAATCATTTAGAGTTTGAAGATCCTGAGTTCGTATGGTGATTTTTTGTGGTTGTAATTTGTCATACCCAATTGTTGCTCCCAAATACTTAATAGAATCTCCTGTTTGAACCTTTTCAGGTGCTATATGCAGCCCACATTGTGCTAACAACTTCACGAGGTCGTCATAGGCCTCATGAACTGTTTGTTCTGATTTAGCAGCCAATAATACATCATCCATATAATGAATGATCTTGATGGAGGAGTACTTTTGTCTGAGGGGCACAAGTGTCTTCCCTACATACATCTGACACATTGTGGGACTATTAGCCATTCCCTGCGGCAACACTATCCACTCAAACCTTTGATCTGGTTCCTCGTGGTTACACGAGGGAAGGGTAAAGGCAAAACGCTGCGAGTCTTTAGGATGTAAAGGAATAGAAAAGAAACAGTCTTTAATGTCAATAACAATAATGTGCCAGCCTTGAGGAACAGAAGAGAGCAGAGGCAGCCCTCTCTGAATGGGCCCCATAGGTTGCATTTGAGCATTAACCGCTCGTAGATCATGCAGTAGGCGCCACTTCCCTGATTTTTTCCTAATGACAAATATGGGAGTATTCCATGGAGAAGTAGAGGGTTGGATGTGACCCAAGTCAAGTTGTTCTTTAACTAGAGCATGGGCTGCTGCCAGTTTAACCGAGGGAAGAGGCCACTGAGGCACCCAAACAGGCTCCTCGGTGAGCCATGTTATGGGTATTTGAGCCTCAGCGGCCCCTAGGAAAAACCCAGACCAAATCTGTCAAGCTTTTGATGACCTTGTACAGGATGCTTACGTCCCTGTAAATGTTTTCCTAGTCCTAAACCTGGCCTATACCCCATATTGTGCATAATTTGTTGGGACACTGGGGAATAGTCATTACTAAGAGTGAACCCCATGTCTTTCATCAGGTCACGGCCCCATAAAGAGATAGGTAAATTAAGTACATAAGGCTGAAAAGTACCATGATGTCCTTCCGGGTCCTTCCAGGAAAGATGTCTACAGCTAACCTGAGGAGCCTGGGCATATCCAAGTCCTCTCAGAGATTGATCAGAAGTCTGCACTGGCCATCCCTTAGACCAGTCCTTAAGTGCAATGATGCTACGATCTGTACCTGTATCAAGTAAGCCCACAATTGATTTACCTTCTATGCTTAATTCCAAAGTAGGGCGATTACTCATATCTAGTGACAAATAAGCACAATTCCCTCCGGTGGTACCAATCTCATTCCCTGTCCGTGACTTTGAGTCTGCAGGGAAATGATCATGTAAACTAGGCAAAACCAGTAATTGAGCAATCCGATCTCCTGGGGAGATGGACACAATGCCTTTTGGAGCTTCCACCATAACCTTTACTATCCCTACAGTATCAGGACTTATGACTCCAGGGAAAACATGAAGACCTTGCAAAATGGAAGATGCACGTCCAATTAGCAAACCTACAGTGCCAGGTGGTAGAGGCCCTTTGAACTCAGTTTCCACCAATTGGACTCCCATCTTAGGTGTTAACACGAGTCTGGAGGTGGAACAGAGGTCCAATCCCGCGGCACCTGTAGTGGCTCTCCGCGTTTCATGGGATGGCGTAGAGATGGCCATGTCTCGGGTTCGGGTGTGACATTCTCCACTGCCCCATATATTTGCGGGCCCTGGGGTCGGGGGCCCCGTCGGCCGTTTTTTGGCCCAGCTGAAATAAGCTGTCCATGGATGTCCCTCACTGATGTACACTCTTTTGCCCAATGCTTCCCCCTTTTGCACCTTGGACACAATCCCGGTGATCGAAGGCCAGTGGAAGGGCCACCGTGAGGAGGTCCAGTAAAATTGACATTTTTGGGACACTCACGTCTGATATGACCGGGTTGACCACAATGGAAGCATGTTCTGGCGGCAGGATTGCCCCCTTTTGCAATCCGAAGGACAGCAGCTGCAAGACCTGCATTAGTTAAAGGCCCTCCAATCTCTCTACACACTTTCATCCATACTTCTATGCCTTTGTTCTTATAAGGAGCGATTGCTGCTTTACATTCCTTGGTGCATTGCTCAAAGACCAATTGCTTAACAAGGGGCATGGCTCTATCAGGATCCCCAAAAATCTTTCCAGCAGCATCCACCATCCTTGCTACGAAATCTGAAAAGGGTTCTGTAGGGCCTTGTAAAATCTTGGTCAAATTACCAGACACTTCTCCTCTATTTGGAAGTGACTTCCATGCCCGAATGCAAATGTTATTAATTTGATCATATACCTCAGGAGGGAATCCTGTCTGTTGATTAGCAAATCTACCTTGCCCCAAAAGCATGTCCTTATCCCAATGAGGATGTCCTGCTGCATGGTTTTGGGCGGCCTGCTCTATTGCGCCCTCTAGCATAAATGCTCTCCAGTCCAAATACTTGCCCGGAGAAACACAAGCCCGAACAAGGCTAGCCCAATCAGAGGGAGTCATACAGAATCTAGACAGACTCTCCACCTGAGTTAATGTGAAGGCGGCATCCACCCCATAAGTGCGTACAGACTCTGCCAGGGTCTTCACAATTTTGAAATCTAAAGGCTCCGAAAATCTTCCCCTATTCTCATCCTGAAAAACTGGATAAGCAAGACCCATCTCAGCGTTAACAGCCTTCCATGTTTGAGCATGGAAAGCTCTCCCCGAAACACCCCCACCATACGGCGGTGGGTCCGGAGGATCACATTTCTTGAGCCCCGGTCTATCTTCGTTCCCTTCTCCAGCAGCTAAACTCCCTAGCTGGCGAGACAGCCTCCCAAGCTCCTCCTCCTCATCCTCCTCTTCTTCTGACCCGCTTCCACATGGGGGTGTGCGCAGCGCACTGAGATCTGGATACAAGCGTTTCCTCCCCTGCTTCTCGCTCCGCACGCTCCCATCCTCCCGAGATACCTCACCTTTTGTCAGAGATAATCGTCTCCTCCCCTGTTTCACGCTCCGCACACTCCCATCCTCCTGAGATATCTCACTGCCTGCTGTCTCCGATTTCTCCTCATGTAACTTTTCTAAAACCTCCTGTCCTTTAGCAAGTGCGTCATGACATCTGCCATCTGTGAGGCAACTACGGACTATCTTCCAAAGGGGAATCACCCCACCCTCCAATATGCCCTGCTCACAAGCAAAGTCAAG
This sequence comes from Spermophilus citellus, assembly GCF_964194105.1. Classification (NCBI taxonomy): domain Eukaryota; kingdom Metazoa; phylum Chordata; class Mammalia; order Rodentia; family Sciuridae; genus Spermophilus; species Spermophilus citellus. Next base: position 67,798,489 of record NC_138187.1, on the reverse strand, counting down.
ATCCTTGCCCAATTTATCCCAACAAGGCATAGTAAGGCTGCCCGAATATGCAAACCACGGTGCAGCAACATCTACTTTCTGCAAAAATCTCTGTAAGATACTATGTTTCACTTTCAGGCCTTTGGAACGTAACAGGCCGTCTAGTGCCAGAAGAAGCGGGCTTGAAGATGTGACACCCATGACACAGCAACAGAACAGATACAGAGGACAAAACGAAAGTACACAGAAACAAAAGAAAAGTACACAGTGCAGCTGCAATAAAATATGAGGCTCTCTCTGTCTTTGTAGAGGAGCTGACTCCGCTTTGATTGCGGGTCCCACTAACCGGGACTATCAGGTCCCGCCCACCGGGACTGTCGTGTCCCACCCACGGGGACTGTCGGGTCCCACCCACGGGACTATGGGGTCCCACTTACCGGGACTGTTCAGTGCACCACCTCTGACGACTTGCAAGTTTTGATTTTCCCGGGTCTCGGCACCACTTGTCGCGACCCCCTTGCCCGCAAGGAAGACGCAACACCGGGAATCTTCTTACAGCTGTTTATTCAAGCTCTCGAGAGTTCTTCTAATCTCCCAGAAGCCCCTCCCAGCCTTAATAAAGTATCCAAACACCCAATGCGAAGCTGCCACGTGGAGCTTTCTCGTAGGGTGTCAAAGAACCATGTGCCAACTCTCCCAAAGAAGGAGTTGTTTATCACAGACCACCACAAGGCCAGCGCCATCTTGTAATGGCGACCACAGTCCGCAGAAGCGGCTCGCCACAGGCTGGTCTGTAGCTCAGTGGAAGAGCACTTACCTAGCACATATGAAGCACTGGTGTTGCTAATCAGCATCAACACCTAAAAATAAATAAAAGTATTCTATCTACCAAAAAAAATTTTTAAAAAGAATAATATATAACTTTGTGTGTGACCATAGAGCAATCACTAAGACATTGTTCATTGAAAGCTTTATTATTATGTATAAAATATTGTTCCATTCATTTTAAAAATATCCATGTATTTCATGCATGTTAGTGCAGAGCAAAGAAGTCAAAAGATACACATCAATATATGTGAGCATTTGTATTCATGTATCTTTGAATCCTTTATAAATAACTCTTTCTATATTACCTATGTAACAAAAAAGAGAAAAAAAAATCATCTCCAAAAATACATTACACTTACAATACACAATTTATGAAAACACATGATTCTGAAATTCATTGAACAGTAGGTAATATTTTCAAGCTTTTTATAATTTTATAAATGTCAGTTTTTACATTATCTCTAACAAATATATATTTAGGGTTACTAAGCAACAGGAATTGTGTTGGGCACAAATGGCCCACACAGTGGCTAGAGAAAACATAGTCAACTCCACTTTTAGAGTTTACAATCTATTTGGAATAGAGATAAGCAATTAAAAGAAATCAAAACAAGAATACTGCAGACAGAAGGACTATCATGTTATCATGTGCAAGGTCAGTGTGGCTAGAGTGTAGCATGCCAGGAGGGGTTGAGTGGCAAGAGATTCGTCTGTAGAAAATTCAGGGGTCTTTCTGTGAAGGGTCCTGTGAGCCTTGGTAAGGAAGCATGAACTTTATCTCTAGGTGGAGTGAAGTCATTAAAATGTTTTTTAAGTCAGAGTATAGGCTTATATTCGAATCAGATTTTTGAAAGGTCACATCAGGCAATTATGGAGGAAGAATTCCAATGGTACAAAATAGAGGCAAGAAAACCTGTCACGATGCACTTACAGTAAACCAAGCAATAGGGACAACCAGGCAATAGGGATAGAAGATATTTCACAGATGGAATTCAGAGGAAGTTAGTGGCTATGTGGATGTGTGAGGACAAAGAATCAAGAATAAATTCCAACTTTCTATGACCTACTAGTGTCTGCACCCACAGATCTGCTTTCTTACCTATTAACTTATATAATTAATTCATAGAGGTGATTATTTCTTTTAATTATTTTAAATTTAACTATTTTCTAGTGTTATCTGAAAAATTTCCCTTCTTTGAGTAACCTTAGTATTACTTCAATATGTTCTGGAATTAGATACTTGTGGTTCATGTTTCTTCTGAAAATTTCTATCCTAAGAATTTAATGAGATTATCTGCTACATTTGCAAGGTTTTATAAATTAACAAGAAAAGAGCTGTAATAGAATTACTCTCCAATATATTCATTTACCTTTGGAGGGGAGTTTTTTTTAAAAAGAAAAACAGGAAACAAATGAAAAATTTACAAGCAATTATGTTGGGTTATGTTCTTAGTGAGTCGATAATTGATCAATATTGATTATTGCTTTTAATAGATGCTTTGCTAGGTTGAATAATAGCTGCCCTCTCCCCCAGCCCCACCCCACTCAAAGTTGTATATGTCCTAATTCCTGGATTCTGTGAATACCTTATATGGAAAAGGGACCTTGCCATGTAATTAAGGGCCTTAAAACGAGGAGATTTTCCTGAAGTATGCAAATAGATCCAATGTGATCAGAAAAGCCCTTAGATGAGGGAAGTTGAAGGATCAGAGTGAGAAAATGTGCTAATGTGGTTGTATTAGTCAACTCTGAATTAGCACAATGAAATACCTGAGGCAGCTAACTTTATAAAACAAAAAGATTTATTTAGTTTATTGTTTTGGAGGTTCAAGAACACAGCATCTGCATTGGCCTAGTTTAGGTGAAGTTCCCCACCCCAACCCCAGCTATAGTCACATCTCAGTGGAGGAATATGTGTGTGTAAAAGCTGACATCACCAAACAGGAAATCAGAGAGATTGGGGTCCCAAAATTCCTTCTGAGGTCACACCCACACACACAATAGCACCTCTCTGGGGATCAAGCCCTTCATCAAAACAGACTCTTGGGGATATGATTAAACAAACCATATCTAAAATTATAGCTGTGGCAAGAAGCAGAGGAATGTGGACAAGCTTCTCCAAGCTCAAGCAGGCAGTGAAGAGTCCACCCTAGAGCTTCCAGAAGGAAGGCAGTTCTGCAGAGCCATTTTGAACTTCTGACCTCCAAAACTGTAAGGCAATAAATTCGTGTTATGTAAAGCCAAAAATTAGTGATAATTTGTTACAACAGCAATAAAAAATTAATACAGACGATATTTGAAACAGTGTATCAACCCAGTTTCCCTGCACATATTATTTTGCCTCTAACCTAATGGTGTAATCAATCATGAATTTCTAGAATTCAAAACTCCCTCACGCCTAAAAACTTTATTTGCCTACACCTACAAACCCCTTTTCTTCAAATTAAGACTTAATGCTCTCTGAAACTTAGTTTTCCTCCTGTCTGTACGTGCCAATATCTGTTTCCACCTGAGTCTTATTCCATGCTAATCTCCTGGCTGGGGTTATAGCTCAGTGATAGGGCACTTGCCTAACACCCTAAAAGCTAACAACGTGTGAGGCACTGGGTTCCTAATTCCTCTCTCCTATTTCTTTCTTAACTTTTAGTATGTCCTGTCCATAGGTCTAGAAAGAGGATTAAATAATAATCACAGAAAGATTTACTGAGTCTTTTCTATAGTCCAGACATTAAGCCTTCATTTTAGCATTTAATCCTCTGAGGTTAAATTTTATGAGCAGGGGCAGATTTATTGTGAGACAAATGAACCCTAAAGTTCAGGGCATTCAACTGTACACTTTCGAAACACTGGATCCTAAATTTATATCCTATTTTTACATTCTTATTTATTCCTTTTCTATAAGAGACCCCAAAATTATATGAGCTTCAGGGTTCTCCAAAACCAGGATCCATCCCTGCCTATGAGATAAATATTATTAGTATTAATTATTATTATTGTCATTATCATTACTACTGTTATTACTATTCCAATCTTACAAATATGAAAACTGAATAGTCACAAGGTTTTACAACTTGCCTAATGTTATAAAACCAGTAAGTGGCATAGTAATAATCCAATCTGAATTTAGAGTCTAGACACTAATGTACCTATTACATTTTTCTGTCTCTTTGGGAATTTCTTACCTCAACATGCTCCTTCCTTGCCAACTTCAGTTTTTTTAGTTAATATTCTATCTGTCTCTTTCATTTACTACCTGTACTTCCTTGCCTCCCACTTACTTTTCAACTTGCTATAATCTAATTTCTACCCCCACCACTCCATTAAAACTCTTAGCTAGGTCACTAATAGCCTCCAATAACAAAATCCAATGGATGCCTTTTTAGTCCCAATTGTGAACTCAAATTCTCTGAAAAGGTTGCATTTATATTAAAGATACTGTGAACTGCTTGACCTTGGCTGACTTGAACATTGTGATGATGGTGAGATGGAATGTTGCAGGTCCAGAGCCAAAAATCAAAATTATCTTGGGCTATCTTAATCCCTTGAACAGCCATTTGCCTTAACCTAGTTTTGTTTTCATGTTTTGGACACTGTGGTTTGAATCCAGGGACACTTTACCAATGAGCTATATCCCCAGCCCCTTTTATTTATTTATTTATTTATTTTGAGACAGGATCTCACTTATTGCTGAAGCTGGCTTTGAACTTGTGATCTTCCCACCTCGGCCTCCTGCATAGCTGGAATTACAGGTGTGCACCACCACACCTGAGTGACTTAATGTTCTTATAACTAATAGACTTCTTTCTAATGCATCTCTGGACTTAGCAGAGCTCTAGCTTTCACCAATTCTAAAGCTATGAATGCTGTAAGATAACATCTGAAACCTGTAGAAGAGCCTTCCCCACCTTGCTGTAGACTGCAAGATGTAGTCTACACGATGTCTTGACCAATGATTTGGTAAATGCATTGATGTACAACTTTTTTTTTCTGTGACAATTAAAAAAAATTCATGTAATATCTTCCACAGTGGAACATGTGATTCAGGGTAACTTGAATTGATGTTCCCAAGCCATGGTCACTCATATTTGATTCAGAAAAAAACTATTTTAAGGTCATTATTTCATAACAATTATTAATCATACTTGAATGTTCTATATACCACTTCTTCCCTTCTAAAGCTTTCTCTTTCCTTGATTAATGATTTCAAATGCTTCTTTTTAAAATTTATCTCATCTTCCCTTTTATTAGTCCCACTCATTCTACTTTCAAAGATCAATGTGTTGGGGCAGGCCCAAAATGGCTATACTTAGGCTCCCTCCCTGAGGCTTCTAGCAGGCCATGTTGTTTTATATTATGTTTTTTAGTATGTAGCTAAGGCCATGCATCAGCTATGTTGTGTTTAGTATGTAGTCAAGGTCAGAAACACTAGGATTCAGTGCATGTACTCAAGGTCATAAATATTGCTTGTGAGCATGCACCCACTGATGTAACCTGTTGGTAGTGTGCCTTGTTTATTTGGACTATATATTAAAAGGGGGCTCTACAGAATTGACGGGGGCAAAATGGAACTCGCTAGGGGCTGAAGCTGAAGTTGAAGACTGGAAGCTGTTGTTACCTCTGAATAAAGCATGTCTACTACCATAAGTGTGTCTTGCTGCTTCTTCCACCTGCCAGGATCCCGAATCTGCTTTCTGGGCCTGGGCCTGGGCCTTGCACAGTGCAATGAAATGCATGAGATTCTCTCTTTAATTCTCTTCTCACTCCAAAGATTTCCTTGGAGCTCTTATTCTTTTGCCTACTGCTCTATGTAGACAGTAATAGTCATAAATTTCTCTCTCTATCCAAGTCATGTATCACAAACTACAGACCGAACTAGAAATGCAATTTTCTACTGGATTTCTCCATCTAGAGATCCCAACGCCCACAGTTATAATCTGTTCTTCTTTCTGCTTAATCCATCTGGTCAATCAAGCTAAACCCTAGCAACCATCACTGAATTTTCCCAATTCTTCATCTTCTGCATTTCATTCCCCCTTCTCCCACCCCATGATGATGGCTTTATCTCAGATTAGCAGTGTATCTGACATCATTCTTTATTTAAAAAAAAAACTCTCTGACATTATTGGTCTATACTTCATCTCACCCCCAGTTTCCCCTCTTTTGTCTCTCTCTCTCTCTCTCTCTCTCTCTCTCTCTCTCTCTCTCTCTTTCTCTCTCTCTCCTCCCATACATACACACCCATATATGCATGAATTTAAGAAGTCAAATAGAAATATATTACATGAGACACAGCCATAGCAGCACAATTCACAATAACTAAACTGTAGAGCCAACCTAGATGCCCTTCAGTAGATAAATGGATAAAGAAAAAAATGTGTCATATATACACAGTGGAATTTTACTCAACAATAAAAGAGAATACAATCATGGCATTTGCAGGTAAATGGATGGCATTGGAGAAGACAATGCTAAGTGAAGTTAACCAATCCCCCAAAAAAACAAATACCCAATGTTTTCTCTGATATAAGGAGGCTGACTTATAATGGGGTAGAGAGGGAGAGCATGGGAGGAGTAGACGAACTCTCGGTAGGGCAGAGGGGTGGGAAACAAAGGGAGGGGACAGGAGGTTAACAAGGATAGTGGAATGTGATAGACACCATTATCCAAAGTACATGTATGAAGACACAAATTGGTGTCAACATACTTTATATACAAGAGATATGAAAAATTGTGCTGTATATGTGTAATAAGAATTGTAATGCATTCCGCTGTCATTTATTTTTCTTAATCAATAAAAAAAGAAATATATTACATGACAAAGATCTTCATTATCTGTCCCTAGCTACATTTTTTCTCAACCTCCTAGGTCTTTGTCTCAAAGTTTATACTATAACCATTCTGAATTTTTGTAGGTCTTAAACCATGTTGTTTTGTGTTTCTCATATACATGTCATTCTCTTGAGCCAGCTTCCCTTTCTATGGTCCCCCACACAAATCATTTGCAACCCAACATATGGCATTTTCCAAAAGCCTTCCTTCTCTTCTCACAAAGTAAAATTGATTTCCTTCCTCTATTGAGATGTTTTATTTTACTGTGCATATTTTGACTTCTACCATGAAATACAGGACCTTGAGCTTGGACTTCCCGGCTTCCAGAAGTGTAAGAAATAAATTTTTGTTGTTTATAAGCTATTCTGGTATTTTTTTAAAAGCAGTTCAAATGGACTAAGATGAGAAAATAATGATATGTTGCCTAAAAGAAATGCATTTTAGATACAAAGGCACAAATGGAACAAAAGTACAGAAAACACAGACCATATTAATACTAAATCAAAAGAAAGGTACAGTGACTGTATTAATATTAAATAAAGTAGACTTTAAACCAAAGAATATTACCAGAGATAAAGATTATTTCATCATCATAAATGTAGGAAGTCATCAGAGAACAACTCCTCTCTCAATGATTGACAGAGGAAATACAATATCAATAAGAGTAGAGAAGTCTGGAACAATACCAGAAACCAATTTGACTTAATGGATACACTTCATCCAACAATACAAGAATGCATGTCTTTTTCAAGTTCACAAGGAACACTTACCAGGATGGATCATATTCCATGCTGCATAACAAGTGTCAGTACATTTATAAGGGTTCAAGCCATACAAAGTTGTTTTCACACCTTAAATAAATGATATTAGCATTTAGTAACATAAAGATACCTGGGGCAGGGGGGACATATGGGGGAAGGGGAGAACTGAAACGGGTCTTGAAAAAAATCAAAGGGGAAAATATATTTTGAGTTGAATGAAATCACAATATATAAAATTTTGTGAAATGCAAGCAAGCCAGGAAAAAAACAGTACTAAATGCCTATATTAGAAAAGGAGATCTTAAATCAACACTTTCAATTTCCATCAAAAAACTAAATAAAATACAAAATTAAAAATTAATAGAGAAATGACAATAATCAGACAGAAAGCAATGATCTAACAAACTAACATAAAGAGAAAATTAATAAACCCAGAAGCTGGTTCTTTGAGAGGACAGTAAAAATGAACGATTATTTAGCCATACTGATCAGAAAGAGAGACGACACAATTTACTAATATCAAGAATGAGAGAGGAAAATATGCCCTTTTTATATAATAAAAAGAGATAGTCTCAAAAAAAAAATAAGAGAGGAGACATCACTACAGATTTCAGAGAAAATAAAGGAATCATAAGGAAATTATATAATCATTTTTATGTCCATAAATTCAACAGTTTGTATGGAGTAGATAAATTCTCTGAAAAACACAAACTACCAAAGCTCATTCAAGAAGACATCTTAAAAATAAATAATACCAATTTTTTTCAACCTCATCTAGAAAACTTTGGAGACAGTATATCCTAAGTTCTTCTTTCAGGCAGCATTGCTCTTTTACCAAAATCAAGTAAGAAAAGCGAAGATGATAGACTTCTGTGGTCCAGCCATCTGACCTCTGGGACTCAGGTAAGTGCCCAGGAAGCCAAGCATGTCACTTGGACCATGGAAGGGCTCCTTATCACACAGGAAGAATATTTTCCTGAGATTTAGGTGCATTTATATTCATCTTAATACAAAATGCTGAGCATGGCAGGTATCTCTATGTTGTCTTCTAGAACAGGTAGTCCTGCTTCTTTTCATCTTAATACAAAATGCTGAGCATGGCAGGTATCTCTATGTTGTCTTCTAGAACAGGTAGTCCTGCTTCTTTTATCCACTGTCCCAATTGAAATGTAGATATTTTACTAAACATTACCTCCAAGGTTTGGAATGGAAAAGGCTTTTGCTTTTGCTCCACCTTTCATACTCAACACACAGAGCAGCCCTTAAGGTGCAGTTATCCTGCTGACCTGTTCAAGAAGAAAAAAGCAACAAATAGGTGTCTTCTGCTTCAATTTGGTCAATTATCAAGAAACTGTTTTGCAAGCTGAAGACTGAAACAGATGCTTAGGTCATAGTATTTGTGCATTCTTTGCCTTTTGTTCTAAACAAGAAAACTAAATAAATAGCAACTACAGATTGTTGGGTGCAGAGCAGGCTGAACTGTGTTGTCTGCAGGGCAGGCTGAACAGATGTTGGCTGCAAGATAGCCCACACACTCAAACACCCCTCTATCTGGTCCTTTATCACCTGATTGTGTCAAGTCCTGCTCAAGGCTGAGCACTCAACCCCCCTTGGGCCAACAAGGCAGCTTGCAGACCCAGAGGCCCCATTAGATTTGGGCTATAAAAACTCCCTCCTGCCAGGCCCCCCTCTCTCTTGCTCTCTTTCTCTTCTCTTCTCTCTCTCTCTCTCTCTCTCTCTCTCTCTCTCTCTCTCTCTCTCTTCTTTCTTTTCTCTTTGTTGCACTGCTGCAATAAAGATCTTTTGGTTGCTCCGAGTGTTGTGGTAACTTTCCTTTCATTGGTGCCGAAACCCGGGAGAGAGTTAAAACCCACTTTTGGGTCCCTCTTCCTTCGGAAGTGCCACTCACCGGATGGCCTGAACCCAGGCCCAAACCCATTTTCTCAACCGCCAGACCTCCATCCACCCCCAACCTTCGATTGGTGAGTTTCCCCTTCCTGGAGTCCTAAACCCAATGGTGGTGTCAGGAGGATTTGACCGTTGATTGTTCGGCAAACCTCTTTGCCCACCTGCGGGGAGGAAAACACCCCACCACAGCCTTCAAGGCTACGGTGGCCCTCAGGGACTCCTTCCTAGGGCAGAATAGACTCCTGGGTTCAAAATTATTCCCTTCCCTTCCCAGCTGTTAGTTACCAGCATAGGCTTTGTAGGTCTCCCTACAAAGATGGATGAGTCCTCTGGGAACACATAACAGAGAACTGAACATCACACCCCACCCAGACCTTCACCATATTGGTGCCTCTCCTAAAATCCTAGTCCTCAGACGCTTACATTCCCCTTCCTCCCTCTTCCTCTGTCTCTCTCTTTCCCCTCTTTCTGGCCCTGGGAGTCTCCGGCCTCTCCAGGAGGGTTCCCAAAAAGAAAAGCCTTGGCCAAGGTCTCCCACGGCTCCAGCTCCGTCCAGAACGAGAGCTTCGACTGTCAGGATTCGGTGGCAACCAATCTCTGCACCTCGAACCTGCCACTAAGGCACTCCTGATTTTTGGCTCTAGCGGGGACGCCCCTTTTGCCAATAAATCAGTTTCCTCCTTCTCTCTTATACTACGGTTGCATCTCCTTCCTTCTCCTCTATACCAAGTTTGTGTCCCCTTCCCTCCTTCTTATACTACTTTGCAACGTGGGTAATGTGTCCTCTCTGCCGGTCGACTCTTCCTTACACTGCCTCTTGGATAACCTCAAAACCCTCTCCTTGACACCAGATATCAAACCCCCAAAATTGATCAAATATAGCACCCAGGCCTGACCTACTTATCCCTTAGACAACCAAAGCAGGTGGCCCTCCTTTTGGGTCCCTGGATCCCTCTATTCTAAGGGATCTCTACAATTACTGTGTCGTTCGAAAAAATGGGTAAAAAGCTGCTATATCAAAGCTTTCTTCTTGCTTGTGCTCTCTGCACCTTTTGCAGACCTCTGCAAATTTTTCTAGCTTGCAAACCAACACCCACAACCACTGATCCCCAATCTTCTCTTCCTCCGGACTCATCCACTACTTTTGACCCTACTGATGAATTTCCACCCTATCGCCCAGCTCAAATAGGTCCTCACCCTCAATCTTCTGCCCCAGCCCCTCCACTGTCTCCCCCACTTGAACAACCTGACTTCTCCTTTCCACTCACTAGATCAAAAACCTAAACAACCACCTTTCCTCAAACCATTGCCTCTTTTCTGAGGTAGCAGGTACTGAGGTAGCCCTCCACCCACTCACTCCTCTCTTCTTCTGTCAGTGCCCACACCAGGTCCCACCAGATCCTCTTACCAGCTAACCCAAAGCTCAAATGAGCTGAGGAGAGCCCTTGGACCCCTATCAGAGATCTGGTGAAAATGGCCTTTAAAGTTGCTTTGTCATCACTGAAAACAGGTTACTAAGAATTGTCCCTTACAGACTTTTTGGGATATTCACTCCCATCCTCCCCTCTGCTCTACCTGTTCTACTGCTCAAGTTTTCCTTGCTAGGGAAAATCCTATTCTTTTACATCACTCCTTCCTCATTCTCAGATACACCGAGCTGCTCTCAGCCCCGCCTTCCTGTCTTCCCCTCCTTACCCAGGCCCACAGAAAAGTCTTAACTGACCTTCTCCAGAAATCTTCACCACCACGGCTGATTTTAGGATTTTCAGCAAAAGAATCCCTATAAAAGAATTTAGTGTAGATAAACTTCCTATTTTCCTGTTGCCCTGTTTTACTTGGTCACTGGCTGGAAAAATCAGCACTCCAAAAGCTAGTTTTTCACAAAATATGTGAACAAGATCTCTGGCTTTGAGCTGGGCCTTCACAGAGAAGCCTACATGTCTAAGATAAGGAAGTTACCAACTGGGCTCCAAGATAACAGCTGGCGAGGGGTGGGGAGGGTGGAGGGAAGAGGAGAGAAAGGGAAAAAAAAGCTCTCCCCCTCCCAAGTGTCCTTGAAGGGTTAACTTGCCCAGAACAGAGGAAAAAACAACAACAATAACAACAACAACAAAAACCCTGCTTTTTGTGAACTTCTGCAGACTATGAACTTCTGAGCCCCTTCCCTTACATGTTGGGTACAAAATTCTGAAACAACCTAAACTTGGGGTTCAGGGGATTAATTGATTATAACAGAAGCAGTGCCCTCTGAATCCAGTTGCAACCAAATAAGACTGTTTCCCTGTCTTTAGTGCTATCTTAGGTGCCTTGCCTTGTCCGTCTCTACAACAGTATAATTCTATATACTTAAACATTGTTCATGTTTTCATGAAATGGTCAACAGATGTGATTAACTGCATGCTGCAAATAACAAAATATCTCTTATTAAAATGGAATAATTTGCCTAAATTCAGAAATTTACAAGGATTGTTTCAAAGTGTGAATAAAGAAGGAGTTAACAGATAGGAAAGAGAAATTAGAAGGTTCTAGGTATGGATTTAATAGAAGGAAAATGTGTTTCTGGATAAGAGAGTCTATTAAGTAAATAAGAGGGTTTAAGTAAGTGCTAAAGAAGGTCTGTATATACAACTATGGTTAAACAACAACTGTTATTTTGCAATATTGTAATATGTTATTTCTTTAAAAGCTAAACTTGATTAATATAAAAACATCAATAATAATCGTGGTACTATTACTCTTATTTGTATATTAAATGCGTTCATATTTTTCAGGTATATGTCATTAAGATAGAAGCTTAAAAAAATTATTATATCAAGCTGGTGTTCTCCAAAAGGTTGCATGGTTATTTTAGGCTCTTAAAAATAACATATTGGAGATTTATTTATATCATTTAATGTTCTATAACTAGACCTGTTATCGATAAGATTAATATAAAGTTCTATACACTGGGTACAATTTAAATGTAATATACTGTATTACCTAGTATTCATGTGACATCAAGCAACAACATATATAAACTTTATAAAATGATATTTAAAAACAAAGATCAGCTTCAATACTAGAATACTTTACCTAAGATTTATAAATCTTAGCCTTACCTGAGATAAGGCTGTGCTTCCCATCTTATTACATGTCAGAATGACTCCAAAGTAGGCCAGACTTCAGCTAAAGCCCAATACTCTTAATTTAGGGTGAAACTGACTTTGCTGGATGTTTATGATCAAGACTTAAAGTTAAATTAAAATGGCCAAGAAAACCAATATTTGGCCTCTGGCCCTCTGAGTCAGTCTGAATCCAGGGAACAGGGAACTTCTCTAAAGAGCTTTGCAACTCTGGGCCACATAACCTCCTGATCAGGGAGATTAATGAGACCACTGGAGAATGAAAAGCCAATCAGTGCATTTGCTGTGAATAGGAGGGTCATTGGAGACAGGAGACATCCCTGATGCTTCCAAGAGAAGCCACATGGTCAAGCAAGACCTGGACCCATCCTAGCACAAATGGCACTAGCAGAACTAAGAAGCTGCTCTCAGGTTCCCCCACGAGCGACCCCTATGGGAACTCGGCTGACTCTTAACAATAGATGGAAACAAAGTCAATTTTGACCAACTTGATCTTAAACACCTACCAAAAACAGTTAAGCCAAAACACAGTCATTTCTGGGAGTAGTGAAAGACAAGAACAGCTAGAAAAGAGGAGACAGCAACTAAGCCAACAGGCTCCATGGGGAATGTTCAGTCAGTATGGCCTTGGCTCCTCCCCCTCACAGGACCCCTATTAGTCCTCTCTATGTTTCTCCTAATAGGACCATGTCTATTAAATTGCCTACAGAAGTTCATGCAAGATCAGATAAACAAATTCACCAACAAGCTGGTCAATCAACTACTTCTTTAAGACTACCAGCCCTGATGCCCAAGATGGAGAGCTACGACTCATGACCAACTCCTCTGGCTCCAGAGACACTGTGCCCATCTAAAACCCTCTCTAACCCCTTTTTCCAATTTTCACAACCCCTCTTTCACTTCCTAGGAATGAGAACTACTCTCCAGCACGTCCACTCTGCTTATTCTGTCTGCTCTACAGTATCCCCACAAGGAAGCATCAAACCTAAACTCCCCCTTGTACCATGTCTCCCACCTCAAAAAGGCACTTGTTCCAAATGTACAGTCCTGGACTTCCACCATGCCCACCAAACTCAATATTTCTCACCAACCCTCTTCTTCTTTTACTAATCATTATTCTCTCTCAAGTTTTTATCTCAAACCAGATACCGCTTCTACATCCAAGCGACATGACACCAGGATGACACCACCCACTCTCAGTTTATGGGTCAAGGCAATTGCCCTTCCACTGGCTGCAATCGGGCTGTCACCCTTAACATTACTGGATTCAACCAAGCCACCTCCAATACTTCCTAGAGTCCCTGCTATAGGACCAGTGGCTGATACCAAGAATCTCCTCCATCCAGGACTGCTTTGATGCCATCAAGGACTTGTGGCTTCAAGGAACTTTTATGGACTTTACCCCTACCACAGTAGTTGTCTGTGGCCACTGAATGTTATTTCTGGCTGCCCTGGTGTTCTCAGACCTGTCCCCCAAACATTCCTCCACTTCCCCTTCTAGGTCCAACGCCGCCCACCATTAAGCAGGAAGTAGCCAGAGGACTTTACGCCAACCCCCATGTCACTTAGAAAAACAAAAAGGGAGGAATGTTGGGTGCAGAGCAGGCTGAACTGTGTTGTCTGCAGGGCAGGCTGAACAGATGTTGGCTGCAAGATAGCCCACGCACTCAAACACCCCTCTATCTGGTCCTTTATCACCTGATTGTGTCAAGTCCTGCTCAAGGCTGAGCACTCAACCCCCCTTGGGCCAACAAGGCAGCTTGCAGACCCAGAGGCCCCATTAGATTTGGGCTATAAAAACTCCCTCCTGCCAGGCCCCCCTCTCTCTTGCTCTCTCTCTCTCTTGCTCTCTTTCTCTTTCTCTTTCTCTCTCTTTCTCTTTCTCTTTCTCTTTCTCTTCTCTTCTCTTCTCTCTCTCTCTCTCTCTCTCTCTCTCTCTCTCTCTCTCTCTCTCTCTCTCCTTCTTTCTTTTCTCTTTGTTGCACTGCTGCAATAAAGATCTTTTGGTTGCTCCGAGTGTTGTGGTCACTTTCCTTTCACGGATTACTTCAGGGTTTTGTTTGTTTGTTTTTTAATCTCTTCCAATTTGGGCCACTATTATAATAAGCACATTTGAGACTGCAGCAGGAAATTACAAGTATTATTGTAATTTGAAAAGAAAAAGATGTTGGGGCTGGGGATGTGGCTCAACCCTAGAGCACTCTCCTAGCACATGCAAGGCCCTGGGTTCGATCCTCAGCACCATATGAAAATAAATAAATAAAATAAAGGTATTGTGTCCAACTACAACTAAAAAAAAAAATATTAAAAAAAGAAAAGAAAAAGATGTTAAAAAGTTACATATATCTGTAAATCTTGGTTCATCTTGAGGCATAGATTTACTGGACGTAAATAAAGGTCCAATTTTGTAGTTAACCCTTGATATGATAAAGAAGCAGAAAGACAAGATCTCCAGATTGATTTCACATCTGAATAGACCATCGGAGTTTCTGTTCAAATATACATTTTTACACGGGCAAATCCTTTTTTTTTTTTTTTTTTTTTTTTGGATGAAAGGAGAAATTTTTCTCCTGGAGAAGGAAATCTATCGTTGAATTTTTCAAATTTTTTTTTTTACTATTTTTAACTTTTTTTTCATTCTACAGAAGGATCGGACTATGCAGCAGCTAACCCTATAAGGGCATGCTTACCTTTAGTTGAAAGAATGATAAAAGCAATTAACACAGTTTGAGTTCACTGATGGAACCCTATACACCTCCCTAAGATGAGAGGCTGTGGTATTATAGTTTTAGTCATCTTTTTTTGTGGAGTCATATGGCATATAAGACATGGTTGTCCATGTGGCCAAGGCTGGAAGACAAGTAGTATGAGTGGGTTTTTAGTTAAGAAGATGTGATGGACCCTATAGTACAATCTGTCTTCAAATTCATACATAGAGAACTGGAAGGAAAAAAAATGAGACGTTTCCATGTAATTCCTTTCCCCTAAGAAAAGAAACAAAAATGTCTTATGTTGCACCATCTGACTTTTGGGAATCTTATAAAACATAGTTCCACTTTTTGTTTTTTATAAAAACATAACTCTTTTCCTTCAACCAAGATGGTTACTTGGAACAATGTTTCCAATCATATGGTTAGGTCATTGCAGATTTAGAAGAAATTCAGGATCTGAAAAGAAAGGAAGATGTTTTGGGGGGTTTTGTTTGCTTGTTTGTTTTTGTTTTTACTACTAGGGATTGAGCCTGGGGTGCTTAACCACTAAGCCATATCTCCAGCCCTTTTAATTTTTTTTTTTTTTTTTTTTTTTTTTGGAGGTAGGGTCTTACTAAGTTGCTTAGGGCTTTGCTTAATTACTGAGGCTCACTAATTTGCTGACGCTGACCTCAAACTTGCAATCCTCCTACCTCAGCCTCCAGAGTTCCTCGGGTTAAAACACATGAACGAACGACTAAACCTGTCCCTTTTTTTTTTTCTTTAACAATTACATTATATGATGAACAAATTGTAGTGGAACACTGTCCTTGCTTCCAAATAAACAGAAGACCACTGTATGAGATGTCATGCCTTTCCTAAGCAGCATGAAACTTTTGTTTATGATGTTTCGTAGAGAAAGAATTTTAAGCTTATTAGATGAAATTAAGAACAGATAGTATTAAATCATCTCTGTTTTCTGGAATTCTTACCCAAGGCCATGGGTTCTATGATACTGGGAATATAGAGCAGATTTACCAAAAATTAAGAGTGAAAGAAATGGCCAAAAATGGGAAATGCTTAGCATTCTTATGATTAGATTAATGAGCCAATATGATTTGTAATAAAAGAGCCTTTTTCTAAAAAAAAGATATTATGACAAAATAAACTTACAAACTAATATTTCTCATGAATTTATGTGCAAACATACTAAACAAATTGTAGCAAATTAAATCAATGTTATATTTAGAAGGATAATTTATCATGAAGAAGAAGAGTGTCCCACAAATGCAAAATTTGTTGAACATTCAAAAATCAATTAATGATTATATAATTTAAAATAGCCAGAAGAGAGGACTTCAAAAGGTTCTCATGACACAGGAATTATAAATGTTTTACATAATGTATAACTTAAGTATCCTTAAGTAATCAATACACAGTGAAAAAAAAATGTACTAAAACATCACATTTACCCCACAAAGACAGGCAATTATTTTCTATCAATAAAAAAAGGTCAGCCTTGAGCCTGGGATTGTGGCTTCAGTGGTACGGCGCTTGCCTTGCAAGTATGAGGCACTGGGTTTGATTCTCAGCACCACATGAAAAAAAAATAAATAAAAACAAAACAAAGGTATTATGCCCATCTTTAAAAAAAAAAAATGTCAGCTTTGAGAGTAGTGCAGAGAATTCTTTGTCCTTCTCCCCAACAATATCTCAAACCTGTGAATGAGGTCAGAAGTTGTTTTTAAAAGAGAAAAAAAAAATAATTCCAAAGTTAAAAATAAAACTCTAATGGCATGTCATGAGATCAATAAGTTTACTCAAACTGACCCAATAGTCAGTCACATAGACTGAAACTTTCTTCCACAGTCCCCACTTGAAAGTAGCTTTGGAGAAGCTGAGAGATGTGAGGGAAACTGGTGGGTACTTCCAGAAGCTGCAAAGCAGGGAGGGAGTGCTAACAAGGGGGTCAGGAAGACCAGATCAAGCACAACAGAGAAATATGCACATACGTTATGTACACTTCAAAAGCTTGGCTACAGCCAGCTCCTCGTCTGATATTTTATTTTATTTCTATGTAGGCAGCAACCATCTTTCTCACTTCAGATTTGCCTGCCTTCAGAGCTAGAAAGTGAAGCTATCCTTGAGATTGTGCTTGAGGAAGGAGAAGGCTAGGGAAGAGGGAAATCTAATTTCTAACTTCCTATAGGAATTGTGAACTGGACATTTGCTAATTGATTTAACTAATTCCTATTCAAATTATAATTATCTGACTCCTCAATAAAGTATAATATTCCTTGTTGAAAAGTCAATTAATGTGATTCATCATACTAAATAAAGAAAAACATATTAATCAATGTAGAAAAGAATTGAACAAAATGTTAAAAAGAAAAAAAAAGAAGAAGAAGAAAATGTCTTGGCAACACAGTAATAAAATGGAACTTTTCTTAACCTAATACAAGCCGTCAATAAGAAATTTTACTCTTACATTCTAAAATACCATTTACAAGAACATCAGGAATATGCTCTAGTGATAAATCTGACAAAACGTGCGCAAGTCCAATACACTGAAAACCACATTAGCTGAGATAAATTAAAGAAGACCTCTTAAAAATAGATACATTCCATTTATGGATGAGAGACTCACTATGGTTAAGATGCCCATGATCAGAAAGTTGATGTATTGGCTTAATGCAATATCAATTGAAATTCCAGAAGGATCTTTTGTGGAAGCAATATGCTGATGCTAAAATTCATATGGAAATACAAGAAGTTAGAATAGCCAGAAAATTTTAGAAAAAGAAGAACAAATTTCCACTACCTGACTTTAGAACTTCCTGTAAAACTATACTAATCATGAAAGTGTGACAGTGGTACAAAATCAGACAGATCAATGAAACAGCAGTCTAAAAATGAACCCACGTATACATGGGCAATTGATTCTTAACAGTTTTGAAAGCAAATCTGTGGACAGAAGTCTTACAAACTGTCTTATCAAAATGGCATTCATATGCCCATGAGACTTTGTCCATGCCCCCATTATATAAAAATAACTCCAAGTGGATAAAATATTTAATATAAAACCTAAAACTATAAGCATGGAATAACATCTATGTAACCTTGGGTTATATAAAGATTTTGTAGACATTACACCAAAACCATGATCCACAAAGTAAAAATATTGGTCAACCGGACTTCATCAAAATTTAGTCCTTCTGCTCTTGGGTAGATAGTATTTTAAAAGATGAAAAGAGCCACAGAACAAGAGAAAATATTTGCAAGTCATGTGCCTGATAAGGATATATATATCCAGAAGACATAAAAACTCTCAAAACGCAATAAAAACCAGATAATCTACCAAAAAATGAGCAAAAGATTTGAACGTAAGTGTCCTCAAAGCCTTTACACAACATCGTAGGTCATTAAGGAAATGCCAATTAAAACCAAAATGAGATACCACTACATTTAGAAGATCTCAAATCAAAAAGACTATACCAAATGTGGTTGTGGATGCAGAATAACTGGAACATTCATATATTGCCAGTGGAGAAATAAAATGGTTAAACTAGTTCTTGGCAGTTTCTTAAAAAGTTAAATATGCATATCGTATGATCCAGCCATTCTACTCCTAGGTATACGCCCAAGAGAAATGGAAACATATGTTCATGCAAAGACATATACATGAATATTCATAGTAACTTAATTTCCAAATGCTGTGTGAAATAAATCAGACTAAAAATAGCACATACTGTACAATCCAATTTATATAAAATTCTAGAAAATGGAAGCCAATATATAGTTACAGAAAGCAGATTAGTTATTGCCCAGAATAGAGGGAAACAGGGAGGAGAGAAAGAATACTCCAAAGGGGCACAGAATACTTTTGGGGTGATCCACGTGTGTGTGTGTGAGAGAGAGAGAGAGAGAGAGAGTGTTTATATGTATATTAAAATTTACTTACAAATCATGGGGCTGGGGATATAGCTCAGTGGTAGAATACTTGCCTTCAAACATGAGGCCCTGGGTCTGTTCCCTAAGATCAAAAAAATAATAACAACAGCAGTGTAAAAGTATATACTTTAGGGAAATTTATTATATTTCAACTAAGCCTCAATAAATATGTTTTTAAAAATGAGTAAAAACAAAATCCATGAGCATTATTAAAAATCCAAGTAAAAAACAATTGTTAACCGAAAAAATTGTGGAACTAGGTACCCATTGTAGACTGAGTACTATGCTAGTTACTCCTGAGGAATATAAAATTAGTAGAGTCCTGGCCCTTAATCACGTATCACAACCAAAATATTTACAAGGAAGCATATATTGGGTATCAAACACAAATTCTGCTAATTAACTTTCATTAGAGTTAACTATATATACATATACATGTAGATTTAAGGTATGGATAGATATAAACATTCCTGTGTAACAGAGAAATTACAAGGACATTCATTCCCATTTTAGAGTTCACTATAGTTCTTTTAAATAAAGATTTTTCCCATGCATTCAAATTCTATAACCATAAAGAAATCTGCAAACATTTCAGAAATCTACCTCTTAAATAAATAAATAAATGCATCGCCTTGTAAATATCATTATATACAGCAAAGCTTTTAAATCAGAGAAAGTTCCCTGAAATAGGTAAGTTTTAGCTGAATTTTTAAAGACTATTAAGACTAGAATGTAGAGGAGGACTTGGATAAATAATTCCAGATGAATAAAATGGAAAGCAGAGGTACACTAGAGAGTTTGGCTTGAAGGCCATCAATTTAAAAATTTGTTTAAATAAGTTAATTTTTAAAACTTGCATACCTTACTTGGAGAAACCATGGTTGAGAATCATTGGGTCTATTTCCACAAGAAATGTTGACCACCATTTCAGGAATTCACACTATAAGGTATTGATTTAACATTGGAGAACCATTTTATAAGCTTCACTTTCCTGTACTCTCTCTTACCCGAATTCTCCCCACCCCCTTTAGTGACCTACCCTAAGCCAATCCCAGAAGGACACGACCCCTTGACTCTGGAAAGCTCCATGGTGCCAGTGACCTAAACCAATCCCATGCTCTTCCCGCCCTGCCTCGCTCTGATGCAAGCACCCCCAGCATATCCCACAACGCCACAACTCCAACTCCAAACCCCTGCCCCACAAAAGCTGAATACCTGAATATCTCTAGCGCCTCTCTCCACTCTGTAGAGGGATGGCCTTTACTTGTCAACTTTGACAAATAAACCTTTGTATGGATCTCTGCCTGGTCTCCATCCTTCATTTCTCCCTTGCCCATCTCTCTCTTCCTCACTTTGCTTTCACACCCCAGCATCTCCCCCTCTGCCTGGCTCTCTCTCTCCCAGGGGCCTCACCTCCACCCCAGAGGCATTTCCTTCTGACCCTGAAGGAGAAAAGAAAAAATGTCCACAGGCTACCAAGGGGATAGTGGTAGTTGCACTACGTTTAATCTGGGAAAGTATTTCCTTCTAGCCACCAAGATGGCCTTCTGCCCACATTCAAGGGGCCTGCTCAGGGAAGTTAACAGTGCATCTGCATTCAGTGAAGGTCTTGGAGGAGACCCAAATCACCACATTCGGCAGAGTTCCAGGAACTCCGAGAGGATGTACGTTCCAAACAGAGAGAAAGAACACAGAAATCAAGGCTTGAAGTGGAGCCCAGAAAGGAATCTAGTAACAGGAGGCATGAGTGGGGAAAATGAGCATTTTAAATTCAAGTTGCTTGGGAATTCTCAGAAAGAAGATAGTCTACATGGTTAAAGTTTGTGAAGTAAGCTTTTTACAGCATTCCTTTTTGTTCATTAAATGTTTGACTGTGACTCTGAAAAAGAGTGCTGACGAAGTCTTGCCTATGGAGGAGAACCCTGGCTGATTCAGGGTAATAAATAGTCCCATGTGTACATATACCAAAGTGGAATATTCAGAAGGAACATAGTATTACCAACTAGAGGCTGCTTTCTAAGCACATATGTCACTTTAAAGTTACTACAATAACAATATGCAGCAATAAGGGACATCATTATTTTTCAACAGGTGGTGAAATGAAAAATGAAAAGAAAGCTCGTTTTTAAAAAGTGAAGTCCACCAGGGAAATTCCGATGCACTGCAATATGGATGTACCTTGAGGACATTATTCTAAGGGAAATAAGGCAACCACAAAAAAGAAAATTTTGTGTGATTCCACTAAAATAAGGTATCTAGAGACAGAAAGTAGAATGGTGGTTGCCAGGACCAGAGGGGAAGAGGGATTGGGGCATTGTTTAATGGTCCAGAGCTTCAGTTTTGTGAGTTAAAAAAATTCTGAAGAATAACTATATAGCAATGTGAATAAACTTAATGCCAAACTACACACTTTAAATTTGCTAAATTGTAAATTTTATGTTATCTTATCATTTTTTTAAAAAAAAATTCTATAGAGAGGATGGGGAGTAAGTTTGTAAAGTAACCACACTAATCTGAAAAGCAGTTGCAGAAAGACTAAAGCAAACTTGAAAATCTGAGACTGGAGGTGTAGCTCAGCAGGTAGCTTACTCTGTTATATTCTTTTACATGTGTTATTGTTTCAAATTCTCAAAGTAAGCCTGAACATAGACACTCTTTTCCTGACTTTGAAAATGAGAAAAATTAGGGGCAGAGAGGACAGCTATGTTGCCTGAGTTCTCACAGTTGATCAACAGCAGAGGGAAACAACTGATTGCCTCTTCCTAGAAAATAAGAGATTCTCACAATGAAAGTTTGGAGCATTAAGGGAATAAGAGAGGAAAGATCTTCTGCCCTCCCCATTTTCACTTTTCTTTCTAACTTAACTGAATGCTGAGAAGAAATATAAAAACTAAGCCTAGCACTTATGGAGAAAATTGCAGGGGAAAAAAAAAAAAAACTTTGTTTCTTCATCAGCATAGGATTTAAGAACCTGACCAAAAAAGAATCTCCTGAAAATGGTGTCATGAGCCTGAATATGGAAAAAAAATAGCCTCCAGCAGAAAAAAATAATTAAGGTTGGCAGCCAGGGTTCACTTACATATGTTTAAATTTTCTTTTGATACAGAGTGTTTTAGTCAGAATGCAGATTAAATTGATTTCTGCACTTAATAAATACTTTTTATATAATTTAACCAAGAAAATTGCATCAGTCACAGGGGGAAATGGATAAAATGGTCAAACTGAAGAATTTGTAGAACATTTAATAAAGGGCTCTTTTTGACTGTGTAAGCAGGGTAGATGCA
Source organism: Spermophilus citellus (assembly GCF_964194105.1). NCBI lineage: Eukaryota > Metazoa > Chordata > Mammalia > Rodentia > Sciuridae > Spermophilus > Spermophilus citellus. Next base: position 67,776,137 of record NC_138187.1, on the reverse strand, counting down.
AACCATCAAGGATAGGTTAGTTCCTGGGGGCTAGTGACCCCAGGGCTTAACCACCACAAAAGATGAACAAAGGAGTGAGCTACTAAAACTCAGAAAGAGGACTGCCTGATACTGTGGCTTTAGGCCATGGAATGAAGCTAGTTTCCAGTGACCCAGCAGGATGAGAGCCCAGAAACTGAATCTCCTAACCCTGGTCTCCTTTCTTTCTCTTTCCAATCTTTCGCCCGTGCTCCCCATTGACCAATTCCTACTTCAAGGTTCCTAAGGCACAGAGAAAGGTAGAAAAGAGTGGAGAGTGAATTTAATAGGGCAAACAGAATGTGTCCAGTTATAGAGACTGGCTAAAAGTTTACAGGTCATATGCAAAAATAATTTTAAGGATCAATTAACACCTGAAGCAAATCCTCTATTTTTTTAATAAAAATATATTAGACCTAGGCAGATGGCATACACCTGTAATCCCAGTGACTTGGGAGGCTGAGGCAGGAGGAGCGCAAGTTTCAGACCAGCCTCAGCAACTTTAGTGTCTCAAAATAAAAACTAAAAGGGGCTGGGAATGTAGCTATGTGGTAGAACACCCCTGGGTTCTATCTGCATTACAGCAAATTTTAAAAAGAAAGAAAGAAAGAAAAAGATACTGCTAAATGTTGAGAAATGTTGTATTAGTAAGGTTTTGCTATAATAATACTGCATCACAAACAGCTCCAAAAATTTCAGTGGCATATAATAATAAACTTTTTTTTTCCACTCTTAAACTCTGCTTAGGATACACTTAACAAATCAGAGTGTAGACTCAATCTGAAGGATAGATTCATGTGTGCTTCACATTCTAGAATTCAGGTTAAATGATCACTGATTACTGTGAGTGTGCATATGATAGGAGAACAAGGAGAAATATAGAAACCATGACATTTTGAAAACTTCTACCTGAAATTGGCATGCTCTCACTTCCACCCTATTCCAATGGGCCAGGGAAACCCTTTGACCAAGCCTAATTATTAATAGAGTAGAAATGTCAAGGGAGAGGGTATTAGAATAAATATTTTCTGAACAGTTATTTACCTATTAATCTTAATAAAATTGCTTCTGGAAATAAGTTTTACATAGAAGTACCCAATTATTGTCACTACAAGCAGATTTTACCTCATTAATTATTTTTATGTATACTTTTTTTCTTAATAAATCTGCCTATTATTATATATCTTTGGCCAATCACATTTATCATTCACTTAAATGGAGGTAAGCACTGTCAACAGAAATATCAACCTGGACACTCATAGTTCTCTTTACATTCTGTTCTTTTGCCTCTCCAAATTATCTGGTAATATAGAACAAGATCTAGCACCTAAAAAGCACTACAAGATTATACGTTGTCCTCACTCAGTATTTCCACAATATTGCATCGTCTTTTCTAAATCATTAGCAGAAGAGATCAATTTTTAAAACATATTGATGATTTTCCAAGATTTTTATGTTCAATGTTTTCTCACTGCACTTCTACAGTTAAAGTGTTTTTGCTCTACTAATTGATGCAAAAGAAAATCACAAAAAGATCTTAGAAAGGATTTAAGCAATTACATTACTAAGCTTCTTACCTTGTTTAGGAATTCTTCTGCAGTGTGCCTGACAAAGGGTTGTCTCACCTCTGCTTAGATAGCTCTGGTAGCAGACATTAACCATCTAAGAGGGTCTCTTTGGGAGGCTCTGTTTGCTGGATTATTACAGTCTGCTGTTTTTTTGTTTTTTCCCCAGTTGATCTAAAATGTTCTCTTCTGCTCCCTCTAATTGTTCTTAGGAATTTTCTTGGGAGTAAGCGAAAGGGTGAAAGGTGCTCAGTATTTACAGCAGTCAGACTGTGTGCGACCCTCCCTGATCCTACTCCCATCTCTAACTAAGCATTCTAGACTTTGTCCCAGGGCTCTTTTGAGAAGTCCTCCCACATCATCCCTCTAGAACACTTCTTGTCTCCGTTGAACTCTTTTGGATTTTGTTGAGAAAAAAATAGATTCAAAATAGACTTAATTCCATATTTTAAATACTAAGTGAATTCATGTTCACCATGCCTTCCTCAAACAGCCAATCTAAAACAGAGCCTTTTTAAAGCAGGTGTGCATAAATATATTTTGTCAGAGTATTTTGTTCTATGCCTTCAGGACACTTACCATGATGTATATCTCTACTTTTAATCGCTTTATTCTTATTTAATTTAAATTATATCAAACATTATTAAATGTACACTCAGTAACTTAATCATACATATAATATCTATCCTCCCCTACTGGTCTATAAATCCCGAGGGATCTATCTTAGCTACCACTTATTTCTTATTCTCAGCATAATGCCTGACATATGGTAGGTATTAATAAATGTTTGTTGACTAATTTAAAAGTGTCGAATAAAATGAAATTTATATATAACCATAATTCAAGGAAGCAGAGCAGGGTGGTCTTTCTAGTTATAAAATGTTTCCTGGAAGAAATGAAGTTTAAGGTGAATTTAGAGAAAAACAAGTGTCCCGGATTGATGGGGGAGTGGAGGGGAGAGGCAGGGAGGGGGGGAGGGGAGAGGGAGGGGGAGGGGCAGGGGGAGACTGCTGAGCTCGCAGCAGCATATTACCTAGAAAGCTGGAGACAGGTAGCAGTTCACTAACAGTCATCTCCTTCCTAGGCACATGATTCAGGCTACACTGCCAAGCTCCCCTTCCCTTTAGGCAGCTCACCTGCCAAGTTCTCACTGGGGGGATGTGAGCATAAGTGTTGGTCACCACTTCTGAGCTTCTGTCCCACTGATTCCAACCAGATAGGGCTGTGACCCCGCCACAGCAATGCATATACCCCGCCACAGCAATGCATATGGCAGTGGAGCCAGAGTTTGAAAGGAGGCCCAGTCACTTATGAGAGTTCAGCATTCCTTGAAAGAGTCAGTTGCTCATACACACCCCACCCCACCCCACCCCCCTTGCCCGCCACCACAATTTTTGTGTGACTTGTCTTTCAGCAGCATGGAACAAGAGTTGTGTTTTCTTTTGGTTTTGTTTGCTTTAAAAGGCAGAATGGGTGGGATTGGTCAATGATGACAGGTTGCCAGAAAGTATAATGGGGTCTGGAAAGTAAATTCCATAGAGGTGTATGTTTCCCATTTATGTATTGCATAAATATATTTATATGTAAATCTAAGAATACAAAAAAGTGCATTAGGCCATATACAAACCTGTGAACAGGGTGGAGGTAGAGAGTTTTGTACAAGAAGAAAAACAGGAACAGGGAAGACAAGTGAAAACAGTAAAATATATTTTTGAAAAAGAAGAACACTAAAAATCAACATTGCCCATGAGAGATGAGACAAAGACTGGACTTGGCTAAATTGGTTGCATAGGGGCTCAAAGTTGTTATATCTTTTTAAAAAAGGAATGTGAACTTCTTTTGTAGCCACAGGCTTGTGAGGTCTGGGAATATCCATGTTATAAAATGAACATAAGATTTAAAGCCTATGAGCAAATTGGAGTGGGGGGAATGAAGGTAAGATCTCTATGGCAAAAAACAATGGCAGGTTGTCCCAAGCCATTCTTGAGGACACTATAGCAGTGTCTGATCCTTAAGAACAAGGAAAGGAAATGCTAACCAAGGCAGCTTTGATTAGAGATCTTGGAACAAAGCAGGTAGTCACTTTCTGACTGAAGACTTCTCCACCTCAGGTACTACACTTGTGTTAATATTATGGGTAGGAACACTTATCATTTGTATTATAACAAATGATGAAGCTGAGCCTTGAGAAATTTCAGCAACTCTCCTGAGATCATCCTCTCTGAATTTGGGCCTGTTACATAATTTCAGAGCCTGTATTCTTCTCTCTATAGCATGATACATCTATACTAGGAATGTGAGATTCACATCTTGCATTTGTCCTGACAATGACATCTGTCTCATGCTCTATGGTAGTGCCACCTACATTTTATCTTGCTTTGTCTTAATTCAATGGGTCTCTGCGTTTCTTGATCCAATTTACAGATCCTTAATTAAATCTTTTTGTCAGGTTCTGTGAACCTACACAATCTAGACACACACCATCTCTCTTGACCTCCTTTCTTTTCTCACTCCATTCCAGCCAATCTGACCTGCTGGTTGTTTCTCAAAAATGACAATCATGCTCCTGCCCCAGAGCCTTTACACATGCTTGTTCCTTTGTCTGAGATATTCTTCCATTAGCTATCTACTTGCCTTTGTTTTCCTCTTTCACAGTGAACCCTTTCCAGACCAATTTACTTAAAATTGCAATCTCCATAGGTGATCTGACTTTTTAACCTTCTACCCTGTTTTATTTTCTTCTGTACCAACCATTACTTAATGTTTTATATTTATTTATTTTATGTGATTCCCCCTGAAAGGAATTTAAACTTTAAAGAGCAATGATTTTCTCCTTGTTCGTTAGTAAGTTCCAAGTACCTAAAATAGTAGCTGGAATACGGTAAGTATTCAGTGTATACCTATGGAACAAATGGAAAAACACACTGCTATTCTCCTTCCCAATCTTTTAGATCTGATGTTAATCATTCATAAGTCTTTTAATTCCAGTTGTGCATCTCATCCTACTATTCCTATAACTTCTAGAGATTGAAAATGGAGGAGAGAGGGCTGGGGATGAGGCTCAAGCGGTAGCGTGCTTGCCTGGCATGAGTGCGGCCCAGGTTCGATCTTCAGCACCACATACAAAGTGTTGTGTCCGCCGAAAACTAAAAAATAAATATTAAAAAATTCTCTCTCTCTCTCTCTCTCTCTCTCTCTCTCAAAAAAAAAGAAAAGAAAATGGAGGAGAGGGGTTACAGGTGAAAAAATTGATTCATTAACATTGTTGAAGAAATTGTTACTGTATAAATTGAAAAATATGTTTAATGTATGCTCAAACCTACACAAAAATGAATAGCTAATATACATAGCATATTTTTAAGTGGTGCAAAGCCACAGAAAATTGAATTTTGTCTTGTCACTAGAGGGGCACTATATAATATCTGTATTATAAAAATAAATCAAACAAATTTACAAGAAGGAAGATTTTAATAGACAAGTTTTGGGGATGTAGTTCTGTTAGAGCTTAGAGTGCTTGCTTAGTTTGCAAGTTCAACCTCCACTACCACACATACGTATACACACACATACACACACACACACACACACACACACATTTTAGTAGACAAATGGGCAACATGTGACTAGCCAATATGCATAATGGGTATACAACTTGTAAACAAATACAGAAGAAATCTTCAAGTTAACAGATAATGTAAATGAAAGCAATAATATGGTGTCATTGTTTTGACAACTATGTAACAATATATATAATAGTCATAAAAACGTTAAATGAAAAAACGTCAAAATTGAGCATTATATCTCACATTTATGAATACACAGGCAGTCATGAACAGGAAGGGAACTTATAAGTTGAATATAACTTGATCTGCTGGGTTTGTTCGCATATTAAAATTTAAAGTTCACTTTATTATTATCCCTACTTTGAATTTTAGTATTTTGACATCTAAGGTCAATACTCACTGACCAGTTTTGGTTTTGTTGGTGTTGCTGTAAACTGAGAAACATTATTTTTGTGTGTGTCTGTCATACAATGTTTTTAATTTTTTTTTTAGTTGTAGATGAACTCAGGGCCTCACACATGGGAGGCAAGCACTCTACCACTGAACTACAACCCCAGCCCATACCCACAATATTTTTTCCTTAAGGCATTAAGCTTTATAATTTTGAAAGGCAGAATAGCACTGAATAATGCTAGCTATTACTAGTTAATTATTTCTCTTTCTCCTTCTCTCTCTCTCCTTCAAAATTCAGCTTAAAATCCTCTTGATCAGGTTGAGTCTCTTTCCAAACATCCTTTTCAACCTTAACAGGAAGCACAGGGTCACTTAACAGGACTCCACCATTTTTAAATTATAGAAAATGTTCAGGTAATCAAAATCTGATCACCAATAGCACCTTGGAGCCTGTCTAACCACAGAACACAACCAGGTAAGTCACAGTTTCTCCCAGTAGCAGAGCAGACTGGAAGAGGTGGGATCTGTAGCTAAACCACTAAGTGTAGGGGGCACGCAATGGAAGAACAGTCCTCAGCCTAAAGGCCAGGAAATTGAGTCAAAATATTCATTGAACACTGTTCTAGGTATTATACTAAGCCTAGAGCCAGAGTAGTAAATAAGACAAGTCGTTGCTTTAGAAGCTTCAAGGCAAAGACAAATATCAAATAATAACAAGTGCTGTTAAGAACCCAGTGTCCCACGGGAGTTCATCACCTGGCGAGCCTGTATTCTGATGACACGGTCACAGTCAGCAGATCACAGGGCTGTTCAGCCAGGGCTGTGGGATGGGTGGCGACACTGGCCACAGGGAACACAGAGCAGGTCTTACTCAGATGCACACTCAGGTGTGCAGGGACTCTTCATTCAAGTACTCTGCCCCTGCACTACCTCTAGTGCAGGGGGAACTAAGAGTAAGACAGCATGCCACATACTTAGGGGAGGGGCAGGAGATGTGCCATGTTCTACAATTGCAAATATTTCAGCATCACTAGACCCTAGAGTGGTTAAAGTTAGAGTGGCAAACTGGGACTAGAACTTGAAAACAAGTGCATGCCACATGGTGGGCATGAGCCAGGTAATGCCTGCTGTCTGTGGAGAGCTTCTCTCGCCCCTTTCTACCTATTCATAGCACCAAACCTGAGCCTCAGCAAGAGCCCAAACCCACATTCAGAAGGATTTATAACCATTTTAACCTTCATCTTTGTATCTCAGTGTTCTAACAAGAATAACCCTCTATATCCCCCCCTCTCTTTTCCCCTGACTTTTAAGTTCAAACTCCAATAACATCTTTTCTATTGAATAAACATCCTAATATTTATTAACCTTCTCCCCCGCCATGTTGAAAGGGAATGACAATATGATAAATACAGGGAGGAAAGGAGGAATAGATGCCAATAGTTTCATCTTAAGGCTGCTTGAACGTACATTAAAAAAAAAAAAAAAAAAAAAAAAAAAAAAAACTAAGAGCTTAATCAGAGGCAAGAGTTTCATCCTGCTACCACATGCCAGGTAGGAAAAGAAATGGAGGGTCTGGTCGGTATTCAGCTGTGTGTGCCTCTTGCAGAAACTCAAAGTTTCTGTTCAGTAACAGGTGCTAAGTCCTGTGGAGGTGTTTCCATGGACTCTGGTTGGGGATGAGCATACTGCTGGCCAGTACAGCAGAGGCACCTCATTAGTGTGCCATAGTTTTATTTCCCCAGTTCACACTTCCAGGCTCAGTCATGATCAGCCACTTAGCCACGATAGCTGTGTTAAAAAGAGCCCCTTCCACGGTGCCCAACTAACTACTCCTTCCCCATGGAAGAATTTATATTCAAATTTCAGATACTTAGGGAACAAATATAAAGGTAAAAATATAATAAATGAGTTATCAGGTCTTTTTTCCTCTAGAAAACATCTAATATTCTTTTTTTTTTTAGTTGTCAATGAAGATTTACTTATTATCCGTTCATTCATTCATTCATTCATTTATTCATATGTGGTGCTGAGAATTGAATCCAGTGCCTCATGCTAGGCAAGTGCTCTACCCATGAGCTACAGCCCCAGCACAAGGCCTTGGTATTCTTTTCAGAGAAAAGCAGTGAGAAAGTTTGTCTTTTTCAGGGTAGTGACAATGTAGAATGGGCCCTGCAAATTCTATGGCACAAATAACCCCACATAGGGAGAAACAGACAATTACCTTTAGGCATGTGTGGAGTAGGAACATTCAGTTATGATTAGACGACTTCAGACTTCAGCAGAATCTCAAAACATGAATAATATTCTTCACTGTCTCTTAGGGAAGTCTTAGCAAACTCTAATGATAATGTGAATCCCTCTTTAGATAGCAACTTATTCTTTATATAAGTCATTGTCTACGTGGCACTAGACTTCCTCAACAACATTACACCCAAGAAAACCTTTAGAAATACTCCAGTCCCAAAGCCAGTATTTTGGACCAACTCTCTCCAACACAGGATTAAAATGACTTCCAACTGTCTATTAACAAATCAGATAAATAATATCAGATAAATAAATAACAACTGAATATTCCTACTCCACACATGTGGGATATCCAAAGGTGGAATACTGTATAACAATAAGTGTGAATGCGACATGAATGAATCTCACAAACAGAATGTTAAGAAGCCAAAGATGAAAACATACACTGTGTGATTCTGTTTATAAGACATCTAAATATGAAAAAAAACAATGTATAGTGTAAGAAGTCAGAGCAGTGTTTACCTCAATTGGAAGAGGGCACAAAGGAGATTTCTAGTATTCTGATATTATTCTGTGTTTTGACCTGGAGCCTATAAAATTTTGGAAAATTTCATTAAGCTGTACACTTGTGATTTGCACAATTTTTGAGACAAGGTCTTGCCATTTTGCCTAGGCTAGTTTCAAACTTGGGATCCTCCTGCTTCATCCCCCTGACTAGCTGGAATTATAGGTACCCACTTTGATTTACATAGTTTTAAATATGCATTTTCTGTGGTAGTCAGTTTTCCATTAGTGCAACAAATACCTAAAATAAATAAACCTTAAAAGAAAAAGAGTTTGTTTTGGCTCACAGTTTTATAGGTTTTAGTCCATGGTCAGCTGACCCCAGTGTCTCTGGGCCTATAGCAAGACATCACATCACAGTGGGAAATCATGGTAGAAGAAGCCCATTCAACTCATGAGCTGAATGAAAGAGAGAGGAAGGGGCAGGGTTCCACGATCCCCTTTAAGGTCATACCCCCAATGACATAAGACTTCCCACTAAGACCCATCTCTTAAAGTTTCCACCAACTCCCAATAGCACCACTTTCAGCGACAAGTCTTTGGAGCCTTATGACTTCTACATGGGTCTTGCAGGGGAAATTCTGGATCCAAATTATAGCAGTATTAAATTCAGTTAAATAAGAATGCCTCAAAAGACTTCTCAAATGAAAGCGCCATTGATTCTTAAGGATATCCAGAAGTTTTCAGGTAAAAAAAAAATACATTCACAGGTCACTTTTCAACATATTCAGTGAAGGGCAGAATTCTGCATATCCCCTGGCCACAGCTGTAGTTTGTTCCTCTTTCCCAATTCCAGCTTACCCCAACTAGCCTTAACTCTGTGTCTTTGAACCAGCTATTTCCTAGACCATGTGGGTACCATTCTGTGGCTACAGAAGTTTTAGAGATGAGGGAGCATTCTTCCTTATACCAGTATTTCAGAGGAACCTGACTCTTACCCGGTGGAACTTGCTAATATGTGATTGAGAGCCTACTCATCATCAAAGCACCTTCAAGATCTGAAAATATTGGTGTCTAATTATGATGTATAGACACCTCCAGAAGGCAGAAAGATTCAGCCATCCTCTTCGAAAAATTTTAATTTAAGCCAGAGGCTCAGGAGGCTGAGGAAGGAAATTGGCTAGTTTAAGGCCAACCTCAGTAATTTAGGGAGGCCCCCAAGCAATTTAGAAAGACACTTTCTCAAAATATAAAGGGGCTGGGGATGTGGCTCAGTAGGTAAGCTTTCCTGGGTTTACTCCTTAGTACCAAATCTGAAATCTTAGTTTAAGATTAAACTCAATCATCCAGAATTGCTAAGGTTTTATTCTATCCTTTAATCTTAAGGATCAGATCTTTTTGAAAGCCCCATAACCTAGAAATTCTGACCCTTCCCAATAATGTCAGCCTACAACCACTGGTTATATGGTACCTAAATTGGCAAGGGAAAATTGTGGTGCTTTGAAGAGAGAAAGAAGAGAAATAAAATGTATTCATCTCTTCTTTCCCCACAGGATTTTTAAAAATGTTAATCACATACAAGTTTTTAAACCCCCATTTGGTTTCCTAGGGAATAATTTAAATCTAAGGTAATAAGTACTTAGCTATTTCCTAGATCCATATTTAACAAAGGTATACAACTACTTGAATATATTCATGTAGCATTTCTCTATAATAGAGTTCAAGGTTGCTGGGCATCATGCTACACATCTATAGCCCCAGCTACTCAGGAAGTTGAAGCAGGAGGATCACAAATTTAAGACAACTTGGGAACTTATCAAGACTCTCTCTCAAAACAAGATTAAAAAAAAGAAAGGCTATTCACACCTCATGTCTTCCTCAACTGATTTAAAGAAACAGTCTTTTTTTCCATTTCTAATATTGTCATCTTTGGAGCTTTTCACTTTTACATTTATAAACACATCTTATTCTCAGCCCAGTTAATTGAAATATTATAATATCTAATCGTTAATTTTCATTTTTGCTTCATATATTTCTTCTAAAATGAACCACAACTTGCCTCATGCCTAAACCAAGCTATGTTCTTTCATCATTGGTAGCTGAATCATTGATACAATGTCTCTGGCAATCATTCTTGGGTCATTTATAGTCTCCAGTTACTTCCTGAAATTGGTACAGGAGATCTCTCCTCTTTTCGTCACAGATAATGGACTATAATGAAAGTACAAAATAGTTTTAAGGCATTCCCAATGGGAAACTTATGGCACAGAAATTTATGTTGCTTGCACACTGCTCTTGTGTTTGAAAAGAATTTAATAGATTCATCTTATCATTATATTTGGCCTTAATATTATCTTCAATTAGTAGTGACCCTGTTTTTCCATTATTGTAGCAGTAAAAAAAAATCTCCCTTTAAAATAATATATTTAAAGAAAAATTGTCAGTAATTTAAAGAAAAATTAAGTAAATAATAGTGAAGATATCATGAGGATGTGATGAAAATTCTGATAATCAAATGACAAAATTTGAAAAGCATCACTATTTGGGAAAGACTTAAGACTAGTCTAAATCAGCAACAAGGAAATTGAAATACAAGAGTCATTTATTCTACTCTCTGGTATTTGTGGATACTTTTCCTGTGCTTTGGTTATGGTTCAGATGTTAAGTGTCCCCCAAATGCTCCTGTGTTGATGCAGGGATGTTTGGAGGTGAAATTACTGGATTGCAAGAGCTGTAACCTAATCAGTCCGTCCTAGTTTGTGCTAGGTAGTAACTTTAAGCAGGTAGAGCGTGGCTGGAGAAAGTGGGTCACTAGGGGCTGCCCTGGAAGCGTTTATTTTTCCTGCCACCTCTTCCTCTTTTTTTTTCTGTTTCCTGCCCACTAGGAGCTAAGTAGTTCTCTTTTCCTACTGCCCTTCTGCCATGGTGCTCCACCTCTCCCAGGTCCGGAGCAATGGAGTCAGTCCACCATGAAATGAACCTCTGAAACCATGAGCCCAAATAAACTTTTCCTCTTCTAAGCTATTCTTGTCAGGGGTTTTGGTCCAGTAAAGAAAATATGATTAACACAGCCTCTTAAACACAGGAGGTCACAATGGCAGGGGACAAATCCATGCTTTCTTCTCTCCTTCAATCCAGTCAGTAGCTCACTTCACCTCCTCCTCCACTGGCTAGCTGTTGAAAGAGGAATCCTATCCCAGGGCTGGATTAGCCAGGGACTATGCTGACAGAAGCAATCTGAGCTTCCAGTCTTGTAAATACCATAAAACTGAACCAAACAAAGAAACAGACAAGCTGGCCAGGAATAGAGAGAATGGTAAAGTTTGCTCTTGGCAAAGTCAAGAGGAAAAGCTCACTTGGTGGATGGGGATTCCTGGGACATGGGAAATACAAAGATCTGGCCCTCAAGGCTTAATAATAGGGCAGAATTTAGAAGAAGAAATTCATACTTTTGCTTAAAAACCATTGTTTAAACCAGAAATTGGAAAAATATTGTATTGACCTTCATCTGAAAATGAGGACAGAATAACTGACCTAACCAACACTAATTTATGTGCAGACTGCATGATAGAATACACATAAAACACCAAGTCATACTAGGTACTCGATAATGTACATGAAGCAGATTATAAGGATTTGAAACAATGAAAAAGTACACATAAAATTTCAGACACCAGGGAAATTATAAATTAGAGTAGAAAAACAAGACCAGAAGAGAAAATTCTAATGTGAATATCCAGGCCAGTAAGTCCTACACAAGTACTAATGTGTACTAAAGTATAAAATTAGCTCTGGGCTTCCTGGCAACCTAAAAAGAAATGTGGAAAATATTCAGTAACAAAATATTCATTCATTCTCCATGAGGGAAAAAAATGCTAAATGCTCTTGGCAAATATATGTTTTTTGAGGGCATATCATTTCAACTGTTTAAGCTTTAATCACCTCACCTTTATAACAAGAAAAAATATTACCTGGCTTTCAGGGTAGATGTTGGAGTTTAAATGGAATAATGAATACTAAAATGTATTTCATAAACTTACTGTACTATGTAAATGTTACTTAATATTCTATATACCTTAATTTACACAATAGAGCAGTCTTCTCATATTTATGGGTATTCATATAAATTACTGAGCTATATTATTTTACCATTAAAATACTAAGCATTCCAAGGCTGTGTATTTTGGACCTGGAATATATCCCCAAGTTCCACATGTTAAAAACTTGGTCCCCAGGATGGTGCTTTTGGGCAATAATGGAATTATTAAGAGATGGAGACTAGTGAGAGGACTTTGTGTCACTGGGAGCACGCCCTTGAAGGGGAATGGAATTCCAATCCTCTCCTTTTCTACTATTTTTTATGCTTCCTGGCCACAAAGAAAGTGGTCTTGCTCCACCCTGATGTGCTAATCATAGGCTCAAAAATATCAACCAATTATAGATAAAATCTTTTAAACTGAGCCAAAACAACTATTTTCTCCATATGAGTTGATTATCTCACATATTTATTGCAGTGAAAGAAAGCTAACTCACAAGCACTATTCTAATAATTAATGTATTCAACTATTACCCTCAATAGGTACTATCATATTCATTTTGATGAAGAAATGGGTAACAAAGAGTTTAGGTAATATTCCCAAGATCACTCAGCTAAGAGTTGGAGGTGCTAACATTGATTTTCAGGAAATGTAGACCCTGTATCCATGCTCTTTAACCATTCCTGTGCACACTTTCAACCAGGTATAAACTTCTTATGCTTACAGTACTTGCATAGCTATGAAAAATGCAAATCTATAAATTGTAATTAAGCCTAGCAATAAAACCAATACATTTCTATTAAAAGCACTAATTTTATGTGGCATATAATATTGTTGCTTCATCAGTAATTATAGCATAAATCGGATACAGTTACAGTCAGGTTACTACCAGATACTATGAGAGAACAATTTCCCACTACTTTTTTCCACTTAAATTGTTGTAAACTACTTGTTCACACAGCTTGTTGTGATATTACGCAGCCTCTGCTTAGGATAAATGGGTCATTTACATATTAGGTCTCTCATTCTTTTCTCATTGGATCTCTGGTTAAAGTAGAAATGCACTGTGCTAACTCAATTAGAAACACAAACACAAGCCTAAAATCTCCTGGGGGCTCTTGCTTATTCAGAGGTCATCTAGATGATTAAGGATATGCTTATATTGTTTTTTTTTTATTTTATTCTTTTTTATTGGTTGTTCACAACATTACAAAGCTCTTGACATATCATATTTCATACATTAGATTGAAGTGGGTTATGAACCCCCAATTTTACCCCAAATGCAGATTGCAGAATCACGTTGGTTACACATCCACAATTTTACATAATGCCCTATTAGTAATTGTTGTATTCTGCTACCTTTCCTATCCCCTACTATCCCCGCTCCCCTGCTTATACTGTTTTTAAAATTAGTATTAAAATGAAAATATAAATTCTCACATAAAGTTCACAGACACCATATCTCTAGTTTTAGAAGTCCACCACAATCTAGTCCTACAAAGGGAATAACCAGACAACCTCTCTTTAAAAAATGTTTTTTTGCAGTGCTGATGACAGTACCCAGGCTTCATGCATGCTTGGCAAGCAATCTACCAATGAGAGCTATAATCCCCAGTCATCTCTCTGCAATGTAATAGGCATTGCTTTCCCAATCTATTGCCAAAGAGGAAGTACTGGAGCCCTCTGCCCCTGCTAGTGACAGCAAAGTCTCCAAGTACTGTCTATGTAAGGTTCTGTCCATTCCTACCATGTCACCCAGGGTTCTTTGGTCATCTTGAGATAGGGATTCCAGCTAGTCTGTGTCCTATTTTGATACTGACCACTGGGGAAAGATGAATATTGGGAGGGATTTGGCTATAATAAATCTGTTCTGCTGGTACCAAGTGTCACATGCTAGTCCAAAAACCCTCAGAATGGCAGATGGTCTTTCTTAGGAGTTCTTTGGCCAACAGCTAATTCCCAGCTCCCACCTCTTAAAGGTTGCCGCTCTCAGTGAACAATTAGTTCAGCCCTATGCATCAATTTCCCAAAGTGAAAGTTGGCCCAGAAGCATTGCTTCAGAATTGGTTCAAAACAGAAAAGAATTTGGCCTGTTTCCTTTCCTCCTAACTTATGGTTTGCAAATTGAGGTTTGATGTATGTGTTTTAAAAATTTGTACAACAGACACAGAAAAAACCTATATTTTAAGACTTCAGTGATGACACTGAATATATTGCAACAAAGAGACCAAATTGTCCAGTATTTTAGCTTAAAATGAACCACCATTGACACAGATCTTGCTAGCAGTTCTGGGAGTGAAGTCTGGACCCTAAAATAGAGTGAAGCTAACTCACTTTCAGGATGACCGAAACCTGATCAGGGCCTCATTAACATTGTACACTAACTCCTGGATAAGCAATCTCTTTAAAGAACCCTCAAAGAGGATAAATAGTGTCCATTGGCATTTACTGTTGCTAGCCAAAAGCAATAAGAAGTAAATGGTGGCAAGACAAAAATTAAGGTTGGTAATATTAAAAAATTATCAAGTAATATGGAAAAGTATCCACCACGTCTATAGACTTGTTATTAAAAAGTGAATTTAAGGGAAGCAGATTTCATGATGATCCCTGAATGTAAAGTCAATGATTTCCCTGATTTTTAAAACCCATTGTCCCAGGAAAGGTATTGAAATGTTTGAGGGTTTTTTTGTTTGCTTGATTGGTTGTTTTGTTTTGTTTTGCAATGCAAGGTCTGAACCCAAGTATCATGCAGGACAGGCAAGCACTGTAAAAGTGAGCTACACCATTAGCCCGATATAATTATTTTTTTTTTTTACTTTTTTTTTTAATATTTATTTTTTAGTTCTCGGCGGACACAACATCTTTGTTGGTATGTGGTGCTGAGGATCGAACCCGGGCCGCACGCATGCGAGGCGAGCGCACTACCGCTTGAGCCACATCCCCAGCCCCCGATATAATTATTAAAAATGCCATTTTCACTCTTGAAAATATCCTGGATTTTACTGTAAATTATCTGATGTCGTTAAATGTGGCACCATCCCTGTTCCACCTGTTTTTTTCTGATACTTCAACTCCTTCATTCATTAGGAATTCCATATCTGCATTTTTACCCATTATGTATCTTTCCCCATGTGCCAAGTATTTCATGCTCCAGATTATTCAACATTCACCCCTGTGTCACTCCATTTATTCAGCTCAGACGGCCTTGGAAGCCAGAAAGCAAACTTATCATTCCACGTAAAGTTGTGTATATGTGTGCTAAGATTTCACAAATAATTTGAAACTACAGAGTGGGACAGTTTTCTAATGCCACTTGCAAAATCTCTGCCCTTTATCAAAGTTGAGTGCAATTGTGTTAATTATGTAATCACTCCTGTATGAGTTATTTTTGTGGCTGCTATTATATATACTTGTTCAGTTACATAATAGGGATCGCTGACTTGGCACCCTTTATTCTGAAAGTTTGCCAACCCAAAATAAGTACAGGAAAAAATATTAGAAAGAGATCCAGAATAATGGGATTCAAATAATTAGTATACTCTTTATTGCATATTTCCTTATTATTCAAATATCTGGTAATGAGTTTATTTCACTGTAAGTATCTGGAAAAAAATGAATATAATAGAAGAGAATAATATGCAAAAAAAGTAAGTCATTTAGACTCTAGTTACTTTTATAAATAAAAAGTTTGAAAGCTAGGTTTGGCATCAGTTAATATCTGCTGACTATAAATAGATAAAAAGATGTTTATATTACACACACACACACACACACACACACACACACACACACACACACACTAATGCTGTTTTCCACGGTTAAAATTTTGAAGTCATTCATCACTCTGGAGACCTAGCTTCTCAGGAACTGCTTCCCTTTTACTAGCTATCCTTACTGGCAACATAAAGGCCATGCTTTCCAGTGTGTGGGCCTGAAAGGTGTTAACCTAGCCAGACAGGAAAGCCTTATAAAAGCACATTTCTGTTAGGTATGCTGCTTCTCTGCACCACCTACTCTGAGCACCAAAATTTTGATTGCAATTGTCAGCTGAGGGCTATTCAGTCACAAAATCTAGGTTAAAACAATGCTGAAAGTGTTCTTTTAGTGCAATACAGTACAACAACAATAGGGTTTGTTAAGAATAACTGACTAAAAATTAAGAGCACAATAGACCACCTGTGTAGATTCTGACATCAATATCAATCTCATCTCCTTTCTCCCATGGAGGAATTATAAGAACCCTTAGCTAAATAGAGCAAAGGAAACTATTTATGATTTGATCCTATTAAACTCTTTTTCCTTTGTCATCCTAGGCCTGAATCACTTGCTGACTATCTTTTTGTTCCAGTAATGATTTACATTCAGTAACAGCAAACCATCTTTCTTGTATGGAAGCTTTAATGATATCTTACAGAAAAATTTTCAGTTTCCTTTTCTGTAATTGTTTAAGATTCATAATTTAAGCAAGAGTCTTTACCAACAGGAGCTATTTTAATTCCTCTTACTTCATAAATCCATGCAATGATAAAATTTCAAGGTAAGGTTTGTCAATATTTTTGCACTTTTAATTGGTGCATTATAGTTGTACATAATGATGGGATTTTTTGTTACATATCCCATCATGTGCACACAATCCTCCCACCCCCCAACCCCAAATCCTTTTCCTGTGCAGATCTCTCTTTGATTTTCATGAGGTCCACCCCACATCTTTCTTTTCCTTTTTCCTCTCCAGCTTCCTCAAATAAGGGAAAACATAGGACACTTGACCTTTTAAGTTTTATTTATTTCACTTAACATAATGGTCTTTAGTTCCATCCATTTTCCTGCAAATGTTATAATTTCAGTTTTCTTTATGACTAAATAAAACTCCATTGACTATATCTTGTGTATTTTCTTTACCCATTGATCCGTTGATGGATAGCTAGGCTGGTTCTATAGTTTGGCTCTTGTGAATTGTGCTGCTATAAACATGTATTCAGGATAAATGCCAAGGAAAGGTTTAGCTGAGACATATGGTGGTTCCATCCCTAGTCTTTTGAGGAAACTCCATACTAATTTCCATAGCAGTTGTACTACTTTACAGTTCCACCAACAGTGTAACAATGTTCCTTTTTCTCCACTTCCTCTCCAGTATTTATTATTATTTGTATTTTTTTAATTCCTTTTAGTTATACATGACAGTAGAGTATAATTTGATTTATTTATACAAACATGGTGTACATCTTATTCTAATTAGGATCTCAATCTTGTGGTTTTACATGGTGTAGAGATTCACTGTGGTGTATTCATATATGTACATATGAAAGGTAGGTCAGACTCATTCCACTGTCTTTCCTATTCTTCTGACCTCTCCCTTCCCTTCATCCACTTTGTCTAATCCATGGAACTTCTATTCTTCCCCTCCCCCGCCCTTTTGTGTGTTAGCATCCACATATGAGACAGAACATTCGACCTTTGGTTTTGGGGGATTAGTTTATTTTGCTTAGCATAATAGTCATTAGATCCATCCATTTTTCCAGCAAATGTCATAAAATCATTCTTTTTACAGCTGATTAACGTCTATTGTGTATATGTATTCTTGAAGACTGCCATTCTAACTGGTGTGAGATGAAATCTCAGTGTAATTTTTTGGTTTGCTTTTCCCTAAAATGTTGAACATTTAAAAATACATTTGTTGGCTCTTTGTATTTCCTCTTTTGAGAAGTGTCTGTTTAGTTTATTTTCCCATTTATTCATTGGATTATTTGATTTTTTTGGTGTAAAGTTTTTTGAGTTCTTCAAATATTCAAATATTAATCCTCTGTTAGAAGAATAGCTAGCAAAGATTTTCTACCATTCCATAGGCGAAGAGAGAACCTCTATTGAGAATGTTGTTGGCTATAAGCTGGAATGTGACCCTATATTTTCTTCTAGAAGTTGCAGAGTTTCTGTTCTAATTCCTAGGTTTTTGATCCATTTTGAGTTGATTTCTGTGCAGGTGAGAGACAAGAGTCTAGTTTTTTGTTGTTGTTAGTTAGTTAGTTTGTTTTTAACATATGAATAATCAGTTTCCTCAGCACCATTTATTTAAAAGACTATCTTTTAGGTGGAAGCAACAAGAGGAAGGAGTTCTATGTAGTCTTGATTTTTTTTATACAAAGAGAATAGACTGCTTATTGAACACTAGGTGCAGAATTCTCCCTTGTGTTTTTACTGATACGGTCTGTCTAGTACTTCTAGTACCAACCTAGAGTTTTGCTGCTTTAATCACTTGACGTCCACTAGTTTCACAACAGATCAGTTACCACACAGCCTAGAATTCTAATGAGCCAGACCAGTGTGACTAACTTAAGTGACAGCTGAGGTCACCCAAGATATAGGACTCATACACTGAAGTTAGATGACTGCTGCCAAGGAAGGCACATGGATAGTGTAAAATAAGAACATAAGGAGAAGAACGTGGAGAGGACAGTAATGTAACACGCATTTCTAGTCCAGTGAGTGTCAGCAACAGGATTACAGGGAAACCCAAAGATTAGAGAAGCACCACCTTTTTGTGGAAAAAGTGGGTAGTCATTTTAGTTTCTCAACATAATAGAGCATTTAGAAGAAAGAGAATATCAAATATTTTAAAAAAGAATTTTTTTACAGTGTCTTTGTTCAAATTATCAAATCCTATCATTCTCTGTGTATATTTCGATAGCTTTAAGAGATAATGTATTTACAATAAAGTACAATAATCTTCATGTTCATAAATAATCTTTATGTTTAATAATATTTATTTACAATAAAGTAAATAATAAAGTGCAATCATCTATGTTCAGTTCAAGGATTCTCACATATGATATGTGTATATCATGACATATATTTACATATACACATATGAAACCACAACCCAGATCAAGACCCAGAAGATTTTGTGTGTGTGTGTGTGTGTGTGTGAAATTCATTTTTTAATTATTTTTTTTTTTAGTTGTCAATGGGCCCTTATTTTATTTATTTATATGTGGTGCTAAGAGTCAAACCTCACACATGCTAGGCAAGTGCTCCACCACTGAGCTACAACCCCAGCCCCCTAGAAGATTTCTTATTTCCCATAAGGTTCCCCTGTTCCCCTTCTAATACTACTCAGCAATTAAAAGGTAGCAGATTGAGGTGGGAGTGTAGTTCAAAGGTAGAGTGTTTTCCTAGCTTTTGCAAGGCCTTTGGTTCAATCCTCAGCATTGCCAAAAAAAAAAAAAAAGAAAAAGAAAAAAAAGATAGTTCATAATTTTTTCAGAGAAAATACTTTGAAGATTTACTCACGCTGATTTTATTATGAATTACTTTTAGCTATGAAGAATAGACACCACTGGGCTGGGGTGTAGCTCACTGGTAGAGTGCCTGCCTTGCACGTGTGAGGCATTGGGTTCAATCCTTAGCACCTCAAAAAAAATAAAGTAAAGGTATTGTGTCCATCTACAATTAGTCGTTCTTCTTTACTCTCATGTAAAAAAAACCTAGAGGTAGGCCATGGCAGGCCCTCATGGAGGCTCCACATTATCTGTTTTCTGTTTCTCCCCTTAGTCATGAACTCTCTCCTTGGTTGTCACAGTATAGCGCCTGGCTCCACCCAGGTGTGGGATCCGCCCCCCCCCCCCCCCAACTCCCCAATTCAAACAGGAAGAAAGGTGAGGAAAGAAAGGCAGGGCCTGATGAGTCAGCCCTCTCTAATGCATGCTTGGAAGTCCCACCAAATGATTCCTGCTCCATCTCACTGGTTAAAATTGTGTCATATGACACAGTTTTGGGTGGTGAAACTAAAATAAAATGGACAAGAAAGAAAGGGAGGAAGGATATTGGTTAGTCAGCAGTCAGTCTTGGCCACACCAATGATCACAAACTGCTCCATGAATGACCTTTCTTGGAAATGCCACCTTGCTTGTAATGTATAAACCTTACAATGAATAAATGCAATCTAAACCCATCCCACAATAGATAATGAGTTCTGTTAAAAAAAAAAATACACTTACCATCTCTGATAAAGACAACTAAAACATTTAGAAAATAATGAAATATTAAAGTATAACTTTTTATTCTTAAGAAGGAAAATATGGGGAAAATCATAAAGGGTAAAATTAATAGGATTTGCCCAAGACCTTGCAAAATTTAACAATACATTAATTCCTTAGGGCCCACAAGTAAAAAGTTGGCCATTTCCAAATTGTAATTGTTCAGAATGATCAAGATTAGGAACTTTGATTTAAGCTAAGAATATTTTTTTCCTAGAATCATCTGAATGGAACTAAAATCTACAGATCTACAATCCCTTATCCACAATTATGAATACCAAAAATCTTTAAAAACTGAAAGTGTTTTGGCAAGTTTCAGTAGTCTGTTTAGTGGCAAAAGCCTACTTGAATTGATAGAGGTGGGGCAATTATAAACTTTAATATAACTGGCCATATGTATTTCACAGCAAAAACATTAATAAATCTGTGGAGTCTGTACCCTATTACTTTTTTAAAAATAAAAAAATTTTGATTAATAATATTACATTTTATACATGCTAAACAAAGTTCAACATTTTAAAGCTAGAATTTAACATAATTAATTGGAGTAAAAACATTTTTTACTCTTTTGAAGAAGAAAAAAAAGTTGTTCTGAACAACAAATATCTTCTCTCACTTCACAATTCTGTGAGATTAAAGATCTTCTGAACTAAACTAATTTGTTCACAATTTGATGTGTTTGGAGATTCCTGTTACTATCAAAGGTCATTCGTGGAATATGTGTCATTGATTTGACCTAAATTTCAATTTTTTCTAACTTTGATCCAAGAAACTGAATATGTTGTTTCTGCTCATGTACACACAGAATTTGGTTTGCTAAAAGCCACATACCAAATTGAAAAAGGGGAAAAAAGTTTTTACTACTATTATGTTAAATTCTAGTTTTAATAATATCTTACATCATTTGTAAAAACTGTTGAGCTTTGTTCAACATGTCCAAAATATAAGAATTTTTAATTAAAAACATACCAAAATCAGCACTATTAAAGGGAAGCAGAAAATTGAGGCAAATAGCTGCCTGAATTCCTCCTTTTCCTTTCTCTAGTAATATAGATGGTCTTTGAGATTTGTTTCTCATTCATAGTTTTTATGAACTAAGTCATAACAGTTAGTTATGTGGAAGAAATGTGGATTTTAAAAATACCAAAACTCTGTGATGTCACTCTATAAATTAAAAAATTAGCACTGATTTTTTTTTTCTTTCTCTCTACTTTGCCACAGCTTCTCTGGACATTATCATCAGCAAAACCTTTGAAATCTCAAATTCTAATGTTTTACTTTGTAATTCACTTGCTCAGATAGGGGCTCCTTTCTTTGGCTTGCGGTCCTTTTCACAGTCTCACTCCTATCTACATTTCCACCTTCATCTGATGCAATTTTCCTTTTTTCTTGACATGCTGTGGCCACATTGGCCTCATTTCTTTTCCTGGACAAAGCCAATCTCCACCTGCCTCAGGGCCTTAATACACATTGCAAATTTTTCCCAGACTCCTGTTTATCAGGTATTTTTCAAGTTCGGTTCTTTTACATGCTTAGAGTTAAGTATAAGTGTCACCTGCTTAGAGGCAACTTCCTTACCACCTTATTTAGACATTTCTCTCCTCGATATTTTCTAAAATTGTTCTGTTTCCTTAATAGTATTCAGCATAATTTTCAATTATACATTCGTTTGCTTGCTATTTGTCTGTCTCCCCTCTAGATTATAAAATTCCACGAGGAAGGAGATAAATCATCTGCTTTTTCATTAGAATATATGTAGCACCAAGCCCTATGTAGGCATGGTACAATACTAAGTTTTGAAGAACTGTAAGAATAAATGACACAAAGTCATTTCTCCTGTGTCTTTCTGTGATAATTTTTTAAAACATTTCACTCTACATTGTATCTTTTCAAAAACAAAACAAAACAAAAAACTTTAAAAATATCAAATCATGTGTATCATAAATATGGTCTCAAAAACGCCAAAGGAAAGTATATCATTAGAAATATACATATTGCTCAAAATATACAGGATGATCTAATATGTGGATAATAAAAGTATTTATATGTATGTATAAATATATGAATTTATGTATCTAGATGTTTTGCTTACTATTACTGTTCATCAAATATAACTGAATCCAAGTCTACTTGTGTTATCTACTTTGGATGACAGCAGATCAAGCACAGTACATAGAGCCAGAAAAGGGGTCAGGTCTCATTCTATCTGACTTGGCCTGGACCCCATGGCTGTAGGTGACATCTCTCTAAATACATAGTGATTTCTACTTTCTGGTTTACCTGGATGGGCTCTGTTTATTATAGTCATTCTACAATTAATAATATGTTCCCCCTTTCACCCTCAAAGTATCCTGTTGAACATGATGAATTGTGTAAATTATATAGCCACCCCAGCTTTAAGAATGCTACTTACCAATTAAATGCTAGGCAGGAATATCAGACAATATCAGACAAATCGTGTGTGTGTGTGTGTGTGTGTGTGTGTGTGTGTGAGAGAGAGAGAGAGAGAGAGAGAGAGAGAGAGAGAGAGTGTGTGTGTGTGTGTGAGAGAGAGAAGACCTGAAGAATGGACCCCCCCCCCCTTTGTTTTTGTTTTATTTTGTTTGACATCAGGGATTGAACCCAGGGGCACCTAACCACTGAGTCACATCCCAGCCCTTTTTCTTTTCTTTCTTTCCTTTTTTTTTTTTTTTTTTTTTTTTTTTTAATTCAGAGGTACTGGACCACTGAGCCACATCCCCAGCCATATCTGAGGCTGGCTTTGAACTCGTGATCCTCCTGCCTCAGCCTCCCTAGCTGCTGGGATTACAGGCATGCACCCCAACTCCTGGCCCTTTTTCATTTTAATCAGGGTCAAGTCTTCTGCTCATTAGAAATTTGGTTGGCAAAAAATTTTATACCGAATGTGTTCAGTTGATACACATATGCAGTACTTGACACATTTTGATATTTTCTGACTTTTGTGACTTTACATTTACAATCAATCATAATGTTGTATTCGTTTAACATTCATTTCTTTTAGACTTTGCGTTTATTTAAAAGGCCCGTTGCAGCCTCCAAATACCTGACTCTGCTCACGACCAAGACACACAGCATCAAATTTCCCAGCCCACTTAATTTGAAAGCCTGCCAAGATAGGTGAAAGACCTTATAAATATGTAAAGCAGGAAGTTCAAATTACAGTCAAGTAAATCTCTAGTGATTGATCTTCTTTTCAAAACAATAAAACAATAAAAAAGAAAAAAGAAAAGAAAAAGAAACTAATAAAAAGCAGCAAACCTCCCTACCAAAGATTTGCCCCGAGTTCAGAGTCGACAATGTACTTTTAGTACTGTATTTATTTTGGAATTTTACCACTTCCTGGAGGCCGGGAGGAGGCACAGTGGGAGGATCCAAAAAAACTCAGTACCACAGCCATTTTGTTTGTAAGGCAGAGTGGTAGAATTCTGTCAGCCAGAAAAGGTTTTTGAAACACAAATTGTAAGCGCGGGGAGAGAGGGAGTATGCCTATTGTTTCTAATTTAACCACTAAAGTCATTATTTTATTTACTTTTTTTGTACAAATGGTAACTATTATGGCAAACAAATCTTTTTTTTTTTTCCCCCAAATTATTAAAGCTCTCAGGAAGGAGCTGAAGGAGTGATGAATTTGGTGCGAGGATGACTGGCCTCTTTACCTACCTGGGTGTCCAATCAAACCTATTTTGATGGGAAGAGTTGCTAAATGGCCATGTTTGTATCCAGATTATACATGGGTGTTTTTTTTTTTTTTTTCTTTTTTTTTTTTGAAACGATCCACCAATTTGCTTAAGACCAACAATTCTCTTCCATCCAAACCCACATTGCAATCCAGACGAGAGTGTTCCTGGAGATGAGCAGAGGAGGGCATTTTCCCGAGCTAACCGGCCGTCATGGGGGCTATTGTTTTGCAGTGTCACTTAATAGCGAGCTTCGACTTTTGTCATTCGGGTGGCTGTGCTTTTAAAAGCCCAGTGTAAAATGGCACACACACTGCATTTTTTTTCTGAGCTGCAGGAGGCGGGGGCCGCGGGGGATAGTGCAGACTGTAGGGACACTGCCCTCCCAGCCAATCAGCGCGCGCCTGCTTGCCATCGCAAAGTTGTTAACCCCAGAGTCTTCTGGCTGCCGCTGCCTCCTCGGCTTTTAATCTTCTGTGGATATTTCTCCGATTTTTCCCAAACGCCCACAGATCCTGGGGGAAGCCACCCCGTTCAGCCACCGACCATGGAAGAAAGTCTGACTTTTTATTTACCAAATATTTTAAAGATGTTTGAAGATCCATATGCTGCCTGGAAGCTGTTTTTTCTAGAGACCCAAGTCTCCTGCCTATATTGTTACAATTTTTTTTCAAGAACTGGTTTCTTCTTTGCCTCCACTAATGGTAAGTTTGTAATTTTAAACATTTCTGTGATTAAATCTTTGAAGGAGCCACCAGATTAAAAAGGATTTTCATTGTGTTTCTTCTCCCCAAACCCAATCTTTGTATTTTTTTTTCTTTAGCTTTGATCTCTGCACGTTCTACCTAATCTTGTGTGGTTAATTTTTACCAAAAGAAAAAAAATTAGTTTTTTTTTCATTGTTAAAGCTAAATATGTATAATGGAAATTATACTTTAATTGCTGGGAACTACAGGGGAACTCAAATATTTCAAGATGGACTTGTTTTGTGCCAGCAATGTTGGTAATGCCAAATATGTGCATATCCTCTTTATAAAAATTATGTATTACCTAATTTGTCCAGAACTATATTATCAGCAAGCTGTGGATGTAGTTTTTTTTAAAAAAAGGCCTATTTTGGTTCTCCTGATGGATTACTTGAATGCAAACTACAGAAAAGCTGCCCTTGGTTTAATGAAGGTGGAGATTGACATAACCGGGTTTATATTAAGTTATGGCTGTTACTAAATAGTGGTTCTTTTATTTGCTGATCAGATCGAAACTTGTAGTCTATGATGTTATTTCTTGGAAGCTCTTCATTAGGAAATCTTTGGAAATCTATCTTGTTTTCCTCCAAAAAAGGTACATTTGGGAGACATTTTGTGATTTTGGGCATTTTTCTAATTTTTTTTTTTTTCTTTTTGCACACGGTGGGAGATCTTTTTTGTTTTGCATTGATCTGTGTTGGTGGCGCTGTAGTGCTCCTTAACAATTTATGTCAGTTTCACTAAAAGAAAAAAGGAAGAAAAAAGAGGTGGGGCAAGATTTTATCTATTATCTTATCCCTTTATTTTCTTAAAGAAAGTTCAGTTTGGTCAGTGGATCTATTTGGTTATGTTATTTAAATGTTTTCTGTGAACTGTGAACTAGGGTGAGAGCAGACATGTCGTCACAACCAGTCCAGGGGACATGAGGGACGGCATGCAGTTTGCAGTTGTGTTTTATCTGATCTTATTGATTATCTCTATATCAGCTTCTTCAATAATAAGGTGTCAGTTTATCCTCTCTCCCCCCAGGAACATTTTTATATTTTCCTTGTATTATAAAATTATACGTGTCTTTTCATGTAACAGAATGTTTGAGTTTTAGTTCCCTGAACATTGTAAAAGTTGATTTTCGTTTTGAACCAAGGGATTTCTCAAATAACTATTCTGAGTCTCTCCTGAGCATTTTCTAGTAGTTTGCCATGTAATAATGCTGACATTGTTGCTTATTTGCTTGATTTTGAAATGATACTTCAATTGAATTTACGTAAACCCTTGTTTTAAAAAGAGCAAATGTTTTGGAATAATTTTTTTAAGAATATGTGCACAAGGATTTTTAACTTTAAAAATATTCCTGTTCCCATGTCTAAATTCAGGATAATATCTTTTCCATCTTTGTTCTTATTGGGAGTTATCTCATTAGAAAAATGTGGCATTTAGGCCCAAAGCCTCCCAAGAACAAAAAATGTGTTACAGTATGACATAGATTTTACTGGTCTCAGTAAACATTTTAGTTGTTTATAAAGATAGTAAGTATGCCCTTAGTTCAAAAAGAAAGTGGGGAAATCAGTGATTATACCTTGAACCATATTATTTTGCCAAATAAAATAAAAACAACTGAAATAGTACTCTAAATCACCTTCTCCATATGACTGAATAGATTATTTCTTCAAAGAGTGAAAATTTGAGGAATTAAATGTTTTATTCATATTTGAAACAATATACATGCTCTTCTCATTATTTAATCATTTAACAGTTTGAAGTAAAAGTGTGTTGAAAAGACTAGAAATAGTATTTCTTATCATCTGTGTACCTCTTTCCTTGAACTTCAAAAATAATTATGTTACGCCTCTATTTTGTTTATACTCTGCTATAAAGATTTGAAAATGTTCCCTGTTACATTTTATCTCTTTATAGAATGTAAATGTCACTTCAAGACCGGTTTTTGAAAATTATAGATTCTTGATAGGATGAAATATTGCAGGTGTAAATATATTATCTAACCTGGTTAAGCTGGAGAGTTTAGTTCCCTGAAGTTGATCTACTGAATAAAATATACTTTCCTACACATTTATTGCTAAAATATTCTGTTATTCAGAATGGTCATATTTTTTCATTTTATTTAATCTCTGAAAACTAAAAATGCTTACATGAGGCAGCCCCCCTTTTAAAAAACAAACTGATACCATGAAGTCCATATGCTCTTTGTTCTCCTACATCATTGACTATTACATCATTGATTATGAAGTAACCATTATAGTGAAACCTTCACTTTTAAAAATCATCCATAGTTATATATATTAAAGGTAATCTTCATATGTGACTTTTACATCACTATGCAAGTAAGGAGGCTTAAATCTAGAAGGCAAAAACAATGCACTATTTTATATTATTCTCCATTTTAAAATCCACCTGTGCTTCATTTTAGCTCTTGATTCTTTGGAACATTAATTCTTTTTTTAATTGGTAACATTTAGATTGACATTCAGTCCATGAGTTTAGTGTGATTTTGATTAGAATTATAATAACCAATTACATTTTTAGTCATTAAAAATAAAACCTTTATTAATTAAATAGAGTCTATAGAGAACCAACTCAATCTTTCAGGGTAGCAGTTGCTAGACCATGGACAATAAAAAAATCATATTTTAAAAAATCCTCAAATATCATTTTGGTCAACAAGTACACACTTATTTATTTCTTATACAACGTTTTATCAGTCATAGTAGCAAGTAGCAGAATTGACTATATTGAAATGTCATGTCATTTTTTTCATCCTGCCCAACCCTCTGCTGGAGGGAGGGGTTGGTAAAGAGTGGAGTGGCCAAAAAACAGGTTGCAGAAAGAAAAAAGAAATGACGCCAAAGAATTTTTAAATCGAATTCTAAATAATAAACCTCAGAAAATATAATTTCAAATTAGGTAGCTCGGTCAGTAATAAAAAATAAACTGAAAATTATATTAAGACTTAATGTAATGAACAATATAATTTCCTAATTTATATACCTATATTCATGAGTATTGCTAAATATTAAGGAAATTTCAGGTTAGCCAAACCTATTAGGTAACAGGTAATGGCGGGATGAGGTAACAAAGAAAAAAACACTTAAGAGGCATTAAGATGATTTAACACAAAATGCTGAAAATGTGAGCCAGGACTGATCTAATCTTACCTTGGCATGAACTTTTTCAGTAGAAGGAAAAATAAAAAATTTTACCCTTTCAAAAACAAGTTAAATACAGATCTGAAATTGTATTTGCTTCCAATTTTATTCATTTCTTGTGTGTATTTCCTACTTCTCTGCTCTTTCCTGGACACATTGTTGCTTTCCATAAGACTATGCAGATATCCTAGAATCCCCAGCATGGTTTTGCAAAGGAAGAGGAAAATAACATACAAAATGGTGTTTGTGCTATGACTTTCTTGTTGATCTTTCCAAAATGATTCTCAAAGGGAGAATCTAAAGGGAAAGTTAAGCAAAGATAATGATTTCATTCTGAGAAAAATAAAAACATGCTTTATACTTTATTTGTTCGACATTTATCTTTATTTGGGTGTTTGTTCACACTTATTGTGTGATGTTTTAAGATGCTGGGTTACAAGATTAAGGGGAAAAAAAAGAAAGAAGGATCCCTACCCACAGGCAGTTCATAACCCAGTATGGTTCAAAGTTCTAAAGATACTTTAAATCTAAGGGCTTAGATGTGTTGGGTTCCCATAAGGGAATAAAGGCCAGATAAGATTTCTGTAGAGGAAAGGTTGTTTTAAATTTAAATCTGTTTACATAGGGTTTCACCAGTGTCCTTCCATTGAAGGATCTAATTTGTGCATCTGAGAGTCATAAACTGAGTCGGGGAGAGGGGAGTTCTCATGTTTAATTCACAGTCCAAATAAACACTACATAAAGAAATGGTTACCTAATGCAAATTCCTATTGCAAAATGAGAGAGAGAATATTGGCTTATTTGAAAAATTTCGAGGATCACTCTGGCAATAGGAGTTTGGGGCATACCTCTCTGAGGTCCATTTGATGAACACTGTTTAATTTTTATTTATTTATTTATTTAGGTACTGGGAATCAAACCCAGAACCTTGTATATGCTAAGGATATGCTCTACCAGTGAACTTTACCCTCAGTCCTTTCTTTGATGTACATTTTGTTCAGATTGCCATACAATAAGCATCAAAGTAAATATAAACTATGAAGATAAAACAGGGAAATACAATTAGTATTGAAGGATTATATTAGAAATAAAATATTTTTATTTTGAAATATTCTATAATAATTTATAATTATATATACATAATAGAAACTTTTAAGATGAATTTTTAAGAAGTAATTTATTAACTCAATAGACATTAAACTAATGGTTAATTAATTAAGCATATCAGGTATGGAGCAGGAAACCAAGACCATTATTTCTATAAAGAAGAATTGAAGGAGAAGAAACTATTTTTTAAGGATTCTATATATGTGATTTAAGATGACCTCAGGAATAAAGTCCCAGGTTGTTATGTGTTATACTGTTTAGTTTGTTTTCATACTAACATAAAATTCATTGATAGTGATATAAAAAGTAAAGACATTTATTATTTCAACTAAAGTAGTAATTAGGAGGCAAGCCAGTTCTAGATTTATCTTAGTAGCTCAACAATTATGCAGTTCCTCATTAGATTCCATTATTTTACACCATGTCAGTGATATCTTTCCTCATAGTCACAAAATGGCTACTGCAGATCCAGGCATCATACAGTGATACTGCAATTTTAGAAATGAGGAGTTTCTCTTATTCATCTTTTTTTAAGGGAAGAAATCCTTTTCCAGAAACCCTACAACATAATGGTGTTTTAGAACTCATTGACCAGATTCACAGGACATGCTCAAATCTAAACCAATCACTGTAAGGAAAATGAAATTACCATGTTTGGTTTGGCTAAGGAAGAACACTTGGAAAGGTGGAACACCTGCTGGGTATCTAATGTTCAATATGGTTAGCTCTTATTTACTTTGTATAAACTTTAACAGCTTTGTATAAACATTCTTGCCTGATGAAACATTAGATGTCTTTTCATAGTGATCAGGCTAGTCACAGGTTGGGTAATGTAAAAAGCAACAAAACAACAACATTTAATTAGAGCTTATTATGTTCTAGTCTGTGGCCTAAATGCCACCTGTATTTATTTCTTAAATCCTCACACACAGGAAAAAGGATAGGACAGTTATTCCCATTTTACAGATAAGGGAACAGAGACTGGCACAACTGAGCCTTGGCCCACGTTACATAGTAGATGAAAAACCTGGTGTTTGAACCTGGGAAGTCTGAGATCAGATCTTGCATTCTTACCTCCTCTTCTCACTGTCACATGAGGTACTTACAAATTTGTATTTTGTAAATTAATGCATTTTAAATGCACCATATGATGTTACTGCTAAATCCTCCAGTGAATTTATTCATTATTTTATAAATCTAATAATCTTTTCATAGAATGAGTAGTGTTCCTCCTAGTTTATCTGTGTTTGCATCTGAAATTTTGCAAGTTGAGTTGACTTAAATATACATATACTTCATCTCATCTGTTCAGGAACATCTCAGGAAATTCAGAAGCTAAATTTTTACAAATTATAAATTTCTGAAATTAAATGCAAAAATATCCAACAGGTTCGTCAAATCCTTGATGAAGTAGGTTAAATTCATGATTCTTAACATTAGATCCAAATAGAATATTGACTTGCACTTCATAATTTGTAAGGCCAATTTTATGTTTCAGTCTTTATCAACTTTGGGATATGAGGGAGCTTTTCCCCCTGGGCATTTTGGGGGGTCTGACTACACTCTAGATCAGTGGATCTCAATCTTTAGCGTGCATGGGAGTTGCCTGGAGACCTTATTAAAACACAGGTTGCTGAGCCCCTGGTTCAGAAGGCCTGTGGGGACAGGTGAGAATTTGCATTTTTAAGAGTTGCATAGGCCATTGTGCATATTGCTGCAAATCATATCATGTTAAGTGAAATAAGCCTAACTCAAAAAGACAAATTTTATGTTTTCTCTCATGTGTAGAATTTAGGGAATAATAATTTAAAAAGGACATAAAAGTAGAAAGGGAACTAATGAAGAAGGGTCATAGGGAGCATAAATATGATCAAAGTACATTTTATGCATGTATG